>NC_092156.1:37149288-38349288 GCF_045791955.1 Oncorhynchus clarkii lewisi
AGCGGTCCTGCTGCTGGGTTGTTGCCCTCCTACGGCCTCCTCCACGTCTCCTGATGTACTGGCCTGTCTTCTGGTAGTGCCTCCATGCTCTGGACACTACGCTGACAGACACAGCAAATCTTCTTGCCACAGCTCGCATTGATGTGCCATCCTGGATGAGCTGCACTACCTGAGCCACTTGTGTGGGTTGTAGAATCCGTCTCATGCTACCACTAGAGTGAAAGCACCGCCAGCATTCAAAAGTGACCAAAACATCAGCCAGGAAGCATAGGAACTGAGAAGTGGTCTGTGGTTATCACCTGCAGAACCACTCCTTTATTGGGGGTGTCTTGCTAATTGCCTATAATTTCCACCTGTTGTCTATTCCATTTGCACAACAGAATGTGAAATTTATTGTTAATCAGTGTTGCTTCCTAAGTGGACAGTTTGATTTCACGGAAGTGTGATTGACTTGGAGTTACATTGTGTTGTTTAAGTGTTCCCTTTATTTTTTTGAGCAGTCTATATAGAAGTACGTTTCCAAGGAAGCCACAACTGAAATGTTTCTCACCATTGCTTGCAGATCCACTTGAGGGTTCCAGTCGGAGTCATACAGGATGACGACGTCTGCAGTTGCCAAGTTAATGCCCAGACCTCCAGCTCTGGTGCTCAACATGAAAATGAACTTGCTGCTGTTGTCAGCATTGTAGGCCTCTATGGCTTCCTTGAAACATGGCCATAAAGCTAATGCATTAGTTAGACACAATATCTAAGATATCAGTTTTGTTTCATGTAGTTAAAGTAATTACACTTTACACAAATTTTACAAGCACAGTCAGTACGAGCACAATAGGCAAAGTACAGTGTTTTGAAGTAAAGATACTACAAAAACACAACCATGGTAGGTTTGATTGAACTGTTCCAATACAACTCCTTATGGTTTCCATGGGAGCCTGTGATTGTGGTCAATGAGGCCTCATCAGCTGAAGTCATGCCCCGTACCTGTCTGGCTTCGTGTGGAGTGTTCCCATCTAGACGGCAGTACTCATAACCTCTCCACATGCAGTAGTCCTCAAGAATGTCAAGGACCCTGGTCATCTGGCTGAAGATGAGGACTCTAGACCCTGGCAACCAATGAGACAAAACAGTCATTCCATTAGGGAACAGAACAGCATACAATATCAGGTCACATAGCTCTAGTTCAAATGCAGCAAGGTTTGATTAATTCTAAATGAGCATGACTAATTTGATTGTCAAATGAACGTCTCATCATGAAAGCTTCATGAAAAAAAATTTAATTCTACAAGTGAATCCTGATATCCTTCAACAAAATGCAAACCTTTGAGCCTGCATCCTATGAGGTTGTCCTTACCCTTTTAACCTCTACGAGATGGGTGTCTGATTTGTCATCCTGAGGGTCCCAGAGATAAAATGTAACATTGTTTTGTTTGATAAAATAATTTTTTATGTTCAAATGTAGTAACTGGGGTCTACAGTTTGACCCCACTGCTGTCTCTGGCTCCACACTCACCTCACCACCTAGATGTGAAAGTTTGTGTATAAGCTAATGATCCATCATGTATGACATTCCTGAGAGTGTGTAAACTTTAATGTGTTTTTTTTACCATAGCATTTTTGAATGTTCTCTATAGTTATGTACTTGAAAATCTATCAATTGACCAATTCAGCACATTTGGGCAAACTCCTGGCAGACCTGATACAAAATATTGTGCAGTAATGTAATTCACAGGCTCAGTCTGACTTTGCACACACACTGCTGTCATCTGGTGGCCAACATCTAAATTACACCTAGACTCCTATCTGAAAGTATGGCCTTTCTCTTGCATTTCAAATATGTTTTTGTTCGTATTATCTTTACCAGATCTAATGTGTTATATTCACCTACATTAATATCACATTTCCACAAACTTCAAAGTTTTTCCTTTCAAATAGTATCAAGAATATGCATATCCTTGCTTCAGGTCCAGAGCTACAGGCAGTTAGATTTGGGTGTCATTTTAGGCGAAAATTTAAAAAAATAGTACATTCCTTAAGAGGTTTTAAAGGACCATTATGTACTTCAATCTATCAGAGTTTGTATATACAACCTATTGCATAGTCTGTTACAACTGAAAATGTACAGTAACAACCACAGATCAAAGCTCTGAGATAAAGACATCAAATTTACATGAATAATGTATTTTTTGTTTAACCCCCCTTATTATCTGTTGGGATAAACTACAGTAAAAGTATTTAATGATCAGAGAGAATGTAGCACCTTGCTCCTGGACTTTGGGCAGCAGTTTGTCCAGGGCCACCATTTTGCCGCTGTTGGTTACAAGGTGAGTGTCGGTGGTGTAGGGGGGTCCAGGCTCGGCCCCATCAAACAGGTATGGGTGGTTGCAGCACTTCCGCAGCTGCATCAGGATGTTCAAGAGACGCATCTTGTCAGTTTTTCCAGAAGAATTGAGGATGTCAATGTCCTTCATCAGAATCCGTGTGTACCTAACAAAATTAGAACAAAAGATTGTTTCATTTGAAATAATTTTTTCTTGAATTTCATAGGTAGAAACATTGAACCAACAAAAGCTATGGCCAACACTGGAAAGTACTAAGTATTTGAAGCAAACACATACCATTCTCGCTGCATCTTACTCAGTCCGAGGTAAATCTTCACCTCTTTTTTGGGAGGCAGGTTTTTCTCCACTTCAGCTTTAATGCGACGCAGAAGGAAAGGCCTCAGCACCTAAACAAGGCAAAAGCTTTAATTCATCTATTTTTACCCATGTATTACAAGTATTTCTTTACATACACTGAGTGTACAAAACATTAAGGACACCTGCTCTTTCCATGACATACACAGTCCGTGTAGATGAAGGGGAGGAGAATGGTTAAAGAAGGATTTTTAAGCCTTGAGACATGGATTGTTTATGTGTGCCATTCAGAGGGTGAATGGGCAAGACAAAATATTTAAGTGCCTTTGAACAGGGCATGGTAGTAGGTACCAAGTGTACCATTTGTGTCAAGAACTGCAACGTTGCTGGGTTTTTCACACTCAACAGTTTCCCATGTGTATCAAGAATGGTCCACCACCCAAAGGACATCCAGCCAACTTGACACAACTATGGGAAGCATTGGAGTCAACATGAGCCAGCATCCCTGTGGAATGCTTTCTTGTAGAGTCCTTGCCCTGACAAATTGAGGCTGTTCTGAGGGCAAAAGGGGGTGCCACTCAATAGTAGAAAGGTGTTCTTAATGTTTTGTACACTCAGTGTATATCATTTTAAAAATGTGTTTTATTTAGCCTTTATTTAACTAGGCAAGTCAGTTAAGAACAAATTCTTATTTACAATAATGGCCTACCCCGGCCAAACCCGGACGACGTTGGGACAATTGTGCGCCGCCCTATGGGACTCCCAATCACAGCCGGATGTGATACAGCCTGGAATCAAACCAGGGACTGTAGTGACGCCTCTTGCACTAAGATGCAGTGCCTTAGACCGCTGTGCCACTCGGGATGTATTATGTATACTAAAAATAAATATGGATAAGAAGGAATCTGCAGTGAACTCTGAACGTAATGGAGGTGTGAAACACAGCTTACCGCATGCAGACGCTCCACCAGCTTCTGGTCCCCCAGACAGTTGTTGGTGTCAAACCAAGAATCAAAGTCCTGAGAATTAAAGAAAACATTTCATTTTGTTTTTAACACAGATTTTCCATGAAAGTGCAAAAGTTATTTTAGAGGGGGAAAAAAAGGTAAAGATGATTCTGCTTTGGCTTCGGTTGTAGAGAGGATTGTGTTAGAGAAAAGGACAGGATACATATGATCAGCTACTGCCTCTGGGGGTGACTGGGGGGAGGGATCCCAGACAAATTGGGAGGGAGGAACTGACAATAGAACAGAGCAGTGCCTGAGGGGGGAAGCCTATGCTCGGGGCTACCTTTCCCTCTGACACATCATGGAAAGACAAGAAGCATGTCAGGTGGGGCTGAGGAGCTCAGTGATTGACTGAAGCGAATTGAAACTTGGTGATATAAATGGAACAACAAAAAACATTAAGATACTGCTGGAGGGTCTTTTGATACAAAACAACAAAAGAATGCAGTTCCTTTTGCCTGGAGCGAAATATGAATTTCTTTCTTCCTCGATTTGGTATTCCAGTCACAATCTAAAGGAGAGGAATATCACTACAAGAGGAATACATGGAGAGAACAAACAGAGGCAGGACTCACATTGGCAGAGTTAAAGACATCAGGCAGCAGGAAGTTGAGGAGTGACCACAGCTCATGGAGGTTGTTCTGCAGAGGTGTTCCAGTCAGGAGGAGACGGTTGGTGGTTTTGAACTCACGGACAATCTCTGAGAGCTGACAACACAGGATTCATGTAAAGGTTACATAAAAATCATTAAAAATGATTGTGTATAGGCCAAACTTCATTCATTGAAAAGTAGAAAAAGAAACGTGTTTTATCCCTAAATTATTTTAATTTGAGTTCATACCTTAGATTTCTCATTTTTTATCCTATGAGCTTCGTCAATGACAAGGTATCTCCAGTTGAACTTCTTGAAGACAGATTTCTCTCTGATGACCATCTCATAGGATGTGACGCAAACATCCCATTCCCCTGGCATCATGACATCACGGATGAAAGCCGCCTGGTGAATAAGGAGAACATTTGTCAAAGGAGTCATTAGTGGTCTTGGTTACCTACCCACCTGAAAATGAGTTATGAAAAGGGATGTTTAATCAGTGTCAATCAAGAGAAGAAAACAGGACATACTCTTGCATCCTTGTCCCCGATGAGACAGACTGCCTTAAGGGTTGGTACCCAGCGTTTGAACTCATTCATCCAGTTGTGTAGCGTTGATTTGGGAACCAGAACCATGTGGGGGCCTGGAATGTTCCTGTAATGCTTCAGGTATCCCAGCAACGCAATGGTTTGGAGGGTCTTCCCCAAGCCCTGTGGTCAATAAACAAATAAACAACCTGTCTTCCATACAGCGCATAAGATTGACTCACAACTAGTAGCACTTACCAGACACTTAAGGGCCATCCTCACCAAGGACAATAACAATAAAACATTTTTTTTACGTTTTTATAATTCAAGTGAACAGCACACTACAACAATAACTATAAAAACAGTGGAAAACAATAGCTATCGTTGGGATAACTTTGTGTGATTTTATCCCTGTCTCCCCAACAGTACAACGTCAAAAAACAATCCAAAATACGTTCTATTAAAGCGTTCTAGGTTAGCAAGGAATAGCCGCTCAGAGGGGAGAGGAAGAGTGTGCGGTGAGCTTTTCTGAATAAATGGGCATGTAAGCATATTGGTATCCACATAAATTATAGGACGACTTCGAAGACTAATGATCCACGACAGATAGCGCATCTCAATGTCAGAAGAAGCCCATATTTTCCTATGTACATCATATAGAAAAGTATGTGGACACCCCTTCAAATTAGTGGATTTGGCTATTTCAGCCACACCAGTTGCTGACAGGTGTATAAAATCTAGCCAGACACCTAGGTATTTATAGTTGTCCACATATTCTAAGTCAGAACCGTCCAGAGTAGTGAGGCGGGAGGGAGCGAGCAGCAATCGGTTGAAGAGCATGCATTTAGTTTTACTTGCATTTAAGATTAGTTGGAGGCCACGGAAAGAGTATTGTACGGCATTGAAGCTCGTTTGGAGGTTTGTTAACACCGTGTCCAAAGAAGGGCCAGATGTATACAGAATGGTGTCGTCTGCGTAGAGGTGTATCAAAGAATCACCCGCAGCAAGAGCGACATTATTGATATATACAGAGAAAAGAGTCGGCCCGAGAATTGAACCCTGTGGCACGCCCACAAAGACTGCCAGAGGTCCGGACAAAAGGCCTTCTGATTTGACACATTGAACTCTCTGAGAAGTAGTTAGCGAATCAGTCGGGCAGTCATTAGAGAAACCAAGGCTGTTGAGTCTGCCGATAAGAATACAGTAATTGACAGAGTCGAAGGCCAGGTCGATGAAGACGGCTGTACAGTACTGTCTTTTATCGATGGCGGTTATGATATCATTTAGGACCATGAGTGTGGCTCAGGTGCACCCGTGACCAGCTCGGAAACCGGATTGCATTGCGGAGAAGGTACGGTGGGATTCGAAATGGTCGGTGAGCTGTTTGTTCACTTGGCTTTCGAAGACTTTAGAAAGGCAGGGCAGGATGAATATAGGTTTGTAACAATTTGGGTCTAGAGTGTCTCCACCTTTGAAGAGGGGGATGACTGTGGCGGCCGCTTTCCAATCTTTAGGAATCTCAGACAATACAAAAAAGAGG
Source organism: Oncorhynchus clarkii lewisi (assembly GCF_045791955.1). Lineage (NCBI taxonomy): Eukaryota > Metazoa > Chordata > Actinopteri > Salmoniformes > Salmonidae > Oncorhynchus > Oncorhynchus clarkii. The sequence continues at coordinate 37,155,588 of NC_092156.1, forward strand.
CTGAACAGACTAGTAATAGTGGTTGCAACAATGGCGGCGGATAATTTTAGGAAGAGAGGGTCCAGATTGTCTAGCCCAGTTAATTTGTAGGGATCCAGATTTTTCAGCTCTATCAGAACATCAGCTGTCTGGATTTGGGTGAAGGAGAAGCGGGGGGGGGGGGGGCTTGGGCCAGCTGCTGTGGGGAGTGCAGAGCTGTTGGCCGGGGTTGGGTTAGCCAGGTGGAAAGCATGGCCAGCCGTAGATAAATGCTCATTGAAATTCTTGATTATCGTGGATTTATCAGCGGTGTCAGGCAGTTAACCCACTGTCCCTAGGCTGTCATTGTAAATACGATTTTGTTCTTAACTGACTTACCTAGTTAAATAAAGGTAAAAAAAAACAATAGCATGGGATTTTCACTGTAATAGCTACTGTAAATTGGACAGTGCATTTAGATTAGTATGTGGACACCCCTTCAAATTAGTGGATTTGGCTATTTCAGCCACACCAGTTGCTGACAGGTGTATAAAATCAACCACACAGAAATGCAATCTCCATAGACAAACATTGGCAGTAGAATGGCCTTACTGAAGAGCTCAGTGACTCTCAACGTCACACCGTCATAGGATGCTACCTTTCCAACAAGTCAGTTCCAACAAGCTGCCCCGGTCAACTGTAAGAGCTGTTATTGTGAAGTGGAAACGTTTAGCAGCAACAACTGCTCAGTCGTGAAGTGGTGGGGCACACAAGCGCAGAGAACGGGACAACCGAGTGCTGAAGCACATAGCGCGTAAAAATCGTCTGTCGTCGGTTGCAACACTCACTACCAAGTTCCAAACTGCCTCTGGAAGCAACATCAGTCAGCACAAGAGCTGTTCGTTGGGAGCTTCATGAAATGGGTTTCCATCGCCGAGCAGCCTAAGATCACCATGTGCAATGCCAAGTGTCGGCTGGAGAGGTGTAAAGCTCGCCGCCATTGGACTCGGGAGCAATGGAAGCTCATTTTCTGGAGTGATGAAGTACGCTTCACCATCTGGCAGTCCGTCGAGCGAATTTGGGTTTGGCGGATGCCAGGAGAACGCTACCTGCCCCAATGCGTAGTGCCACTGTAAGATTTGGTGGAGGAGGAATAATGGTCTTGGGATGTTTTTCATGGTTCGGGCTAGGCCCCTTAGTTCCAGTGAAGGGAAACCTTAACGCTACAGCATACAATTACATTTTAAACGTTTCTGTGCCTCCAACTTTGTGGCAACAATTTGGGAAGGCCATTTCCTGTTTCAGCATGACAATGCCCCCATGCACAAAGCAAGGGCCATACAGAAATGGTTTGTCAAGATCGGTATAGAAGAAATTGACTGGCCTGCACAAAGCCCTGACCTCAACCCCATCGAACACCTTTAGGATGAATTGGAACGCCGACTGCGAGCCTGGTCTAATCGCCCAACATCAGTGCCCAACTTGACTAATGCTCTTGTGGCTGAATGGAAGAAAGTTCCCGCAGCAATGTTCCAGCATCTAGTGGAAAGCCTTCCCAGAAGAGTAGAAGCTGTAGTTTTTTATATAACCTTTATTTAACCAGGTAGGCTAGTTGAGAACAAGTTCTCAACTGCGACCTGGCCAAGATAAAGCAAAAGCAGTGTGACAAAAACAACAACAGAGTTACACCTGGGATAAACAAACGTACAGTCAATAACACAATAGAAAAATCTGTATACAGTCTGTGCAAATGAAGTAAGGCAATAAATAGGTCATAGTAATTACAATTTAGCAATTAACACTGGAGTGAGATGTGCAGATGAGGATGTGCAAGTAGAAATACTGGTGTGCAAAAGAGCATAAAAACAAAAACAAATATGTTATGAGGTAGGTAGTTGGTTGGATGGGCTATTTATAGATGGGCTGCAGCTGCAGCGATGGAAAGCTGCTATGACATTTAATGCTTCAAGTTAGTGAGGGAGATATAAGTCTCCAACTTCAGAGATTTTTGCAATTCGTTCCAGTCATTGGCAGCAGAGAACTGGAAGGAAAGGCGGCCAAAGCGGGTGTTGGCTTTGGGGATGCCCAGTGAAATATACCTGCTGGAGTGTGTGCTATGGGTGGGTGTTGCTATGGTGACCAGTGAGCTGAGATAAGGCAGAGCTTTACCTAGCAAAGACTTATAGATGACCTAGAGCCAGTGGGTTTGGCGACGAATATGAAGCGAGAACCAGCCGACGAGAGCATACAGGTCGCAGTGGTAGGTAGTATATGGGGCTTTGGTGACAAAACGGATGGCACTGTGATAGACTCCATCCAATTTGCTGAGTAAAGTGTTGGAGGCTATTTTGTAAATGACATCGCCGAAGTCAATAGTCAGTTTTACCAGGGTATGTTTGGCAACATGAGCGAAGGAGGCTTTGTTGTGAAATAGGAAGCCTATTCTAGATTGCATTTTGGATTGGAGATGCTTAATATGAGTCTGGAAGGAGAGTTTACAGTCTAGCCAGACACCTAGGTATTTATAGTTGTCCACATATTCTAAGTCAGAACCGTCCAGAGTAGTGAGGCGGGAGGGAGCGAGCAGCAATCGGTTGAAGAGCATGCATTTAGTTTTACTTGCATTTAAGATTAGTTGGAGGCCACGGAAAGAGTATTGTACGGCATTGAAGCTCGTTTGGAGGTTTGTTAACACCGTGTCCAAAGAAGGGCCAGATGTATACAGAATGGTGTCGTCTGCGTAGAGGTGTATCAATGAATCACCCGCAGCAAGAGCGACATTATTGATATATACAGAGAAAAGAGTCGGCCCGAGAATTGAACCCTGTGGCACGCCCACAAAGACTGCCAGAGGTCCGGACAAAAGGCCTTCTGATTTGACACATTGAACTCTCTGAGAAGTAGTTAGCGAATCAGTCGGGCAGTCATTAGAGAAACCAAGGCTGTTGAGTCTGCCGATAAGAATACAGTGATTGACAGAGTCGAAGGCCAGGTCGATGAAGACGGCTGTACAGTACTGTCTTTTATCGATGGCGGTTATGATATCATTTAGGACCATGAGTGTGGCTCAGGTGCACCCGTGACCAGCTCGGAAACCGGATTGCATTGCGGAGAAGGTACGGTGGGATTCGAAATGGTCGGTGAGCTGTTTGTTCACTTGGCTTTCAAAGACTTTAGAAAGGCAGGGCAGGATGAATATAGGTTTGTAACAATTTGGGTCTAGAGTGTCTCCACCTTTGAAGAGGGGGATGACTGTGGCGGCCGCTTTCCAATCTTTAGGAATCTCAGACAATACAAAAAAGAGGCTGAACAGACTAGTAATAGTGGTTGCAACAATGGCGGCGGATAATTTTAGGAAGAGAGGGTCCAGATTGTCTAGCCCAGTTAATTTGTAGGGATCCAGATTTTTCAGCTCTATCAGAACATCAGCTGTCTGGATTTGGGTGAAGGAGAAGCGGGGGGGGGGGGGGGGGGGGGGGCTTGGGCCAGCTGCTGTGGGGAGTGCAGAGCTGTTGGCCGGGGTTGGGTTAGCCAGGTGGAAAGCATGGCCAGCCGTAGATAAATGCTCATTGAAATTCTTGATTATCGTGGATTTATCAGCGGTGTCAGGCAGTTAACCCACTGTCCCTAGGCTGTCATTGTAAATACGATTTTGTTCTTAACTGACTTACCTAGTTAAATAAAGGTAAAAAAAAACAATAGCATGGGATTTTCACTGTAATAGCTACTGTAAATTGGACAGTGCATTTAGATGAACAAGAATTTAAGCTTTCTGTCCATATCAGATAGGTCTATTTCCCGGAAAGTTCTAGTCACATTAGCGCACGTTAGCGACAACCTTCCCAGTTTAGGACCCAACCCGTAAAAGTTAAAAAGGCTTCTGAAGTTTGCAATTTCCGATTTGAAATTTCAGACTTTATTTTCCCTCATAAATAATGCATCAACCCCTACAAAAATTAAAATTCAATATAATCAACATTTACTGTTTCTGCAGGATTATTTTACTGCTGTAGCAAATTGGCTCAAATTAAGATCCTACACCTGTAATGAATGGCCTAACCGCAGGGCGCTACAGAGGGTAGTGCATATCACGCAGTACATCACTGGGGGAAAGCTTCCTGCCATCCAGGACCTCTATACCAGACCCTAAAATGTGTCAGACTCCAGCCACCCTAGTCATTGACTGTTCTCTCTGCTCCCATTCGGCAAGTGGTACCAGAGTGCCAAGTCTAGGTCCAAAAGGCTCCTTAACAGCTTCTACCCCCAAGCCATAAGACTGCTGAACAGTTAATCAAATGGCTACCTGGACTACTGTATTTGCATTGACCCCCTTTTTTAAGCTGCTGCTACTCGCTGTTTATTATTACCTCAATTACCTATTACCTCAATTATCTCGACTAACCTGTACCCCTGCACATTGATTCGGTACCGGTACCCCTGTATATTTAAGTGATAATGCCCAAGAAGCCGGTGTCTGGAGGACAAATTGGCACGGGTGTTGTTAGGCCTGAGCTGAAGTCGATGGACGGCAAACCGTGACAATATATCCTCCAAACACCGGCCTAGGGGGCATTATCAATTTTATACAACGGGTTACAAACATATTCAAATAATGATTTACGTTATTTAGATGAATTTATTCATACTATTTCATCATTCCAAAAGCTATATTCACAACACAAATCTAGGGTTGCTTCCCAAGCCGGCTGGTCGTTCATTCTATCGGTTCAGTTGCCAGAGACAAGGGTTGCAAAATTCCGGGAACTTTCAATAAATTCCCTGGTTATGCAGAAATCCTTGTTGGAAGATTCCAGGTTTCATGTTTATTCCCTCTTTCGGGAATCGCCATCCGGGATTTTGGGAAAACCAGGACATTTATTGAAAGTTCCCAGAATTTTGCAACCCTACCGGAGACACAACCCAGTCGTTCAGTCTTTTTGTTTTGTATCTATGGCCACGACCCAGTCGTTCATTCTAAAATGTTCCATTGCCATACTAGCTGGCATCTTTTTATCCCTTGATTTATCCCAAGAGTAGCTGCATTTGCATTTGTTGAAGCTGTTTTCTAGAGTCATTTAGTTGGATACATCCAATGAGCTAATGAGGCGCGATTTCGCCGGGCATAGAAAATGTGCTCTCTAGTCAGGACACTGTTATTCTAGGAGCTAGCCAACAACATAGCTAACACAATCACTTCAAACTGAAGCTGGAAAGACTGCAAACTAGCTGCACTTCGTTTCATTTGAACTTTTTTCAATTGACATTTCTTTGTATATACCGGTATCCTTAAAAATGATCAAATGAAATGTTATTTGTCACATGCACTGAATACAACAGGTGTCGGTAGACCTTCACGTGAAATGCTTACTGACAAGCCCTTAATCAAGAAATAGAGTTAAGAAAATATTTACTTAATAAACTAAAATATAAAATACAATCAAATAGTAAAACAATAAAATAACAATATCGAGGGGGTACCGGTACCGAGTCAATGTGTGGGGATACAGGTTAGTCGAGGTAATTTGTACATGTACTGTAGATAGGAGTAAAGTGACTATGCATAGATAATTAACAGCGAGTAGCAGCAGTATAAAAACAACATAAATAGTCGGGTGGCCATTTGAATAACTCTTCAGCAGTCTTATGGCTTGCGTGTAGAATCTGTTAAGGAGCCTTTTGGACCTAGACTTCAGTACAGCTTGCTGTGCGGTAGCAGGGAGAACAATCTATGACTAGGGTGGTTGGAGTCTTTGACAATTTGTTGGGCCTTCCTCTGACACTGCCTAGTATATAGGTCCTGGATAGCAGGAAGCTTGGCCCCAGTGATGTTCTGGGCCGTACACACTACCCTCTGTAGCGCCTTACGGTCGGATGCCGAGGAGTTGCCATACCAAGCGGTGATACAACCGGTCAGGATGGTCTCGATGGTGCAGCTGTAGAACTTTTTGAGGAGCTGGGGACCCATGCCAAATCTTTTCAGTCTCCTCAGAGGTAAAAGGTGTTGTCGTGCCCTCTTCAAGACTGACTTGGTGTATTTGGACCGTGATAGTTTGTTGGTGATGTGGACACCAAGGAACTTGAAACTCTCGATCCGCTCCACTACAGCCTTGTCGATGTGAATGGAGGCATGTTCGGCCCTCCTTTTCCTGTAGTCCACGATCATCTCCTTTGTCTTGCTCACGATGAGGGAGAGGTTGTTGTCCTGGCACCACGCTGCCAGGTCTCTGACCTCCTCCCTATAGGCTGTCTCATCATTGTCGGTGATCAAGCCTACCAATGTTGTGTCGTCAGCAAACTTAATAATGGTGTTGGGAGTCATTATGAAAGCTGACTCATGATTTCGACTGGCTGAGAAATGCTGCCTGCCTGCCTATCTCGTCTCAACACGCTCATTACTATGGGACAGCTGGAGATCTAATTTGAATATTTAAACAATGTTGCAAATGTTGGAAAGACAGACAGCAAGGTTTATACAAATCTCCGCTGTTGAAAACAAAATATTAGTCTAAATTGAAATGTAAAATAATGTATTGATGCTTTTTATAGTAGAGATCAAGTTTATAAATTACCTGGCTGGGCTGATGAGACAGTGGATTGCGCAGTCAGATGAAACAGAGTAAATAGACATTTTAAAGTCATAGATTTAGCCAGTGGTAACTTGTGGAATAGACACTGGCTGGAATGCGGTTTAAACCAATCAGCATTGAGGATTAGACCCACCTGTTGTATAAAGCCTCGTTATTGTAATTTTATTGTATTACTTTTTTTCTTACTTTAGTTTATAAAAAATGTTTGTTGGTTAAGGGCTTGTATGTAAGCATTTCACAGTATTTTATAAATGTTTTATTTAACCTTTACTTAACTAGGAAAGTCAGTTAAGAACAAATTCTTATTTACAATGACGGCCTACCCCAGCCAAACCCTAACCCGGACGACGCTGGGCCAATTTTGTGCTGCCCTATAGGTCTCCCAATCACAGACGGTAATGACACAGCCTGGAATTGAACCAGGGCCTGTAGTGACGCCTCTAGCATCGAGATGCAGTGCCTTAGACCGATGTGCCACTCGGGGGCCCCACAGTAAGGTCTACACTTTTTGTATTCGGCGCATGTGACAAATAAAACGTGATTTAATGTTTGATTTGACACATCTCAACTAGCCTCTCTTCCAGCTGTTACCATGCGCATTCCCAGGAAAAGCTACAGGCTACAAAAGCTATATGAAATGTTCAGCCTATTCGAGGACACAAGCAGGCTTGCTCTTGCTAATTGCTGAATGTAAAAAAAGTTGTGGAGAAAGAGATTTCTTTAGCTGGTGATAACATTGTTGCATTGCAAATGGTGTACAGAACAGACAGATGAGCACAGCGAAAAAGAAGATTTGACAACTATTAGAAAAATGGAAATCACTTGAAAACCACTAGAGCAACTAGGCAAGCACGACATGAAGATGCACAGGCTAAACAGTGTTTGTTGTTGAATTGCTACATTTAAATTTGTGTTTCTATATTATTATCTACATTGAAGTATTATTTGCAGTAGTCACTATGAAAATGAACACACCATGAAAATAGTGATAAGCCTACAGCGTGCAGTAGGATGCGTTAATCAGTTGATTGACAGGTGTAGCCTAGAGTGTAGAACAGGGGTTGGCAAACTACGGCCCACACAGGCGGGAGGTTTGAGTAAAAATGATGAGCTGGGAAATGATTGTTTTGTGTAAAAAAACGTCACTCGAATGTTTAAAACTAGATAGAAAGTGTGTATTTTATAATGGACCTATATATTTTCAAATAACTGCTCTTTTTCTGGCCCTCCACTGAATTTCAAAATCCTGATGTGGCCCTAAAGCCAAAAAGTTTGCCCACCCCTGCTGCAGAACAATAAACCTTCCTCTAGTGTGGAGGCTTGCCAACGTTTTATAGTTATGTATAGTTTATCTTTATCATCCTTGGTGTGGATGTCCCTTTATACTTGGATATCAATATATGGCTCTGGCACTTAATGGAGGCAAGTAAACATCAACTATTGTTAATTCTATGTTTAAGTTACAGTCATTATTACCATTTCATCAGCCAAGATTCCATTAATGCCATTTTCATAAAGGGAGATCATCCAGTTGAGACCTCTGATTTGGTAATCTCTCAGCTCTCCATTTTTTACATCTGGAAAAGACAAAAAGTTTTGTCATTAATGGAGGGAAAAAAAATCATCATCAGCAGTTCTCAAATGGGAGCTAATTAGTATTAAAGGTATACACCTGCTAGAATATAACATTTACAGCACCTGCTACAGTTCATTTACATGGAGGGCTGACTATTAAAATTAGCATTTAAAAGCTATATGAAAACATCGTACAGGATGGGGACTCTTCAAAGCGAACCAAGACGTTAGCTGCCTTCCTGCTCTCAGATAACAACTCCTCATCTTCTTCCTGTTCTGTGCGTCGGTGGCGGTTACTGTAAAAACACAGGTGGCGGACAAATAGTATGCTTTGCTACAATGGTAAACAGATTGTATTGTTTATTATTCATGGATTATTCACCAATATAGCTTGTTTATTTACAATAACATAGACCTGACATTTAGAAAATTGTAAATAAAGGCAAGACTCTTAAAACAAGTCAGCAGCCACATACTCTCCAACAGAGAGGAGATTTTGTTTCTCATCCTGTTTAACGCGAGGTCGTCCAGGTTTCACTTTCAGGGGTGAAGTAGGAGACTTCTGAGACGCAGGCTGGATGAAGTGGGCAAAGAGTTCTGTTTGCTTGAGCAGAAACTCAAACCGGTTCGCTCTATCTGTTTTCTATGGTAAAAAGACAGGGGGGGGGGGGGGGGGGGGGGGGAATACAGAAATACACCAACAAATTGTTTTTGACTAGTAAGGATATGAGATCAATGTTATGCTTAACTGTAATTGTGCCATTCACATTCTCCCTATACACTGCAGTCTCACTACTACACACTGCAATTCCCCACATTTACCAGTGGGGAGCCCATTGCAAAAGTTGGAAAAAAATGTTGTTTTTCTCAAATATCTGGCACAGAATTTAACCAATGCTGTAACTAATCTGTGTCACGTGATACTCCCTAATGTAATCATTCAACTTGCAATTGCATTTTAAAATCTTAAATTAATCCATAGAGAGTTTGTGACAAAGCAATTTGTCTCACCCTTTTCTCTTCGTATTCTGGATCCACCTCTCCCTCCGCCTTAGGCAAAGCCTTTGGAGGTGGCTTCAGCTGAAATGGGGGGTCTTTTGCCTGAGCACAAACACAGTAGACTACTTTATGACATGCTCACTGAATTGTACATATTTATTTGGCATATGATTCACTAACATTTAATCAACGTAATGTGCAATTTAAAACAAATTTGTATGGCAATTTCAGTTATCTTATACGGGAATGAGCTGTGTATTGTATACCATTTCCTGTGACTTCATGCAACATTATTCTATTATACGTTTAATCAATACAGATTTATGGTTGACGGTCGAGAAAGTTTTCTACATGTGATGCTTGTTGCACAATCAATTATAATACATTTTGAGCACGTTCCCATATTATTTATTATAAAGTGTGCAATAAGTTATGCCTTCAATTGAACCGATGTTAAAGTTCACGCAGTTAGGTACACCTCACCACGCCTGTTCTTCATAAACATAAACATGACATTGTTAGCTACTGTAGCCAATTGACAGTCCCCAGAGCGCAACAATCAGCTAGTGTTTAAAGTAGACAGCTGATTTGCTCTGGGCTGGTCTTGCTGCATGCGACTGTGCGATGTGCTGCCTTGGCTAAGTGAAACAGACGACAAGCTACAGATACAGTCAGTGGGGTTGCTCTGGGACTCCAAGGCTCGTCAGACTGAAATTGGCAGGATTTAAAAGTCTACGGGAATATTGGCTACATTACTCTCAACTGCACGACGACAAACATTGTAGCTAATGTTTTCTGGTCAGCGTTTGACCTGGTGGTATCTAGTTAGCTAGCATCTGTAGAGAGCTATGCAGATGTGCAAGCCTCCTTCCCGCCATGTTCCCCCCCAAATCAACAATACTGCAAACTTCTAGCTAGCTACTAACACTCTATCTCATATTTCTGGAAAAGAAGATGTCTGCTTTCAAATGCTCACCTCTTCATCTTCGGGTAAATGCTCTCTGGAAGTTGACGGAATCTCTTCATCTGACATTCTGTGGACTTTGTTCTTATCATGAGTTTTTAGACCAGACTGTGTAAGTTATTATACAGCAAATAGGCTTGGTACGTCATTAGATAGAGCATTGTGAACCTAGCGACATTAAGGTCACATTATCAAACGGCTAAATTTCATAATAAAAGTCCCCTCAAAAATGTTTACTAGACTTACAGTACGTTTTTTAAATATAAAATCAGAACGGTAATAGTTTAAAGTTACTTAAACATTTAAATTCATTATTTCATACATTGTATCTATGGGCTGCAGCTCAAAAAATAAAATAACATTACAAAAGGTACATAACTACAAAGCATTGATCATTTTGAAGGCTATATTTGCGTCATTCAATAGTTTATTTGAGGAAAACCTACTGTCAACTGTTACCAAAACCGTATTTTCATTACAGCACTTTGCAGCTATTTGTTACTGTACTATTGGAACAATACAAGTTGAATCCAATTAAGGGGGTGATTTGGAATCCTCGTACACTAATAGGATCAAGTGTTATACCATCAAAGTTTGTGTCATCAGGCTATTTTTTTCAGCAGAAATCTACGTCCACTGCTGACATTTATTTGTATTTTATTTAAGTCCTCTATGACAACACTATACATGATAATGTGGTGTGGCGATTTAATTCACACAACACACTCTGGCAGGGGAACATGGGCCACTTTGATAGAGGTGAAAGAGCTGGTGTGCCTGAATGATGGCCGAGGGACCAGGATTAATGTAGCCACAGGGAATGATTCTGCCTTGGACCACACTCTGGTATTTAGTATGATGGCAAGAATCTTGGGGTGGAAGGTATGGGAGGAGTCGACGTAGGGAGTGATATTTACCCCTTAGTAGGCCTGAGGGAGGAGGAGGTGTCAGTGGATGGTGTAGGAAGGTGGGTGTTTGGAAGGGGCAGAGTGAGCAGGGAATGGCTTTGGTGGTTATGATAGGTGATGTGAGTAGCGGGAATATCTCGGTGAGAGCAGAATTAGTAGGGGCTACTGAGAAAAATGTACATGAATACAGCATATCAAATCCTATTGGTTACTTGAAACTCAGTCTCATCTACAACAACCTCATCAGCTTCAGATAAGTCAGATAAGTGTATGTCTGTCTGTCTGTCTGTCTGTCTGTCTGTCTGTCTGTCTGTCTGTCTGTCTTTCTGTCTGTCTGTCTGTCTGTCTGTCTGTATGACAGTCTGTGGGTTATTTCTTGGTTCTCCTCTTGTAACTTATTTTATATGGACAACTTGCCCCCTTCAGCTCATGTGTTTCTGCAAACCCTTTATGATTTCACCCACTCTTCACAATGTGGGTTTGTTGTTTTAACAATGTAATAACAATGTACAATGTAATATGTGTTTATAACAGTCAATAACAGTGTAATAATTGTAAAGTTTATAAACATGCACACCAAATCTACCAATGCATGTGTTTGACTAGTTTAATCCTCAGACCCCTGGAGCAGCATGGGGGACAGTGTCATCCAGTGGAATGGAAATTAAACTAATATTAGAATATTTAACTTTCAATCATTAATTCGTTTTCAACTCATTTACATATAACATTGATGTTTAATAAATATGTCCCCTTATTAAAATAGAATGATTGCGTTTTTTTGTTTATTTACCCACCTTGGCAGAATATTTACAAATAACCTCTAGAATTTAACCATGAGCCTTAATATCTATTAAAATAACACTCAAATATGAGGGTAGGATCAGAAAAACAGAACACATCTTGAAACAGACAAACTATAATACAATTTGTGATCGTGTTCAGGTAAATCTATGATTTTGTTTTGAAGCTTTTTGCGCGATTTGGGACCCGTCAGTGTCGCTTAGTGTGGCTTAATGTCGCTGATTTCACGTAGCTATGAAATACAATGTACACGAGAGAATACGCCCCTTTCGTAATTTCTCGCTGGTTTACAGTAGTGAAATACCGCGATAACACAATTTATACCACTAGAATGTTCTCAATAATATTGATATAATTTATACACGATGAAAATAACCTTGGAAATGAATATAATTGAGATAGTAACACATTTTGTTTTTTCTATAATGTGTGCAAATCTTAAAATAGTGGGCATCAACAAAAACAATGGTGCATCCCATCATATGTTCACATGCACAGCACTAGGTGATTTCTATAACACATCTAATAACAATTCAACATCATTTGGGGCTATATATCATTTGTTTATAAGGTAGGCTATCCTTTGGGAACAAAAGTATTTAAAAAATTGAGTTTTTTGTTTTTGTTTGAAATAAGTAAAATAAGAGAGTTAATCCTCAATACAGTTTCTAAACCATATTCTTAGAAATGAAGGCTGTATTTCGTTGAAATTAGGCCTGCTAGATACAGTATCTACCACAAGATGGCAATCAGGGATAAATCTTTACTGTCTCGTTCACCAGCCATGTATCTTGTTCAGCACGGCACATTAGACCATTTAATTAATATACAGTGCATTCTGAAAGTTTTCAGACCCCTTGACTTTTTCCATATTTTGTTATGTTGCAGCCTTATTCTAAAAATGGATTCAATTGTTTTTCCCCCTCATCAATCTACACACAATACCCAATAATGACAAAGAAAAAACAGGTTTTATCATTTTTTGCAAATTTATAAAGAAAAAACGACTGAAATATCACACTTACGTAAGTAGTCAGACCCTTTACTTTCATATCAAATCAAATCAAATTGTATTGGTCACATACGCCTGGTCAGCAGATGTTAATGCTAGTGTAGCGAAATGCTTGTGCTTCAAGTTCCAACAGTGCAGTAGTATCTAACAAGTAATCTAACAATTCCAAACAACTACCTAATACACACAAATCTAAAGAGGTAAATGAGAATATGTACAAATAAGTATATGGATGAGCGATGGCCGAGCTGCATAGGCAAGGTGCAGTAGATTATATAAAATACAGTATATACATGTGATATGAGTAATGAAAGATAGGTAAACATTATTAAAGTGGCATTATTTAAAGTGGCATTGTTAAAAGTGACTAGTGATCCTAGTGATACTCAGCACTTTGTTGAAGCACCTTTGGCAGTAATTACAACCTCAAGTCTTCTTGAGTATGACGCTACAAGCGTGGCACACCTGTATTTGGGGAATTTCTCACATTCTTCTCTGCAGATCCTCTGTCAGGTAGGATGGGGAACATCGCTGGACAGATATTTTCAGGTCACTCCAGATATGTTTGATCGGGATCAAGTCCCTAGCTGGGCCATTCAAGGGCATTCAAAAACTTGTCCTGAAGCCACTCCTGCGTTGTCTTGGCTCTGTGCTTAGGGTCGTTGTCCTGTTGGAAGGTGAATCTTCACCCCAGTCTGAGGACCTGCGCATTCTGGAGTAGGTTTTCATCAAGAATCTCTCTGTACTTTGCTCCGTTCATCTTTCCCTCGATCCTGACTAGTCTCCCAGTCCCTGACTCTGAAAAACATCCTCACATCATAATGCTGCCACCACCATGCTTAACCTTAGGGATGCTGCCAGGTTTCCTCTAGAGGTGACGCTTGGCATTCAGGCCAAAGAGTTGAATCTTGGTTTCATCAGACCAGAGAATCTTGTTTCTCATGGTCTGAGAGTCTTTAGGTGCCTTTTGGAAAACTCCAAGTGGGCTGTCATGTGCCTTTCACTCTACCATAAAGGCCTGATTGGTGGATGCTGCACAGATGGTTGTCATTCTGGAAAGTTCTCCCATCTCCACAGAGGAGCTCTGGAGCTCTGTCAGAGTGACCATCAGGTTCTTGGTCACCTCCCTGACTAAGGCCCTTCTCCCCTGATTGCTCAGTTTGTCTGGACGGCCAGCTCTAGGAAGAGTCTTGGTGGTTCCAAACTTCTTCCATTTAAGAATGATGGAGACCACTGTGTTCTTGGGGGCCTTCAATGCTGCAGACATTTATTGATACCCTTCCCCAGATCTGTGCCTGGACACAATCCTGTCTCTGAACTTTACGGACAATTCCTTCGACCTCATGGCTTAGTTATTGCTCTGACATGCACTGTCAACTGTGGAACCTATATAGACAGGTGTGTGCCTTTCCAAATCATGTCCATTCAATTGAATTTACCGCAGGTGGACTACAATCAAGTTGTAGAAACATCTCAAGGATTATCAATGGAAACAGGATGTACCTAAGCTCAATTGCGAGTTTCATAGCAAAGGGTCTGAATACTTTTGTAAATAAGGTATTTCTGTATTTATTTAATATATACATTTGCTAAAAACCAAATTGACCTGTTTTTGATTTGTCATTTTGGGTTATTGTGTGTAGATTACACACAATACCTCATAATGACAAAGTGAAAACATGTTTTTAGAAATGTTTGCAAATTTATTGAAAAAGAAATAAAGACATTTATATAAGTATTCACACCCCCAAGTCAATATTTTGTGGGAGCACCTTTGGCAGTGATTACAGCTGTGAGTCTTTCTGGGTAAGTTTTCTAAGAGCCTTCCACACCTGCATTTCCACTCAGGAACGTTCACCGACTTCTTGTTAAGCAACTCCAGGGTAGACTTAGACTTGTATTTTAAGTTATTGTCCTGCTGAAATGTGAATTGATCTCCCAGTGACTGGTGGAATGGTTTTCCTCTAGGATTTTGCCTGTGGTTAGCTACATTCAGTTTATTTATTTTTATCCTGAAAAACTCCCCAGTCCTTAACGATTACAAGCATACCTATAACATGATGCAGCCACCATTATGCTTGAAAATATGGAGAGTGATACACAGTAATGTGTTGTATTGGATTTGCCCCAAACATAACACTTTATATTCAGGAAAAAATGTTACAAGTTTAGTGCCTTATTGCAAACAGGAACATTTTTATTCTGTACAGGCTTCCTTCTTTTCACTCTGTCAATTAAAATTGCAGTCATTTATTAGGTGCTATTATCCAGAGCAACTAGGGTAAGTGTCTTGCTCAAGGGCACGTCAACCAATTGTTCACCACTCAGTTAGGATTTGAACTAGCAACCTTTACTGTTATTGACCCAACACTCTAACCTCTAGGCTACCTGCCACCCTAAATTAGGTTAGTATTGTGGAATAACTACAATGATGTCGATCCATCATCAGTTTTCTCCTGTCAAAGCCATTCAACTCTGTAACTGTTTTAATAAATCTTCTTCTTAAGGCTAGGGGGCAGTATTTTGACATCCAGATGAAAAGCGTGCCCAAAGTAAACTGCCTGTTACTCAGGCCCAGAAGCTAAGATATGCAAATAATTGGTAGATTTGGATAGAAAACACTCTAATGTTCCTAAAACTGTCTGTCTGTGAATATAACATAACTGATTTGGCAGGTGAAACCCGAGAACAAACCATTCAGGGGGGAAAAATTGAGGTCATAGGATTTTCCAAAGGTTTTCTATGGGAAACCCTATTTATTAGGAACCTGGTTGCAGTTCATATGGCTTCCACTAGATGTCAACAGTCTTTAGAAATTGGTTGATGTTTTCTTTTGAGAAATGAAGAAGTTCTTTGTACGTGTCAATCTGAAGGTCCCTAGTCTTTTGTTGCGCTTGAACAGGAGCTCGCTCCGTGTTATTTTTCTTCGGTATTGGAAACAGATTATCCCATCTTAAATTTGATCAATTATT
The DNA here is from genome assembly GCF_045791955.1 of Oncorhynchus clarkii lewisi. Taxonomy (NCBI): domain Eukaryota; kingdom Metazoa; phylum Chordata; class Actinopteri; order Salmoniformes; family Salmonidae; genus Oncorhynchus; species Oncorhynchus clarkii. The sequence continues at coordinate 37,171,367 of NC_092156.1, forward strand.
TACATTTTAGGATACCTGAGGTTGGATTAGGAACATTGTTTGAAATGTTTGGACAAAGTTTACAGGTAATTTATTAGATACTTTGTAGGCGAGTTGGAACCGGTGTATTTCTGAATCAAACGCGCCAAATAAATTGACATTTTGGGGATATAAAGAAGGAATTTATCGAACAAAACGACCATTCATTGTGTCACTGAGACATTTGGGATTGCAACAAGAAGAAGATCTTCAAAGGTAAGGCATTTATTATATAGTTATTTCTGACTTTTGTGTTGCACCTGCCTGGTTGAAAAATTATTTTCATGTGTTTGTCCTCAGATAATCGCATGGTATAATTTCGCCATAATGCCTTTTTGAAATCTGACACAGCAGCTGGATAACAAGAAGTTAAGCTTTATTTTGATGTATTACACTTATATTTTTGTGAATGTTGAGTATTGATTTTTCTGTAGTTTGAATTTGGCGCTCTGCAATTTCACCGGATGTTGTCAAATCAATCCCGCTAAAGGGATTGGCGCTTTAAGGGATCCCTAAGAGGCTTTAGGAGCGGCGTCCCGGGACAGTTGTAAATCATGCAGCGCCTTATGTCAAGAACGCAGACTTTAGAGAAACAACAAATGTCGGTACATATAAGTGTCTTATATCGGCTTAAAGCTTAAATTCTTGTTAATATAACTGCACTGTCCAATTTACAGTAGCTATTACTGCGGAAAAAAATGCTATGCTATTGTTTGAGGAGAGCTCCTAACAACAAAACACTTTTTATGCGATAGATTTGATAAATTTACCTCTGAGGGTGAAATGTGTACTTACATTCTGAAATCTTGCTCTGATTTATCATCCAAAGGGTTCCAGAGATAACATGAAGTGTCGTTTTGTTAGATAAAATCCTTTTACATATCCTAAAGGTCCATATAGTATGCACAATCGATTTTGTATTTCCACTCATTCAATTTGCAAAGAAAGGAATCTGTGAAAATCTCACCCTGAACATTGTTTCAACGAGTCAAATCACATTTGTATGTATTCCTCAGAGATACTAGAAGGTAACAAGACTTCACTATATCATTAGGGGTGTAGTATATCCTATAGGACACCATATTTGGTCAGAGAGCGACGCCTTCATGGCACGCCGATGACACGGGCAGTCATCACTTGAACGAATGTATCTTTGTCAAATAAGCACCAATCAGGGTCAAACAAAGCTAACTAGATAGTCAATGAGCTGGGCTTTACGGGATTATCCGGAAACCATATATATGTCATAAAATGTATCTACTAACCTTGTACGACAGTATGCCTTTTCATTTTGGACAGAAATTATTAGAATATTCAGAGTTATGAAGTTATGAAAACTGGTTGTTTTGCAAATATTGAACTTATAATATGGCTACTAATACTTGGAAAGCTAAATCAAAGTCCAAGTACACAGATTTTACGATATTCTTGCAGAAAAATGTCATATGAATGCGAATGTCTCCTTCACGATTTGCCCAAATGTACCTGGGGACTTCACACTAAAAGTCTTGTAGTTCACTCATTGCTCAAGTTATCTGTCTGAAACTTTGCACATACACCACTGCCACTATCGGAATTACAATCAGAGTGATGGCTAGAACTGGTACCGTTCTCTTGCATTTCAAAGATGGTGATAGATGGTATTTTTTTCAAAGATGGTACATTCTACCAGATCTGTTGTGTTATATTCTCCTACATTCAGGTGGTACCAAGAATGTGCATATCCTGAGGTACAGGCAGTTAGATTTGGGTATGCCATTTAGGCGAAAATTGAAAAAAGGGGGCTATCCCTAAGTCACCATTGGCCTCATGGTGAAATCCCTGAGCGGTTTTCTTCCTTTCTGGCAATTGAGTTAGGAAGGACGCTTGTATCTTTGTAGTGACGGGATGTTTTGATTTACCATCCAATATGTAATTAATGACTTCACCATGCTCAAATTAATTTTGAATGTTTGCTTTTTTTTAACCTATCTACCAATAGGTTCCCTTCTTTGCGAGGCATTGGAAAACCTCCCTGGTCTTTGTGGTTGAATCTGTGTGGGGTACAGAGATTAGGTAGTTATTCAAAAATCATGTTAAACACTTTTATTGCACACAGTAATAAGTCCATGCAACTTATTATGTGATTTGTTAAGCACATTTTTACTCCTGAACTTATTTATGCTTGCCATAACAAAGGGGTTGAATACTTATTAACTTAAGACATTTCATCTTTTCATTTTGAATTCATTTGTACAATTTATAAAAAAATATAATTCCACCCTGACATTATGGGGTATTGTGTGTAAGACAGTGACAAACAATCTCAATGGAATCCATTTTAAATTCAGGCTGTAACACAACAAGATGTGGAAGTCAAGCGGTGTGAACACTTTCTGAAGGCCCTGTATATATTTTTTACATTCATGTTGAGCCCTAAATCATTTGGCCTTAGACCAACAGCGCAGTTTTAGTTGTTGTTGTTGTTTTGTTTTATATTTTATCAGGCAGAGGCATTCTAACCCAAAGCATGATGTCTCCTTCACTAAAACATCCTACATCATTAACCCTAGTTATTTAATTTCCCCTACAAGCAGCCTATTGTAATCAGTTCTATGTTTCAAATTCGAAAGGTTTTTGTAGAATTTACATGAAAAATGCAATACCAAGGTTCACTATAATATTTTTCCTCTGTTAGTGCATTTAACATGCACAAACAAAATAACAAATAAATTGTATTTTGTTATTTATTTCAAATCAAATCAAAGTTTATTTGTCACGTGCGCCGAATACAACAGGTAGACCTTACAGTGAAATGCTTACTTACAGGCTCTAACCAATAGTGCAAAAAAATGTATTAGGTGAACAATAGGTAGGTAAAGAAATGAAACAACAGTAAAAAGACAGGCTATATACAGTAGCGAAGCTATAAAAGTAGCGAGGCTACATACAGACACCGGTTAGCCAGGCTGATTGAGGTAGTATGTACATGTAGATATGGTTGTTGTTCTAGGACTGAGGTTGCTATTTTGGTACACACCGGTATTCTGACACTAAGATATTGAACATTGCGAGGGCTGATGTGACAGATGGCTCATGAAACTCCCTCCACAGCACTTTTCAGCCAGACACAGTTCAACTACAGCTCATCCACGAGTGCTGCTCAGTTTAGAAAAAAATATTCTCATGTGCTGGTCTTTTCTCTGTAAACACAGACAGACAGACAGACAGACAGACAGACAGACAGACAGACACACACACACACACACACACACACACACACACGCACGCACATGTTCCTCTCTCTCTCTCTCTCTCTCTCTCTCTCTCTCTCTCTCTCTCTCTCTCTCTCTCTCTCTCACACACACTTACTCACTCTCTCTGTCAGACCCACACAATCTGCAGACCCACACACATCTACAGACAAGCATACACACATCTCCCCCCTCTCTCTCTTCCCCTCCTTTTTCTCCCTCCCTCCCTCCCTCCCTCCCTCCCTCCATCCCTCCCTCCCTCTCTCTCTCTCTCCATCTCCCCTTGTCTGTCAGTGTGATCAATGGCTTGACTTCCTCCTTTTGGTACGGCTGTAGGCTGTATACAAGAACACAGGAATCGCCTGGTGCTGCTCACAGTTTCACAGCAGCAGCAGCCATCAGTGCTAAAGACAATTATATCCAGAAAACACGCCGGATTCCCTCTGCAGTCAAGATGAGTGCAGGGGATGTGGTCTGCACTGGCTGGCTCATCAAATCTCCCCCTGAGAAGAAACTAAAGAGATACGTGAGTAGGGGAACAGACTGGGCGGGTTGCTGGCTTCTGTGCTATTGTGATGCATTATAGCCAAGCAGTATAGCAGTACCAGTTCCTGCTGCAGACAGAACAATGTGTGTGTGTGTGTGTGTGTGTATGTGTGTGTGTGTGTGTGTGTGTGTGTGTGTTTGTGTGTGTGTGTGTGTGTGTGTGTGTGTGTGTGTGTGTGTGTGTGTGTGTGTGTGTGTGTGTGTGTGTGTGTGTGTGTGTGTGTGTGTGTGTGTGTGTGTGTGTTTCTCAGTTATCAACACAGCTGCACTGCTATGCCGTTAGTTCACAAGATACTGTTGGTTTCTTTTCTGAAATGAAGCTTGCAGAGGCATGTAGAATAATGACCATTGTATGCCTTTTTGTAAACAGTGTTTTCATGCAACCTCACCAGTGTCTTCCTCCTCATTATAGTAGTTGCCATTACATACTGTAGGACATGCTGTTATAACTGCTGGTCATGCTGATGTGAATCATTAATGCACTGTGAAAATAGCATTTTAATCTCCTTCAGTAAATGCACGTATTTTAAGCATATCAAACTGCTTATAAACCATAATGTTTACCATTTTTAACTTTGTTTAGAATTTTATATTTTTTGCAGATGGGTTTACCTCTTATTAATAATTCAAGTGTATTATACTCTAATGTTAACATGTCTGGATTAGCATGTTTGACCAAAAGTGAACTGGGACAAGTGCCTGGCAATCTGCAATGTTTCTGTAGGGGTCATGTGAGAATGTTGTTGTGTAGGGAGGAAAGGGGGAGGCCACCCATTCTGGGATGTGTGTTGAGACTGTTGGCCTCTCATTCTGTGAAATTTGGGTGTGTATTGCAAAACATGGGAAGTACTGTCGCTGCCAAGCAGTACAGAATGACCCGACAGGCAGAAATTACCAGGCTTTATGATGGCTTTTTGCACTCTGTTTGCACTACAGAGTAGAGAGGAGGATGGCTTTTCTGAAAACTAGCACAGATTAAGGGGGTAATTCACTGGAAAGAGAGTCACTTCAGAAATACTATTTGGTGGGAAATAGTTCAAGGGCTTTGTGGAGGACACAGACAAACCGGAAGAACAATGTTTCCCTTTGCAAGGACCAGACTAACCATACACAAGAGAAAAGTGTGTGGGCATACATTGGACTCATCACTCCCTACACAAAGCAAGTGAAGGCCCAGAGCAGCTAGCTCTTAGAAACACTAATGATGAGACTCAGAGAGTGAAAGTCACAGACAGTTTCAATTCTCCAACACACAGAGGTCACAGCTAGCATTGTCAGTGGCCCATAAGTTAACATACATAAGTACATAAGTTAACCACATTTAAATAAATAAAAAGACAATGCCTGAGTAAGGGTAAACAAAACAAATGAAAGGATCTTGTAACGGGATTCGTCCTCCTCTAACGAGGAGTATGAGAGATCGGACCAATATGCAGCGTGGTAAGTGTTCGTCATGTTTTAATGAACAAAATCACTGAACACGAAAAATACAAAATAACAAATTGAAAGACAGAAAGGAAACCCGAAACAGTTCCGTGTGGAACACACAGACACAGAAAACAATCACCCACCAAACACTGGTGGGAAAAGGCTACCTAAGTATGATTCTCAATCAGAGAACTAACGACACCTGCCTCTGATTGAGAACCATACCAGGCCAAACACAAAATACAACATAGAAAAACAAACATAGACTGCCCACCCCAACTCACGCCCTGACCATACTAAAACAAAGACAAAACAAAGGAACTAAGGTCAGAACGTGACAGATCTGTAGAGGTAAAATAGTTCAAAGTTTTAATTTTATAAAAAAAATCATTAGGAAACATGTTCCATACAAAAATGGTATGGTTTAAAAACATCCCTCTCAATAGAATAGGCCTAGTTTATCTTCCAGCAGAGTTGAGTTCGCACTCAATAAGGCCATTATCACCACAACAAGGAAGTGTTTTTATGCATGATTCTGTAGAGGTTTCTAGTGTGAGGATATTTCCCGTTAGGGGATGTTTGTATTGTTTTTATTAGTGATCCCCATTAGCTGCAGCCAAGGCAGCAGCTACTCTTCCTGGGGTCCAAACACATTAAGACACTCACATCACAAATAAAACCAGAGATAAAACGGTACATCATATAACATTATTACAACACCACATATCTAGAATACAAAATGTATAACACCACCATACAACAATATTACAATGTACGTGTGTGTAGAGTGCGTGTGCTAGTGTGTGCATGCATGTGCGTGTGTTAATTATTCTCACATCATGCATTTTAAATATGCTTTGACATACTGAACATGTAGCACTGATGATGAACATGAGCTGCCCTACTCTCTGTATCTCTGTCCTCTTTCCTAGCACTGTGTGATGCAAATGAGGATTTACAACTTGTTCACTGTTTATGATTGATTTGAATATGAGTGTGGGCACAACAAGACAGAGTTTTGGTTTCAAACAAACGTTCTGAGCATGTTCATAGCTCTCTTGAAAGATCATCACAAAGATAAACAATATATTCCTGAATTTGGTAGCTGGTGGGTTATAGCACACATTTCCGTTGTCAACTGAGATAAGAATAATAGTGTAACACAGACAACTACAAAAAGTGTTGTTGCCAATATGCTAATACCACTGCCTCTTCAAAACAAATCACATTTCTTCTTCATGATAGGATGTTTCATTAAATGTACTCTCAAAGCTCAAAAACAGCTATGATTTCATTTCAGACCATCCAGTGTTCCATGACAACAGATGTTTGACAGGTAGAATAATGCATGAATCACCTGAATACTGAATGTATTAGTCGACGGTATAAAAATATACAACTGCTGCTACAAAGGTGGCATTGGAAATGACTTTAAATAGTACATGGGTGAAGATTGAAGAACAGACGTAGTAGGCCTCTGGAAGTCAGTCATGAATATTTGACAGTTAGTATATAGATGGACACATGACTCATAGCCCATGTGAGTGACCACGAGGTCAAGACCAACATTTTGAAGTACTTCAGTTAGGCCTACTTATTCCAGTATCAAATTGAAGAGAGACAGCTAAGCATCACATTCTCATTCTCAGCATTACTGAAAACAAAAAACCCCTCCTATACTAATCGGTATCCATTCTGGCATGAAAAACTTCAGCAGAAAAAGAGGTTGTCTTTTTAATCTCCCCCAATACGGTAGTGACCCACACTGCAGTACAATTAGCTTTTTGTTCGTGTCAGACATTCTCTTCTACATTGAATTAACTTCCTCTTCTCAGCACTTCTGGGAAACGTTGTTGTCAGTTCCTCACAACAACCGTACCAAAAGCAAGAAAAAGGGTGTTGTCTATAGCTGTGGTAAATTAAGGTTGTGTTGCTAAATGAACGTGGTCAGAAGAGCGGTGGTACATTTTCCATGACTAAAAATGTATGTTCCCCGATGCAATGCGTGTGACATAAACTGATTGGCACAGGTCACAATGCTGGAAACTACATGAGGATAAAGACAGTGCTTTGTACAAAGAATCTTTAGTCACAGTCAGGGGACATAAAAATAGTTCACATTTTTCTGTATTGAGCTACCATGTTAAAATGTTTCACTGATGGTTATGTTGATAAACTATGAAATAAACATTGATAGAGAACAGCAACATTCTATGGCTGAGGCCATGGTTGAACCTAAAGTCACATAAAAATACACCAACCATGATTACCAACCAAATATTTCTAAGGTTACTAACCAACTAAGGCAACAAGTCTACATATGTTTGCAAAATAATTGTATTATATATATTTGTCTATACATACAAGATGCAACAGTACAGTATGTTAATCTGTGTAGTTCCCTGTCCCCTAGGCATGGAGGAGACGTTGGTTTGTTCTTCAAAGAGGACGTATGAGTGGGAACCCAGATGTGTTGGAGTACTACCGAAACAAGACCTCAAAGAAGCCCATCCGCACCATCGACCTGAGAGAGTGTGAGGTTCAGATGCAGACGGAGCAACGCCTGGTCAAGAGGGAGTTCCAGAACCAGCACCTCTTTGTTGTCAAGACGTCGTCTCGCATGTTCTACCTGGTGGCCAAGACTGAGGAGGAGATGAACAGTTGGGTCAGTCAGATCAGGGAGATCTGTCACTTTGGACCTCTGAGTATGGATGATGGGACAGGTAAGGAACTCGTACAGAGACACAGATAATTACAGCTACAGTTTAGGTGCCTTGGGTGTAAGAAATGCACTTTACAAATTAAATGAATTATTAGTATTAGTTACAAAATCACATTTATGTGTTCAATTTCAACAAATAATATAGAGAAACATAGTTTGGTATTCAACTATTGTTGGAGGCTTTCATCCTATGACAGAGTAGTCATGTAGTGTAAGGGTTTTCCTCCTCCTCTTCGTCTGAAGAGGAGAGGCGAGAAGGATCAGAGGACCAATGCGCAGCGTGGTAAGTGTCCATGGTTTTTTAATGAGAGAAACTCAAACATGAACACACTACAAAACAATAAACGCGGCAAACTCCCCCCAGTCCTATCTGGTACAGAGACAGGAAACAACCACCCACAAATCCCAACACAAAACCTAAATATGGTTCCCAATCAGAGACAATGACCAACACCTGCCTCTGATTGAGAACCATGTCAGGCCAAACATAGAAATAGACAAACTAGATACACAACATAGAATGCCCACCCAGCTCATGTCCTGACCAACACTAAAACAAGGAAAACACACAAGTACCATGGTCAGAACGTGACATGTAGGCATGTTTAAGGAAGGATATATAAATTCAAGACTGAGATAACATACCATTTAGGTGGTAATCTGATGATGACTGGTAAATCAATGAATGGACAATATTAATTTGTCACGTGCAGTTTTGCATTGCATTTAAAGGAGATGTTTCAATCATTACTGCTGCAGGACAAGTGGATTACTGCCGATAAAGTTTTGGGCCGATAAAGTTATTGGGCTCAAGAAATGTACTTTTGTCACTTATGCAATGACATTGAAATACATACAATTTATTGATGGTAAACAATTTTATGAATAGTATGAGCAGAATATATTTTATTTAACCTTTATTTAACCAGGAAAGGCTCTGGAGGTTGTAACTGGTTTTGCAAAGGGACCCTGATGTACAGTGCATTCGGAAAATATTCAGATTAAATTGTTTTTTACCCTCATAAATCTGAACGCAATACCCCACAATGACAAAGAAAAACTTTTTTTATACATTTTTGCAAATGTATTAAAAATGAAAACGGAAATATTACGTTTACATAAGTATTCAGACCCTTTACTCAGTACTTTGTTGAAGCACCTTTGGAATTGATTAAAGCCTTAGGTCTTTTGGGGTATGATGCTACAAGCTTGGCACATCTGTATTTGGGGAGTTTCTCCCATTCTTCTTTGCAGATCCTTTCAAGCTTTGTCAGGTTGGATGTGGAGCATCGGCTGCACAGCTATTTTCAGGTCTCTCCAGAGATGCTCGTTCAGGGTTAAAGTCTGGGCTCTGGCTGGGCCACTCAAGGAAATTCAGAGACTTGTCCCAAAGCCACTCCTAGGTTGTCTTGGCTATGTGTTTAGAGTCGTTGTCCTGTTGGTAGGTGAGGTCCTGAGTGCTCTGGAGCAGGTTTTCATCAAGGATCTCTCTGTACTTTGCTTCGTTCATCTGTCCGTCGATCCTGAGTAGTCTCCGAGTCCCCGCTGCTGAAAAACATCCTCACAGCATGATGCTGCCACGACCATGCTTCACCATCAAATCAAATCAAATCAAATCAAATCAAATTGTATTTGTCACATACACATGGTTAGCAGATGTTAATGCGAGTGTAGCGAAATGCTTGTGCTTCTAGTTCCGACAATGCAGTAATAACCAACAAGTAATCTAACTAACAATTCCAAAACTACTGTCTTGTACACAGTGTGAGGGGATAAAGAATATGTACATAAGGATATATGAATGAGTGATGGTACAGAGCAGCATAGGCAGATACAGTAGATGGTATCGAGTACAGTATATACATATGAGATGAGTATGTAAACAAAGTGGCATAGTTAAAGTGGCTAGTGATACATGTATTACATAAGGATACAGTCGATGATATAGAGTACAGTATATACGTATGCATATGAGATGAATAATGTAGGGTAAGTAACATTATATAAGGTAGCATTGTTTAAAGTGGCTAGTGATATATTTACATCATTTCCCATCAATTCCCATTATTAAAGTGGCTGGAGTTGAGTCAGTGTCAGTGTGTTGGCAGCAGCCACTCAATGTTAGTGGTGGCTGTTTAACAGTCTGATAGCCTTGAGATAGAAGCTGTTTTTCAGTCTCTCGGTCCCAGCTTTGATGCACCTGTACTGACCTCGCCTTCTGGATGATAGCGGGGTGAACAGGCAGTGGCTCGGGTGGTTGATGTCCTTGATGATCTTTATGGCCTTCCTGTGACATCGGGTGGTGTAGGTGTCCTGGAGGGCAGGTAGTTTGCCCCCGGTGATGCGTTGTGCAGACCTCACTACCCTCTGGAGAGCCTTACGGTTGAGGGCGGAGCAGTTGCCGTACCAGGCGGTGATACAGCCCGCCAGGATGCTCTCGATTGTGCATCTGTAGAAGTTTGTGAGTGCTTTTGGTGACAAGCCGAATTTCTTCAGCCTCCTGAGGTTGAAGAGGCGCTGCTGCGCCTTCTTCACAATGCTGTCTGTGTGAGTGGACCAATTCAGTTTGTCTGTGATGTGTATGCCGAGGAACTTAAAACTTGCTACCCTCTCCACTACTGATCCATCGATGTGGATAGGGGGGTGTTCCCTCTGCTGTTTCCTGAAGTCCACAATCATCTCCTTAGTTTTGTTGACGTTGAGTGTGAGGTTATTTTCCTGACACCACACTCCGAGGGCCCTCACCTCCTCCCTGTAGGCCGTCTCGTCGTTGTTGGTAATCAAGCCTACCACTGTTGTGTCGTCCGCAAACTTGATGATTGAGTTGGAGGCGTGCGTGGCCACGCAGTCGTGGGTGAACAGGGAGTACAGGAGAGGGCTCAGAACGCACCCTTGTGGGGCCCCAGTGTTGAGGATCAGCGGGGAGGAGATGTTGTTGCCTACCCTCACCACCTGGGGGCGGCCCGTCAGGAAGTCCAGTACCCAGTTGCACAGGGCGGGGTCGAGACCCAGGGTCTCGAGCTTGATGACGAGCTTGGAGGGTACTATGGTGTTGAATGCCGAGCTGTAGTCAATGAACAGCATTCTCACATAGGTATTCCTCTTGTCCAGATGGGTTAGGGCAGTGTGCAGTGTGGTTGAGATTGCATCGTCTGTGGACCTATTTGGGCGGTAAGCAAATTGGAGTGGGTCTAGGGTGTCAGGTAGGGTGGAGGTGATATGGTCCTTGACTAGTCTCTCAAAGCACTTCATGATGACGGAAGTGAGTGCTACGGGGCGGTAGTCGTTTAGCTCAGTTACCTTAGCTTTCTTGGGACCTTGAACAATGGTGGCCCTCTTGAAGCATGTGGGAACAGCAGACTGGTATAGGGATTGATTGAATATGTCCGTAAACACACCGGCCAGCTGGTCTGCGCATGCTCTGAGGGCGCGGCTGGGGATGCCGTCTGGGCCTGCAGCCTTGCGAGGGTTAACACGTTTAAATGTCTTACTCACCTCAGCTGCAGTGAAGGAGAGACCGCAAGTTTTCGTTGCAGGCCGTGTCAGTGGCACTGTATTGTCCTCAAAGCGGGCAAAAAAGTTATTTAGTCTGCCTGGGAGCAGGACATCCTGGTCCGTGACTGGGCTGGATTTCTTCCTGTAGTCCGTGATTGACTGTAGACCCTGCCACATGCCTCTTGTGTCTGAGCCGTTGAATTGAGATTCTACTTTGTCTCTGTACTGATGCTTAGCTTGTTTGATAGCCTTGCGGAGGGAATAGCTGCACTGTTTGTATTCGGTCATGTTACCAGACACCTTGCTCTGATTAAAAGCAGTGGTTCGCGCTTTCAGTTTCACACGAATGCTGCCATCAATCCACGGTTTCTGGTTAGGGAATGTTTTAATCGTTGCTATGGGAACGACATCTTCAACGCACGTTCTAATGAACTCGCACACCGAATCAGCGTATTCGTCAATGTTGTTGTCTGACGCAATACGAAACATGTCCCAGTCCACGTGATGGAAGCAGTCTTGGAGTGTGGAGTCAGCTTGGTCGGACCAGCGTTGGACAGACCTCAGCGTGGGAGCCTCTTGTTTTAGTTTCTGTCTGTAGGCAGGGATCAACAGAATGGAGTCGTGGTCAGCTTTTCCGAAAGGGGGGCGGGGCAGGGCCTTATATGCGTCGCGGAAGTTAGAGTAACAATGATCCAAGGTCTTTCCACCCCTGGTTGCGCAATCGATATGCTGATAAAATTTGGGGAGTCTTGTTTTCAGATTAGCCTTGTTAAAATCCCCAGCTACAATGAATGCAGCCTCCTGATAATTGGTTTCCAGTTTGCAAAGAGTCAAATAAAGTTCATTCAGAGCCAACGATGTGTCTGCTTGGGGGGGGATATATACGGCTGTGATTATAATCGAAGAGAATTCTCTTGGTAGATAATGCGGTCTACATTTTATTGTGAGGAATTCTAAATCAGGTGAACAGAAGGATTTGAGTTCTTGTATGTTTCTTTCATCACACCATGTCACGTTAGTCATAAGGCATACGCCCCCGCCCCTCTTTTTACCAGAAATATGTTTTTTCCTGTCTGCGCGATGCGTGGAGAAACCTGTTGGCTGCACCGCTTCGGATAGCGTCTCTCCAGTAAGCCACGTTTCCGTGAAGCAAAGAACGTTACAGTCTCTGATGTCCCTCTGGAATGCTACCCTTGCTCGGATTTCATCAACCTTGTTGTCAAGAGACTGGACATTGGCAAGAAGAATGCTAGGGAATGGTGCACGGTGTGCCCGTCTCCGGAGTCTGACCAGAAGACCGCCTCGTTTCCCTCTTTTTCGGAGTCGTGTTTTTGGGTCGCTGCATGGGATCCACTCCGTTGTCCTGTTTGTAAGGCAGAGCACAGGATCCGCGTCGCGAAAAGCGTATTCTTGGTCGTACTGATGGTGAGTTGACGCTGATCTTATATTCAGTAGTTCTTCTCGACTGTATGTGATGAAACCTAAGATGACCTGGGGTACTAATGTAAGAAATAACACGTAAAAAAACAAAAAACTGCATAGTTTCCTAGGAACGCGAAGCGAGGCGGCCATCTCTGTCGGCGCCGGAAGTACATTCATAGGGATGGTGCCAGGTTTCCTCCAGATGTGACGCTTGGCATTCAAGCCAAAGAGTTGAATCTTGGTTTCATCAGACCAGAGAATTTTGTTTCTCAACGTCTGAGAGTCCTTAAGGTGCCTTTTTGCAAAATCCAAGCAGGCTGTCATGTGCCTTTTACTGAGGAGTGGTTTCGTCTGCCCACTCTACCATAAAGGTCTGAATGGTGGAGTGCTGCAGAGATGGTTGTCATTCTGGAAGGTTCTCCCATCTCCACAGAGGAACTCCGTAGCTCTGTCAGAGTCACCTCCTTGACCAAGGCACTTCTCCCTCGATTGCTCAGTTTGGCAGGTTTGGTGGTTCCAAACTTCTTCCATTGGAGGCCACTGTGTTCTTGGGGACCTTCAATGATGCAGAGATTTTTTGTTACCTTTTTCCAGATCTCTGCCTTGACACAATTCTGTCACGGAGCTCTATGGACAATTCCTTCGACCTCATGGCTTGGTTTTTGCTCTGCATGCACGATCATCTGTGAGACCTTTTATAGACAGGTGTGTCCCATTCCAAATCATGTCCAATCAATAGAATTTACATCAGGTGGACTCCAATCAAGTTGTAGAAACATCTCATGGATCAGTGGCGATTTTAGCATGTACATCTTGGTGGGGCAAACTTCCCACATTGCCAGCAAAGCCACTACACAGCACGACACCACACTTAACAATAAATTAATTGCACTATGACGGTGACAAATGGTGCCAACAAACTGTTAGGGCCTACATAAAGATGTCCCAATCTTTTCAGCACCATGTAGTGAATCCTTATCACTGCTACACCTGGCTATCATCGGAGCCTTTTCTGGCAGCGAAACAGTTCATTCAGATTAATTTACAGTCTTTAAAAAAACATAGCTGATATGACTGATTTGCTAAAACAAATGTGGTTTCTACCGACAACTGAGAAGAACAAACTATGGCATAAGGGGATGAGGAGCGGATAAAAGTGAATCCGTAATTTGGATTAAGACATTAATGAGCGAGCTAGGACGAACGTAGTCAATATAAAAAAATGTTCAGCACTTTTGAAATGTACAGCGACAGAATTCAGAACGTAGGATAAATAAAGTGGGCATATAAGCAGACAATGAAAGCTCTTACAATATTCAATGATTACATTTCTCTAAAACAGGCTATAGGCTACATGTGTACCACCAAATCAGAATAGTAGGCTAATTTATGAGGGGGAAAGGGACTAAATCCTCCCCTAACCCGGACGTTGCTGGACCAATTGTGTGCCGCCTCATGGGTCTCCCGGTCACAGTCGGCTGTGACACAGCCTGGGATCGAACCCGGGGCTGCAGTGTTGCTTTAGCACTCATTGTTTAATTTGTGATTTCCAATTTGTTGTGTAATGTTTATGTCCAATGGCCGATGAGCACTGAAACGTTTTATCTATATTTTCTCTTCAAATGACAAGGATTGAAAAGGATTTTGCCAGTAGATTGCCGACTTGATGCATGATGATCACTCCTTTTTGAAAGTATGATGTTGACATGATCAGTCTAATCAAAGCTGCGGTAGATACAGTGCCTTGCGAAAGTATTCGGCAAACTGACATTTGACACGTTTTTAATGACAAAATAACATGCAAAACAGGCCCACAAAAATAAATTATATATATATATTTTTTTATAGCTAAACAGGTGTGTCTCAAAACAGGTGGGGTTCTGCCCTACCTGCCCTAAATGACACGTCACCACTGTCAAGGATGATCAATGGAAACAGGATGCACCTGAGCTCAATTTCGAGTCTAATAGCAAAGGGTCTGAATACTTATGTAAATAAGGTATTTCAGCTTTTATTTGTAATACATTTGCAAAACTTTTTTTTTTATGTTTCGCTTCGTCAATATGGACTATTGTGTGTAGATTGATGAGGATATTTTTATTTAATCAATTTTAGAATAAGGCTGTAAACTAACAAAATGTGGGAAAAGTTAAGGGTCTGAATACTTTCTGAATGCGCTGTTCACGCATGGGCAGCACACACAGCTTTGTCATTATGGGGTATTGTGTGTAGATTGATGAGGATTTTTTTTTAAATGTAATCAATTTTAAAATAATGTAATGTAACAAAATGTGGAAAAGGGGAAGGGGTGTGAAAAATTTCCTAATGCACTATACATGCACACTAAATGATAGAAATACAAAGATGTATGCACACACACACCACACACAAACTCGCAAGTAGGAATGCACTCACATGCATACATGCACGCACTCACCTACCTCAATGTTGTAGCAATAATCAAATGATTTTGCAGAGAGGTTCTGAGTGTTACAGTTTTTTTCAATCACTTTGATGCATTTTTCCCTAGTGTGTGGTACATTTTTAACTAGTGTGGGGTACAACTCTTCGTACAACAATGTAAACAGATAATCAAAATGACTCATGTTTCAAAACTAATTTTCAGTTGAAGTACAGATGTAGGATCTTAATTTGATCACCCTGTTGCAGGATCTTTCCTACAATGCGGGACGTTTAAAACTTGTAGTGTATTTGAGTTTTAAAAAGGCTTCTGAAGTTTGTAACTTCCACTTAGAAATTTCTGACTTGATTTTCCCTTACGGAAAATGTATCAACCCCTACAAAGATGTTCATTAATTCAAATCTACATAACAATTCACATTTTCTGTTGCTAAATAATGATATTCCTGATGTAGCAAATTGTCTCAAATTAAGATCCTACATCTGTACAACAAACAAATTCACAAAGTCACTTGTTCACTGCACCAAATAACTCTTTCAATATTCAAGTATTTTCTTTTCACAATGCAATATTCATATTACTTTTTATATGATTGTCTTGTCATTTGTTAACAGTACATTTAACTGTCACTTAATCAAACGTCTCAAAACAGATAACTACTGTACTGAACCAAAACAATACAGTGCCTATTTTACATACACTGAACAAAAATATAAACACAACTTGTAAAGTGTTGGTTCCATGTTTCATGAGCTGAAATAAAAGACCCCAAAAATGATCCATACGCACAAAAATATTATTTTTCTCAAATTTTGTGGACAAATGTGTTTACATCCCTGTTAGTGACCATTTCTCATTTGTCAAGATAATCCATCCACCTGACAGGTGTGGCATGTCAAGAAGCTAAAATGTGCAGTTTTGTCACACAACACAATGCCATAGATGTCTGAAGTTTTGAGTGGTGTCCAATTGGCATGCTGACTGCAGGAATGTCCACCAGAGCTGTTGCCAAAGAATTGAATGTTAATTTCTCTACCATAAACCGCCTCTAACATCGATTTAGAGAATTTGGCAGTACGTCCAACCAGCTCACAAACACAGACCACGTGTAACCAGGCCAGCCCAGGACCTCCATATCCAGCTTCTTCCCCTGTGAGAACGTTTGAGACTAGCCAACTAGCTGATGAAACTGTGGGTTTGCACAACCGAAGAATTTCTGCACAAACTGTCAGAAGCCGTCTCAGGGAAGCTCATCTGCGTGCTCGTCGTCCTCACCAGGGTTTTGACCTGACTTCAGTTTGCCGTCGTAACTAACTTCAGTGAGCAAATTCTCATCTTAGATGGCCAATGGCACGCTGGAGAAGTGTGCTCTTCACGGATGAATCCCGGTTTCAACTGTAACTGGCAGATGGCAGACAGCGTGTATGGCCTCGTGTGGCCGAGCTATTTGCTGATGTCAACGTTGTGAACAGAGTGCTGTGATGGAGGTGGGTTTATGGTATGAGCAGGCATAAGCTACGGACAATGAACACAATTGCATTTTATAGATGGAGATACTGTGATGAGATCCTGAGGCCCATTGTCGTGCCATTCATCCACCACCATCACCTCATGTTTTAGCATGATAATGCACTGCCCCATGTCGCAAGGATCTATACACAATTCCTGGAAGCTGAAAATGTCCCAGTGGTCTGCATACTCACCAGACATTTCACCCATTGAGCATGTTTGGGATGCTCTGGATCAACGTGTACAACAGCGTGTAACAGTTCCCGCCAATATCCAGCAACTTCGCACAGCCGTTGAAGAGGAGTGGGACAACATTCCACATGCCACTATCAACAGTCTGATTAACCTTATGCGAAGGAGGTGTGTCTCGCTGCATGAGGCAAATGGTGGTCATACCAAATACTGACTGGTTTTCTGATCCACGCCCTTTCCTTTTTTTAAGGTGTCTGTGACCAACAGATGTATTTCTGTATTCCCAGCCATGTGAAATTCGTAGATTAGGGCCTCATTTATTTATTTCAATTGACTGATTTCCTTATATTAATAAAATCTTTGAAATTGTTTCATGTTGCATTTATATTTTTGTTCAGTGTATGTAGCTGAGCACTGTACAAATCTATATTTTTTCATAAATGTATACATTTACATCAATTTACATTGGAAGGTCAAAACCAAATCATATATGGATGTGGTTGTAAATACTTCAACCAGTGTGCTTCAATAGTACAAAGTGGAAAGTCACTCTATGTGCTACCATTTGGAAATAATCAACTCAAATCGAATCAAAGTGTATTGGTCACATACATAGTTTAGCAGATGTTATAGCGGGTGTGGCGAAATGCTTGTGTTACTAACTTCTAACAGTGCAGTAAAATGTTTTTAAAAAAGTACACAAGTAAATCAAAAACTAAAATCAAGAAATCAAGAAATGTCAGAACGAATTCAATTAACCTATACAAAATCGGTGACCCCTCCCAGCTACAAGAACATTTCCCAGGACATAGACATATCTGATATGGGCAGAAAGCTTAAATTATTGTTAATTAAAAACTGCACTGCCCAATTTACAGTAGCTATTACAGTGAAAGAATACCAAGCTATTGTTTGAGGCGAGTGCACAGTTATGAACTTGAAAATGTATTAATAAACCAATTAGGCACATTTGGGCAGTCTTGATACAACATTTTGAACAGAAATGCAATGGTTAATTGAATCAGTCTAAAATTTTGCACATAAACTGCTGTCACCTAGTGGCCAAAATCGAAATTGCGCCTAACCGGCAATAGTACATTGTGACCTCTCTCTTGTATTTCAAAGATGTATTTCTTTGTATTATCTTTTACCAGATCTAATGTGTTATATTCTCCTACATTAATTTCACATTTCCACAAACTTCAAAGTGTTTCCTTTCAAACGATATCAATAATATGCATATCCTTGCTTCAGGTCCTGAGCTACAGGCATCTAGATTTAGATGTTATTTTAGGCAAAACATTTTTTTAAAGGGTTAGATCCTTAAGTTAACAACCCAAATAACACTAAATAAGTAATCCAAACACAATCTATCCGTATATACACCACAAATATGTATTAAGGATGATATGTACAGCAATAGATTTATTACAGTGAGCTATGTCAAGAATCCAGCATATAAATAGACAGTGTGTATAAACAGTATAACAAAAATACAATGTACAGTAGCAGATACAGTATATTATAATGAGTTATGTAGAGAATAAAGTATTTAAATACACAGAGTGAAAAACACTATAAAAGAAACCGGAAGTGTCCAGTCAATGCACTGCTGAAATACCTGGGTGATATAACAATATATTCCACTCATTATCTGAAATACACTGTAAACTGATGGATTTTGTTAAGCAGAGAGATATGTGATAATGTATCAGTTGAAAAGTCACATAGAAAAGGTGTATCAGGTATGAATGTAAGACCAGGATGAAGACACGTCAAATTAACAATGGTTTAATAATCCAACAAGGGCAGGCAATCTACAGGTCAAGGCAGGCAGGGGTCAGTGAACCAGAGGTAGGGCAACGGTACCGGACGGCAGGCAGGCTCAGGGTAGGCAGACGTCAATAATCCAGAGGTGGGGCAAAGGTACAGGTCGGCTGTCGGGCTCAGAGTCAGGACATTCAAGGGTCAAAACCAGGAGGGCAAGAAAAAGAGAGACTGGGAAAAGCAGGAGCTGAGAACAAATATGCTGGACTTGACAAACAAGACAAACTGGCAACAGACAAACAGAGAACACAGGTATAAATACACAGGGGATAATGGGGAAGATGGTCGACACCTGGAGGGGGGTGGAGACAATCACAAAGACAGGTGTGACAAGGTGATATACACCAATAAAGTTTTACTAATTATATATAATAAAAACTAGTTTGAGATTAACTTCAACATTTTGAAAAGACACCACTTACATCTGAAAAACGTACCAAAGTGACATTTTTCTATATTTTTTATTACAAACATAGTTAAGCGGTGGACAGAGCTGCAGTAAAATCGGATGTATTTTACCCAATTCCGTTACTAGCTATCTTTCTCTGTGAAACTCATAGTGCCATAGACATTACAACTCTCTACAGGCATGGAAGTTCAGCCATGGTGATGCTTGAACAGTTGGAGGTGGAAGCTTGAACACTTAGAAACCATACTCTCTTGCCTTCATGTCTTTTCCACAGTTCTCTCCCTGGTTTGGAGTTAATAAGAGTTGGCAGTTGGAACATTTAGTAAAACATTGTTGTCTGTGTGGAGCAGATAGGGCAGACTACATGATATCAAGACAAAGATAAGAGATTATAGCCCAGAGGAACAGTTGCAAACCCCAGGTTTACACATAACTGGGAAAGATAACACAATGTGAGACATTAAGTCAATGAAATTCTGAACTGGTTGACTATTCATTACACATAAAAAGAAGAAAATACTAAATGTATGAATGTGAACGTAATTCAATCCACACACTAATAAATCCATTGTGAAAGAAACACACAAGAGATACTGCCACAATTGTTTATTTTTATCTGCTGTTTCGTGTGCTGAAAAAATAAGAAGTATAGGCTCTGCCTGATGTTACAGTATGAGTCTTATAAATACATAACTAACTAGAGCATTCAGTATTCATTTTTTCACAGTGTCTGTAGAAATTGACATTGTCTGTAGAAATATAAATATACAAACCGTTTATAGATCAAACCCATGTTATCTCCCCCATACTGACACCCGTACTAGGTCTTTATAACTATAATGAACTCAGTTACTGAAAGCCAAGCAGAGATGATTACCCATGATTAAGTGAAATACTACTTAAGCAACATGTGAATGATGATAACATGGATGTTTCCCCTTATATCCTGACCATATAGATCTCACGCTCCTGTCTGCATGTCTCACTGCTCAACTAAAACTGTTTTATAAGAAAACAAATAGTTATAGCTGTGTTCTACTAGTCAGCACCTTGCCTCAAACATTTTCAGTAGAAAACTCAAAAACACAGCTATACAGCGCATTCGGAAATTATTCAGACCCCTTGACAATTTCCACATTTTGTTACTTTACAGCCTTATACTAAAATTGATTAAATTGTTTCCCCCCTCATCAATCTACACACAATACCCCACAATGACAAAGCAAATACAGGTTTTTAGACATTTTGAAATATCACATTTACATAAGTATTCAGACCCTTTACTCAGTACTTTGTTGAAGCACCTTTGGCAGCGATTACAGCCTTGAGTCTTCTTGGGCATGATGCTACAAGCTGGGCACACCTGTATTTGGGGAGTTTCTCCTATTATTCTCTGCAGATCCTCTCAATCTCTGTCAGGTTGGATGGGGAGCGTTGCTGCATAGCTATTTTCAGGTCTCTCCAGAGATGTTCGATCAGGTTCAAGTCCGGGCTCCGGCTAGGCCACTCGAGGACATTCAGAGCCTTGTCCCGAAGCCACTCCTGCATTGTCTTGGCTAGGTGCTTAGGGTCGTTGTCCTGTTGGAAGGTGAACATTCACCCCAGTCTGAGCTCCGTTCATCTTTCCCTCGATCCTGACTAGTCTCCCAGTCCCTGCATTTGAAAAACATGTCCACAGCATGATGCTGCCACCACCATGCTTCACCATAGGGATGGTATCAGGTTTCCTCCAGACATGATGCTTAGCATTCAGGTGAAAGAGTTCAATCTTGGTTTCATCAGACTAGAGAATCTTGTTTCTCATGGTCTGAGAGTCTTTTGGCAAACCTTTGGCAAACTCCGAGCAGGCTATCATGTGCCTTTTACTGAGGAGTGGCTTCCGGCTGGCCACTCTACCATAAAGGCCTGATTGGTGGAGTGCTGCAGAGATGGTTGTCTGTAGATTGATGAGGACATTTTTATTTAAGCCATTTTAGAATAAGGCTGTAAACTAACAAAATGTGGGAAAAGTTAAGGGTCTGAATACTTTCTGAATGCGCTGTAAACACAGACACAAAATATGTATTATATATGGTTTGGAGAAGTTAAGAATGGTTTCTTTTTTTCCATATTTTTCCTGGTCTTTTTTCTTCTCATTCTTATGTTTTATGGTGCTGGTGAGATAATGTTTATATGCATGTCACATGTTTATACAACATACAACATGTTTATACATACACAGGTGTTGTGATTATAATGTACCATAGTGGATGTTTTTTTAGCAGAGGGGCTGCTCAGTCTGAATGGCTATATGGTAGGGGCTTTGTTTACGGTAAAGGGGCATGGACAAGAGCAAATGCATTTGAAGCACTGCTCAAATTCATTCCACTGCCACCTGCTGGAGATCATTGATCATTGACTACGTCTCAGAGATCACATTTGTCAAGAGACACATTAGGATTCCTGTTTGACTCTGGCCTAATGAATGTAACATCATTCTGAGCCAGCTCAGAACTAATGTAGAAACTATGGATTTCTTCTCTCTTTTCCCTCTATTTCTTATATTCTCTCTCTCTTGCTCTCTCCCCACATATCTGTTTTTTCAGAATCAGAGGAAGGTTTTTCGCACAACCCAACCTCCCAGCAGCCTTCACCTGCTCTCTCCCGAAATATGTCATTCATTTCCAACCATGACTTCATGGCCTATGGCAACAGCAGAGTTGAGATGCCCAGCCTGATGAATCCCAACCATCCAATGGACTACCTCTTCCTCTCACAGTGTGAGACAGGGAGGTTCAGCATCTTTAGGTATGTAGTCTATACTTCTCAAACCTCAAACTGGACACCATATCCACACATTGTTTTAATGATGATAAACGATAAGCACTGTGTTTTCCTTTTTCTTTCTTTTATAGATGTGACAGCTTTTCAAACTCTGAGCGATCTCTGGAACAGAATTCATCAGACGCTACTACAGAAGATGTCTTCTCTTCACCTGATCCTTCTCGGTCTCCCTTTCCCCACACTGGACCATCTCCGTCTCCCTTTCCCCACACTGGACCATCTCCGTCTCCCTTTCCCCACACTGGACCATCTCCGTCTCCCTTTCCCCACACTGGACCATCTCCGTCCCCCTTTCCCCACACTGGACCATCTCCGTCTCCCTTTCCCCACACTGGACCATCTCCGTCTCCCTTTCCCCACACTGGACCATCTCCGTCTCCCTTTCCCCACACTGGACCATCTCCGTCTCCCTTTCCCCACACTGGACCATCTCCGTCCCCCTTTCCCCACACTGGACCATCTCCGTCTCCCTTTCCCCACACTGGACCATCTTCGTCCCCCTTCCCCCACATAAGGATGCATGACCCCACTTTCAGCGCCCCATGTGGCCCCACGTCATCCTCTTCCTCTCCTCGAACTCTCAACCGTACACCCGACATCTTCCAGTTTGATAAGCCATATTCTTCTGCCATATTGGAGGTAACTACTGATGGACTAACTCCCCCTCCTCTGCCCCCCAAGTCTATCTACCTCTCAGAGCACCTTAGTGATGAGGGCTCCCATGGGCCTCTAAAGGGGGTTGGGCAGCAGCTCACAGGCCAACCTGCACTCATCCCCCGGAGGATCTCTCTCTCAGGCCTGCCAGACCACTTCAGAAGAGGTACAGTATATAACCAGCAGAGTCCTTCAGTCTAGGCCCTTCATACCTGGCTCCATAAACTGGTATACATTATACGGTATATGTAATACATACAGTCAGCACATGTATTGATTCTGACCAATCATGTTTCCAACCACACAGTGTAATTTTTTCTGTTATATAACATCACAACTGCCTTCATCAGCGATATTTCTGTCTAATCTAGAAGACATTGAGGGGAGTGCACTGAGGAGCAGGAACAAAAGGCTCAGTCTTAATTTGGTAAGAACACATGCACTTGCAATTGATGGGAACTGATGGGCATTTTCAATACTACAAAATGTTTTGGACATAATGTTGTTGGACAGTTCATAGCCGGTAATAATTGTTAACTGTCATTTTTTGCATTCTTGAATGTCAAACAACAATACAGGATTTACAAGTGACCTTTCTACATCATTATAAGCCATGGTCTACCACACATTTCCAAGTTGGTCTGGTCTTGTTGTCTTTTTGCAGCCACGTTTCATTGCCACTCAAAGTCCAAACTGCCATGACGACTCGTACGTGCCCATGGCCTCTCCAACTGTCTGTGTTGGTGAAGATGTGTCGGACGGCTACATCCCTATGAGCCCCACTACAATCAGCTTCCTCAAGGCTAATGGCAAAACAGAGGCCCCTCTCGCTCCCACCCCCTTTCCCACTGCAGGTCTACCTGGGGATTTAGAACCACCTCCAATCAACAGGGATCTCAAACCACGCAGGAGAGGTAATGAGCAAAAAGGAAGGAAAAAGTCCTGTCTAAAGGGCTACATAATCTATTCAATCATCATACTCAGTAGAGGAAGCATAAAAAATGCTTTCATAAGCATGTATTTTTCTGAAAGCAAAGTGAATAAGGTTTTACATTCTATTGAACCTTGTGACTCCCACAAGACCCACTATTGGATACATGTCTTCGTCTGTGAAACTCTTCTTTCGGGACAGTATTTGCAGCATGGCTCTTTTTGAAATATTGCTATTTCAACACAAATGCCCTTTGTTTGGAGAAAAGTAGACCTGATCATTATTGTCCGATAGAGGATTTGAGGGTTGCTTGCCTCACCTCACCATGTTGTTTCTCTGGTTCGCAGCCCGGCCTCCACCACTGGACCTGAGGGGCCTGTCCACTATCAGAGAATGTCCGACCCATATGCCACTGATCAGAACCATGACAGAGCCAGGGTGAGTCAGAGATATAACTATATCCACCCTGAACTCTCAGCTCTCTTTCTGTCCAAATTCTAAAATGAAAAAAGGAGGAAAAAATGAATGAATTTGTTTGTGTGTTGATATGTTTGTTTGTGTTGTTCATAGAAATTCACTGCAAGTCCTACTGGAGAGAAGACAAGGACAACTGGGAATTACAGGAGACCAAGAAGCCAGCAGCATTCCAACAGTAATGTTACCTTCTGCATGTATATTGACATCACAAATAGTTATACATATACACTTTCGTTTCCACAATATACAGAGAGAGAAAAAAGTACCCTAGTCACTGTATAGGTAGACTGCTTTCCTCCCCTTCCATGAATAATTCAGCAGTTCTGTCTAAACTCAGAGTTCCAAACTGCCTAAAGCAAAGGAATAAAGGTTTGAGCATCACAATTATTAATTCATGTTTGCAGTACCAAGAAAGGCTTAAAATATGACAATTGATCTTCTCCTGAAACTAGCGATACAAATGGAAAGTGTTCAGCATTGGTGGACCATATGACAACATATTCAGAGATGAATATGAAGTGAGCCTCATTGTAAGTGAGATTACTTTAATTTCAGGAGTCAAGGCCGCTGTTCTTCTCTACAAACGAGGGAGCCACCCAGCCGTGGCTTAGGAGATCAAACCTTGACTACCTTTCACTGGATTTCAATTCCGCATCCCCGTCTCCTGTGCAAAAGGTAAGCTTGATTGAATAAATAGAGGTCAAATGGTGGGAATGGGTTTGTCTCCAAAGCAAGACATGGGCTCAATTCAACCATTTAACGGCATTAGAAGTGCCTGTCTTTCACTTTGAGCTGCCACTGGTCATTCTAGTGTGTGGGCAATTACTTTTTAATTGGAAAATTCCCTTTACTGTAATACAGCTTTGTCTCTGCATGCTTAATTGGTATGCATGATAGTAGATAGATTGGTGTCATACATTTTCATTATTGCTACTATTACCAATCTAGGGGAATAATCTGATATTTGTTGCTTTGCTCACTCTTATCGTTCAATCTCCAATTGAATGTGCCATGCGCCTGTATCTAGGCAACAGGTCCTTGGGTGACTCCTTATCTGTATTCTGTATGTGACATTTTCTTGAAGTGCCACTTTTGCTTTGACTCGTATGTTAGAAATCAAGCCAAATTATTGGTCTGTCACCATCTGAGCAGGGGTGCAAAATAGGTTTTCATTTAAATAGTATTTGAAAACACATATAATGGTCAGACTTTAAAACAGTGAACAACATACAAAATGTATCTATCATTTCATTTTTTTTTTGTTTTATTGTCCCATCTTCCATCTGGATTCAATAGTCCAGAGGTAAACAATACATTACATTGTGATTTTGGCTCAAATTCAAGCAAATGTGTGATAAGAATGAAATAGCACTTGCAAGGTGTAGCTGTGTCCATTTCCACAGTAATGAATCAGTCAGCTGCATACTGTGAGACAATAATGTCAGTGACTCATTGTTTTGGTGACAAGTCATTCCCTCTCAATCTGCAAAAAACATAGCGAAAGGAATAGTAATGCTTTCCTTCAGTCTGAAGCATAGGGGACATATTACATGCAACTATAAGACTGCATTATATCCACTGAATAACTGACAAAACAGCATCAATTTAAAATAGATTTTCACTTTATGGAAAGGGGAGAAAGGTAATCTATGTACATTTACATTTTAGTAATTTAACAGTTGCTCTTTTTCAGAGCAACTTACAGTGAGTGCATACCTTTTAGTACTTTTTCATACTGGTCACCGTGAGTATCAAACCCACAAAGTGCTATGCTCCACAAACTGAGCCGCACGGGACCCAAAATGTAAGACTGGTAGTTCCATTCTGGATACAGGTTTTGATTGAATAATGTAAATTACCTTAGTCGACTGTACACCAACTCTGCTGGGATGTCTTCCAGAAGCCCCTCCTTGCTGATGAACACAGGGTGGACTATGTGCAGGTGGATGAGAAGAAGACTCAGGCGCTGCAGAACACTAAGATGGAGTGGAAGGATGTCCGGCAGTCTAAAGTGTAAATCAGATGGGAAAAAAACACGACTTTCCATTTCACAAAACAAGTGGAGCAAATGCAACGTCACATACAAAATCTGCCATAAGAGATGGTAATTTACCTCAGAGAGAGCAGTTCTTCTTTCATGTAAAAAATAAAAGCACTTTGAAATGCATCAGATATAAACATCTAAGAGAGAAGAAAGTAGACAGTGTTGTCAAAGACAGTTTAAATAACTGGTTTGTGGGTTGGGGGCATCAAAATTCACTGTACAAATATGACATCGAAGTTACACTGCGAATGTCACTTTACCATGCACTGTGTCACAGTGCTGTTTTTGCATTAAATGTTACGCAATAAAAAGGACACTGCTCATTTCTTATTCTTTTGCTGAAACAGATTGTATGGATTCTCAATACACAGGAATTTAAGTATTCTGTTTTTAGATGAACAATGGTCTGAGTATAAGAGTATGTTAAACCAAATGAGCAGGTGTCTAAGTACAGGTGTGTATGTAGAAGTGCAAATGTAGAGCTGGAATCCTAAAGACAAAGACATGCATTAACGCTTATGCCCTGCACATTGCATTTGTTGTTGTTTTTTTAAGTTCTGATGCCTTGGATTGGCAGCCAGCAGGAAGAGCGCAATGCGATCTGTAGTCATGTACATAGGAATTGAATGGAGTGCTATCATTCAAATGAGTCATATGAACAGGACGAACATCTCAGACCTGATATTGTGTAACAGTACTGTGTTATTACTGTGTAAGAGGGTACCAATGACTCAAACTCCAATACGTAACACCGTCTCGATAGGTCAATCTACAGAAGAAAGCGCAAATCACCGTGTGCCTATCCTAAAGTTGGTGAGGGTGGAGAACTACCTTACAATAAACAGTCTCTTCACAAAGGTCGGAAAAGCCATACAGTCTTAACTAGATGTTTCTAAAGATGGAGTTGAACCCATTATTTTAGCACAAGCGGTACCATCTACAGGTTGTGAGCTTTATTGTGTTAATGTATGTTTTAACATGTCCATGTAATGTATGCAAAGATGCACATCTAATAATGTTTTCATGCTTTAATAAATCCCTTTTACCTGACATAACAGTACATCTGTTGTCTCTATTAAGTCGCCTACCGCTACAGTAGCAGGCTATACTACATCCCTGATGAGTGTAAACAACTGAAAAGCTGTTACACACAGCCAGCAGGCTACCAGGTCTACCACTTCCCTAAGTAGCTAGCTGGGGGCCATAGTGCAATTATACTGTAGATTATCCTGCATTTGCACAGTTCCAAACATAATTTGACTCATAAAGTTGAATGTCTTCATATAGTCTTTCAACATACATACCCGCAATAGTCAATAAATTGATTTCTTCACACAATGGTTGTTCTTTAATAGTAGATCTTATACATGATTTATCTTACAAGTTGGTGTGCTTGTCTTTTGGTACATCATGAGGAAAGGATAAGGAGAGATGGTGATTCTTTGAGGAAATAGTAAATGTCAACACCTGGCATTTAGATAAATTAAATCAGATGTTGGTGTTTATCCATTGCATTGGAGTTTATGTTAATGCACATCTGTTTACAACACACATGGTTCATTACAACTTAAGCTATGAAAGAAACAGTCATGTTGACACATTTGGATTTATTCCAAGACATAGTCACAGAATGAATGATAAATCATCCATAATTATTAATAAAAACAAAAAATGAAATAAAAACCACTTAGGAATTCGATATTTAAGCGTTTTTTCATTATAATGCACTTTATTAAAAATGTATGAATGCTCCATACATAGATCATCAAGATAAACGCCTTAATATTAAAAGCGTTTTGTCTTTCAATATTACTGCACACTTTCATATTGCACTTTTACACTGTATTTAGTGCAATGTATTAAATCCTAGTTAATTTTTTAGGCATATAAATATCCTTTTAAAAATGGTTTTTACCCTTTAAATATAAATATAGATAACAAGCCACCAGCCTTCCCTTTGCATTTTTTTCAATTCTGGCAAACTTTTTGATTGAAGTTGCCATCATAATGCCTAGAAAACCCACTGGAAACCCCCCAAAACATCCCCCATCTCCTGCTTCATCTAAGCCTGGTGGCAGAAGTGAAGACTTGAACCTGAAACAACAGGTGTAAAATCAGTAATGTCATAACATTGTGCTGGCACTATGAAAGCCACCCCAGGAAAATGATTCCCAATATGTTTTTACTGTAGTTTGGCTACCTTTTAAACAAAGTGCTATTATTTTCTTGTCCTAAGCAATAAAGCTCTCACTGTCAACAATGAACATCACATTAAAATAAATCCAATGGATATGGCTTTAACCATGGTTGTTTCCTGGAACTATCGTCAAATTGAATGGTAAGCCTATGTTCGACTCTTACGAGATCGCAATCTTTGTTGAATGACTTGGTTGAAGGGCATTCTAGCAGACTCTTCTACCTGAAGAAATCACAGCTGCATCTTATGTAAGTGCAACTATAACCACATAGTATTATACAATAACTGTAAGGTGGTAAAGAAAGTAATATACTATATGATAGCTGAATATACTGTAATATCAGGTCTCAAACTTCCATCCTGGTTATGTAAAATCAGTGTGAATGACCATTAGGAGAACAACTCAAGATGGTATTCCTATCAGACTGAAGATCCTAGAGGAAACAACACGATGTAAAGTATATGAATGATTCACATTGAAGTTGATGATGCTGATTCTCTTTTCCTTTGACCCGTAAGAATATAATTGCACATAGAATACCTGTATTGGACTTCATCATGCATTACAAATTAACAAAAATACAATTGTAATAAATAATAACAAAAACAATACAAGATTGATGCATTTGGCCAGCATTTTACATTTGAACAAAAACAAGAAAATAAAAGAAGAGAAACCTATAAAATGCCCATTAAGGTCACAGTGAACTGTAGGACACAACCAGATTTGGCATAAAGATCAATGTATGACTAGTGCTTCCTCATTTTTAAATGTGGACACAAAATGAATGTTCAGCGTGTTCTTTCTTGAAACCTGCGATTCCCTTTTCCACTGTACAAGGATTAGTAGAGGTCACAAAAACATTCTCACAGTTCAGGAAACAGGAAGGTGTTTTGGTTTCTCAGGATCCAAAGGTGTGGTTCACTGTGGTAGTTGTGTTGCTAGTAGTCATTGCACTCATACAGGTAAAGTGATTATAACAGTACAGTCATTAATGAGATGCTCACAAGCTAAATGTGTGACAATCCAAATACTCTTGGGTCCAAATATAATTGTGTTCAGATTTCCCTTTAAAAACGTCACAATTGAATTAGAATAGTGCTTCTAAAAAAAAATAAGGTGGTCTTTCTAAACTATCTCTTCTCTATTTCCTAAAGGGGGTTAACCTGCTGAAGCTCTGCCAGAAGGGAGACTTGCACCTTTCAGGTTCAGGGAATTCAAATTCTGATTGTTCCATGCTGTCTCCAACTAAGTACTGTCCTGGATTCATGGGGTCCATAGGAGGGGGGTATCCAGGGGGCACAGACCTATGGCCTACAATTTGGGAGGAGAGAGATATTAAGGAGGAGAGAGATGCACTACAGATGGACTAAAAACAGTTAGTAAAACTTGGTTAAGTGTGTATTTACCTTTCTGTTTGGTCATTCTTCGCACTGTCATTGCAGCTTGCCGCTTCTGATACTCTGATATCTCAAACCCTGAAAAATATTAATCATTGTTATTGTTGTTTTCATTTACCATTTTCATTTGTTGTGCAAATTACCATTTCTTTCACATACGCACCTATTTTTTCATCCTCTTGTACCATCTTGCGTTCCTCATGGAAACCTCTGAGCCAGCGAAGTTTCTCCTCCAGCTTCTTGGCCAGGAAGATGTGGATCTCGTCTGAGTCCTTATTACTCAGCTTGAACGCGTTCTTCACACTCACGTTGAAGTCATCATCCCGCCCATCTGCGGCATCAACTACATTGTACCTGTCCATATTGATGCGGCCCTTGTAGTACAGAATGTCTCGTCGTATCAAGTCCTGAAGGAAAAGGAAGGGAGGGAGGAGTGGAAGGGAAAACTAAGTAGAGAGCCGATTCTAATTGACTTTGAATCATCTACACTAGTGCTTTGAACACTAGCAAGGTACTGCGAAACCCAGGTGACAGACAGGAAATGAAAAGGCTTCAATTTCTGGCAGTCAGGAAGAAATAATTGCACCCTATCAATTTCCCTGTGACAGACAGGGATCCATGCTGTAAGCAGCTGCTCCAGATTCCAGGCATCCCGTCCCCATTAGTGATGCTGCTGCTGCTGCTGCGTACTCCTGTATTCCTTTCCCCTCTGAGAGCTTGCATCACACATGTCGCAGCTGCCAGTGGTAAACTGTGAGGGACACAACAGCCCTGTGTCCTGTACTGTAAGCCTGTCAGCTACCCCTCACTTCTCTTTGGACATGACGGCCTCTCTTATGTAACAACACTGTTGTCATCCACGTCAGAAGCAGGAATCAATCACAGTTCTGAGGCGATGGAGATCAAAGATAAGATCTCAAGCAGAGGTGGCTCGGGATGTACAGTAGGTCTGTCAAGTTCTGTTACTTCAAGGGACATAATATTCTGTACCACAAGGTTCATTCCATTTCAGGAGTTGAATGAAAGAATTGTGTTCCTGACCATTTTCATTTCAAGCTACAAGTTTGTGAGAGCTACCATCATATTTGAATGAGCTTTTGTAAAGACTCGTACCTAAAGAATGGGATTGATTGTGGG
Organism: Oncorhynchus clarkii lewisi; assembly: GCF_045791955.1. NCBI lineage: Eukaryota > Metazoa > Chordata > Actinopteri > Salmoniformes > Salmonidae > Oncorhynchus > Oncorhynchus clarkii. The sequence goes on from NC_092156.1 coordinate 37,202,254, forward strand.
TTTAAGAGCTAAGCACTTCATTAATTGAGAATTTCTTAACATGACATTTCAGAATCTCTCAAGACATTTTGAGCTATTGGATGCATTTAAGAACTTTTTTTCTTGAGATTATTCTTATTTCATAGTTGTAGAGATTTGTGAATATGACTCAAATGTCTTGTTGGTATTGGGGAGTAAATAAGAATTGCTGTCATATAAACTATCCAACAAGCATGTTTGGTCATAAAAACTGCAGTCATACTGTCCTAAAGCTCTGTCTCTGTCACCACACTGCTGAGGCTAAGCATTTTCTCTTACAATCCTATGAGACTTTCTGTTTTGCACAATAAATCATTACCCCTTAGGCACACCAAGCTGGTGACGTGATTCTCTTTTTCAAACCGTGACCTTCATTCGCCTTGAACCTGGGAGGTACAAACACATCTACTGACTTTGTTGCTATGTTTTATTCACAAACAAATTGACCAATGGATCACATTTTAGCAAATTCATACCAACTGTGTCTGCAAAAGAGAGGAGTTAACTAAGCACCTGGGTGCGCCAAGACTGGTTCCGATCAATTAAATTGTATTTGTGACCCAGATGTGGCCACCTTACCTTTTTACACAGAACCATCTGATGGTCGAACAGGAAGAAGACTCTAGTCTGACTCCGCCCATACGGCTGGTAGATCCATGACATCTCCCCAGTGTACACCAGCTCTGAACTCCTGTCTAGAATATCATCCCCCTACAGAGAAATACAAGACGTTCAAATCTTTAAACAGGATCAATAATGGTCTGTGATACATAGTCATCAAAACTGAATCCTTTTATGCTTATGAAATTAGAAAAGTGGCTGATAAGATACAGGCTGGTAAGACAGGCTTCATCTCATTAACGTTGACTCTTTAGATCTTGAGAGAAGAATCAAATACAACATTTTTTACTTGACATAATTACAGTACCTCAGTGACTGCGCAACTCTGGAAAAACTCTCTTCAACTAGGTCAGAGTGACCTGATAACGCTAGCTCTCTCTCATATCAAATACAGGTTCAAGTCTAGCAAAACAGATTCATCCACTTCCTCTTCTCACTCCTGACTAGTTTCATCCTGATTAAACGGAGTGCTTCAAAATGCACTGCATTTGACAAGTCTGTGTTTTCTTATTTCCAAAAGGAGAGATTGGAGAGATATATTTTCCTTTAAAAGAATAAACAGCTTCTTGCCTCTCCAAGCCTTCAAATAGGCTCTACTTGACAGCTTATCAAAAGATGTGCATTGTAAAATACAAACTCTGACCAACACAAACTAGTGCAGTAGCAAAGGAGTGAGTTGACAGAGCAAAACATTCAACTAAAACAGCTTGGCGTATGTTTGTCCCACAGTGCTTGTTTGTTCCTCATTCCTGTCACTCTGTCTCAGCCCTACCTCCCAGTCCAGCACAGACGCCTGCCACTGTGCTATCTTCTCAATGTTTTCCAGGCGACGCTTCCGCTCGTTAATCTGCTGAGTGACATTCCTCATTACGGCCAGCGCTGCAGCGACATAACGGTAGTCACTACAAGAGGAGGGGATGACGACACAATGTTACAGTGGTGGCGAATTAAGAAAAAGAAGGAATACAAGGCCAACCATAGTACTGTAAATAGTCAGGCATTCAAACCGAGCCACGTCTCTTCACTTCCCTTCACAAAATACTTTTAGCTTAGCATCCACGTCTAGGTTCCTCACACCCTCATGGCACCCTCATGTCTCATACAATTAGCCTGAGATCATAAAGGACCATTCATTCCAGAAGGATCTTTATCAGTAGAAACATTGTTCATCATAACACAGAGGTGAATGTAAATCTTTGATGTGACATTGAGGCTGAGGGACAGGTACCTGTGCTCCTGGACAGTGTACTTGAGCAGCTCTGCCAGCTGCAGAGGGTACTTGCAGATCTTCTGGACGGGCGTGAGCAGGAAACCGTCAATGGCGATGTCAATCATCTGCTGCACCAGGCGACATGCCTCGAAGAATTGCTGATAGCGGCCATCCTTCATCAGTCGAGAGAGCTCCATGCAGGCATCCACGTGGTTGTTGCAGTACTCTGAATATATCCAAAAGCCATCTTGCTGTAAACAGATAAATGTGTACAGTATGTCTAAAATGCTGAAACAAGCTACAAATGTTTTTATTTTGGGGGATTTCCTAACGTTTGCCATTGAAACTAATAACCAAAGGGAACTGCCATCATCAAGGTTCTCAGATGTAAGACAAAGGATGAGAAAATGGGCATGTATGTATGATACACAAGGTCTACTCAAATCTATTGTGAGGGATTACATTTAAAAAACACTTGAAATTCTGAGAGATACAAAAATGCTTACATGCTCTAGGAAGCAGGGACCTATTTCACTGAGATGAGGTTCTTCTGTATTGTATTGCTTCTCCAGGTCTCTGACAAAGCCCATTTGAAACCTATAGATATCTTCAATGTTCCCAAATATGACCCTCAACTGGTCGTCGTTGAACATGTCTCTTCTTTTTTTACATTGCCGGAAGTAACCCTGGCGCAGCAAAGAAAATAAGAAAAAATGTTTTAGTTTTGATCCAATATTAGCTATTGCAGGTCGTTTCATGGCATCTGAAAATAATGTTTTAACTGCAGTGCATTTAAACAGTTTTGTCTTAGCATAAAAAAAAGGCATCAGTGCCAAAGATTGCATCATAGTCATTATTTATTCAAATTCTTCCCAGATAAGACCTGGGGAAAAATAAAAGCAGTGAAAATGGCTACAGCTCTATAAGCAAGAGTCTCAGTTAGGTAACTTATCCCCTCTGTGGGAGCTTATTTCTCAGATAACATTTCAAATAATTCAGGAAAAATCATATAGTTTCACACTTAAAAGACCATCACGGTTCAATACACAGTCACCTACACATTACAATTTCCCATGTGATGTTGATTAAACTCTTCTTTTTTTTCTCTGCATAATTTCCAGATTATGTAATATTTCTGTGGGAACAGAGGGAAAACTGATTTAAAAATGAATAGATTAGATAAGAGCTTTTTGAGTACTTTTTCATGTACTCTACTGGGTGCATTATTTGACAGAGACAGGCGGAGCATGAAAGATATGGCGTGCTTTTTACAATATATGCAGGGGAAGAGTGCCATGTGATGGGAGGGATACCATTTCTGAGCCCAGCACTTACAGGTCAACACCCCCAGTCATCATTTCTAATCTCTCACTAAAACACTGTAGCCCTGTCACTACTGTTTGGAACACCATCACCCTCTGCGGGGTCGCTTCCGTTTTTTTAGGGGAAATGGAAAGAGAGCATGTGACACGACTTCCGCTATTGGTTGATAAAAAGGCGACACTCCACCTTAACTCCTCCTCCGCATTTACTGGATTGGTTCAACAGTGGAGAAGAGAACCTCCCCTGACAGTTTTTCTTCTCTCATCAGGACCAGAAAGAAAGAAACACCGCTCAGGTGTTTATTTTACGCCTGCCCTGCTACGTTAGGCTAGAACACAATTGATTGAAGTTTGCCTCTGAGGGACACAGGAAGCACTGTACTGCATAATCTAATCACTGTAGTGTACAAACGCTGTTATAGCACTGTGGAGATATTGGATATACAGTTTACTGGGTACTTCGATATATTTAAAGAAACTTCTTCAACCTTCATGCTCATGAAATATCTTATATTTCATTTTGAATCATCACTAGTAACCTGGCTTATCATGCTTTGAATAGTAGTTTGATAACGATCCAAAACAAGGTAATTGTCTCTAACCTCTGCCTCACATATGCCCTTCAGTCTCTGGAAGATGTCCTCTAGCCAGCCAAGCCTATCTCACATATGTCCTTCAGTCTCTGGAAGATGTCCTCTAGCCAGCCAAGCCTACCTCACATATGTCCTTCAGTCTCTGGAAGATGTCCTCTAGCCAGCCAAGCCTACCTCACATATGTCCTTCAGTCTCTGGAAGATGTCCTCTAGCCAGCCAAGCCTACCTCACATATGTCCTTCAGGTGTTTGATGTAGTGACGCTCTGTGCTCATAATCTCATTGATTATGTTGGCCCTCATCTGGTCTCTGTCCTGGGCGGGCTGGCACAGGCAGTCGCTGCTGCTGGGACTGGCATCCGCATGGCCGTTCTGGACCTCACTGGGGCTGGGGCTAGCCCCTTCAACTGTCTCTACCGCCGTGTTCTCCTCCTGGTTCACCCACAGCTGAGGACAGCCAAACACAAAATGTCAGCATGGACAAATATTCAGTAGCATCATCTAAAATATAATTAAAATACAAAAAAACAACTCCATACAATTACTTTTTTCTCCCAATTTAAATAAATGTTCAATGCCACTCCTTCAGTTTAACACTGTGCATCATAATTAAATTCAACACAACACCTGTTACAAACATACAAGTAAACAAATATACATATACTGGACATCAGGTCTTCATTCCTCTGATGCACCTGTAAAACAGGTCCCTGTCAAAAAAAGGTTGTCATTGATCTTGAATTGTAGCGAACACATTGCAAGGGGAAAAAGCCTTTACATCGAATAGGTTGAGTTAAAGCAACAGTATGCATCGAAACAAGAAAAATAAACAAGCATGAAATTGCAAGTTAGGCTGAGTACACCACTGTGACTGCACAATAGAGCTTTAAGCAACAGCGCTCACACGATGTACGGCAGAGATAGGGGGAATTTAAAATAGAGTTTTGCTACTGATAAATGGGACAGTTGATAGACCGCACTGTATAATCCCTGTGTTTCAACAGTGGCTCCTGAACGTCTGTTTCCCATTGGAGCCATGTTCAAATTGATAGTGATAGACCATGTTATAACTTAACCTAATGAACAATATAAATATACACCACATGCAGTGCCTTAAAAAAAATATGAATTCCCCTTGACTTATTCCACATTTTGTTGTGTTACAGCCTGAATTCAAAATGGATTACATTTATTTTTTTCCTCACCCATCTACACACGGTACCCCTTAAAACTTCTTAGGGCTACGATCCCGTTAACGTTCAGGGCGCCAAATTCAAAACAACAGAAATCTCATAATTAAAATTCCTCAAACATACATGTATTTTATACCATTTTAACCTCTTGGATCTCTAGGGGCGCTATTTCATTTTTGGATAAAAAACGTTCCCGTTTTAAGCGCAATATTTTGTCACGAAAAGATGCTCGACTATGCATATTATTGACCGTTTTGGAAAGAAAACACTCTGAAGTTTCAGAATCTGCAAAGATATTGTCTGTAAGTGCCCCAGAACTCATTCTACAGGCGAAACCAAGATGATACGTCAACCAGGAAATGAGCAGAATCTCTGAAGCTCTGTTTTCCATTGTCTCCTTATATGGCTGTGATTGCGCAAGGAATGAGCCTACACTTTCTGTCGTTTCCCCAAGGTGTTTGCAGCATTGTGACGTATTTGTAGGCATATCATTGGAAGATTGACCATAAGAGACTACATTTTCCAAGTGTCCGCCTGGTGTCCCTGCGTCGAAATTGGAGCGCAAAGCCAGGTCCAATTATTTTTCCATTTGAGAGCAAGGAGAAACCAGGCTTCCACGAAGGATATATCATCGAAGAGATATGTGGAAAAACACCTTGAGGATTGATTTTAAACCACGTTTGCCATGTTTCAGTCGATATTATGGAGTTAATTTGGAAAAAAGTTCGCGTTTTGAGGGCTGAATTTTCGTTTTTTTTTTTTTTTTTTTGGTAGCCAAATGTGATGTACAAAACGGAGCTATTTCTAATACACAAAGAATCTTTTTGGAAAAACTGAGCATCTGCTATCTAACTGAGAGTCTCCTCATTGAAAACATCAGAAGTTCTTCAAAGGTAAGTTATTTTATTTGAAGGCTTTACTTGTTTTTGTGATAGTTGCCTGCTAAATGCTAACGCTAATGCTAACGCTAAATGCTACGTTAGCTAGCTACTGTTACACAAATGATTATTTTCCTATGGTTGAAAAGCATATTTTGAAAATCTGAGATGACAGTGTTGTTAACAAAAGGCTAAGCTTGAGAGATAGCATATTTATTTCATTTCATTTGCGATTTTCATGAATAGTTAACGTTGCGTTATGGTAATGAGCTTAGGTCTATAAATAGAATCCCGGATCCGGGTTTGGTCGTCGCAACAGGTTAAAGGTAATCTTGTTGTTTATCCTACCACAGTGTCCGATTTCAAATAGGCTTTACAGCGAAAGCACCACAAATGATTATGTTAGGTCACCACCAACTCACAGAAAAACCCAGCCATTTTTCCAGCCAAAGAAAGGAGTCACAAAAGCACAAATAGAGATAAAATGAATCACTAACCTTTGATGATCTTCATCAAATGACACTCATAGGACTTCATGTTACACAATACATGTATGTTTTGTTTGATAAAGTTCATATTTATATAAAAAAAACTCAGTATACATTGGCGCCTTACATTCACTCGTTCCAAAAACATCCGGTGATATTGCAAAGAGCCACATCATTTTACAGAAATACTCATTATAAATGTTGATGAAAATACAATTGTTAGACATGGAAATATAGATATACCACTCCTTAATGCAACCGCTGTGTCAGATTTCAAAAAAACTTTACGGAAAAAGCAAACCATGCAATAATCTGAGACGGCACTCAGAAAAAAAACAAGATTATCCGCCATGTTGGAGTCAACAGAAATCAGAAATAACATTATAAATATTCCCTTACCTTTGATGATCTTCATCAGAATGCACTCCCAGGAATCCTAGTTCCACAATAAATGTTTGATTTGTTCAATAATGTCAATTTTTTATGTCCAAGTAGCTACTTTTGTTTGGAAGTTTAGTACACAAATCCAAACGCTCGTGCAGGTCCAGCCGAACGTTGGACGAAAACTTCAAAAAGTTATATTACAGGTCGAAGAAACTTGTCAAACTAAGTATAGAATCAATCTTTCGGATGTTGTTATCATAAATCTTCAATAACGTTCCAACCGGAGAATTCCATTGTCTGTAGAAAAGCCATGGAATGCAGGTCGCTATCATGTGAAATGCGCGTGACCAGGACCTGGCTCTCTGCCAGACCACTGACTCAAACAGCTCCCATCCGGCCCCACATCACAGTAGAAGCCTCATTCAAGTTTCTAAAGACGGTTGACATCTAGTGGAAGCCTTAGGAAGTGCAACATAACCAATATCCCACTGTGTATTCGATAGGGGCTGGGTTGAAAATCGACCAACCTCAGATTTCCCACTTCCTGTTTGGATTTCTTCTCAGGTTTTTGCCTGCCATATGAGTTCTGCTATACTCACAGACATCATTCAAACAGTTTTAGGAACTTCAGAGTGTTTTCTATCCAATACTAATCATACTATGCATATATTAGCAACTGGGACTGAGGAGCAGGCCGTTTACTCTGGGCACCTTTCATCCAAGCTACTCAAAGTGAAAACATGTTTTAGACATTTTTGCACATTTCTTGAAAATGAAATAGAGAAATATCTCATTTACATACGTATTCAAACCCCTGAGTCAATACTTCGTAGAAGCACCTTTGGCAGTGATTACAGCTTTGAATCGTCTTGGGTGTGTCTGCATCAGCTTTGCACATCTGGATTTTGAGATTTTCTCTCATTCTTCCTTGCAGACTTTCTCAAGCTCTGTTAAGTTTGATGGGGAGTGGCGGTGAACAGCAATCTTCAAGTCTTACCACAGATTTCAATGGGATTCAAGTCTGGCCTTTGTGAAAGTCCTTGAGTGGGCCAGCCATTCTTGTTCTGAAGCCAATCCAGTGTTGCTTTGGCTGTATGCTTAGGGCCATTGTCCTGTTGGAACAAAATGCCTGAGCCCCGTTTTCAGGTAGCTTGCACTCTGAAGCAGGTTCTCATCCAGAATTTGCCTGTATTTGGCTTCATTCATTCCTCCCTCTATCCTTACCAGTCTCTCAGTCCCTGCTGCTAAAAAGCATCAGGTGTTAGACGAGTGAGGGGCTGTGCCTTGTTTTCTCCAGACATAGTGCTTTGCATTCAGGCCAAAAAGTTAAATTCTTTGTCTCATCAGACCACAGAATGGTTTGCATTATTTTCCGGTTGCTCAGTTTGGTTGGACGGCCAGCTCTAGACGGAGTCTGGGTAGTTCCATATTCTTTAAATTTCCCAATGATGGAAAGCACTGTGCTCTTGGAAACGTTCAACACTCTAGAAATGGTTTTATACACTTCCCCAGATATATGCCTCTACAGACAGTTCCTTGGACTTCATGGTACAGTTTCTGCTCTGACATGCACTGTCAACTGTGAAACCTTACAATGATGTGTGTTTCTTTCTAAATTACGTCCAAACTATTAGATGACGTCTTAAGGATGATCAATGGAAACTGGATGCACCTGAGCTCAATTTGAACTCTCATTGCAAACGTGTGTGAATACTTACAGTATGTAAATCAGATATTTCTGCATTTCATTTTCAAAATATCTGAAACAATTTATAAAGACATGTTTTCACTTGGGTGAAAATTGAATTAAGGCTGTAACACAAGAAAATGTTGAATAAGTCAATGGGTATGAATACGTTCAGAAGGCACTGTAGTTCTGTAAATTAACAGTTTTTATATGTTTACATCGAACACAAATATCAGGACTCAATAGAGCAGGGATGGCAACTGGTCGTGACGTGCCTTTTGTAGGCCCACGGATCAATAGTAGAATACAAAGTGCAATTTAGGAATTTGGTTGTGCATCAGCAGTTTGTCTCTTGTTATCTCAGTCACTGACAGTCACTCCATTAGCCAATGTCAGCATTTAAAGCTATCTAAAGATGTACTAATCAAGGTCGAATTGCCAAATTACCAAAAACATTTGCTTAGGGCCCCCATAAGGCTGGCTCTAACTGCATGTGTGTGTATGGATGTAGGTAGGCAGTCCTGCGAGCCACTGCGGCCCCTCAAGATGAGTTCTGATTTTTTGGTGGCCCCCACCCCCATCAAAGTTACCCATCCCTGCACTAGAGTAACTGAGGAACACTCACAGTTAAACAACCAACTTGTCAAAAACTTGTTTTTTTTTATTCATAAAGTGCTGTGACTATGTCGAGTAGAAAGCTGTAACTGAGGTACAAAGCAAAACCTTTCTATGATGCTGCCGTGGTTATTAAACTGAAAGTGATATGGACTTCCACCTTTTCTTTTTAATTGTCATATTATGATATTACAGACTAAAGGTGGATCTTTTGGACATGGATTTGGGTGTTCTTGGAAATAAATTAAGTGTTGGTTAACACACACACAGATAAGAAATAACATTGCATTACAAAAGGGATAAAACCATGAAAAAATGTATATGAAGTCCTTCTACGCAGTATTCATTGTTTGATTACAATCTGATACCTCCTAGTTGAAGGAGTTTCAGGAGTTGTGAGCGCATTTGTGCATCGGTTGCTTGAAGGCATCTCAAAGAATGAACTGTCACTTTGTGTAATCCTCAAAGGGAACTAATTTTAGCATCCTTGCCAGAGAACACAGGGTAGGTAGCTGACTCCTAATGCACATCTACATAATCATGATGTTTTTCAGGAGAATACACATTTCAAAGCCAGCCATGACGCAACTGTGTTGTTAATGGGCACATTGCCATCTAGGATATGAGGGTACTATGTTCCCATATAATTCTCTTACTATTTCTTGTCACACAAAGAAAATCAACACATTAAATGAGATGAGATCAGTCTGTAGATTCAAACATTTACTCCAGAAAGTTTTGCTCAATCATCCTGATATACAGTGCCTTGCGAAAGTATTCGGCCCCCTTGAACTTTGCGACCTTTTGCCACATTTCAGGCTTCAAACATAAAGATATAAAACTGTATTTTTTGTGAAGAATCAACAACAAGTGGGACACAATCATGAAGTGGAACGACATTTATTGGATATTTCAAACTTTTTTAACAATTCAAAAACTGAAAAATTGGGCGTGCAAAATTATTCAGCCCCTTTACTTTCAGTGCAGCAAACTCTCTCCAGAAGTTCAGTGAGGATCTCTGAATGATCCAATGTTGACCTAAATGACTAATGATGATAAATACAATCCACCTGTGTGTAATCAAGTCTCCGTATAAATGCACCTGCACTGTGATAGTCTCAGAGGTCCGTTAAAAGCGCAGAGAGCATCATGAAGAACAAGGAACACACCAGGCAGGTCCGAGATACTGTTGTGAAGAAGTTTAAAGCCGGATTTGGATACAAAAAGATTTCCCAAGCTTTAAACATCCCAAGGAGCACTATGCAAGCGATAATATTGAAATGGAAGGAGTATCAGACCACTGCAAATCTACCAAGACCTGGCCGTCCCTCTAAACTTTCAGCTCATACAAGGAGAAGACTGATCAGAGATGCAGCCAAGAGGCCCATGATCACTCTGGATGAACTGCAGAGATCTACAGCTGAGGTGGGAGACTCTGTCCATAGGACAACAATCAGTCGTATATTGCACAAATCTGGCCTTTATGGAAGAGTGGCAAGAAGAAAGCCATTTCTTAAAGATATCCATAAAAAGTGTCATTTAAAGTTTGCCACAAGCCACCTGGGAGACACACCAAACATGTGGAAGAAGGTGCTCTGGTCAGATGAAACCAAAATTGAACTTTTTGGCAACAATGCAAGACGTTATGTTTGGCGTAAAAGCAACACAGCTCATCACCCTGAACACACCATCCCCACTGTCAAACATGGTGGTGGCAGCATCATGGTTTGGGCCTGCTTTTCTTCAGCAGGGACAGGGAAGATGGTTAAAATTGATGGGAAGATGGATGGAGCCAAATACAGGACCATTCTGGAAGAAAACCTGATGGAGTCTGCAAAAGACCTGAGACTGGGACGGAGATTTGTCTTCCAACAAGACAATGATCCAAAACATAAAGCAAAATCTGTGGATCAATGGAATGGTTCAAAAATAAACATATCCAGGTGTTAGAATGGCCAAGTCAAAGTCCAGACCTGAATCCAATCGAGAATCTGTGGAAAGAACTGAAAACTGCTGTTCACAAATGCTCTCCATCCAACCTCACTGAGCCTGAGCTGTTTTGCAAGGAGGAATGGGAAAAAATGTCAGTCTCTCGATGTGCAAAACTGATAGAGACATACCCCAAGCGACTTACAGCTGTAATCGCAGCAAAAGGTGGCGCTACAAAGTATTAACTTAAGGGGGCTGAATAATTTTGCACGCCCAATTTTTCAGTTTTTGATTTGTTAAAAAAGTTTTTAATATCCAATAAATGTCGTTCCACTTCATGATTGTGTCCCACTTGTTGTTGATTCTTCACAAAAAAATACAGTTTTATATCTTTATGTTTGAAGCCTGAAATGTGGCAAAAGGTCGCAAAGTTCAAGGGGGCCGAATACTTTCGCAAGGCACTGTATATGATATCTGTTTGTTTGCAAATATGAAGTAGTTGTTTAACTTTGATGGTGGTCATTAATGAGACCAGCTACTGTAAGTTAGTTATTGGTTGTGCTGTTTTGTCCTTTATCACTACTTGGGTAACCAAAAACACTTTGAGAGACCGCACATAAAGAAGATGGGTATAAAGCATATACCAATATATGTTACAAACACTAGACCCTGCCTTAATATACATAGAGTCATGGGACCCTTCTGATGTGGCCATGTGGCCATACAAGAGTCACAAATGGCCTCTGTTGTAAGTAATATTTTCCAGACATCTGGTCTCAGTGTGGGCCGGCTCGAAGAGTTAGCCCCCTCAGTTCAAACTTTAGCCCCCTCAGTTTAAGTTTTAAGTTCCTATATTAAAATATCAACAAAAAGTTCAAATGATTAAGTGACAGGTTACTGGGGAAAAAAATCTGTATCTCTGCTGCGCTGTCAGCACAATGGACAAGGTGCACTGCAGTGTGTGTAGGGGGGGTATGGAAAGCACAGGGCGGTTAGGTGTGACTCTTTTGGGTTTACATATAAAGCGTGAAAAAACGCTTCTCATCTCTCATCTTTGTGATACGCCTACGTCTGTAATATATGCTTTTGATTTATAAGGTTGGGGTCAAGTTTACTGTTGAAGCTGCTTTACTGGGCAGCTGGGCCTCCCGGGTGGCGCAGTGGTTAAGGGCGCTGTACTGCAGCGCCAGCTGTGCCATCAGAGTCCCTGGGTTCGCGCCCAGGCTCTGTCGTAACCGGCCGCGACCGGGAGGTCCGTGGGGCGACGCACAAAAAAAATAAAAAAAGTATTTCCACAAACGCCGCTAGGATAATGGCTCCACCACAGCCACCTCCACTGTTGCTGATGATCTTGGAACAGAGAAGCCAGCCCAGGTTAGCCTAGAATCCTGCCCTAGTCGCAAGTTTTCTGTCCCAAAAACATTAATGTAATAGCATCTGGTTCATAGGAAGAGAGTGACTGAAATACTCGGTTACTGCAGATGCTGCATTTTGTTTCCCAAACAACGCAGACAAAGCCTTCACCCAAGCTGGGTATTCTAACTGGAAGAATTCTATTGATAGTACCAAAGGATATGATGCACCACCACCAGCTCCAAGCAAATTACACAGTTAGGTAAGTACAAATCTCCAGCAATATCTGATGGACAGTACAGTAGGCCAGCAGGACAGAGGAGAAGAGACTGAGTGTAAAAGACTGTTCTTCAGCATGAGTCAGAAATGTCGGAACGATTTAGCGAACACAACAGCCAGCTGGTGGAGGCCCTGTGTGTCCTTAACCCAGAGAGCAATGACTTTCTAGATCTGAAAAAGGGGAAACCACTGCTGGATCTAAGCAAAACAGATTTAAGAGTGTGCTATTCAGTATTTTTGTTTGCATGCATGAATAACTAGGCTACTACTTTCATCACTAAGTTTGCATTATTTGGGTAAGACAGCTGTATGTATGGCTGCATTCACATATGCTGTTTGAAAAGATGAATTGCTCTATCTACCTTGTAGCTTATACTCATTACCAAAACGGCCTAGCCGTAGGGTGCTGTCCACTGTGCTTTAACAGCGCAGCAGAGATAGGCTACAAATTTCTAAATCAATCAATGATCTCATCATTTGAACTTGATGTTTATTGTGGTATAGTATGATTATATACGCAGAATTCAATATAATTCCAATGCAAGAACCCCAAAAAATGTTTCCCCCTCGTCGATTTCAAGTGCCCCCTAAGTCACTTTATCCTGCCGATGGGTCTGTCTCAGTGCTTGATGGTACTCTGTGTACACGGTTTATCTCAGCCTGAGTTCATTGTTCATGGGTGTCTGTTTAGGGCCCACTCTCTCTGTTTCCTTGGACCAGTGGACAAAAGCTGTATGGTAAATTCATTGGATTGGTGCAATAATAAAGATTTTAGAAAATGTACTGAAAATAACTTCCAACATGCCAACAAATCCAGTTATATAAAATAACCATTAAATAGCTTTTATTTGAGTCACTCATCAATCCTTGATCTTTTTATCCACCTGTTTGATATGCCCTGTCCTCTGCTAAAAGGGTGGTCATACATGTTTCATCATTCAGATCTGAGATGAATCAGTGCTTCAGTGGTCGCTTTTCAGTTTAGTGAGAGAGAAGATAGTGAGAATAAGAGTGAAAGGAGAATGAAAGAAAGAGATTGAGTGGGGAGAGATAGATAGAGTGTGTGAGAGGGAGTGGAGAGCAAAGCAGAGCCCACCACTTACTTCCAAGGCCAACTTGGAAAAGGTTTCCTACACTTTTCCCAAGTTGGAAATGAACACATTTCTATTTGTTTGTTTAGATTTTGGTGGGAGCACTTTATCAATTAAGAATTAACAATAGCTATTCTCTATACTTGTTTGAGGTACCATAGTTTAACCTTAATGCCATTACAAGCTTGACACTTGAAGCATGGTGTTGTCGGCAAATGGAAGCAGTAGTATCAAAGCGACAGGATGTTAGATATGGGGTGGTCCAATGTGCAGTGAGCTGCTAGTTAAAACAGATGCTTTGAAGTTCTTGCTGAAACTATTAAGCGCACCTTGGTAGTTGTGTTTTGGAACCTTGGAGCTGCTATAGGGTTGATATAGAACACCTGTTTTGTTTGAGGTTGTGGTGGGTGGGGTTCAACCTTTGGAGAGAAAAACATGACATACCTCATTCAGACTCATTTGTAGCAGAGTGAGAAGGCTAGTAGTGATAACCACCAGGTATGAACTTTTCTGATGTCTTCTTGTTTTCACAGTATTTCATTTGGAGACTAGTAAAAATGTTTAGTTGCTGTGAGATTACCATGGCATAATCATATTTTTATCAATATCAAATCATCATCATCAAAGCCTAAAATATCTGCCTTCAAAACGGGGCAGTCGATCAATAATTATCAATGATAAGGCAGTGTTAAATGAGTAGTGGGGAAGCTTCACACAGGAAGAAGGTACGCTATACTAAAGCTACCCTGAAGAAAAATATAGTTTACTTAACTAAAGTTACTTTGAAAAAATAGTTCACTTCATCCAAACTACTTTGCGAAAAATTATTACATAGATCTGAAATTTCTACAAACTGCAAGAACAGCTCACTCTGGGGTCATACATTAACAGAATTGTTTTTAGCCTATTAAACACAAAAACTATGTTTAAAGTTAGAATTAGGCAGGTCTGATGCCGAAAAAGAAAATAAACTATTGCCCCCCAAAAAAGGTAGTGTGTAGTTCCAGTAGTTAGCTACACCGCTACAAGGCAAAAACAACTTTTATTATCTACTGAAAACACTACATAGATTTGAATTTAGTTCAACTACCACCAAGCTACTGCAAAATGTAGTTAAATTACTAGTTGAACTCCGTGTAGTTTACTACTCCCTAACACTGATAATCCATCACACCATTGTGAATAGGTGGTGAACCCTTGTGTACTGGTTGAGAGGCAAGACATGGTGCAGCACAGAATGAGAAAATCGTTGATGGCTCCACTCACCCTCACAAAGCTGGCTGGGAACCATCCTTCTTCATCGTCAATCTGTCCCCACCACCAGTCCTTATTTGATGCATCGAGGACCTTGATTACATCCCCCGCCTTAAATGCCAATTCCCTGTCGGCCATGGTGACATGATCCCATACTGCCTCAGCGCTGACGATGGATCCTCCACTGATCAACTGTGTGGGTGCGGATAGGGGAGAGGAGAGAAGGGAAGTGAGATGGGAAAGAGAAGAGAGGAGAGGGAAAATGGGATATTGGGGTGAGAGGAAAGTGGGGGAAGAGGGAAAATAGGGGGGAAAGGGTGAGAGAGGAGTGTAAGGGCTCATTAGTACTCTAGTTCTCATTCATCTTCTAGCAAAAGGGCAGGATGGCACTGTCAAGTCTTGGCGATCATTTCTGAGTTTTTAACCAACTTATCTACCTACTCATAGAGTGTGCAAAGCTGTCAAGGCAAAGGGTGGCTACTTTGAAGAATCAAAAATACAGTGGGGCAAAAAAGTATTTAGTCAGCCACCAATTGTGCAAGTTCTCCCACTTAGAAAGATGAGAGAGGCCTGTAATTTTCATCATAGGTACACTTCAACTATGACAGACAAAATTAGAAAAAAAATCCAGGAAATCACATTGTAGGATTTTCAATGAATTTATTTGCAAATTATGGTGGAAAATAAGTATTTGGTCACCTACAAACAAGCAATATTTCTGGCTCTCACAGACCTGTAACTTCTTCTTTAAGAGGCTCCTCTGTCCTCCACTCGTTACCTGTATTCATGGCACCTCTTTGAACTTGTTATCAGTATAAAAGACACCTGTCCACAACCTCAAACAGTCACACTCCAAACTCCACTATGGCCAAGACCAAAGAGCTGTCAAAGGACACCAGAAACAAAATTGTAGACCTGCACCAGGCTGGGAAGACTGAATCTGCAATAGGTAAGCAGCTTGGTGTGAAGAAATCAACTGTGGGAGCAATTATTTGGAAATGGAAGACATACAAGATCACTGATAATCTCCTTCGATCTGGGGCTCCACGCAAGATCTCACCCCGTGGGGTCAAAATGATCACAAGAACGGTGAGCAAAAATCCCAGAACCACACGGGGGACCTAGTGAATGACCTGCAGAGAGCTAGGACCAAAGTAACAAAGCCTACCATCAGTAACACACTACACCGCCAGGGTCTCAAATCCTGCAGTGCCAGACGTGTCCTCCTGCTTAAGCCAGTACATGTCCAGGCCCGTCTGAAGTTTGCTAGAGAGCATTTGGATGATCCAGAAGAAGATTGGGAGAATGTTATATGGTCAGATGAAACCAAAATATTACTTTTTGGTAAAAACTCAACTCGTTGTGTTTGGAGGACAAAGAATGCTGAGTTGCATCCAAAGAACACCATACCTACTGTGAAGCATGGGGGTGGAAACATCATGCTTTGGGGCTGTTTTTCTGCAAAGGGACCAGGACGACTGATCCGTGTAAAGGAAAGAATGAATGGGGCCATGTATCGTGAGATTTTGAGTGAAAACCTCCTTCCATCAGCAAGGGCATTGAAGATGAAATGTGGCTGGGTCTTTCAGCATGACAATGATCCCAAACACACCGCCCGGGCAACGAAGGAGTGGCTTCGTAAGAAGCATTTCAAGGTCCTGGAGTGGCCTAGCCAGTCTCCAGATCTCAACCCCATAGAAAATCTTTGGAGGGAGTTGAAAGTCTGTGTTGCCCAGCAACAGCCCCAAAACATCACTGCTCTAGAGGAGATCTGCATGGAGGAATGGGCCAAAATACCAGCAACAGTGTGTGAAAACCTTGTGAAGACTTACAGAAAACGTTTGACCTCTGTCATTGCCAACAAAGGGTATATAACAAAGTATTGAGATAAACTTTTGTTATTGACCAAATACTTATTTTCCACCATAATTTGCAAATAAATTCATTAAAAATCCTACAATGGGATTTTCTGGATTTTTTTTCTATTTTTTTTTGAAGTGTACCTATGATGAAAATTACAGGCCTCTCTCATCTTTTTAAGTGGGAGAACTTGCACAATTGGTGGCTGACTAAATACTTTTTTGCCCCACTGTATAAACTTCATTTTGATTTGTTTAACACTTTTTTGGTTACTACATGATTCCATATGTGTTATTTCATAGTTGTGATGTCTTCACTATTATTCTACAATGTAGAAAATAGTAAAACATAAAGAAAAACCCTTGAATGAGTAGGTGTGTCCAAACTTTTGACTGGTATGTAAATATATATACTTTATTTTTTCAACTAATTTTTTAAAATACAAATTACCAGTATTATGAAGAATTAAACAGCTTTGATTCAGTGAGATTAACCTAACAAATGAGGCGTTATAATTAATGCCAAAGTGATAAACAATGGTGGATGACTTCTTCTTTCCCATTTGTTCAGATTTGCTCTAATCTTCTCCAATATTAAATCCACCATAAGTGCCCAGACAAACACAACCAACTAACTAAAAGACACCAAAGTTTCGTTCCACCATTGATCATACCACCGATAGACACTGCAATATGATTAAGTATAAGATCGAGTAGTGGGTAGAGATGACTCAGGGATGATACCCTAACAGACACATGCCTATTTGTGTCCACTCTGAGGGAGTACTTCCTTCTGCAGATGATCAATCTTAATCTAGGGTTTAGACATTAAAGTGGGGAGATCTAAAACTACTCAAATGAAGTCTCATGAAGAGGAATGATTGTGTTAATATTTCCCCATCTGTATTGCCACAGTATAAGCCAGGTCAAACAAAACAAATTCAGTTTGATGTCCCTATTAATTGTATCACCCACAATGATTAAAATATTTTATTACACCTGTGCCACTTTTCGTCTTTCCACTCCCTCTCACAAAATGGCCCTGGGTTTGTCGGCAAAATCTGTAATTGGCCTTATTCTGTCTAAAACAGATTTACTGTACATAATACACTTCTCCCCAGTGTAAAATATACTTGTTACATAAGATGATCAGTAGTACACGGTTCAGTCAAACTACTAAGAAAAGCAGTTAATTATGCCCAGAAAATAGAAAAATCTACCAAATCTCTTCTTGTCTCTAAACTCAACAATCTACAGTATAGTGTAAAAAGCTGAATATAAACATAAAGGATAGCCTATTGCTCTAGAGAGTTTGTGTAGTTGGCTACAGCTTTGTGTAGTTGGCATTAGCTTTGTGTAGTTGGCTAGAGCTTTGTGTAGATGGCTGGAATGAAATGCAGGCTAAAGGGAGCAGGAGCACCATATTGAAACAGGGTGCAGGCTGGTAGATACTACATTTGTGCATTGACCCGGATTACACAGCCAAGCTGTTATGGTCAATAAATCCCTAAAACATAGCTGTAGTTGCTCTGCTTGGAGTGACTGTTTTTCTCATAATCCCAAAACAAGCAACAAACTTTGCCATAATGTGTGTTTTACTCAACAACGTTTCTCTAATATATAATGCAGAGAAAAACCTACCCTCCATTCACATGTTAATGTCATGACCTATTCCAGGTTACAGAGGGCCAACTGACTTTATGTAGGCTATTAACATAATTAACAGTTCTTTAAACAAAGATTTATGCAATAGACCACAGGTGCCCTTGTCTGAGCTCTGAAATCCTAATAACATCCTGAGTGAAACAAAAAAGGTGATAGCCCAAACAATGAGAGATACAACAGAATGAAAACAGACAAGCCCTCACAGTAATATACAAATGAACAAGTCAACATGTTCCCTGATAAATGTGGCAAGAGTGCTCACTCTCCACTATAACTCACAAGCTCAAGAATATAAAGAGGTATTTTTGCTCCACATGCATCTCCATGTGAATGCACCCCTGCCTGCATTAAATATGCACGCCCATGTTTTGATTTGAAAACCTACCTTTGGCTTCCTCATAATACAAATAATGAATAATCATGTATTTTTTTAAAGGAATGTCTGCATACTGACAGTATTAGTGTTATTACACTACCAGAGCATTGCCTTTTTGCAATACAGCTATTTTATCTCCAGTGAGACTCATTGCATCACCATTTTTTTTTACTGGGACCCTGCAATATGAACAGCACTGTAAGCATTCCATACAGCAGGTCTATCTTGAATTAGGTTGCAAACACACACACAACAAAAACATGCAATCATATTCATAGCATCTGTAGACTTGTCACTATGAAAAGGAAAACTGCATTATATTTGGCCTACATTACAAAACATGATGCAAAAACGCATACTATTTAGGCCTACCCACTGGCATTCACTAAAAGCAATGGAAATACAACCATATGTCTATGTTGCACCACGGGGCCTACAGTGAGATAAAGTAAAAGCATGGAAGAATAGACATAATAACTACTTCAATATCAACGTAAAACCATTCAAACAGGGTCATTATTTTTTTTTAAAGACAGACAACATTCGATAGCAAATAATAACATTATTAGGCTATATGATAGTTCGTTTACAGTATGCTAGATGATACTGTTTGTTTGCATTGCGCCCACTAGCTCCAAGACATGACATGTTGGTCAGTACAAAATGTTATCTACACAGCCATTTAGAGCTTACATGCTGAATAATGACATTCTTCTAATATATTCTATTCTATTATTAAATCGCGTTCTTTCAATCCTACCAGAACAAGAAGATGATGTGATAAGACCTAATTTATTTCAACCGAGCACCATTGACAAGTAGGCTAATCAACAGAACCCACATGTGTGGGTTTTACAACATACGAAGGAACAGAGGCCAAGGAACCTTTCCTTAAAATCTGTATAACCAATCTGGCGCTCCGTGACTGCCATATTCTACTGATGGTCGACATGGTAAAGAAAAGGTAAACCACAAACAAGATAAGAAAAAATAGAATATACCAGCGCCATTCATATCGTGATGAGGCCATGTTGAAGCCCTGTGTCCCTCCATAAGAACGCGCATTCGCTCCCACTTCCTTGCCTCCACTGCACGCCGTGCGTGGGCTAAACTTGCGTGCGGGCTGCGATTATCCATACGCACACTGAGGCACAGTATCAGCAACCACTAACCACACAAACATAAGCATCATATACGAGGATTACGATCATGCAAAATGTAATTTTCATATCCAAGGTCACAATGTAGTACATGAGCGCAACAAAATGAAATCGGTTAAGGTGCAGATTATTGTACACCAACATTTTGTGTGACTGTTCATAATTGTATCCAAATGCAAGGAAAAAAATATAAATCTCTAACTATCTCCTCTTTCACATAATATTGTATTCATGTTTATAACTCTTACAGAATCATCCTCACCATCATCATCCTCATCATCATCAGAGTTTCCACCGTTAGTTCCCTTTCCACTCTGACACCCGTAGTCTGCTAGTTTCCCGATTTGACGATTTGAGTGCCGTTTTGCATTAGCAGGTAGGGTCGTGGCATGCACTAAAATTGTGACGGTAACGTAGCCACTGTAGAATGCTACTGCTGCATCTCTCCCTGCGTAGTGGGGAGCAAAAGCCTGGGCGGTGCTTCATGCATAGAAGAACATACCACAGACGCAAATTGGGGGCTCATCATTTATTGTTCCTATCTATGCTTTAAAATGGGTGTCCTAACCTCGTGACACTTGCTCATCAAAACATAGTTACAATCACAGCCCTGAAATACTCAACAAAAGGAACATGAACAGACACTGCTTTCGGGTTGCAATGGTTGTTCTATTGGACTGTGTCAATTTGCAATTCCAATGTCATAATTTCATTATAGGCCTAGGCTACTGTAACAATTGATAATAGTAGGTATTTGTCAAAATAAATGTTGACATCCACCCACTTGAACCAATCCACAGAAATCATTGAAAGGTCTTAACAGTATGATAATGGCTCCTGTGCACCTGTCACTCCCAATCCCCATGGACTCTGAGCTCCAGTGTTCACTAGACCCATAGCTGTCACTTTTGTAACTCTCAGAAGCATGATGGAGAGAGGTGATTATTAGCACTATCAACCTTGGAAGTCTCAGACTTCCACCAACACATAAACTTCAGTTGAAAAAAACTCACAAGAATAATAATTCAATTGAACAATACTCCAATAAATTAAATAAGATAAATTAAAGCAACACAGCACAGGATGAGGAGAAAATATGCTTTAGGCTAATAGGACAAGTGGTTGAGGATAACCAGCAGCTTTGCTGTTCCAACACACCCGTGCCGTTCTTTCTACCACTGAGTGACCTGGTGGAACATAGACTAAGTCGTCATGGGGGAGATTCCAGGAGACGAGCGGTAACAGAGCACTGGCCTGGTTGGTTGTGTGGTCTTATCAATGCCAGCAGGTAGACAGGAGTGGTTACCGACTGCCTCAGAGGCAAGCACAAGGGATTTGAATCAGAAGCCAACAATAACTGGGAGCTTGTCTGGAGAGATGAAGAAAGGGGTAACATGGGATGGCTTTAAGAAAAGCACAGACATACAGTATTTATTCCACAGACAAGACCATTCATTAAATAATTAAATATTAAATAAAAGGGGGGGAAACATAATATTGTTTTGACCTCAATACTAGGATTCTGTCTGTCTTTGCAACTCATCTATGTATAGGAAACGTTTCATATTAGAATCAGAGGAGTCTCCGCTGCCTTCGGATGACTACAGTGGGGCAAAAAAGTATTTAGTCAGCCACCAATTGTGCAAGTTCTCCCACTTAAAAAGATGAGAGAGGCCTGTAATTTTCATCATAGGTACACTTCAACTATCACAGACAAAATGAGATGTTTTATTTTTTTTAAATCCCATTGTAGGATTTTTAATGAATTTATTTGCAAATTATGGTGGAAAATAAGTATTTGGTCAATAACAAAAGTGTCTCAATACTTTGTTATATACCCTTTGTTGGCAATGATAGAGGTCAAACATTTTCTGTAAGTCTTCACAAGGTTTTCACACACTGTTGCTGGTATTTTGGCCCATTCCTCCATGCAGATCTCCTCTAGAGCAGTGATGTTTTGGGGCTGTTGCTGGGCAACACGGACTTTCAACTCCCTCCAAAGATTTTCTATGGGGTTGAGATCTGGAGACTGGCTAGGCCACTCCAGGACCTTGAAATGCTTCTTACGAAGCCACTCCTTCGTTGCCCGGGCGGTGTGTTTGGGATCATTGTCATGCTGAAAGACCCAGCCACGTTTCATCTTCAATGCCCTTGCTGATGGAAGGAGGTTTTCACTCAAAATCTCACGATACATGGCCCCATTCATTCTTTCCTTTACACGGATCAGTCGTCCTGGTCCCTTTGCAGAAAAACAGCCCCAAAGCATGATGTTTCCACCCCCATGCTTCACAGTAGGTATGGTGTTCTTTGGATGCAACTCAGCATTCTTTGTCCTCCAAACATGACGAGTTGAGTTTTTACCAAAAAGTAATATTTTGGTTTCATCTGACCATATAACATTCTCCCAATCTTCTTCTGGATCATCCAAATGCTCTCTAGCAAACTTCAGACGGGCCTGGACATGTACTGGCTTAAGCAGGGGGACACGTCTGGCACTGCAGGATTTAATAATAATAATTGCTCCCACAGTTGATTTCTTCAAACCAAGCTGCTTACCTATTGCAGATTCAATCTTCCCAGCCTGGTGCAGGTCTACAATTTAATTTCTGGTGTCCTTTGACAGCTCTTTGGTCTTGGCCATAGTGGAGTTTGGAGTGTGACTGTTTGAGGTTGTGGACAGGTGTCTTTTATACTGATAACAAGTTCAAACAGGTGCCATTAATACAGGTAACGAGTGGAGGACAGGGGAGCCTCTTAAAGAAGAAGTTACAGGTCTGTGAGAGCCAGAAATCTTGCTTGTTTGTAGGTGACCAAAAACGTATTTTCCACCAGAATTTGCAAATAAATTCATTCAAAATCCTTCATTGTGATTTTCTGGATTTTTTTTCTCATTTTGCCTGTCATAGTTGAAGTGTATCTTTGATGAAATTTACAGGCCTCTCTCATCTTTTTATGTGGGGGAACTTGCACAATTGGTGGCTGACTAAATACTTGTTTTTGCCCCACTGTATGTGCCTGTACCTTTCAAATGGTAGAAGTTCATTATCTGGAACCAGATATATTCACTCCACTGAGGCCCAGTGACAAGGACTGTAACATTTTTGTTCATATTTTAAAAAATGAAACAAACATAATTAGTTAGAACTTGCTATTTTTACTATCCCACAATGGTAGAATATGCTTTTAGAATAAGCTTTCACGAAATACTGTGTAACAGAAAGAAGAGGTCTGGGTAGGGGGATGGAGTGGAGAGGTACTGTAGAAGTCCAGTGAAATATTAGACCAGGGAGACTGCTGCATTACAGTGGGGCTAAACCACTGCAGTGGACAATCTACATACCTCTACTACACATAGCCACAGGAAGTAGAGGTGCTGAGGGTGCTGCAGCACCCCCTGAATAATAAAAATGTATTAATATACAGTACCAGTCAAAAGTTTGGACACACTTACTCATCCAAGGGTTTTTCTTTATTTGTACCATTTTTTTCTACATTGTAGAATAATAGTGAAGACGTCAAAACTATGAAATAACACATTTGGAATCATGTAGTAACCAAAAAGTGTTTATCAAATTAAAATATATTTTATATTTGAGATTATTCCAAGTAGCCACCCTTTACCTTGATGACAGCTTTGCACACTCTTGGCATTATCTCAACCAGCTTCATGAGGTAATCACCTGGACTGCACTTCAATTAACATGTGTGCTTTGTTAAAAGTTAATTTGTGGAATTTCTTTCCTTCTTAATGCATTTGAGCCAATCAGTTGTGTTCTGATAAGGTAGGGGTGGTATACAGAAGATAGCCCTATTTGGTAAAATATCAAGTCCATATTATGGCAAGAGCAGCTCAAATAAGCAAAGAGAAACAACATATATTTGTTTGGACCTTTACTCGTCCTGTATTAGAGTACAGATATAGCCGTCCGTAGTGCTGGCAATATATTATTTTCCTGCTGCTATGCTACCACAGCCTTTGTAGTGGATCCATTGCGCTGAAATGACCCAGCCTTGGCCCATCTACACTTCAAATAGTCTCACAGTCCAAGTCACATTTTTATTTTGTTCACTTGTTAATGTTCAAATGTGTTCTTTTAAGTTAAAATCATAGAGCTTTCAGTTTCTCTATATACACTGAGTACAGTGGCTTCGAAAGTATTCACATCTCTTGGCATTTTTCCTATTTCGTTGCCTTACAACCTGGAATTAAAATGGATTTTTGGGGGGTGGGTATCATTTGATTTACACAACATGCCTACCACTTTGAAGGTGCAACATAATTTTTATTGTGAAACAAACAAGAAATAAGACAAAGACACTGAAAACTTGAGCGTGCATAACTATTCATTATTTGGTTGCACCAGATCTTATTTAGGGGCGTGTAAATAATATGCACACACCACTTTTCCGTTTACTTACTCACTTTTTAAAATTTCACCTCACCGATTTGGACAATTTTGTTTATGGCCATTACATGATATCCAAAAAAAAATACATTTAAATTACAGGTTGTAATGCAACAAATTAGGAAAATATGCCAAGGGGGATGAAGACTTTTGCAAGGTACTGTATATGAAACATTAAACCCTTTTGCCCTAAGAACAGCCTCAATTCATCGGGGCATGGACTCTACAAGGTGTCGAAAGTTTTCCACAGGGATGCTGGCCCATGTTGACTCTAATGCTTCCTACAGTTGTGTCAAGTTGGCTGGATGTCCTTTGGGTGGTGGACCATTCTTGATATACACGGGACACCAACAGGCTCCTGAACCGCTTCCATCCCCATGCCATAAGACTGCTAAATAGCGATGAAATAGCTAACAAAATGGCTACATAGACTATCTGAGTTGAACTTTGTATTTTATTCTTATTTTTGCACTTTTGTTACTACGCACACTGATACTCCAACACAAATACAAACACTCACTCCATAATTTGCTCACACACACATAATATGCACAAATTTATACTGACTCTACACACATCCACTCACATAAAATCATCATACACTCTGCTGCTACTCTGTTTATCATATATCCTGTTGCCTAGTCACCTTACCCCTTAGTCACCTTACAGTATCTACCTCTATCACTCCAGTATCCATGTACATTGTAAATATGGTATTGGAACTAACCCTGTATATAATATGCTTACTTACTTTATTAGGTTCTTTCTATTTCTTATTTTGATATTTAGTGTGTTTTAGGTTTTCCTTGTAATTATTAGTATTGCATTGTTATTGATTATGGCATTGTTGGGGTTAGAGCTTGCAAGAAAGGAATTTCACTGTACTTGTGCATGTGACATTAAATCTTTAAAACTGTTGAGTGTTAAAAACCCAGCAGCGTTGCAGTTCTTGACACAAACCGGTGCGCCTGGCACTTAATACCATACCCCGTCCAAAGGTACTTAAATCTTTTGTCCTGACTATTCACACTCTGAATGGCACACATACACAATACATGTCTCCATTGTCTTAAAAATCATTCTAGAACCTGTCTCCTCCCCTCTATCTACACTGATTGAAGTGGATTTAACAAGAGATATCAATAAGGGATCATAGCTTTCACTTGGATTCACCTGGTCATTCTATGTCAAAGAAAGAGAAGGTGTTCTTAATGTATACTCAGTGTATAAGTAATGGCGCTGGAGGAGATGGCTGCCGTTTTATGATCCCCTAACCAATTGTGCTATTGTGTGTTTTTTAGCGTTATTTGTAACTTGTTTTGTACATAATGTTTCTGCCTTCGTATCTTATGACCGAAAAGAGGTTCTAGATATCAGCACAGTGATTACTCATCCCGAACAGGAGGAATACATTTTCTTTAACAAGTCCGACGGGAAGGATTTACTTCAGACACCTGACAAGGCCCTCTTCCCCGTCATTCGCAGGAGAAAGAGACAGAGATTTCGGGGACGAAGATCTGGGTGCCTTGTAAGGATCTGACGCCGAGCAGGTAATCTCCGTTTACCATCAGTCCTATTAGCCAACGTACAATCAATGGAAAATAAAATAGGCGAACTACGATCACGTATATCCTACCAGCGGGATATTAAAAACTGTAATATCTTATTTTCACCAAGTCGTGGCTGAACGACATCATGAATAACATACAGCTGGTGGGTTTTACGCTTTTTCGGCAGGATAGAACAGCGGCCTCTGGTGACAAGGGGTGGTGGTCTATGTATATTTGTAAACAACAGCTGGTGCACGGAATCTAAGGAAGTCTTGAGGTTTTGCCCGCCTGAGGTAGAGTACCTCATGATAATCTGCAGACCACACTATTTACCTATAGAGTTTTCATCTATTTTCTTCGTAGCTGTCTATTTACCAACACAAACCGATGCTGGCACTAAGACCGCACTCAATGAGCTGTATATGGCCATAAGCAAACAGGAAAACGCTCATCCAGAGGCGAAGCTCCTAGTGGCCAGGGAAGTAAATGCAGGGAAACTTAAATCCGTTTAACCTCATTTCTACCAGCATGTTAAATGTGCAACCAGGGGAAAACTCTAGGACACTTTTACTCCACACACAGAGACGTGTACAAAGCTCTCCATTTGGAGAGTTTTCCCTCCATTTGGCAAATCTGACCATAATTCTATCCTCCTGTTTCCTGCTAACAAGCAAAAACTAAAGCAGGAAGCACACCAGTGACTCGGTCAATAAGAAAGTGGTCAAATGAAGCAAATGCTAAGCTACAGGACTGTTTTTCTAGCACAGACTGGAATATGTTCCGGGATTCCTCCGATAGCTTTGAGGAGTACACCACATCAGTCACTGGCTTCAACAATAAGTGCATTGATGACATCATCCCAACAGTTATCGTACGTACATGCCCCAACCAGAAGCCATGGATTACAGGCAATATCCACACTGAGCTAAAAGGTAGAGCTGCCAGCTTTCAAGGAGCGGAACTCTAACCCGGAAGCTTATAAGAAATCCCACTATGCCCTCCGGCGAACCATCAAGCAGGCAAAACGTCAATACAGGACTAAGATTGAATCGTACTATACCGGCTCCGACACTCGTCGGATGTGGCAGGGCTTGCAAACTATTACAGACTACAAAGGTAAGCACAGCTGCGAGCTGCCCAGTGACATGAGCCTACCAGACGAGCTAAATTACTTCTATGCTCGCTTCGAGGCAAGTAACACTAAAACATGCATGAGAGCATCAGCTGTTCCGGACGGCTGTGTGATCACACTCTCCGTAGCCGATGTGAGATCTTTAAAAAGGTCAACATTCACAAGGCCGCATTATCATCAACGGGGCTGTAGTGGAGCAGGTTGAGAGCTTCAAGTTCCTTAATGTCCACATCACCAACAAACTATCATGGTCCAAACACACTAAGACAGTCATGAAGAGGGCACGACAAAGGCTATTCCCCCTCAGGAGACTTGGCATGGGTCCTCAGATCCTCAAAAGGTTCTACAGCTGCACCATCGAGAGTACTGGTTTCATCGCCGCCTGGTATGGCAACTGCTAGGTCTCTCACCACAAGGCACTACAGAGGGTAGTGAGTACGGCCCGGTACATCACTGGGGCCAAACTTCCTCCCATCCAGGACCTCTATACCAAGCGGTGTCAGAGGAAGGCCCTAAAAATTGTAAAAAAAACTCCAGCCACCATAGTCATAGACGGTTCTCTCTGCTACCGCATGGCAAGCAGTACCGAAGCGCCAAGTCGAGGTCCAAAAGGCTCCTTAACAGCTTTTACCCTCAAGCCATAAGACTCGTGAACATCTTATCAAAGGGCTACCCAGACCCCTCTTTTCTGCTGCTGCTACTCTCTGTTTATTATCTATGCATAGTCACTTTAACTCCATCTACATGTACATATTACCTCAACTAACTGGCACATTGACTCTGCACCAGTACCCCCTGTATATAGCCTTGCTATTGTTATTTTACTGCTGCTGTTTAATTATTTGTTACTTTTATTTTTTACTTAACACTTATTTTTCTTAAAATTACATTGTTGGTTAAGGGCTTGTCAGTAAGCTTTTCACTGTAAGGTCTACCTACACCTGTTGTACTCAGAGCATGTGACGAATAACATTTGATTTGATATCCACATAGGCCTATACACACTTATCTAAATCCGGAGAACAAGAAGAATAGTTCCTGTTTGCTGTGTCCCAACTCCTCTGGAGACTGCGAGGTTGAGCACAGTAGTTGGCCACAAAAGGTCTTGGATGATGGCCAGGCAACCTTAAGAGTAGCATTTCCCCTCATTTTAATGTGTTTACAGTTCAGGTAACACAAGGAATTACTTAACTCAGGAAAATAGCTCTGCTCTCATGGTCTGGACACAAAAGACAGTTTCAGATAAATATGCTCAGATGAATACCTGTAATGTAATCATACTCCAGCTTTATGACATACCCTACTAAATTGTGGTCAGGGTGTGACATTTCACTTGATGAATTTCTGAGCATTTTTCCAGTGGCAACAGATTTGATGCCTTATCTTGTAGTTCCAGGTGTTTTGTCAACAACCACTCTGACATACTATTTGTGAAGTATGCTTCAAACAATCCATATTATTAAATCTGCTCCTCCGTCTGTAAATCCATTGAGCACAATAGCCTACATGGTTGTACAGCAAATGGGGAGGAATTTGGAGGCTTGCTTACAACAGATGAGACTGCAAACTGACCTTGATGCTCTTCTATTTCAGCACTGGCCATTTCCAACCCCAAAAATACCATGAATTGTGTACAGATCCTTGCCACATGGGGCCGTGCATTATCGTGCTGAAACATGAGGTGATGGTGGCGGATGAATGGCACGACAATGGGCCTCAAGATCTCGTCACAGTATCTCTGTGCATTCAAATTGTCATCGATAAAATGCAATTGTGTTTGTTGTCCGTAGCTTATGCCTGCCCACACCATAACCCCACATCCACCATGGGGTACTCCGTTCACAACGCTGACATCAGCAAACTGCTCGCCCACACAACGTCATACACACGGTCTGTCATCTACCCGGTAGTGTTGAAACCGGATTCAACAGTGAAGAGCACACTCCTCCAGCGTGCCAGTGACCATTGAAGGTGAGCATTTAGCCACTGAAGTCGTTTACGACGTCAAACTTCAGTCAGGTCAAGACCCTGGTGAGGACGACGAGAACGCAGATGAGCTTCCCTGAGGCGGTTTCTGACAGTTTGTGCAGAAATTCTTCAGTTGTGCAAACCCAGTTTCATCAGCTGTCCGGGTGGCTGGTCTCAGATGATGTGGAGGTCCTAGGCTGCAGTGGCTACACATGGTCTGCGATTGTGAGGCCGGTTGGACGTACTGTAAAATTCTCTAAAATGACGTTGGTGTCGGCTTGATTTAGAGAAAAGAACACTAAATTCTCTGGAAAAAGTTCTGGTGGACATTCCTACAGTCAGCATGCTAATTGAACACTCCCTCAAAACGGCAGGCATTTGTTGCATTGAGAAGGTGTGACAAAACTGCACATTTTATTGTCCCCAGCACAAGATGCATCTGTGTAATGATCATACTGTTTAATCAGCTTCTTGATATGCCACACTTGTCAGGTGGATGGATTATCTTGGCAAAGGAGAACTGATCACTAACAGGGACGTAAACAAATTAGTGCTCAAAATTTGAGAGAAATAAGCTTTTCGTGTGTATGGAAAATTTCTGGGATCTTTTATTTCACCTCATGAAACATGGGATACACCCTTTACATGTTGCATTTATATTTTTCAGTATCCAGTACCAATCAAAACTTTGGACACACCTACTCATTCAAGAGTTTTTTCTTTATTTGGACTATTTTCTACATTGTATAATAATAGTGAAGACATCAAAACTATGAAATAACACATTTGGAATCATGTAGTAACCAAAAAAAGTTCAACAAATCAAAAATTGATTTATATTTGAGATTCTTCCAAGTAGCTACCCTTTGCCTTGATGACAGCTTTACACATTCTTGGCATTCTCTCAACCATCTTCATGAGGTAGTCACCTGGAATGCATTTCAATTAACAGCTGCGTTGATTTGTGGAATTTCCTTCCTTCTTAATGCATTTGAGCCAATCAGTTGTGTTCTGATAAGGTAGGGGTGGTATACAGAAGATAGCCCTATTTGGTAAAAGACCAAGTCCATATTATGGCAAGTACAGCTCAAATAAGCAAGAGAAATTACAATCCATCATTACTTTAAGAGATGAAGGTCAGTCAATCCAGAACATTTCAAGAACTTTCAAAGTTTCTTCAAGTGCAGTCGCAAAATCCATCAGGCGCTATGATGAAACTGGCTCTCATGAGGACCGCCACAGGAAAGGAAGACCCAGAGTTCTGCTGCAGAAGATAATTTCATTAGTTAACAGCCTCAGAAATTGCAGCCAAAATAAATGCTTCACAGAGTTCAAGTAACAGACAAATCTCAACATCCACTGTTCAGGGAAGATCGCATGAATCAGGCCTGCATGGTCGAAATTGCTGCAAAGAAACCATTACTAAAGGACACCAATAAGAGGAAACACACGCAATGGACATTAGACCGGTGGAAATCTGTCCTTTGGTCTGATGAGTCCAAATGTGCAATTTTTGGTTCCAACCTCCGTGTCTGTGAGATGCAGAGTAGGTGAACAGATGATCTCCGCATGTGTAGTTCCCACTGTGAAGCATGGAGGTGGTGTGATGGTGCTTTGCTGGTGACACTGTGATTTATTTAGAATTCAAGGCCCACTTGACCAGCATGGCTACAACAGCATTCTGCAGCGATACGCCATCCCATCTGGTTTACGCTTAGTGGGACTATCATTTGTTTTTCAACAGGACAATGACCTAACACACCTCTAGGTTGTGTAAGGGCTATTTGACCAAGATGGAGAGTGATGGAGTGCTGCATCAGATGACCTGGCCTCCACAATCAACGGACCTCAACCCAATTGAAACAGTTTGGGATGAGTTGGACAGCAGAGGGAAGGAAAAGTAGCCAACAAGTGCTCAGCATATGTGGGAATTTCTTTAAGACCGTCGGAAAAGCATTCCAGGTGAAGCTGGTTGAGAGAATGCCAAGAGTGTGCAAAGCTGTCATCAAGGCAAAGGGTGGCTACTTTGAAGAATGTAAAATATATTTTGATTTGATTAACACTTTTTTTGGTTACACATGATTCCATTTGTGTTATTTCATAGTTGATGTCTTCACTATCATTCTACAATGTAAAAAATAGTAAAAATAAAGAAAAACCATTGAATAAGTAGGTGTCCAAACTTTTGACTGTTGCTGTATATCTGTTCTCAGCAGATGGATTGGTTGTGAATACAAATTCAACCTCACTTTTTTTGAATACTTGCAGAGGTACTACAGAATACAAATCTATTGAACAAATAATTACTTTCACATCAAATTCAACCCCCCCAAAAAGAAAGACAGCTAACAAATGCCCTAACCACAAAAAATACAATGGTTAACTGATGCATGATGAAATACATTCTAAAATGTAGCCTAAAACACATACAGTATATTGTAATAGTTAATAGATTACCATTTGTCTTTACAAAAATGTAAGACATTATCAATGCTGTTCTCTATACATTTGGTATCTCAAAAGGTTAATTGACCTGCGATCCAAATCTGCATGTCGAGGCGGCATCTTATAATTACATCGTAATTACAATATAATGCCATCCTAAGAGTTTACAAGCACCGTCCTAGACTGTAGTCAACAACTTTCTGTAAAGAAAGTCATAAAAAAGACTTAGTCAGTGACATTTTATTTTTAAACTCTGCATCGTTGGGAAGGGCCCTTAAGGAAGCCTTTCACAGTAAAGTCTACACAAGAGGTATTCTGTGCATGTGACAAATTTAAATTTGATTTTAAATGGACCACGTAGTTTACAGTAATTACCAATTCACAGTACCTGTGTGATACGTGTTGTGTGTGGCCTAACTCTGGGCTGTACAAATGCAAGGCATACTCAGGCCTGAACATTTAAAAAAAAAAAAAAAATGTTTACCCCTTTTTCTCCCCAATTTCTCCCCATTTCGTGGTATCCAATTTTTGTAGTAGCTACTATCTTGTCTCATCGCTACAACTCCCGTACGGCTCGGGAGAGACGAAGGTTGAAAGTCATGCGTTCTCCGATACACAACCCAGCCAGCCGTACTGCTTCTTAACACAGCGCGCATCCAACCAGGAAGCCAGCCGCACCAATGTGTCGGAGGCTACACCGTGCACCTGGCAACCTTGGTTAGCGCGCACTGCGCCCGGCCCGCCACAGGAGTCGCTGGTGCGCGATGAGACAAGGACTTCCCTACCGACCAAGCCCTCCCTAACCAGGACGACGCTAGGCCAATTGTGCGTCGCCCCACGGACCTCCCGGTCGCGGCCGGTTATGACAGAGCCTGGGCACGAACCCAGGGACTCTGATGGCACAGCTGGCGCTGCAGTACAGCGCCCTTAACCACTGCGCCACCCGGGAGGCCCTCTGAACATTTTAATGAAAGACTGCATGGGAGAGCCTCTATTATGACTGTTCACAAGACAACACAGTATGATAGAACAGCAACACAAATAAGGATTATACAACAGAGTGAAATACTTGCAGTAACAGACAATCATTCTATTTTCAGTTATGCAAACATACTAGATTGTGTCTTTGGTGGTACATAACATGTATACCACATACCAATACTAAGCGTAGAAGAGGTTTCAGACCCCT
Organism: Oncorhynchus clarkii lewisi; assembly: GCF_045791955.1. Taxonomy (NCBI): domain Eukaryota; kingdom Metazoa; phylum Chordata; class Actinopteri; order Salmoniformes; family Salmonidae; genus Oncorhynchus; species Oncorhynchus clarkii. The sequence goes on from NC_092156.1 coordinate 37,234,918, forward strand.
TGACTTTTTCCACATCTTGTTCTGTTACAGCCTTATTCTACAATTTATTAAATTAAATGTTTTACTCAATCTACAAACAATGCCCTATAATGACAAAACAAAAACAGTTTATTTTATTTTAAATACATTATTTACATAAGTAATCAGGCCTTCTGCTATGAGACTAAATAAAGCTCAGGTGCATCCTGTTCCATTGATCATCCTTGAGATGTTTCTACAACTTGATTGTAGTCCACCTTTGCTAAATTCAATTGATTGTACCTGATTTTGAAATTCACACCTGTCTATATTAAAAGGTCCCAGTTGACAGTGCATGTCAGAGCAAAAACCAGGTCGAATGAATTGTCTGTAGAGCTCCAAGACAGGATTGTGTCGGGGCACAGATCTGGGGAAAGGTACCAAAAAAATGTCTGTAGTATTTAAGGTCCCCAAGAACACAGTGGCCTTCATTATTCTTAAATGGAAGATGTTTGGAACCACCAAAACTCTTCCTAGAACTGGCCTCCCGGCAAAACTGAGCAATAGGGGGAGAAGGGCCTTGATCATGGAGGTGACCGAGAATCCGATGGTCACTCTGACAGAGCTCCTCTTTGGAGATGGGAAAACCTTCCAGAAGGAACACCATCTCTGCAGCACTCCATCAATCAGGCCTTTATGGTAGAGTGGCCAGACAGAAACCACTCCTCAGTAAAAGGCACATGACAGCCCGCTTGGAGTTTGCCAAAAAGCACCTAAAGACTCTCAGACCATGAGAAACAAGATTCTCTGGTCTGATGAAACTAAGATGGAACTCTTTGGCGTGAATGCCAAGCGTCACGTCTGGAGGAAACCGGACACCATCCCAACGGTGAAGCATGGTGGTGGCAGCATCATGCTGTGGGGATTTCTTCAGGAACAGGGACTGGGAGACTAGTCAGGATCGAGGAAAAGATGAACGGAGCAAAGTACAGAGATTCTTTAAGAAAACCTGATCCAGAATTCTCAGGACCTCAGGCTGGGGCGAACATACACCTTCCAACAGGACAACGACTAAGCACACAGCCAAAACACCACAGGAGTGGCTTTGGGACAAGTCTGAATGTCCTTGAGTGGCCCAGCCAAAGCCTGGACTTGAACCCGATCAAACATCCCTGAAGACACATGAAAAGAGCTGTGCATTGACGCTCCCCATCCAACCTGACAAAGCTTGAGAGCATCTGCAGAGCAGAATGGGAGAAACTCCTCAAATACAGGTGTGCCAAGCTTGTAGCGTCATACCCAAGACTAGAGGCTATAATCGCTGCCAAAGGTGCTTCATCGAAGTACTGAGTAAAGGGTCTGAATACTTTTATAAATATGATATTTCTGTTTATTTTCATAAATTTGCAAAAATGTGTAAAAAAATAAGTTTTTGCTTTGTCATTATGGGGTATTGTGTGTAGATTGATAAAGGGAAAAAAACGATTCAATCAATTTTAGAATAAGGCTGTAACGTATTAAAATGTAGAAAAAGTCAAGGGGTCTGAATACTTTCCGAAGGCACCGTGTGTTTGTTACATTCAACAGGGTGTACCATATCCAGTTTTTCTTCCTTTAATGGTGAAGTCTGCCTGCTGCTCATAGTCCACTGGCCTTACAGGCAGGGCTTTAAAGTGCACATTTGCGACTAAATATTTAGCTGTGCGACCTCAACCTGGAGTTTTACACCAGTGCAACAAAATAAATAACTTCATTTTATTTGTATAATTTTTGTAATAAGGCTTCTCGTTTCCCCGAGTCCAGATTCGTTAGCGTCATGCTTACACCATTAATACAGCAAAAACTGCTTGATTCTAGCCCAAACAGTTCAAAAGAGCTAACCCATATTATCAGTGCAACGTTTGTTGTTTTTTGTCACAGGTTGGGAGGCCGCATTTTACATTCATAAACCATGTCGCGGGACGTTTTAAAACTACTTGCGGACTGCATTTGTTTTACACCTTGTTCAGTCATGTTTGATACCTCATTAGCTAGCTAACAACCTGAAAACAGTATATCCAAACATTTGGGGGCACAGAAAGGAAAAGGGATAGCTTCTTCAGGAGATCCATGATCATAACAATGAACAAATGATGTCTTGCATGTCATCACAAACTTGATGCTCTTAAAGAGACGGTGTACAACATTAAATGTTAGTGAATTTACATTATGTAGAGACCTAATATTCCATAAATGACTTAATTTTAATGAGGTATTTATGTCAACATTTTTGCTTTTAATAATAAAAAAAGTGTTTACAGGGTTTCATATTCGTTTCTAGGGCACAACATGTGCTTTAGAAGTAGCTAGGCTATACTGTATCTTAACCAATTTTAAAAATCACATTTCTGGTGTTCCTACATTTTTAAAGTTAGTTTAGAGCCCTGCTTACTCACAACCAAGGTTGAGGCATGTTATTATGTTGATTTTAAGGATGAGAGCTAACGGTCGATGTGTAAAAGAGCGCCTCACCACCACCATCTGATGCCTTAACTCCCATAGGGGGCATGGGGCCGACAGGATTCTGATTGCAAAGGAAGATGAGATGGCCTATGTAACGGTCCTGTAATCTGAGAGACATAATTACAGGATACTCTGTCAGTCATTTTGCTAGCTGAGATCTGTTGAGATTTACAGTTTGGGACTCGACTGACAGGCTGACTGAATGATATAATTTGTCTGTTTTGAGTTTGATAGAGACTGTACGTCTGCTCTGTTCTTTTCCCATCTGCTCGTGGGTGCGTTACAGTCCCCTCAGTCTCTGGCTGCCATGACGGAAACATGATCTGTCTATTATCCCGGTTTTCTGAAGTGGAAATGTATCCATTATTTTTGCGGTGAAGCGAGGACACTCTCTTCGAGTCCCTTTCAGTTCTAGGGCAAGACGCTAGTGCTGCCCCACTCCCTAAATACATGTTTGTCATCTCTAACTCCAAGCTCTCCGTGTCCAGGGATCTACTCCTCCTATTTAAGGCCAAAGGACTCAGCAGAGGAGCCAGTGGACTCGACCGATTGACTTGTGTAAGGCTAAGGTGACGTGGCAGGCTGGCAATTCCCCAAGTATTATTGAGACTCTGTTCAAGGAGGTCAAACATACGTAAGTCACATTCAGCAAACGCATCCTTTTGCAGGTAGCTTTCTTCAAACACTTCATAAGGCGACGTGATGTATTCCTCCTCCATTACCATATCCATCTGCTGGTCACATTCCCCCTCGTTATCCATGTCCACGACATCAAATGTGACAATGGCTGGGAGGGCTTGCATGTTTTGGGCAAAGGGAGAGTTTGACTCAGAGCCTCCCATGCTTTCAGTTGAATTACTATAAACATGTGATTGTTTTGTGAAGTCCACTAGAGCTTGGGAGAAGCAAACTGTCTGGTCATCCTCCAAGTCATTCTTTGTTTTAGATAGATCATGATTTCCTCTTAACCGTGGGGACTGTGGCTTGTTTTGCTCAGAGTCAATTTCTTGTGATTGACATGTTGAGGTAAAGGTGCCAAAAACGGCATCTGACAATTTAGGGTTGCCAAGCATTTTCTCCCTATTCCCAGTTAGCCTGTCCTCTTCAATTAGACCCGTTTCAGGAGCGAACACAGCATTTACATCTTCACCACCACACTGAGCTGACATGTCTAAAAACTCAAGTGGATCAGAGACGGGCAGCTTAGCTTTTTCAAAAGGTGGACTGATAAGACTGTCATCAGGCTCAAAAAGCTCATACAGTGCATCGCCACTATAACTGTCCCTTGGTAGTCTATCGGTCCTGATCCTGTCAACTTTGTCACGTCCGTCTTCATCTTGTCCTGGGGTGGTAGAGTCATAGTAACCCTCATCGCTGTTAGGAACTGACACTTGATTTTCACTCTGTGGGGTCATCACATCCGAAGATGTAAGGGTGGTCTCTGTAACTCCAAGAGCACCATTGCTGTTGATGCTGATGTCCATGGTATAGGAGCTAGATGGCTCTTCAGGTGTCATCCTAGGACTTTCACTGTGCTCTAGAAAGTCTTCTTCGTGGCTGTGGGTATAGCAAGCGTCCTCTGCAACCTCATTTTCCCAGAGGTCGTGGAGATAATCCCCGTCCACCTTAACAGGGGTGGCCATTTCTTCTCCTCCACCCTGGTACGTAACATAACAGGAACTCCGTTTGCCTGCATTTCGACTCCTTTCCGCTGAGACTGAGCCCTGAGAATCTGCAATACTGTCGTCGTCTTGATCAGCTATTATGTCACCACAGCCAGTGAGCGAGTCAAAACTCTTTAGAGAGGCCACATCACCAAACATCAAGCTCATCTGAGATGAGCCAGTAGGCAGCTGGACGTTCACAATAGACTCTAGGTTAGTCTTCGGGAAAGAATCTGGTTCTGTGTTTATATGGAGTGTCTCTACCATATCCTCACCTTTCTTCAGTTCCCCTATCAGAGAATCCAGACTCCCTTGTTTCACCAGGTCTTTCTCAGACACTATGACATCAACATTAATACATTCAGGAGCAATTGTCAAACAATCGTCAACGTTTGCCAAAACAGGCACATTGGATTCAGACAAACTGCCCAGGCACTCCATGTCATTTTGGTCAATGATAGTCTGGGCAATAGGCACCTCTTTGTTGCAGACATGAGAATTCGCAACCATTTCATTTTTTTCAAAATCACAATTTCTATTCTTTCTACGACGCCTGATGCTGTTAAAAAGTTCTCGCAAACCCTTTTTCTGCCGGGGAAGAGAGAATGACTTCTGATCACCAGTAGGGTGACCAAATTCCCTACAAGCCTTTCCAGTAGTATCTTTCTGGTTGTGGTACTCAAAATATCCTGCTGGGACATATCCAATTCCCAGACTGTCCTCCCAGTCTGCTTTGCTAAGTCCATCATGAGTTTTACTCTTGCTGACTCCCTTCTTAGAGGACCACTTGTTTAGATTTTTGTTCCTTCCCCCAAAGAAGTTTGGTAAAACACAGATGCTTTTGCGTCCTCCAAAGAATCTTAAGGCAGTCCTCCTCAGTTTCCCTGATGGCTGATGCTCAAGGGGTACAGCGTCAGAAATGTCAGATGGAGGCTTCACCTCAGTCTGTGAATCCTGGTCACCCATGGCCGTCTGCTCACAGCCACTTGCTGGCTCATTTCCGTCACAGTGCTCCATGGCAACAATCTACAGGAAGGTGAAGTGAACAGATATGAGCATGATGGTATCACCATCAGGTGCAAAGACTGCTGGCAATCAATCTTCCAAAACCATTTGCTTCCATTTTTCTGAAATGTAGGACAAAGGATTAGGCATAGAAGGATTAGATTCTGTGCTATACAGTGATGGGCCTACATTATTCACTTTGGGCTTATTTATGGTGGTTTTCTTTACATCAGATGAAATAACACACGTATAGGTAATTATCTATCTACCTGGCAAAGCGTTCAGAACAAGTGTTATGCTATCTGCATAGAAAGTGTAAAGCTGACCATTGATATACGTGCAACAGGAACAGCGAAATAAACAGACAGCAGGACATATCCTAAATTGTTTTCGCTTAAGATAGCTTTCAATGAATCTCCTGTTTTTGAAGCAACATCATTATGTAGACTAATTTTTTTTATGCAATACACTACACGAGAAAACAGAGATGCGTGACGTTTACCAAGAAGTCGTCAGGTTGGGACCACAAAGCAATGTGTCGCTAGCAGTGGCAGCTAACTAACGTTACCTTGTGCCTGGCCCGAAAATCTAAAAGGATGTACCACTATCGGCTGCCTAGGCTAGCTACCAGCAAGTTATCGACCTAGCTAGCATTATTTAGAAAAAGGAGTTGGTTGTGTTAACCTAGTTTGCTTGCTAGCTAGCTTCTTCAATTAAATAACATTTTACACCCTTAGCTCGCTAGCAACAATGGCAATGCATGGCTGGAAAATACACGTTGACTAGCCTAGGAGACAAGCATTGTCTACAAGCATTAAATTGAAGGGGAAAATTGCTATATTTCCAATAAGGGTTTATGGGGTGGGGGATATATAAATGAACCGACCTTGTTGGGCTGCTACACGCCAGAATTACAAAGAATAAATCCGAATCACTTTATTCTGTCGTGCAACACAGTCTTGAGCCTCTTGTTAATGTACGCATTGAATTCTGGTAGTTGTAGTGAGAGCGGGGTGTGTCCTGGGGTCCAAAGAGGATCTAGAGTGTATATTGAGCGGCTTTGCCTCTTCCTCTCTGATTGATCTTTTACCGGTAGTTCTAGATTGCCAAAGACCATTTATACCCCCCAAATTCATTCATAGAGGATGCTCAATCTATAATCATTTTGCCAACAAAACATTTAGTAAATCGTTTCCTGACTGACAATGTCTTTCCTTTGACATGTCAGACTACATGGCTAATATAGCTCAATTGAATTGTTAGTACTGGAATTTGTCATGCTCTATATAGCTTCAGTTACACCCTCAGTCAATAATATATGCATACATACATACATACACAGAGTGCACAAAACATTAGGAACACCTGCTTTTTCCATTTCAGACTGACCAGGTGAACACTATGATCCCTTCTTCTTCTGTGGGTTTTATGGCAGACTACAAACCAAAAACATGTGTTGCTGCCACCAACTGGACGGGTTGAAATCAAAACAAGGTAAAAAAAAGAAAACCGATAAGTGATATTGAAATTTACTTAATCCAACCAAATAAAATGTACATTGACAAAACAAAACTCCCATTTCATCCTTATTTCAATTCTCCATATCTCCCTTCTCGGGTTCTAGAGTACGACTTGTGACAATATTCCATGTAACTCCTTTGCCGAGAAATCTTTCAGACCCAGGAACCGCTCCAGCTCTTCCACAATGATTTATATCTTTCTGGACCTTCTCTCCACCTTGGCAGGGCCATTTATCACCATAGCCATAAAGACCACAAAGTTCACCTTCTTAACCTTTAAAAAGTCAGGATCCTTCTGGTGAAAGTCAACCCCTGCAGCCAGCAGTGAAGGCTTATACACCACCATGGACTCTTCAAGTGCACCATTCACACCCTCAAAACCTTTTAACAGCAGCTGCATATGATATGCTCTGGACAGCCCTGACTTTGGCCACTTCATTCTCTTTCACCCTTGTGGGGCACTTGAAAGATGTGGCTTCATGGTTCCCACCACAATTGCAAAGTCACATTTTCATCACTTTTATAACACATATGATCTTTTCCACAACTTGGACATCTCGGCTTCTCCCTTCTGCAAACACTTGACACATGACCAAAAGCTTTAAAATGATCACACTGCATTGGTCTTGGGATAAATGCTTGAACTCTGTAGTTAATATACCCTAACTGCACTTGAGTAGGGAGAGACTCCATATCAAAAAACAAAAGAACAGATAGGTTTAACTTTTTCTTTATTCACCACACAATTCATCCGACGTACATCAATCACACCAGGAATATTTCTGTTCAAAATATACTTCCCACAAAACACCGGACATAATCCCCTTGAGGGGTGCCCTGTTCCTAAGAGACACACACAACACTTCAAACTTATCAAATTGGGTGAGACGCAACACACGTTTCTTCTGATCCTCAGAAACACGAACAAATCAAAAACCAGCCCGCGTCTCTTGATCCTCACAGCCTTAACTCTACCCACTCTCTCCACCAGTTTGGATATCTCAAATGGATTCAAGCTTGGTAATTCGATCAGCTGCTCCTCATTTACAAACAGTACTACTACAATATATGAAGTGACATTCTCACTATACTCTACTTTGCTCCGTTTTCCTTTCTTTTGGACAATATTCCAATTCTCCTTGATTCTAGGCCATTAGATTCAGAATCCACTTCATCATCCGCTTCCACCATCTTTACAGCTATGATCCCTTATCGATGGCACCTGTTAAATTCACTTCGAATCAGTGTAGATGAAGGGGAGGAGACTGGTTAAAGGATTTTTAGCCCGAGACAATTGAGACATGGATTGTTCCTAAGGGCTGCAGGTAGCCTAGTGGTTAAGCACATTGGGCCAGTAACCCGAAAAGTGTTTTGAAACCCCGAGCTAACTAGGTGAAAAATCTGTCGATGTACCCTTGAGCAAGGCACTTATCCCTAATTGCTCCTGTTAAGTCGCACTGGATAAAAGCGTCTGCCAAATGTATACAATTGTGTATGTCTGCCATTCAGAGGGTGAAGGGTCAAGACAAAAGGCGTAAGTGCCTTTGAACAGAGTATGGTAGTAGATGCCAGGAGCACTGGTTTGAGTGAAGAACTGCAGCGCTGCTAGGGTTGTCAAACAACAGTTTCCTGTGTATATCAAGAATGGTCCACCACCCAAAGGACACCGTCAACTTGACACAACTGTGGGAAGCATTGGAGTCAACATGGGCCAGCATCCCTGTGGAAGCTTGACACCTTGTATAGTCCATGCCCTGACAAATTGAGGCTGTTCTGAGGGCAAAAGGGGGTGCAACTCAATATTAGGAAGGTGTTCCTAACGGTTTGTACACAGATATTTTTATATAAGTGTAAAGCACCTTGCACATAATTATATAATACTTTATCATACATAGTGTACGCACATAATGTTTAAAAATAAAATACATATTTTCTGATGCAAAATTAGTTTAAGACATTTTAATGGTTGTCATTTCTACTGTACATTCCATTTTACGCTGACATTGCAGTATTACAAAAAAATTCCCACATATATTATGGAAGAGGGATAAAACAAGAAAATGAAAACATGATTGCATAACTGATTGAAAACATTGAGAATAAACATTACACATCTATTCTCAAATGCAGGACAACAAATGTGTACCATTTCAACATCACTATGAAATGTTTTGAAAAAAGTAAGCATTATGTTTCATGTAGCAAAAGCATAGGGACAATATATGCTTTCTCAGAGATGCATAGCAATTGTTGGGACTGATTTGTATTGCAAGAAGTTTATCATGCTTGATGGCATTTCCAAATGGTCAATGGACTGGATTCTGTTGATCTTCCTGAGGTATCCTCGGATGGCAAGTCGGCACTGTGATACAAGGGACTTGGGAAAACCTAGCAAAAATAACAATTGAATTTGAGTTAAGAGTTAAAAAAAATGTTTTAACTGGTTATTACACATACACAGATTCAATAGCCTATTCAAATAGTCAAATGCTGCTCTGTCAGCAAAGCAGTTCAGTACTGTATTGACAAGTAGCAATTCAATTTTATTTAAATAAATAAATAAAACAGATGCTTGTTTAATGTCAATAAAAACATTACCAGAAATCAATAGGAGAATCCCAAAGTCATCAACAGCATAACTCCTGCATTACCTCTTTCTTGCAGCAGCAGCTCCACCGCCTCATTCTGCTTTGTGGACTTTTCTATGATGAGAGTGGGGAGGTAGACATTTGCACCAAAGTCAATCAAAAGTTGGATGTACTCCACCCCACAGCCATGTCTGAGGCACATTTCAAGCACGGTCTTAGGCTGCTTGATTTTACTCAGTAGTTTTGCATCTGTGCAGTTGTAATTTGGATCAGCCCCATAGAGAAGTAATACTTTAAAGCAGTCTAAGTGTCCATACACAGCAGACAGATAGAGGGGACCACTAGAAACACTGGCACTTGAAGTAAACAGCAAGACCTTAGATCTGGAGTTGACCTCAGCACCATGTTTAAGAAGTTGCTTCAAAATCTCAACATCCCCTTCCCTGGCAGCAGTCAGGACCGGAGAGCAGTTGTTATACAAGCTGCCATTGGGGTTAGCACCTGCCCTGAGGAGGGCTAAAACACAGTTGAAGTATTTCCCACAGACAGCTGTGAAAAGTGGGGTCTGAGCCTTCACGTCTAGACAGTCCACCTCTGCTCCATGGGCCAGCAGAACCTGCAGACACCTGAGATGACCTTTAGATGCAGCCATTCGTAAAGGTGTTCTTGGGATACCCCAGCCGCTCCTACAGTTGATGAACTTTCTGTACTTTTCTTGAGAGAGCAGTTCATCAAGGAGTCTGTCATCATTGTTGGACACTGCCTGATGGAGCAGTTGACCTTCACCGTTGTCTTTTTCTTCTAGAACTTCTTTAAACTGGATCATAGAAATCTGTTTCAAAATAAGAAGGAAAAACACCATCATAAAAGCAATAATATCCATAATACACACACTGTTGGTTATACAAAATGATGAGCATCAACTAGTTATACTGGTACCATTTTTTTTGTTGTTAAAAGGCTGTTGATAGCTAGCTAACATTACCTAGCTAGCTATTTTTCTATGACGAAGGATACGGCAGACATTTGCACCAAAGGGACTCTAGCTAGTTAACGTTATGTACAATAGATGGAATAATCTTTGACAATAACTAAAGATTAGTATATTTGCTAGCAAATAACTATAAACACGAACTGGTGAAGAAGCTAACGTTAGTTAGTTGACTTCCTGACTAACAATCCATATCCGATTATTTCTGTGAGCACAGATCATTTTAAGCCAAACACGAAACCCTTTCCTAACCTGCTGTGTAAATTCTTCTAACCTACTACGAAAAAGTAACTTCCGGTCGTGGCCGTCTTCTACCTAGTCAGAACAGTGTTCACTAGTTACCACAGCTACAAAGTCAAATGGTCTACATCGTAAAAATTCATGAAAACAACTAAAATGTTCTTTTTTTTATTTATTAATTTAAGGTTAGGCATACGATTAGGTTTAAAATCACATTTTAAGAAGAGACCAGTCAAAACCGTTAATCACCAAGCTTTGCTAGCTTACTAGCTAAATTGGCTAAGTTAGCTAGCTAACTAATACATGCCTATGCTAATCGATGCGGCTGTGTTATCTAGCTAGCTAGGGACAAGTCAACAACACAGATAAACTCATATTGTCTTTGTCAATACTTGCAAGACGAGACAATTTTCAAACAGTAACATGACTATCTAACGGGCAAACATTTGTTACCTTGACAGATGAACAACAGTCGATGTAGTTCTGGGCCGTGTCGTGGAGACAGCAGTGAGCGCGTGCATTCAAATCAAAGCAAATTTTATTGGACGCGTCGCGTACACATATTTAGTACATTTTTATTTCGGGTGGACCTAAATGTTTATGTTCCAAGCTCCAACAGTGCAGTAACACCTGACAATACATGCAAATCTCTTTAAAAAAAATAATGGAATTAAGAAATATAAGAACGAACAATGTCAGAGTCCGGAATATATATATATACTTATCTATATGATGGTGTGTAAAGACATTATGGGCAGTATATGTATAAAAAAAAGATGCGTACCGCCGTAGTTATAAAGGATAGGACTTGACAAGAATACAGTATATACATATGAAATGGGTTAAACAGTATGTAAACATTATTAAAGTGACCAGTGTTCAATGACTATGTAATATACACAGGGCAACAGTTTCTAAAGTGCATGATTGAGTACAGGGTGGTCAGCTAGCAACAGTGACTAAAGTTCAGAGCATGGTCCTGGGCAGCAGAGCCACAGGAAGTAGGGGTGCTGAGAGTGATGTAGCACCGCCTGAAAAATTAGGAATAAAAACATAAAATAATAACCCCCCCCTTCAAAAAACTAGTGCACTGGGCATTTGTTAGTCTTCTATTAGCAGACCGATACAGCAAAAATGTATTCTAACCCCCCTAATAAATATACATAAATACATTATTTTAAGTCAGAAAATTGAACAAACCTGAAAAGAGTTGCACATAGTCCATTTGGCCTCGCTACTGTTCTCATCTTTGTCCACTACAATATTAAAACCTGTCCGGAGGACATTCTCCTCGTCGGCTTCTTTTCAATATACTCGTTCACTAGCTTTAAGCACCAACTGTCAGAGCAGCTCACAGATTACTGCACCTGTACATAGCCCACCTATAATTTAGCCCAAACAACTACCTCTTTCCCTACTGTATTTATTTATTTTGCTCCTTTGCACCCCATTATTTTTATTTCTACTTTGCACATTCTTCCATTGCAAATCTACCATTCCAGTGTTTTACTTGCTATTTGTATTTACTTTGCCACCATGGCCTTTTTTTGCCTTTACCTCCCATATCTCACCTCATTTGCTCACATCGTATATAGACTTGTTTATACTGTATTATTGACTGTATGTTTGTTTTACTCCATGTGTAACTCTGTGTCGTTGTATGTGTCGAACTGCTTTGCTTTATCTTGGCCAGGTCGCAATTGTAAATGAGAACTTGTTCTCAACTTGCCTACCTGGTTAAATAAAGGTGAAATAAATAAATAAATAAAATAAGATATATGTTTTGTTGAGTTGCCATTGGCTGACACATAACAAGCTCACACAGTTCTCATGAGTCCTCATACATTAAATGAACAAAAGGACTGGTCCAGTCGGTAAATCAGTTTTAATTGAACATACCCGAGACCCGTGGCAATTATATCAGACCCGACCCAAATCCAAGACAAAAGTCAGAATTTAGGACCTGGACCTGCTCGGATCCCAGGTCAGATCTCAGAATTTTGGGTCTGGTGGACCCGTGAAGACCTCTACCACCATCTAACCCTACACATATCAACACTATACCAAAAAAAAACTATCCCTACCAGATCCTAGTCCAAGCCAACAGCCTGGGAGGATGGAACCAATTCTCTTAACGCCCCTGTAGATCATCTGCACTAAAATCTTCTACACCCAAAAATGTATCTGCTGCTGCCACTACCGCATCTATTTTCTGGGATTTATGTTCCATCAGTGCAGTACAATTAATAACCATAGGATTTCTTGTGTTTCTAGCTATCTTACCCATCCTCTCTGGATGTCTCTATTCAGACATACTCACTCAGTTGAATCACACACCCTTGGGCTATCCTCTTGGAAATGTTAAGAACGTTGAAGCTCATTACTGTGCTTCTATACAATTTAAAAACTCTAAAAAGCTATTTGGAGAAGAGCACATTGGTTGCTATGGCTTTATTCACCTCAGTTGATTTATACGGAATAAAAATATTAAAATGCAACAATTTCAAAGATTTTACTGAGTTACAGTTCACATAAGGAAATCAGTCAATCTAAATAAATTCATTAGGCCCTAATCTATGGATTTCACATGACTGGGAATACAGATATGCGTCAGTTGGTCATAGATACCTTAACAAAACAAAAAAAGTAGTGGAGTGGATCAGAAAACCAGTCAGTATCTGGTGTGACCACGCAGCGCAACACATTTATTTCGCATGGAGTTGATCAGGCTGTTGATTGTGGCCTTTTCAATGGCTGTGCAAAGTTGCTGTACATTGGTGTGTCAGTCCAGAGCACCCCAAACATGCTCAATGGGTGACAATTCTGGTGAGCATGCAGGCCATGGAAGAACTGGGAAATGCTCAGATTCCAGAAATTGTGTACAGATCCTTGCGACATCAGGCAGTGCATTATAATGGAACTCTATTCCACATCAGGTAACTGAAGCAGTAGAATCAGATTTTAAAAATATTTAAAAAAAATACACCTTATGGAAGGAACAGCGGTGACTGAAGAGACACACACACACGCACACACATAACACATGCACTCTACACGCACATGGATTTTGTATTGTAGATATGTGGTAGTAGAGTAGTGGCCTGGGGGAACACTTAATGTGTTGTGAAAAGTGTTATGAAATGTAATGTCATGTCAAATTTTTTATTGTATATAAATAACTGCCTTAATGTTGCTGGACCCCAGGAAGAATAGCTGCTGCCATGGGGATCCTTAATAAATACAAATGTTTTGTACACTAAGTTTATTTTTCTCTGCAAGAAAACATTCTAGCATAGGCCTATATGTAACAGTATAGATTTGTCCATCCCCTCGCCCCGACACGGGCTCGAACCAGGGACCCTCTGCACACAGACAACTGACACCCACAAAGCATCGTTACCCATCACTCCACAAAAGCCGCGGCCCTTGCAGAGCAAGGGGAACAACTACTTCAAGGTCCCAGAGCAAGTGAAGTCACCGATTGAAACGCTATTAGCGCGCACCACCGCTAACTAGCTAGCCATTTCATATCGGTTACATATACAATATCTGAGCCATGTTTACATGTTGATTTCACACACATATTGCACTTTATTTTAGTGTTGTTGATGAGTAACTGTGTTTTCATTTAAGAAAATACTGTGTTGGTATTTCTGATTGTGCTCTTATCAGGCATTATATTATGACTCATGATCGATCATATATGAAATCAGGAATACCAACACTTCGTATTTTCTTAAATACACAAAAATTACTTTCATTAATTAATTTTCCACTGTTCCGAAACGTGATCCCAAAACCGCAAAACGTACCAAACCGTAGGTAGGGTGAACCGTTACACCCCTAGATGTAGTAAGTAATTTTCAGGGACCACTTTTGGCTTGTGAGATTTACTTTCAGAACTACTGGCTAAATGTGTAAAAAAAAAGTACAGGAGAATTCCTTTAAAGGGATGGAGGGACGAAAGAAACACAGAGATCACCCATTGCTGCACTGCTATCACACATTTTCCAACTCTAGGGACATAGACCTTTAAGAAAATCACAGAGAAGTTGTCACCCCAGGTGAGCCCGACCAACACCCCTGGCTCATGGACTATTTACTTCTACTCCTGTCTAGTATATAAAATGGCTACTGTACTAATTTTCACCATACTTTGTTTTCAACAGGCCTATTTGTAAATGGTGTAAACTGAGGGGATATGGGATACTTAAACTGGCTACACATTATCAACATGGCAAAAGCTCCATAGCATATTGATTATCCCTGGACAATATTGCATACTCGGCAGGAAACGTACAATTCCATTTAAAACTGGTATCTCAACTACAAACCATTTTAGTTGTAGGAATCAAACATTTACAGTGGCTTGCGAAAGTATTCACCAGCCTTGGCATTTATCCTATTTTGTTGCCTTACAACCTGGAATTAAAATGGATTTTGGGGGGTTTGTATCATTTGATTTACACAACATGCCTAACACTTTGAAGATTCAAAATATTTTTAATTGTGAAACAAACAAGACAAAAAAAAGACAGAAAACTTGAGCATGCATAACTACTCACCCTCCCAAAGTCAATACTTTGTAGAGCCACCTTTTGCAGCAATTACAGCTGCAAGTCCCTTGGGGTATGTCTCTATAAGCTTGGTACATCTAGCCACTGGGATTTTTGCGGCTCCAGCTCCTTCAAGTTGGATGGGTTCCGCTGGTGTACAGCAATCTTTAAGTCATACCACAGATTCTCAATTGGATTGAGGTCTGGGCTTTGACTAGGCCATTCCAAGACATTTCAAACCACTCGAGTGTTGCTTTAGCAGTATGCTTAGGGTCATTGTCCTGCCGGAAGGAGAACCTCCGTCCCAGTCGCAAATCTCTGGAAGACAAACAAGTTTCCCCTCAAGAATTTCCCTGTATTTAGCACCATCCATCATTCCTTCAATTCTGACTAGTTTCCCAGTCCCTGCCAATGAAAAACATCCCCACAGCATGCTGCCACCACCATGCTTCACTGTGGGGATGGTATTCTTGGGGTAATGAAAGGTGGTTCCTGATGGCCAAAAAGCTCAATTATAGTCTCATCTGATCAGAGTGCCTTCTTCCATATGTGTGGGAAGTCTCTCACATGCCTTTTGGAGAACACCAAACGTGTTTGCTTATTTTTTCTTTAAGCAATGGCTTTTTTTCTGGCCACTCTTCCGTGAAGCCCAACTCTGTGGAGTGTATGGCTTAAAGTGGTCCTATGAACAGATAACCCTGAAAGAGCTGCAAAGCTCCACAGCGAAGATTGGGGTATGTTTGGTCTCTTTGTTGACTCTCTGATGAATGCCCTCCTTGCCTGGTCCGTGAATTTTGGTGGGTTGCCCTTTGTGCTGCAGGTTTGTTGTGGTGCCATATTCTTTCAATTTTTTAATAATGGATTTAATGGTGCTCCATGGGATGTTCAACATTTCGGGTAATTTTATTTTATAAGCCAACCTTGATCTGTACTTCTCCACAACTTTGTCCCTGACCTGTTTGGCGAGCTCCTTGGTCTTCATGGTGCCGCTTGCTTGGTGGTGCCCTTTGCTTAGAGGTGTTGCAGACTCTGGGGCCTTTCAGAACAGGGAACAGAACACTGAGATCACGTGACAGACCATGTGACACTAAGATTGCACACAGGTGGACTTTAACAAATGATGTGACTTCTGACAGTAATTGGTTGCACCAAATCTTATTAAGGGGCTTCATAGCAAAGGGGGTGAATACATATGCACACACCACTTTTTCATTTTTTTGACTTTTTTGAAACAAGTTATTTTTTCCATTTCATTTCACCAATTTGGACTAATTTGTGTAACACCATTACATGAAATCCAAATAAATATTACAGGTTGTAAATGCAACAAAATAGGAAAAACACCAAGGGGAATGAATACTTTTGCAAGTCAATATATTCTGATTATTTCCAAAAGGGTCAACGGAAAATACAAAATGCCCATCATTAAGCAAAGGGATTCAATTAGGAGTCCAACACATGATTCTCTAGCTCAAAACAAATACCACCACACACACACACATTTTGGGTATACATTTAAGAATATTCAGAAACTTATATTGTACAAAAATTGTTCCCATCAGCGTTGTGTTCATTGCTCAACTTTTGATTGAAAATGGATTGCTCTTCCTGCACAGTGACATTGCAGTATATTAAATTCCCTTTACATTTAACATCCTACACATTTCCATTACATCAAATTAACTGCTTACAAATTCCCTTTATACACTAGAATGAACTTCTCACATTCGAAGCCCCCTGAAATAATGGAAATGGCCCTCTGGCTGGTGTATTTTTTTCTTGCTGCATCTCACAGGTTGCACTTGATTATGGAGAATGTAAACAGAATGTCATTTGCTCCATGCTACAATGACACACAGTCCATTCAGATAAACTATATTGCCTTAAAAATGTGGTTTGGCAACTCAAACAAATAAAAGTGCAATCATTTTGTTGGAAATAATTTGTTACAGTTGATCACAAACTATGCATTACCACAACCTTGAAATCACAGATGAGAAAGAACACTTTATATTACTGGCCTCAATATTCTAGAAAAACCTGCTAAAAAATATAAAGAACACATTTGATCATTGCTTTTAAATTCACACATGCCTCATCTCTGGTACAGCCTCTTTTGTACTCTGACATGTTTGAAAAAGATCCTTGCATTGCAATTTGTTCAGGCTGTGCTATTCTTTCTACATAAACAGTTTTGCATTTATTTGGTCCTTTTCTACAAAATGGCATTTCAAGAAAGTGACAAGAAAAGGCATATATCAATTCATTAAAATGTTGTTGCAAATAACAAAGACACATGTAGAGCATATTCAGCATGTTTGCAGTACAATAAAAGGGCATTATAAAATGCATAAAAACAACTATTTTCAGTGAATCTCTCTCATTTAAACTGCAATATGTAACTTTTTGTGCGACCCAACCAAAGTCACATAGAAAAGTGAGTTACAGATCTGTCATTCTCATTAAAAGCAAGTCTAAGAAGTGGTATATCTGTTCTATGTGCACTACCTCTATGCTTCCCGTTCTTAAGTTTTGTTTGAGTCTTTCTCTTTAGTTTTGGTACACTAGATTCAAATCGCTGAAAATACAATATAATTGGTTATGGAAAACATATTTTTCTAGCGGGATAGATAGTGAAATGATTCTCTACACAATGACTGCTTGTTTTGTGAAACTGATATAAGGTACAACTATTTGAATTTTAGCATATTGCACCTTTAACAATCATTACATCGCAAAATTAAACCAAACTTAGGTCTATACTTTTACACCATATTCCCTTTGTTGGGGAGTATTTCAGTATCCTTGATTCATACAGAGCCTCAACATTTATTATGCCATAGAGTGGGTTTCTATGGGATACTAAATACAGTTGAAGTCGGAAGTTTACATTCACTTAGGTTGGAGTCATTAAAACTAGTTTTTAACCACTCCACAAATGTCTTGCTAACAAACTATAGTTTTGGCAAGTCAGTTAGGACATCTACTTTGTGCACGACACAAGTAATTTTTCCAACAATTGTTTACAGACTGATAATTTCACTTATAATTCACTGTATCACAATTCCAGTGGGTCAGAAGTTTACATGCGCTAAGTTGACTGTGCCTTTAAACAGCTTGGAAACTTCAAACAAATGATGTCATGGCTTTAGAAGCTTCTGATAGGCTAATTGATCTAATTTGAGTCAATTGGAGGTGTACCTGTGGATGTATTTCAAGGCCTACCTTCAAACTCAGTGCCTCTTTGCTTGACATCATGAGAGAATCAAAAGAAATCAACCAAGACCTCAGAAAAAGGAAGGAAGAAGACGTGTTCTGTCTCCTAGAGATGAATGTACTTTAGTGTGAAAAGTGCAAATCAATCCCAGAACAACAGCAAAGGACCTTGTGAAGATGCTGGAGGAAACAGGTACAAAAGTATCTATATCCATAGTAAAACGAGTCCTATATCGACATAACCTGAAGGGGCGCTCAGCAAGGAAGAAGCCATTGCTCCAAAACCGCCATAAAAAAGCCAAACTACGGATTGCAACTGCACATGGGAACAAAGATCGTACTATTTGGAGAAATGTCCTCTGGTCCGATGAAACAAAAATATAACTGTTTGGCCATAAAGATCATCATTATGTTTGGAGGAAAAAGGGGTAGGCTTGCAAGCCGAAGAACACCATCCCAACCGTGAAGCACGGGAGTCGCAGCATCATGTTGTGGGAGTGCTTTGCTGCAGGAGGGACTGGTGCACTTCACAAAATAGATGGCATCATGAGGCAGGAAAATGATGGAGATATATAGAAGCAACATCTCAAGACATCAGTTAAAGCTTGGTCGCAAATGGGTCTTCCAAATGGACAATGACCCCTAACATATTTTCAAAGTTGTGGCAAAATGGCTTAAGGACAAAGTCAAGGTATTGGAGTGGCCATCAAAAAGCCCTGACCTCAATCATATTGAACATTTGTGGGCAGAACTGAAAAAGTGTGTGCAAGCAAGGAGGACACCTAGTCATTCAAAGGTTTTTCTTTATTTTTACTATTTTCTACATTGTAGAACAATGGTGAAGACATCAAAACTATGAAATAACACATGTAGGAATCATGTAGTAACCTAAAAGTGTTAAACAAATCAAAATATATTTTATTTGAGATCCCTTTGCCTTGATGAAAGCTTTGCACACTCTTGGCATTCTCTCAACCAGCTTCACCTGGAATGCTTTTCCAACAGTCTTGAAGGAGTTCCCACATATGCTGAGTATTGTTGGCTGCTATTCCTTTACTCTGCGGTCCAACTCATCACAAAACATCTCAATTTGGTTAAGATCAGGTGATTGTGGAGGCCAGGTCATCTGATTCAGCACTCCATCACTCTGCTTCTTTGTCAAATAGCCCTTACACAACCTGGAGGTGTGTTGGGTAATTGTCCTGTTGAAAAACAAATGATAGTGGGACTAAGGGCAAACAAGATGGGATGGTGTATCGCTGCAGAATGCTGTGATGTGCCTTGAATTCGAAATAATTCAGTGTCACCAGCAAAGCACCCCCACTTCTCCTCCTCCATGCTTCACGGTGGGAACCACACATGCGGAGATCATCCGTTCACCTACTCTGCGTCTCACAAAGACACGGCGGTTGGAACCAAAAATCTCAAATTTGGACTCATCAGAACAAAGGACAGATTTCCACCGGTCTAATATCCATTGCTCGTGTTTCTTGGCCCAAGCAAGTCTCTTCTTATTATTGGTGTCCTTTAGTAGTGGTTTCTTTGCAGCAATTTGACCATGAAGGCTTGATTCAAGCAGTCTCCTCTGAACAGTTGATGTTGAGATGTGTCTGTTAAGTGAACTCTGTGAAGCATTTATTTGGGCTGCAATCTGAGGTGCAGTTAAATCTAATGAAGGTAACTCTGGGTCTTCCTTTCCTGTGGCGGTCCTACTCATGAGAGCCAGTTACATCATAGCACTTGGTTTTTACAACTGCACTTGAAGAAACTGCATTGACTGACCTTCATGCCTTAAAATGATGGACTAATTTCTCTTTGCTTGTTTGAGCTGTTCTTGGCATAATATGGACTTGGTATTTTACCAAATAGGGCTATCGTCTGTATACCAACCCTACCTTTTCAGAACACAACTGATCGGCTCAAACGCATTAAGGAAAGAAATTCCACAAATTAACTTTTAACAAGGCACACCTGTTAATTGAAATGCATTCCAAGTGACTACCTCATGAAGCTGGTTGAGAGAATGCCAAGACATTGCAAAGCTGTCAAGGCAAAGGGTAGCTACTTTGAAAAATGTCAAATATTTATTTTACCTTTATTTAACTTGGCAAGTCAGTTAAGAACAAATTCTTATTTTCAATGACGTCCCAGGAACAGAGGATTAACTGCCTTGTTCAGGGGCAGAACGACAGATTTGTACTTTGTCAGCTCGGGGATTCGATTTTGCAACCTTTCGGTTACTAGTCCAACGCTCTAACCACTAGGCTACCTGCCCACCCAAATAAAAATATACTTTGATTCATTTAACACTATTGGTTACTACCTGATTCCATATGTGTTATTAGTTTGTCTTCACTATTATTCTACAAAGTAGAAAAAAAATAAGAAAAACCCTTGAATGAGTAGGTGTGTCCAAACTTTTGACTGGTACTTATATATATATATATATATGGCATTCCAAAAGTATTCAGACCCCTTGACTTTCTCCACATGTTGTTACATTACAGTCTTATTCTAAAATAGATTTATTTTGTATTTATTTTTTATTCCCCCTAATCTACACACAATATGACAAAGCGAAAAAAACAGGATTCTATACATTTTTGCAAATGTATAAAAAATAAAGATTAATACCTTATTTACATAAGTATTCAGCTATGAGACTCGAAATTGAGCTCAGGTGCATCCTGTTTTCATTGATCATCCAACAACTTGGAGACCACCTGTGGTAAATTCAATTGACTGAAAATTATTTGCAAAGGAACACACCTGTCTATATAAAAAGGTCCCATAGTTGACGGGGCATTTCAGAGCAAAGACCAAGCCATGCGGTTGAAAGATTTGTCCGCAGACCTCCGAGACAGAATTGTGTCGAGGCACAGATCTGGGGTAAGGTACAAAATAAAAATCTGCTGCATTGAAGGGCCTCCATCATTCTTAAACGGAAGAAGTTTGGAACAACCAAGAATCTTCCTAGAGCTGGCCGCCCGGCCAAACCAATCAGGCCTTTACAGTAGAGTGGCCAGACGAAAGCCACTCCTCAGTAAAAGGCACATGACAGGCCGCTTGGAGTTTGCCAAAAGGCACCTAAATGAATCTCAGAACATGAGAAACAAGATACTCTGGTCTGATGAAAGCAAGCATACAGCCAAGACAATGCAGGAGTGGCTTCGGGACAAGTCTCTGAATGTCCTTGAGTGGCCCTGCTAGAGCCCGGACTTGAACCTGATTGAACATCTCTAGAGAGACCTGAAAATAGTTGTGCAGCGACGCTCCCCATCCAAACTGACAGAGCTTGAGAGGATCTGCAGAGAATAATGGGAGAAACTCCCCAAATACAGGTGTACCAAGCGTGTAGCTCAAGGCTGGTTGAAGCACCTTTGGCAGCGATTTCAAAGTACTGAGTAAACATACGTAACATAGTAATACATATGTAAAAACTGTTAATAAGGCTGTAACGTAACAAACTGTGGAATAAGTCAAGCGGTCTAAATACTTTCCAAAGACACTGTATTTATCCCCCAAAAAAGGTTGTAAAATAAATTGTTAAATAAATGTTCAACTTCTATGGCTGCTAAAGAATTGGATCAGAATTAGTTTCATCAATAAGGCTGTAATTTGCTCAGTCAACTAACAGATTGGATAATCAGGCCACAAGCTTAACTGCTTCAGTAGTTATTTCAGAGGAACTTTGTCCCTCCTCTGACATCTTTGATCTCCATGGAAACAACTGTGCCCTTTGTGGCAGTAACTCAATTTTCTATAGCTACTGGTTCCATCTTCTCGCTCCCTGCAGTAGGTACCAACTCTATTTCAGCCTCCTCCACTGCAGCGCCATTCATGAGTGGTTTAGCATTTTCGGCTGTGTGGCTAACCGATACAGGAGACAAAGAGGTTTGTTCAGGTGGCGTGCCTGTTGGACTGCCCTGATCTGCCAGAACCCCATCCATGACTGCCAACTGCTACAGAGGAATGAAAATATTGGATAAATGTATTCAAGCCACCCAAGAAAGCTTTTACATGTGCCATTAGAAAAATCTATATCCACTTACTATCTGGAGATCTGTCATTTTCTTCTCACCCTCTGCCTTTTTTTGTGTTATGGTTAACAGGTGATCCAGAATGGACTGCTTTGGCTGCATGCCCTTGTCAAAATGATTATACATGCCACACCAAAACCTGTCAAATAAATAATGCAATTGGTATTCTATCAAATTAAACACAAATTCAAATGTTTGAAAAAAATACTCTGTACAGATATTGCTCATGTACATTGACAATATATTTATTTGCTCATAGTGGAAAACTCAGGAAACCAATGAGAACTTACTTGAAATTCAACGGCAATGTGCTTGGCCTCAGAACCTCCCTCCCTAATGAGCATTTGTGCAGAGGATTTCTGTACTGATGGCGGTTCTCCCAGAGAAATGGCCAAACTGAGAAGGTCCTCTCATAAAGTCTGAAGATTGAAAGGATAAATTGTTCACGAACAGATTAAAACCTCCAAATCGGAAATGACTACTACAGAAAAGGAAATCAGATGTCTGCATAGGCACTGCAGTTTATTTCAGGGACTCCTCACCGCATCTCCTCTCGCTCTCTTTGGCAGTTGCCAATGAAATTTCCAAACTGGCAGGAGTAAACATGGTTGTGGATTTCCAAAAGGTACTTCTCGTTGTACTCAAAGCCACAAGGGTACTGCTCCATGAGATTCCAAAGACATTCAATGAACTGGGTGAATACAGGGGACACCTCCTTGGGATCCCCATCCACATGCCCACACCTGCAACTCAATATTATATCTGTTATCTTCTTATGTCCTATGTACACCATGAAAATCTTATGTTAAGACTTATCTGGGTTTTAGCTTGTCTGATAGTTCAGTTGTTTTCGTCTCAAAGTTGTGTAATTTAGCAGACACCAACATGGTTAGATGATTAGCCTTGTTCCAAATATATTAGATGTTAATACCTTTGTGTGAATTTATGCCCCATAGATATCCATTCTTTTTCTATCAAAACCTAAAATAAGAAATAAACAGAACGGGAGTTTAAATAGTGTTAAAATCATTATATTTTGTAGACAATAACTGTGTTGTCCAGCACACAAATACTCAGTGTCAAGATAATGTAAGCAAACCACTCTGTTCTCACCATGAGTCCCTTGATGGTACGATAGAAGGGGTCCAAGAGGATGCTTGCCAAAGAACACACCTGAGCTGTGCGATCCCAGCCATCTGAGCAGTGTACAAGCACACTAGCCTTATCCTCAGCCACAGCCTTAGCAGAGACAAAGGATAGCTCAGAACCACATCATACACACTAGTTTAAAAAACTAGATAGATACAAAGCAAAAAAAATATTTGTTTTCATACATTTCTAAGGTTATAGGTAATAAATAAGAATGTGTTGCTATGTTTATATTGAACTAAGAAGATCGCTACATTTCTAAGGTTATAGGTACTAAATAAGAATGTGTTGCTGTGTTTATATTGAACTAAGAAGATCGCTACATGGCAGGATGTCTATTACCTTAGCCAGAAATACTCCAGCATCCATCACAGCCTTGATGTGACGCAGCCAACCAGAATTCTCCAGTCCCGTCAAGTAGTCACTCATTGTTGGAGACTTCATAGCACACACTGAAAACAGAAGATGACAACTAAGCACCTTATAAACTTGACTTTGTCGAGCATGAACTTTGCCTGGTCTTTAGTCCATGCTGCAAAATGACTTTTCACTTTAGTAAATGATTAATAAGTATAACCCATTACATCCAATGATTATGGTTCCTCGTTTTAATGTGAGAGCAATGACAGTAACCTTCCAGAAGCTTCTGCAGACTGTTCCTCATGACATGGATATTCTCAATGCCCACAAACTGAAAGCAGATGTTTGAGTAGTTGTCCTCATTCTCGTATCCCTTTCCTGCTGCTCTATTGGCCATGGCATTCAACTGGGAAAAAAAGCAGGATGGTTTGGATTAGGATGGGGCAATTGAAACATACAGGGGAAATTAGCAATACAATTATCTGAAAGCGTGTTTATTACCTTAGGCCTGGTATCCACCACATACATGAAGGTGCTTTTGGGATTAGCCCGGCTGATTGCCTGTAGCATCTCCTCATCTTCTACACATCGAGCACTTAACCCGGACAGGGGCTGGCTACAGCGGCAAATGGCAGCCTGGTAGATGAGGGGGAAACCAAAACAGCTTCACCATGAAGTGCACTTGGAATGCCATTGTAATCATTAACCCTCCTGCTGTGTTCCGGTTGAATTGGACCGATTTACAAGTTCTCTCTGAAAAATGTAGTTAATTTAATCTGATTGTCATAAGGTGCCATGACTTTGTCCACACAGGGCATCTGAACACACAAAATACATTTTGATAATTTTCATTACATTTTGTGTGTTTTATTTAACTTTTGTACACCTGTGGTATTCCCGATCAAAAATGACCAGTCTTTAGAAATGAATGGGTGAGACTACAATTAATGTATAAAATTGAGTTCAGGCACATGCCCATTTATCAGATGGACACACTTCCTCTCCCAGACCCCCACATGCATGTGTGTTTGAGCACACACATACACACACCTCACTCCCCTTCTTGGCTTCCATGGCAACCCCCATGGGAACCTTTCCCCAATATAATCTTCCCCCAAACGAGAACCACACCTGTTGGCATTCTCACAAACAATTGCAACATTGTCTCAATAATATATACAACTTTTCTCGCAGCTCTGGTGCATAAAGCTTTTTTGAGACCTTGCTCACGATTCTTTCTGTGGCAGCACAATGACCAAAAGATATACTGTATGTGAGGCTCTTGACCATATCTTTTATCATGACACTGGTGAGGAGAGTCCTCACCAGTGCACAATATGTTTCATCTGAGTATTTGTAGTCAAAATAATCCATACATTATGCTTTTTTTTTTTTTTTTACTCAAAAACGAGTTGTATGAGCTCAGGTCAATGAGGCCTACAGGCCATAAATAGCAAATTGAAGTTCAAAACGTGTAATGTTCACAAGAACTTAAGTTGATAAAAAGATTAAACAACATTAGGTGATAATATATGTATTATTATGGATTTATAAATCAGCTATAATGGGATGGTCATTTTGGACCGGGAACACAGAATTAATTAACATTAAACGAACACAACAGGAGGGTTAACAGATACAGTATGTATAGCATGCGCAGAGATGAGACTGAACCTTGCATTAAATAAGGGAGAGTCTGAACTTACATTACTTTCCTTGTGGTAGTAGGAGAGAGTAGGAATGCGCCCCCTGCTCCTGAATTTGGCACTCCCAAAGACTGTGCCCTTGCTTGCGGTTTTAGGAATGCCCAGTTCTGAGTGATATGTGCTGCAAAGCTAAGCAATCCAGAGGGAACAGAACAACGTGTGCATGCATTAGTTTGACAAAAAAGCAAATCCAATAAAGAGTCTGAAAGGCATATGATTGCTTAACTTACCTCATAGTTCTTGTTGAGGTCTGTCATTTCCCAAAACTCATTGGGCAATCCCATTCTTTTGAAATCCATGGCTGAGTCAATAAAGCCCCAACCATTTCTTCTCTCATCTTCATCTTGTTTTGGGTTGTAAAGAAAAGCATACAACTCTTCCACTTTCCCTATAAAAAATTTCCAATGTTACTGTATGGACGAATTGTATAAATATTCACAGTGGATCATAATTTTGTTTTTCCCCGAAAGGGAGGAGGGTTGATCTGGAATGCTACTGTAAGTACCTGGTTGGGAGAGTCTGACCAGGGACTGATGAACATTTTGGCAGTCCCTCTCACTGGAAATCACAAAGTGAGCCACATGGAAATTCTTGCAGGAAATGTGAAGTGGGCATCCCATGGCTGTAAGAGGGAGTTTCTCTACTGTGGCTATGAGATGGTGTAACATCTGGTGAAGATGAGAGTGAAACCAAAAACTATTAATTTTGAGTCCTGGCTTTGAAGTTCCCTACCACTTCAATATTGGCAGAAACCCAGATAGGTGTAGGCCTAATATTTGTGGCACCACCCCTGCTATTAAGGGGCATATACAGTGGGGCAAAAAAGTATTTAGTCAGCCACCAATTGTGCAAGTTCTCCCACTTAAAAAGATGAGAGGCCTGTAATTTTCATCATAGGTACACTTCAACTATGACAGACAAAATGAGAAAAGAAAAAAAATCCAGAAAATCACATTGTAGGATTTTTAATGAAATCATTTGAAAATATTTGGTAGAAAATAAGTATTTGATCACCTTCAAACAAGCAAGATTTCTGGCTCTCAGAGTCCTCTGTCCTCCACTCGTTACCTGTATTAATGGCACCTGTTTGAACTTGTTATCAGTATAAAAAGACACCTGTCCACAATCTCAAACAGTCACACTCCAAACTCCACTATAGCCAAGACCAAAGAGCTGTCAAAGGACACCAGAAACAAAATTGTAGACCTGCACCAGGCTGGGAAGACTGAATATGCAATAGGTAAGCAGCTTGGTTTGAAGAAATCAACTGTGGGAGCAATTATTAGGAAATGGAAGACATACAAGACCACTGATAATCTCCCTTGATCTGGGGCTACACGCAAGGTCTCACCCCGTGGGGTCAAAATTATCACAAGAACGGTGAGCAAAAATCTCAGAACCACACGGGGGGACCTAGTGAATGACCTGCAGAGAGCTGGGACCAAAGTAACAAAGCCTACCATCAGTAACACACTACGCCGCCAGGGACTCAAATCCTGCGGTGCCAGATGTGTCCCCCTGCTTAAGCCAGTACATGTCCAGGCCCGTCTGAAGTTTGCTAGAGAGCATTTGGATGATCCAGAAGAAGATTGGGAGAATGTCATATGGTCAGATGAAACCAAAATAGAACTTTTTGGTAAAAACTCAACTCGTCGTGTTTGGAGGACAAAGAATGCTGAGATGCATCCAAAGAACACAATACCTACTGTGAAGCATGGGTATGGGGAAACATCATGCTTTGGGGCTGTTTTTCTGCAAAGGGACCAGGACGACTGATCCGTGTAAAGTAAATAATGAATGGGGCCATGTATCGTGAGATTTTGAGTGAAAACTTCCTTCCATCAGCAAGGGCATTGAAGATGAAACGTGGCTGGGTCTTTCAGCATGACAATGATCCCAAACACACCGCCCGGGCAACGAAGGAGTGGCTTCGTAAGAAGCATTTCAAGGTCCTGGCGTGGCCTAGCTAGTCTCTAGTTCTCAACCCCATAGAAAATCTTTGGAGGGAGTTGAAAGTCTGTGTTGCCCAGCAACAGCCCCAAAACATCACTGCTCTAAAGGAGATCTGCATGGAGGAATGGGCCAAAATACCAGCAACAGTGTGTGAAAACCTTGTGAAGACTTACAGAAAACGTTTGACCTGTCGTTGCCAACAAAGGGTATATAACAAAGTATTGAGAAACTTTTGTTATTGACCAAATATTTATTTTCCACCATAATTTGCAAATAAATTCATAAAAAATCCTACAATGTGATTTTTTTTCTTCTCATTTTGTCTGTCATAGTTGAAGTGTACCTATGATGAAAATTAAGGCCTCATCTTTTTAAGTGGGAGAACTTGCACAATTGGTGGCTGACTAAATACTTTTTTGCCCCACTGTAGTTGCTTACACACCAACTTAGTCTACATCCTATCCAGTGCCTTCATTTATGTGAACAATGAAGGTGTACATAGTATGGTAAAGGGCCATGGGTTGCTTTCATACCAGGCAATTACACCCCTTTGGCGCTCAACCCTTGCCATGCTCTCTGAGCAAGTGTCATACCCAGGTTTCCTTGCGAGTGTTACAGGAGGTCTCCACAAAGATTAGATGGGTTGCTGTTAGATAGAGAGTGCCAATGGCTGGCTTCTTTGCAGTGTATCGATCCAACAATTTCACTTCTTCCACCTGTATTTCAAATAAAAACGACATTAGGACAGATTGAGTCACCACATGCCATTCTCTGAATAACAAATATCAACAGGTGAATGAATGGCTGAGAAATAATTTCCAAGCACTCTTACTAAAACCAACACCAGGAAATCCTGGAGACCTAGAGGTTCCAACACAGGTGTGCTCTCATACAGGAATGTAACTTTAGTTAGCTAGCTAGCGTATTTGCTGTTGCTTGTTGTGACGGTCATGACAACTACATTACTAATTTAACAGTGTTATGTAGCTAAATCAGATAGCTGGCAGATTATTCCGTTTTAAAAATATCCTATGAAACGTAACAGGCTAGATAACGAAGTCAGGTAATGTTAGCGTAGTTGCTAGCTAACTAAAGTTAGTTATTGCCAGTTAGCATCACTGGCTAACGTTAGCTAGTGGCCACCTACCTTTGGCGTTAAAATGTGCTCCATCGTCCAATGCCAAGAAATGGGTGCTGGTCTAAACAAGATTCATTTTTTAAAAACGACTTTTTTTTAATTTTTGGTTGCTATTTCCCGAAGAAACTTTGCACATTCTGTAATTCTGCCTTCCTACCTAGCGCAAGCCAGCCTAGCAATAAAATGTTGGTGCGTTCAAGGTCGCCTAATTTGTAAGGAACTTCCTCTATATTTGGAACTTTTAGCAGTTTCATGTTTCAAGCGAAATGTTACAAAGTTAGTCAAATTTGACAGTGTAGCAGTTTTCAAATTCATGTAGCCATGTGTCATTTGTGCTACAGTAGGACCATTTGCACAGGAAAGAAATGCCTACCAGACACATGCATTACTTAGTAGTGTGCCTTTGTACAGCATGTGTATGTGTACAACATGTCTGGACATCAATTACATGCATTTGCTGAGACAGTTTATTGGCTTTTTCAAACACACCCTCATCACTGTTCCATTTTTGTCAGTTTGCTCTGATTTTAGCAAGGGTAAAATACCAAAGTTGTGCTGATGTGAGATATTATTGTACAGCTGCAAAATTGGTACTTTCAATTATATGAAATACAACCCTTGATTAAATCATAAGAACATACTACTCTTGTTTATGCTTTTCTTGTAATCTCGATGTTGTTTAAAAAAATATATAAATTATGTTTAGAAAAGGTTATGAATGCTTTCAAAGAATATCACTCGCTGTATAAGCAAGCCCCTTTTCAGTACATGACACATACTACGTCACGCACAGAAGCACGGGACTTTAGGATGCAGAAAGAAAGCCATCACCATCTGTACCCGTTATGTATAGCCTATATTTACGTAGTTATTATTTATAAACAACAAAAACGTTTTGGGGTTGTAATACGCTTGCAATGTTATTTTGATTATCGCTTGAAAAATTGCTCAGATTATATTTGGTTGTGATCTTTGCAAAATACCTATTTTGGATGCAGCAGTTGTAGTTTGAATGCTAACGCTCATTGCCATAGGCTCGAAGCAAAGCTAGCCAAAGAGCCATTATACTTGTTTATTTAAAATAAAATAAAATGTAAAACACAGTTGATTGGTGATGATGACACAAACAGTATATTAAGTAGGACATTCATACAAATCTTAAAATCTAAAAGTATTGTGAAATTCACTCACAAGCAACATGTAAATGTATTTTTATTTATTTTTTACCCTGGTGGTCTATGAGAACTTGTTTTCTGCAAGCAAATAAACGATGCAAAATATGTTTTGCGAGTGATGGATCAAGTAGCCTGTAGTTTTGTAGACTTTTTGAATGGTTTTCAAGGAGCAAAAACATAGAGCAATGGTCTTCAGCGCAAAAACTTAATGAAA
This sequence comes from Oncorhynchus clarkii lewisi, assembly GCF_045791955.1. Taxonomy (NCBI): domain Eukaryota; kingdom Metazoa; phylum Chordata; class Actinopteri; order Salmoniformes; family Salmonidae; genus Oncorhynchus; species Oncorhynchus clarkii. Next base: position 37,264,893 of record NC_092156.1, read on the forward strand.
AGGCATCTGGTAGAAGTAAATTGATCCACCATTTTCATTTTATATATATAAAATGGTTAGTTGGCCATACCTAAGGGGGAAGTGAATGGTGATTTACACTGAAAATATGGTCCGAGGTTAACACAGGTTTAGGAGATCTTATACATTTTGTTCTATGAGATAATATCAGTCACTTAAATTTACTTTCATGAATAATTAAGCCTTTGTGTGCTTGTTTTGATTAAATGCTTAAACATTCACAAAAAGTGATGTTGCAGATTAAGATACTCTCATAGAACAAAATGTATAATATCTCCTAAACCTGTGTTTACCACCGACCTTATTTTCGGCGTTTATCCAAAACAGTACAAAAAGCCCATTAATTTTCCCATCAGTTTTGGCCAACGAGCCATGGCGGAGTTAGCCGCCATTAGTCCCTAAAAAAAGACACCATTACTATTGCTCTGGAATGTCAAGATGGATATTTATAATGGGCGTGTTCCTCTGCCCAGGCGTTGCTGATGCATGCCAGATTTTACAGCGCCTGGATATAATATTTTAGATAGGCTACTGTATCAGCTAACCACATCATATATTATAGCAATCTGGTGCCAGTCGATGACTGGGACTGCCGCGCAGAAATATCAGCCCACAGAGAGAAACACGAGATTGAACTTCACTCAACTTTCTGGAGCAGTGGTCACCAGCCGGTTGTTCTCCAATGCATTGCTAGTCGATCGCCAACATTTCTGTAAAAAAACCCAACGATGAAGCCTTGTGTTCCTATTTGGTTTATTCGTTTGGGCTGTTGAGGGTAGATGCACCTGATTCAACTGCCCTGTGTGCCAGGAGGGCAAACTGTTGTCATTTTGAACCATTTCGTGTGTTCGAAGGTATAAACTCTGCCTTCCCGGCGGGCCCAGAGAGCAAATCAAGTGCACTACAGGTCTACCGCTGGCCAATCGAATTGGTCAGATTACCGTGTCTGCAGTAATGTAGCAGGCGTAAGAGAAAGCTACAGCAAAATTGATACTGTGATATTTCAAAACGTTTAAAACCATGACTAGAGAGACTGTCAACGAATACAGCAAATAGTTGCTGTTTTTATGAGTGAGTTCATGTTTAAATTCTTACTCAGCACTGTCAACACTTTGTATTCAACACTTTTATAAAACATCAAATGTGCATTCGTCCTATTTCCACTCAGTGCTACAACAAGCAGTGCAGTAGTACTGATTGAGTAGGAGAGTGTATCTGTACGCTTGAGCTGTTCTTATTATTAGCGTCAAAAAACTACTTAAGTATGTCACGCCCTGATCTGTTTCACCTGTCCTTGTGCTTGTCTCCACCCCCCTCCAGGTGTCGCCCATCTTCCCCATTATCCCCTGGGTACTTATACCTGTGGTCACTGTTTGTCTGTTGCCAGTTCATCTGGTTTATTCAAGTCAACCATGGGTTTGTTTCAGCGCCTGCTTTGCCACTGTCTCTCTTTTTTGCGGCCTCTTGGTTTTGACCCTTGCCTGTCCTGACTCTGAGCCCACCTGCCTGCCCTGACCCTGAGTCAAGTCTGCCTGCCGTACTGTGCCTTTGCCCCTACTCAGGATTACCGACCTCTGCCTGATCTGACCCTGGGCCTGCCTGCCGTCCTCTACCTTGGCCCCACTACTCTGGATTATCGACCCCTGCCTGCCTTGACCTGTCATTGGCCTGCCCCTGTTGCAATAAACATTGTTACTACAACAAAGTCTGCACTTGCGTTTTACCTGAAACCTGATAAGTAGTACTTTAAAGTATTTTTACTTAAGTACTTTACACCACTGAGATGCAGGCACTAATAACAATAAAAAGCTAATTATTTAAATGTATGCTAACTCAGCTGTGCCTCACAAGTAATACAGCAACAGATCTATTACCAGTGTGATCATATAGCCTACCTCAAATTTTGAAATATATATTTTTTTAAATGGCCCGAACAACAATGCATTGGCAGGTCAATTTAAGCAAAGCCAATATACTGTGATAATGTATTGGGCCTATGGCTTACTACACAAACCTCATAGCTACAGTACTGTTTTTAATTGGTTAATTTTGCAACGGCTTATGTTTTTTTAAAGTAATGTTAAAAAAAATCTGAGCAGTAGATCTCGGCTTGCATTTTGTTCTAAAGTGTTTCTTGTTAATACTATCAACGTTTCCCTTTACTGTGGCAATTGTGATCGAATCAACACAATATTATACATTAGCAACACAATATTTTCAATGCAACATACTGAAACAAAACAAACTATGCAAGAGATTTTGTTGTAGGCAGAATGCATCGGATTAGGATTATATTGCATTGACACACACTACTCAGCTCATACTCTACAGAGACCAGTGCGGCATAAACAATCAAAGCTGCAGTAGGCCTATATGCAAATAGACCATTGCCATATATGGATCTGTGCCATTTACGTTGAACTGAACTGTGTTTACAGCATGAGCGGTCATGAGTAGATGCTTGTTTTGAAATCAAAGCGAGCGCTGCATGTAGCCACGTGTGCACATTTTGATCATATCCTAGTTATTGAGTTATTAGCCCAGTTATAGATAATTTGTAGTCAGCAATAGGGGAATGATTGCTTCCTACAAGAGCACAAAATGTGTACATTTCTAGGCGTCTTTGAAAAGCAAGTCAGGTAAAGAGCTTTTTTAAAATATTAACTGGGCAGTGTTGTATTTTGAGACAGGCTTGAATAAGCTAAGTAGCCAATAGGCAGAGGGTAGCATAATATGTCTGATTATATGTAATAATGGTATTGAAATAATAATGTATTTTATTTTGTAAAGTGTTTTCTTGCATCAATACAATAACATTTTCAGTCACCTCCTTGTCTAAAGGACAAGTGGATAAAAAGGTTAATGTCAAGCCCTCCATGTTTGTTTAAAAAGTCTCATGGAATGTAGGCCTATGTTGAACACTACACATTGGCTGCTACTGTAGGCTGAATGATAGAATAGCTATTTCCATGGTAAAATGTTATGGGATGCATTTTCTCCATTGTTTTTGATGGTAGGCCACTGGTAGGCCTACATTATCATGAAATAGCCACAGTAGACTACATGGCCACTGTTAAAACTGTAGCTTAAAGCTGGTACAGCCTCAGTGTTCACAGTAAACACATGCTGGCAGTTGCACAGAATTCTCACAACGTTCAAGCTTGCGCTCAGCGGATCTGAAATTTGCTCAGTGCCAAAATAAATGACAGGGAACATTGGTCATCATGTTATTAGCAGAGATTTGGTATAGCATAAAGAGATTAAATTGCAAACCATTAGTATTCAACTGACACTACTAGCCAGTTGAGGATTTTGGATGCTAATTTTCAAGCTTGTTTTTACTGAGGCTGACTTGCTAGTAATGTCCCTTAACATTGCAATGGATTTCTCAGATGGGGCATATAGAATATGAATTATTTTTTCCCTGCTGTATGATACATCTATTTGTAGAGGGTAGTGATCATAGAAATAAGAATGAATATAACAGGTGTCCCCATTTAAGTGAATGATGGCATAATGGGTGGACTGGCGGTCATTGCGAGTGTATCCATTAGAGCAAAGCAGGAAGTAAAAGCAGGAAGTGTAACCATCAATCTGTGCTGTGATTTGTTGAATCAACTCAAATTACATTTAAAAAAATACATTCCATTGCATGGGCCAAATCAGTTAGCATAACTTGAATTAACTTTCTACAGTACCATAGAAATTATTACATCACTGTCAAATTACCAGGGTTAGAGGTTCCAAGCCCATTCTATTCATTCTTATTTCCATAGTAGTGATCCTATAAGGGCATAGAAAATATATTGTATCTTGACTGCTATTAAGAAGAAATCTCTCTGAAACACTATTATTACAATACAGCAACAACATTTGATTAGGTTAGTTAGGTGTTTATGATATAGAAAGCATACACAAAACAATGTCACTTTCCTTCAGCTCATCCCACATGAAAATATACTACAGTACTTAATATAGAATTCTGTAGTAAACTGTAGAAACTATACTACACACTGTAGTATCACTTGATCATGTGTAGTACTTACTATAAAATGTTGTAGTATACTGTAAAATACTAATACTACAGTATTATCTGCAAAAAACAATGTAGTAAATACTACAGTAATGTCCGCAAAAACACTAAATTGTTTTTATCTGCCCATTCCCTTCCCCGTATGCCAATTTGTGCCACCCATAAGTGAGAAACCTAAATGCCAAGTATAGACCATATATTTTGTTCCCTACAGGTTATAGAAAAGAGCAAAAGCTCTGAACTATCCATTCAGACCCCAGTCCTACCAACCTATAGGCTATAAAAATTGGATCTTTTAGTATTTACCCAGTAGGTTTCCTCAAGTAGAAAGCCTCCACTTGTGTGTATAAGATAATACAACTAAAACACTATGGTAAATACTACAGTATTTTATGCATAAATACTACAGTATACTACAGTCCACAAAACACTACAGTATACTACAATCCAAAAGCACTACCGTAAATACCAAAGCGTACTGCAATCCGCAAAAAACACAACATTAATTACAGTACTACAGTAAACACTACACTATTCATTGTAGTGGTTTTGCTGACTTTAGCCCTTAAAAACACTACAGTGAATACTAAAGTGAATTCTGCAAAGACACTACAGTGAATAATATAGTATTTTTAGTAAACAGTTGAGGGATGGAGCTGGAGAAATGTAACCACTCTCAAAAATGTAATGCAACCACTCTTGCATCTCTGGATGCAAGAACAGAATAAAACAAGGTTATATTTTGTGTTTTGATGATGTAAGACAGTTGAACTCAGCTCGTGAAGCATTAATAAGTTGTATTCTTCAAGAATCAATGGGTACATATAATTAATTTAAAAGTAACAAAATGGATGTAACAATCGCAGATTGAAAGAAAGAAAGTCTACATTGTAGCATTAAACACATCCTCCCTAAACTCCTCCTCACAATTTTTGTTTGCACTGAATGGAGAGGGGTATTCTACAAAGCAGGTTCAACAAGTTAGCCAGCTAATTTGCCTAAATTCAATAATAAAAAAATGTACACAATCTAACCATTATGTGCCTCACGCAGCCACCTGGTCCATTCTATCAGCCATATGTGAACTATTTGATGCCTGCAGAGCACACAATGCTAATGGTCCAACAGTCTTGGATAACCGCTACATGTACAGACACCAACTGGTCCATTCCATCCCGCAGTCTCCAATGCACACAGAACAGTTGTACACAGGTGTCACGATATGATGCGATTACACCTCTATAGATACTTTTTTTGCCACATGACACAGAAACGAGCAGGACTAAAATGGTATTTGTAAAACAAACATAGTTGATCATATTGGTGGACACTTTGCATCGTACAGTCATTTGTGAGTACCCACTTGTTGAACTAAGAGTTATCTATGGAGAGAGTACATACAGTACATTTTGGTAACATGTTTATTATCCACTGATTTCAGTGCATATTTATGTGTAAATAAAATTATTTTCAGAAATTTTGTCCTAACTGATCCTATAATAATGATTCCAGACTGTCTAAAATCCCACCGTAATAAAGGTGACTAATACATAGTGTGACAATCATCCCATAGGCCTATATTGACAAAATGACTCATGGCATTGTAAAATGAATGCCATGGTAGAATGCTAGAACAATAGCCTTCCAATGTTTTGGGCTGCAAACAAGCTATATCTTCAGGATAGCCAGGAGATTTGGAGTTGAAGGATTTTGTGATGTATACTATCCTATAAGTTTTTTAAATAGTGTCCTTGCTGGTATGTGGGGAAAAACAGTGGGAGGGAAGGACAATCTCTTCACACAGAGGATTTTTTGTTTGTTTTTTGTGTTTTTTTATTTAACCTTTATTTATCTAGGCAAGTCTCTTAGCCTACTAATAGATTGGTAGGCCTTGTCTCTTGAAAATTTATTTGGGGAAGTGAGGGATAAGTAAATAGCATAAGAGGGCACAGCTGGGGACTAAGACGATGCACAGTCATTAGTGTTGTTGAGACTAAAACACTTTTTACATAGGACTGTAGTTGTGATACAGTAGGCCTATAGCCTATATAATGTTTGGGGGTAGTATTTAGTGTTCACATTATTTATGTTATGTGAGACATGGAATAACATTTCAGTTCAGCATGCACATCTCAACTGAGAACAGTCTTTAGATACAATGCCCACCAAACTCAGTTATTGTAATATACTTTGATGCCACACATGAGTCAGCCAACTCATAGCTTACTTAAAATATATATATATTTTTAGCTGAAAATAAATAAATACATAAATAACCAACTTGAATATGCAGTTGAAACTGTCTCTGTTGATCAAAGTAACCTGGCTATATGAGGCGGTAGTGATGATCAATTCATTCTCGAGGCATTGTTAAATCTGATCGTCTGCACAGCGGGATAGTAAAAAGACGACCTGGAACGGCACCACATTCTTTCTTTTCCGTTTCACTGGCCTGCCCTGGTGTAGGACTTGTTGCTAAGATACAGTCTGTGGGAGGCAGACAAAAAATGATGAAGGGAGGGGATGATGAATGATATTTAGCTATAGTAGCTTGCTAGCTGTGTTTATTATTTGCTGTAATGTTCGTAGATAGACTTTAATAGCAAGCTCAATTTTGAACTTTCTGAACAAGACATCATAGCTAAGGTTAATAAATTCGTTTGACGGCTGAGTGCATTATATTTGTGGGTCGTTGATTTACCATAAATAAATGGTTTTGGAGCTGGCAGTGCCCGCAAATGCAGGCCCTTTGCTTCACCGCTCCATCCCGCACATTGAGCGTATTTTCCGGGTGAGGGTCAGCTACGGATCCGCGGAGTCAAGCTGCGACAGCGCAAATGTCAGCACCAGCAATATCATAATAGTACGTGTCGCGGAGGGAAAGGAAGATGACTGCACCAAGGCAAAAGTAAGATAACTTTGCTGTAACGCTACTGTTAATGTTTGCTTCGTGTTTTTAGCTAGCTACCGGTAACGTGTTAGCCGCATAGAAGCGGTCAACTAGTTAGCTAGATAAGTCTGCTAGCTAACGTTAGTTGATCTACTCTGGACTGGTGTAGTTAGCTTTCACTGCAGGCTAGTGTTTGCTGTTAACTAGCTAGCTGCATACTAGATTCGCTAGGCTAATATTAAACTAACGTTAATCTCGCTTGTGGTGGATTTGGTAATGTATGACTAGAGCTTCATGTTTACATGTACGTTAACGTTAGTTATTGTTTTCTGGTAGGTAACTAGCTAGTAATTTAACTAACGTTACTGCCAACAACATTCTTAGCTAACGTCATTTTCATGAGGCGCAATATTAACTGTTTTGTGCTCTAACAAGTGCTAGCTAAGTTAACGTGTTTGAGTATATATTTTTTAAATGTATATAAATTACATTTTTTACATAGCTGAAATAATGTTTCTGGCTAAGCTAGTCTTTACATGTCTCAGCTACTAGCCAATGTAACCAGAAGGAAGAATTAACGTTTGTACTGTTTAACTAGGTAGATTTGTGTTGTATGGTAAACTATGATTGTGAGTTAACGTTAGCCTAGCTACCTTTTGCAGAAATGTTGCTGAAACATAGCTTATGCAAAATAAACTATTCGAATCTAACGTTAGCTAGATAGTTAGCTACGGTAGTTATCTAATTATATTATTAATCGTTGGTGTCTATGTAATCTGCACTATGAACACTTCTAACAAATTCTGTACACCTAATACCTACTTCAAAATACTCCTTATTTGACCTTTTATGGGGTTTGACTTCCAGGACTTAGGCTACTCATGGTGTTGAACCGTTAATGTTTTGTGCTTCAGAACAATATTCAGGTGTGTACCTCCATTACTGCAGCATATCTGTACTTTGCATCTTCGCTGTGGGGCCTCAGCTTGGCCAAGCATCTTAGTCCTTCTGAATGCACATGCTCCACTTGTTGCTATGATACAGGGCTGCACAAGCCTGTGCATGTGCAGTGCTTGAGTGGCCTTGCTGTGTCTCAGCCTGTGATGTGGAGGTGGAGAAAAAAAGATGGGGCTTCTTTGTTGTTTCATGCTGCTCTGCTCCTCGACAGTTATGTCATTTTGTTCCAGGAAATTCCAACACATCAGTATTGTTGTGAGGTAGCTATCGGGTTTCCTGCAAATACATAAATGTCTGTGTTGACTTTGTGAGGACACCTATACAATATCTGCCACTTTTGTAATAGAATGGGTTAGCCTCTTCCCAATATGTTGTATTTTTATATAATATATAGCCTAGTTATTCTTATGGAAATAAACTACTTTGTCCTTAGGATGAAGTACAGTAGTTTCATTCATTCCATTTTCTCAAGCCAGATCTACTCAATTATCTTAGGTTTTGTGTAGTGTCCTGACTCACTTTCTATAATAAGAGGTTGGGAAATAAGTAGGCTATCTAAATAAGTATTATTTAGGCTATCCAAGGTTTTAAGCTGTTGTGCACATGTTCATTAGGACATTAGCTGCATAAGGCTCATCATATTACTAAATCGTAGTAGAAAGACTACTAGAGATGTAAATTTCCTGTTAAGTGGTTATCAAATGCCTATTCACAATGTGGAGGTTAAATCTGAAAATAGGATGATGCAATCTGTACAAAACTGGGGGAATGATGTAGCTATGAACTGAATTGTTTGTTTCTTGTGCAACTTATTACCCCTGTTTAACATTGTAATTCTCATATTTTTAGGCACGCTACGTTAATCGTGTTTGCCAGGCTGCCTAGAGAAAGATGGGCTCTGTTTTGTTAGTCGTGACTGCTAAAAAGCAGTTAGCTGATGACAGGGCTGCGTTGCTAGGCAACCCATGTCATGGGCTGAGCCTCTTGAAGCAGGAATGGAAGTAGCTATCTACTATCTGCAAGACCTGGGGAAGTACTGCTTTCAGTAGCACATGCATTTGGTGTCCATTTTTTAAAATTTAAAGCACTTGGATCTGTATGCATATTTGGATACAAAAAAATTAATAAAGGTTTTTAAATGCACATGTAATCTCAAATGCATTTCAGCCTTTACATTCTGTCAATATACAATGGATAAGATTGAGCTATTCATTATTTTATTTAGGGGCTTTCGAGTGGCGCAGCAGTCTAAGGCACTGCATCACAGTGCTAGAGGCGTCACAACAGACCCTGGTTCGATCCCGGGCTGTAATAGGGAGTCCCAAAGGGTGGCACACAATTGGCCCAGCGTTGTCCTGGTTAGGGTTTGGCCAGTGTTGGCCGTATTTTTATATAGTTAAAAAAATATATATATACATTTCAATCTTTTATTTTATACAATTACAACATGGGCACCATCATGCATTAGCTCGCACTGATCCAGAAGAGTTCTGAGACATTTTTACAACTCATTGAAACTCTGAAAATAAATACATGGGCAAATGTTACCAAACATGATAATAATAGGGATGCATTACAGTAGGCAGCTAATTGTTAAATTACACTTTCCATCCTTACCTTGTTAGGTCACTGTCTCTGTGCTGATCGCCTGTGAGTGAGACAACGCTAGCTAGCCAATGGGAGCGTAGTAGAACGCACCTCTGAATAACGGGGCGTGGTTTTGGCTTAACTGCGTTGGGAAAAAGAAAGACGCACCCAGACTATTTGCATTGCCCCCCCTCTTTTACGCTGCTGCTACTCTCTGTTATTATCTATGCATAAGTCACTTTAATAACTCTACCTACATGTACATATTACCTCAACTAACCGGTGCCCCCGTTATATAGCCTCGCTATTGTTATTTTACTGCTGATATTGCATTTTTTTGTTACTTTTATTTCATTTTTTTGAAGTTATTTTTCTTTACTGCATTGTTGGTTAAGGGCTTGTAAGTAACTATTTGACTGTTTATTTGGCGCATGTGACAATTTTATTTGAGTATTTATATTTCAGTAAATACTTTTCAGGGGGAGTTCAGGGGCTTCAGATTTCCTCTAGAGTTGCATTGGGCAACAGACTGAGGGTTGGTGGTAATCATCTGGTGCAGTTCTGAGTTCCGGTAGACCCTTGCATCATGCACTGTGCTGGGGTAGGCACTAAATACACTGGTGAAAAGCATTTTGTCGTCGCATACAGCCTGGAGGTGCATAGAATGGAACGACTTTCAGTTGACATGTAGTTTGTCTCTGTATTCTCGGGTGGCCTTGATGGCAATGTGTGTTCCGCAATGGCTCAGATCACTCCAGGGAACTTAGCTGCCTTTGATGCCACTGATGACTTCTCGTGCTCTGGCCCTTGAGAGATGAGATACTGCTACGATCACCCTTTGGAAGCAGATTTAGATTTAGATTTAGAGACATCAAACCTGATGCCGATTCCCCTGCACAAAGGAATATAATGTATATTATGATATTATATACATTATGATGTAACTGTTATAATAACATAACACTGAAACAATTCAATCCTTGCCAACTAGGCCTATCAGTCATGATTTGAGATCAAATCCAAATGATGCTGAAGTAACATGCAGTTCATCATTACCACCACAAGGCGTCAGAGCTACCATGTGCCTTTTAATAACAGTTGAAAGGTCATGTCAATATAATGTAAACAAGACCAATCGATCATTTAGCAGGATTCATTTCTGGTGAGTTTTATTGCAGATAGTTTGCTGTTTATTTTATTAAATATTTTGATTGACAGTCTGGCCCTGTTAACCTGTTGTCTGAGCATTATGACAACTTTATTAAAGTGTTTGAAGTATCTACAGTTGAAGTCGGAAGTTTACATTCACTTAGGTTGGAGTCATTAAAACTCGTTTTTCAACCACTCAACAAATTTCTTGTTAACAAACTATAGTTTTGGCAAGTTAGTTAGAACATATACTTTGCGCATGACACAAGTAATTTTTCCAACAATTTTTTACAGACAGATTAGTTCACAAAAAATTCACTGTATCACAATTCCAGTGGGTCAGAAGGTTACATACACTAAGTTGACTGTGCCTTTAAACAGCTTGGAAAATTCCAGAAAATTATGTCATGGCTTTAGAAGTTTCTGATAGGCTAATTGACATAATTTGAGTCAATTGGAGGTGTACCTGTGGATGTATTTCAAGGCCTACCTTCAAACTCAGTGCCTCTTTGCTTGACATCATGGGAAAATCGAAATAAATCAGCCAAGACTTCAGGAAAAAAAATGTAGACCCAGAACAACAGCAAAGGACCTTGTGAAGACGCTGGAGGAAACGGATACAAAAGTATGTATAGCCACAATAAAATGAGTCCTATATCGACATACCCTGAAAGGCTGCTCAGCAAAGAAGAAGCCACTGCTCCAAAACCGCATAAAAAAGCCAGACTACGATTTGCAACTGCACATGGGGACAAAAATTGTACTTTTTGGAGAAATGTTCTCTGGTCTGATTAAACAAAAATAGAACTGTTTGGTCATAATGATCATCGTTATGTTTGGAGGAAAAAGGGGTATGCTTGCAAGCCGAAGAACACCATCCCAACCGTGAGGCACGGGGTGGCAGCGTCATGTTGTGAGGGTGCTTTGCTGCAGGAGGGACTGATGCACTTCACAAAATGGATGGTATCATGCGGGAGGAAAATTATGGCGATATGTTGAAGCAACATCTCAAGACATCAGTCAGGAAGTTAAAGCTTGGTCGCAAATGGGTCTTCCAAATGGATAATGACCCCAAGCATATTTTCAAAGTTGTGGCAAAATGGCTTAAGGACATCAAAGTCAAGGTATTGGAGTGGCCATCACAAAGCCCTGACCTCAATCATATTGAAAATGTGTGTGCAGAACTGAAAAGGCGTGTGCAAGCAAGGAGGCCTACAAACCTGACTCAGTTACACCAGCTCTGTCTGGAGGAATGGGCCAAAATTCCCCCAATTTATTGTGGGACGCTTGTGGAAGGCTACCTGAAACGTTTGACCCAAGTTCAACAATTTAAATGCAATGCTACCAAATACTAATTGAGTGTATGCAAACTTCTGACCCATAAAAGCAGAAAAAAATCATACTCTCTACTATTATTCTGACATTTCACATTCTTAAAATAAAGTGGTGACCCTAACTGACCTATGACAGGGAATTTTTACTAGGATTAAATGTCAGGAATTGTGAAAAACTGAGTTGAAATGTATTTGGCTATGGTGTATGTAAACTTCCGTCTTCAACTGTCGGGCTAATTGTATGTTGTTGGTCTGCACGTGTATGGACTAGCTGTGATGGAATTGGCTAGTTATGATGTTGCTTATCAATGGTGTGGTACTGTAAATTGAAAACTTTGTCAAGTTCTGTACCTTTTTTATATCAAACCTTTATTTAACTAGGCAAGTCAGTTCAGAACAAGTTCTTATTTTACAATGACTGCCTACCCTGGCCAAACCCTCCCCTAACCCGGACGACACTGGGCCAATTGTGCGCCTTCTGATACAACCCGGGATCGAACCAGTAAGTGCCTTAGACAGCTGCGCCACTCGGGAGCCTCTGCCACATTCATGATTATTTTCTTTTTCTTTATTTTCTTTATTTTTCTTTATCTTTAATAGTTTCTACATTGTAGAATACTATTGAAGACATCAAAACTATGAAATAACACATGTAATCATGTAATAACCATAAGTGTTAAACATATCAAAATATATTATTATATTTGAGATTCTTCAAAGTAACCATCCTTTGCCTTGATGACAGCTTTGCACACTCTTGGCATTCTCTCAACCAGCTTCATGAGGTAGTCACCTGGAATGCAATTATTACCTGGTATGGCAACTGCTCGGCCTCCGACAGAGGGTAGGGCGTACGGCCCAGTACATCACTGGGGCCAAGCTTCCTGCCATCAAGGACCTCTATACCAGGCAGTGTCAGAGGAAGGCCCTAAAAATTGTCAAAGACTCCAGCCACCCTAGTCATAGACTGTTCTTTCTGCTACCGCACAGCAAGCGGTACCGGAGCGCCAAGTCTAGGTCCAAAAGACTTCTTAACAGTTTCTACCTCCAAGCTTGAACAGCTAATCAAATGGACTGTTTGCGTTGCTTTTCTCTGGTTATTATCTATGCATAGTCACTTTATTCTACGTACATGTACAGTGGGGCAAAAAAGTATTTAGTCAGCCACCAATTGTGCAAGTTCTCCCACTTAAAAATATGAGAGAGGCCTGTAATGTTCATCATAGGTACTCTTCAACTATGACAGACAAAATGAGAAAAAAAATCCAGAAAATGACATTGTAGGATTTTTTAATGAATTTATTTGCAAATTATGGTGGAAAATAAGTATTTGGTCACCTACAAAACAAGCAAGATTTCTGGCTCTCACAGACCTGTAACCTCTTCTTTAAGAGGCTCCTCTGTCCTCCACTCATTACCTGTATTAATGGCACCTGTTTGAACTTGTTATCAGTATAAAAAACACCTGTCCACAACCTATAACAGTCACACTCCAAACTCCACTATGGCCAAGACCAAAGAGCTGTCAAAGGACACCAGAAACAAAATTGTAGACCTGTGCCAGGCTGGGAAGACTGAATCTGCAATAGGTAAGCAGCTTGGTTTGAGGAAATCAACTGTGGGAGCAATTATTAGGAAATGGAAGACATACAAGACCACTGATAATCTCCCTCGATCTGGGGCTCCACGCAAGATCTCACCCCGTGGGGTCAAAATTATCACAAGAATGGTGAGCAAAAAATCCCAGAACCACACGGGGGGACCAAGTGAATGACCTGCAGAGAGCTGGGACCAAAGTAACAAAGCCTACCATCAGTAACACACTACACCGCCAGGGACTCAAATCCTGCAGTGCCAGACGTGTCCCCCTGGTTAAGCCAGTACATGTCCAGGCCCGTCTGAAGTTTGCTAGAGAGCATTTGGATGATCCAGAAGAAGATTGGGAGAATGTCATATGGTCAGATGAAACCAAAATATAACATTTTGGTAAAAACTCAACTCGTCGTGTTTGGAGGACAAAGAATGCTGAGTTGCATCCAAAGAACACCTTACCTACTGTGAAGCATGGGGGTGGAAACATCATGCTTTGGGGCTGTTTTACTGCAAAGGGACCAGGACGACTGATCCATGTAAAGGAAAGAATGAATGGGGCCATGTATCGTGAGATTTTGAGTGAAAACCTCCTTCCATCAGCAAGGGCATTGAAGATGAAACGTGTCTGGGTCTTTCAGCATGACAATGATCCCAAACACACCGCCCGGGCAACGAAGGAGTGGCTTTGTAAGAAGCATTTCAAGGTCTTGGAGTGGCCTAGCCAGTCTCCAGATCTCAACCCCATAGAAAATCTTTGGGGGGGGAGTTGAAAGTCCGTGTTGCCCAGCAACAGCCCCAAAACATCACTGCTCTAGAGGAGATCTCCATGGAGGAATGGGCCAAAATACCAGCAACAGTGTGTGAAAACCTTGTGAAGACTTACAGAAAACGTTTGACCTCTGTCATTGCCAACAAAGGGTATATAACAAAGTATTGAGATAAACTTTTGTTATTGACCAAATACTTATTTTCCACCATTTGCAAATAAATTCATAAAAAAATCCTACAATGTGATTTTCTGGATTTCTTTTCTCATTTTGTCTGTCATAGTTGAAGTGTACCTATGATGAAAATGACAGGCCTCTCTCATCTTTTTAAGTGGGAGAGCTTGCACAATTGGTGGCTGACTAAATACTTTTTTGCCCCACTGTACATATTACCTCGACTAACTTATGCCCCTGCACATTGACTCTACCCCCTGTATATAGCCTCGCTACTGTTATTTTAATTCTGCTCTCTAACTATTTGTTAATTAAACATTTTTACTTGTCTGTGTTTTACTTGACACATATTTTTCTTAAAACTGCATTGTTGGTTAAGGGATGTAAGTAAGCATTTCACTGTAAGGTCTATCTGTTGTATTAGGCGCATATGACAAATATTTTTTAATTTTTTATTCAATTAACAGGTGTGCCTTGTTAAAAGTTAATTTGTGATATTTCTTTCCTTAATGCATTTGAGCCAATCAGTTGTGGTATGCAGAAGATAGCCCTATTTGGTAAAAGTTCATTTTCTGCCAAGAACCGCTCAAATAAGCAAAGAGAAACGACAGTCCATCATTACTTTGAGACCTGGCCAGGCAATGCAAAACATTTTCAAGAACTTTTAAAGTTTCTTCAAGTACGTTGCAAAAACCATCATGCGCTATGATTAAACTGGCTCTCATGAGGACCACCACAGGGTTACCTCTGCTAAAGAGGATAAATTCATTTGAGTTACCAGTCTCAGAAATTGCAGCCCAAATAAATGATTCAGAGTTCAATTAACAAACACATCTCAACAGGAACTGTTCAGAGGAGACTGTGTGAATCAGACCTTCATGGTTGAATTGCTGCAAAGAAACCACTACTAAAGGACACCAATACAAAGACTTGCTTGGGCCAAGAAACACAAGCAATGGCCATTAGACTGGTGGAAGTTTGATGTCTCCACTATTATTCTACAATGTAGAAAATAGTAAAAAAAATCTGGATAAATGCTTGAATGAGTAGGTGTCCAAACATTTGACTGGTACTGTGTGTGTGTATGTATGAATGAATTAACAAAGCCATCGATCATGTGGTACCTTTCATATATACAGTGCCTTGCGAAAGTATTCGGCCCCCTTGAACTTTGCGACCTTTTGCCACATTTCAGGCTTCAAACATAAAGATATAAAACTGTATTTTTTTGTGAAGAATCAACAACAAGTGGGACACAATCATGAAGTGGAACGACATTTATTGGATATTTCAAACTTTTTTAACAAATCAAAAACTGAAAAATTGGGCGTGCAAAATTATTCAGCCCCTTTACTTTCAGTGCAGCAAACTCTCTCCAGAAGTTCAGTGAGGATCTCTGAATGATCCAATGTTGACCTAAATGACTAATGATGATAAATACAATCCACCTGTGTGTAATCAAGTCTCCGTATAAATGCACCTGCACTGTGATAGTCTCAGAGGTCCGTCAAAAGCGCAGAGAGCATCATGAAGAACAAGGAACACACCAGGCAGGTCCGAGATACTGTTGTGAAGAAGTTTAAAGCCGGATTTGGATACAAAAAGATTTCCCAAGCTTTAAACATCCCAAGGAGCACTGTGCAAGCGATAATATTGAAATGGAAGGAGTATCAGACCACTGCAAATCTACCAAGACCTGGTCGTCCCTCTAAACATTCAGCTCATACAAGGAGAAGACTGATCAGAGATGCAGCCAAGAGGCCCATGATCACTCTGGATGAACTGCAGAGATCTACAGCTGAGGTGGGAGACTCTGTCCATAGGACAACAATCAGTCGTATATTGCACAAATCTAGCCTTTATGGAAGAGTGGCAAGAAGAAAGCCATTTCTTAAAGATATCCATAAAAAGTGTCGTTTAAAGTTTGCCACAAGCCACCTGGGAGACACACCAAACATGTGGAAGAAGGTGCTCTGGTCAGATGAAACCAAAATTGAACTTTTTGGCAACAATGCAAAACGTTATGTTTGGCGTAAAAGCAACACAGCTGAACACACCATCCCCACTGTCAAACATGGTGGTGGCAGCATCATGGTTTGGGCCTGCTTTTCTTCAGCAGGGACAGGGAAGATGGTTAAAATTGATGGGAAGATGGATGGAGCCAAATACAGGACCATTCTGGAAGAAAACCTGATGGAGTCTGCAAAAGACCTGAGACTGGGACGGAGATTTGTCTTCCAACAAGACAATGATCCAAACATAAAGCAAAATCTACAATGGAATGGTTCAAAAATAAACATATCCAGGTGTTAGAATGGCCAAGTCAAAGTCCAGACCTGAATCCAATCGAGAATCTGTGGAAAGAACTGAAAACTGCTGTTCACAAATGCTCTCCATCCAACCTCACTGAGCTCGAGCTGTTTTGCAAGGAGGAATGGGAAAAAATGTCAGTCTCTCGATGTGCAAAACTGATAGAGACATACCCCAAGCGACTTACAGCTGTAATCGCAGCAAAAGGTGGCGCTACAAAGTATTAACTTAAGGGGGCTGAATAATTTTGCACGCCCAATTTTTCAGTTTTTGATTTGTTAAAGTTTGAAATATCCAATAAATGTCGTTCCACTTCATGATTGTGTCCCACTTGTTGATTCTTCACAAACAAATACAGTTTTATATCTTTATGTTTGAAGCCTGAAATGTGGCAAAAGGTCGCAAAGTTCAAGGGGGCCGAATACTTTCGCAAGGCACTGTAAATATGCAAAGACTCAATAGTGCAAATTAAGATGGCGTCTCATGGTGACCTAACGTGTGCAGTTTGAGCTACTCCAGGAAGTAACGTTGCAGGTTGGCTCAGTGCTGCCCCCTCGCATTGAGTAACTCAAGTTGAAGGCTGACCGGTTTACTGCCATTAGCAACTAAATTATCCTTAATGTTTTCCCTGTGCACTTTTAATATAATTGGTTCAAGGACCTACATCTGGTGTATTTAACACAATTATTGGTACCAGGATTGTCTTCAAAAATGTGTTTTGACATGAAGATTGACCACAAATAATGCAATTTTTCTATTCACTATAACTGGGATCCTGTTTTCTTCAAACAATGCCTGCAGTAACATGGTCAGCCATTCTCCCCTGGGAGCAGCTGACAATAACAGCTAAGCTAGCAACTGAAAAAGTTCACCTGGAAAAAGGTTTTCTCAACGTTAGCCTTAACTAGTGAAGACAAAAAGATCTTCATGAAAGTCAGAGATGCTTTTGAGAATAATTTTTTGTGCAAACACAATCTATGAGAGGGCTAGATTCAACACATGGCGTCGAGCCAGGTGAGTCAGCTGAGACATTTATCACTGCAGTTCATAAACTAGCAGAGCACTGCCAGTATGGGGGGATACTACAAGAGGCGATGATCAGAGGCAGACTGGTAGTAGGCATAATGGATCATGAGCTGTCAGATCATGGCATACCATGCCACCCCTCTGGCTCATGGTGCGTCCCCTGCTCAGCTGCTGATGTGGTGCAACATCAGAACTCTTTTGCCAGTCAGTCCATCTCAACTCAAACCTGAGTGGCCAGACCTCAAGTCCTTTGAGAGGAAGGATAGGGATATGAAGGACAAACAAGCCGCCTGGTTCAACAGACGACAGAGAGCGCAGGAACCACCAAACCTTCTTCCAACCAGTCTGTATCTAGAACGTCCCCCGCATTGGCATGGTCAGCAGCTCGGCAGACTCTAAAATCCTACAACATCGCGATGCCAACAGGCAGCCTGAGAAGAAACAGGTATCGGCTACATGTCATCCCACAGAGCGTCCTACCAGACAACCCCACGACCACAAGTTCTGGTTGCATCCTTTGAGGATTAATTTATAGAGACACGAGGGCCAGAATAACCCCCTACCACAGAGTTTCAGGTAGTCTACCCTGGCTTCTGAAAAGAAAAGAGCTCCTGGAAAAATAAATTGGTTAAAGCTGCAATATATGTAACTTTTTGGGCGACCTGACCAAATTCACATAGAAATGTGAGTTATAGATATGTCATTCTCATTGAAAGTGAGTTTAGTAACGTCCTTTGCTTCACTGAAACATGGCTCACTGGAGAGACTCTATCCGAAGCGGTGCAGCCAACGGGTTTCTCCACTCATCGCGCTGACAGAAACAAACATCTTTCTGGTAAGAAGAGGGGCGGGGGCGTATGCCTCATGGCCAACGTGACATGGTGTGATGAAAGAAACATACAGGAACTCAAATCCTTCTGTTCACCTGATTTAGAATTCCTCACAATCAAATGTAGACCGCATTATCTACCAAGAGAATTCTCTTCGATTATAATCACAGCCGTATATATCCCCCCCCCCAAGCAGACACATCGATGGCTCTGAACGAACTTTATTTAACTCTCTGCAAACTGGAAACGATTTATCCGGAGGCTGCATTCATTGTAGCTGGGGATTTTAACAAGGCTAATCTGAAAACAAGACTCCCCAAATTTTATCAGCATATTGATTGCACAACCAGGGGAGGAAAGACCTTGGATCATTGTTACTCTAACTTCCGCGACGCATATAAGGCCCTGCCCCGCCCCCCTTTCGGAAAAGCTGACCACGACTCCATTTTGTTGATCCCTGCCTACAGACAGAAACTAAAACAAGAGGCTCCCACGCTGAGGTCTGTCCAACGCTGGTCCGACCAAGCTGACTCCACACTCCAAGACTGCTTCCATCACGTGGACTGGGAGATGTTTCGTATTGCGTCAGATAACAACATTGACGAATACGCTGATTCGGTGTGCGAGTTCATTAGAACGTGCGTTGAAGATGTCGTTCCCATAGCAACGATTAAAACATTCCCTAACCAGAAACCGTGGATTGATGGCAGCATTCGTGTGAAACTGAAAGCGCAAACCACTGCTTTTAATCAGGGCAAGGTGTCTGGTAACATGACCGAATACAAACAGTGCAGCTATTCCCTCCGCAAGGCTATCAAACAAGCTAAGCGCCAGTACAGAGACAAAGTAGAATCTCAATTCAACGGCTCAGACACAGGAGGCATGTGGCAGGGTCTACAGTCAATCACGGACTACAGGAAGAAATCCAGCCCAGTCACGGACCAGGATGCCTTGCTGGCAGACTAAATAACTTTTTTGCCCGCTTTGAGGACAATACAGTGCCACTGACACGGCCTGCAACGAAAACATGCGGTCTCTCCTTCACTGCAGCCGAGGTGAGTAAGACATTTAAACGTGTTAACCCTCGCAAGGCTGCAGGCCCAGACGGCATCCCCAGCCGCGCCCTCAGAGCATGCGCAGACCAGCTGGCCGGTGTGTTTACGGACATATTCAATCAATCCCTATACCAGTCTGCTGTTCCCACATGCTTCAAGAGGGCCACCATTGTTCCTGTTCCCAAGAAAGCTAAGGTAACTGAGCTAAACGACTACCGCCCCGTAGCACTCACATCCGTCATCATGAAGTGCTTTGAGAGACTAGTCAAGGACCATATCACTTCCACCCTACCTGACACCCTAAACCCACTCCAATTTGCTTACCGCCCAAATAGGTCCACAGACGATGCAATCTCAACCACACTGCACACTGCCCTAACCCATCTGGACAAGAGGAATACCTATGTGAGAATGCTGTTCATCGACTACAGCTCGGCATTCAACACCATAGTACCCTCCAAGCTCGTCATCAAGCTCGAGACCCTGGGTCTCGACCCCGCCCTGTGCAACTGGGGACTGGACTTCCTGACGGGCCGCCCCCAGGTGGTGAGGGTAGGCAACAACATCTCCTCCCCGCTGATCCTCAACACTGGGGCCCCACAAGGGTGCGTTCTGAGCCCTCTCCTGTACTCCCTGTTCACCCACGACTGCGTGGCCACGCACGCCTCCAACTCAATCATCAAGTTTGCGGACGACACAACAGTGGTAGGCTTGATTACCAACAACGACGAGACGGCCTACAGGGAGGAGGTGAGGGCCCTCGAAGTGTGGTGTCAGGAAAATAACCTCACACTCAACGTCAACAAAACTAAGGAGATGATTGTGGACTTCAGGAAACAGCAGAGGGAACACCCCCCTATCCACAACGATGGAACAGTAGTGGAGAGGGTAGCAAGTTTTAAGTTCCTCGGCATACACATCACAGACAAACTGAATTGGTCCACTCACACAGACAGCATCGTGAAGAAGGCGCAGCAGCGCCTCTTCAACCTCAGGAGGCTGAAGAAATTTGGCTTGTCACCAAAAGCACTCACAAACTTCTACAGATGCACAATCGAGAGCATCCTGGCGGGCTGTATCACCGCCTGGTATGGCAACTGCACCGCCCTCAACCGTAAGGCTCTCCAGAGGGTAGTGAGGTCTGCACAACGCATCACCGGGGGCAAACTACCTGCCCTCCAGGACACCTACACCACCCGATGTCACAGGAAGGCCATAAAGATCATCAAGGACATCAACCACCCGAGCCACTGCCTGTTCACCCCGCTATCATCCAGAAGGCGAGGTCAGTACAGGTGCATCAAAGCTGGGACCGAGAGACTGAAAAACAGCTTCTATCTCAAGGCCATCAGACTGTTAAACAGCCACCACTAACACTGAGTGGCTGCTGCCAACACACTGACACTGACTCAACTCCAGCCACTTTAATAATGGGAATTGATGGGAAATGATGTAAATATATCACTAGCCACTTTAAACAATGCTACCTTATATAATGTTACTTACCCTACATTATTCATCTCATATGCATACGTATATACTGTACTCTATATCATCGACTGTATCCTTATGTAATACATGTATCACTAGCCACTTTAAACTATGCCACTTTGTTTACATACTCATCTCATTTGTACATACTGTACTCGATACCATCTACTGTATCTTGCCTATGCTGCTCTGTACCATCACTCATTCATATATCCTTATGTACATATTCTTTATCCCCTTACACTGTGTACAAGACAGTAGTTTTGGAATTGTTAGTTAGATTACTTGTTATTACTGCATTGTCGGAACTAGAAGCACAAGCATTTCGCTACACTCGCATTAACATCTGCTAACCATGTGTATGTGACAAATAAAATTTGATTTGATAAGAAGTGGTAGATCTGTTTTATGTGCGCTATTTCTATGCTTCCATTAAGTTTAGTTTTTGCATCTTTTACTTTGGGTTTTGTACACCAGCTTCAAACAGTTGAAAATACAATATATTTGGTTATTGAAAATATATTTCACAGTGGTACTTGCTTGTTTTGTCACAAAATTAAATTAGTCCAAATATTAGAATTTTAGCAACCAAGAAATGGTGGAGCGATTTCTGCATATTGCACCTTTTATTTTTTAATTGAACATTTTATTCAACTAGGCAAGTCAGTTAAGAACACATTCTTATTTACAATGATGGCCTACACCGGCCAAACCCGGACGACTCTGGGCCAATTGTGCCCCGCCCTATGGGACTCCCAATCACGGCCGGTTGTGATACCCTGGTTCGAATCCAGGCTGTGTCTGTAGTGATGCCTCTAGCACTGAGATGCAGTGCCTTAGACCGCTGCGCCACTCGGGAGCCCAATGTATCTGCCCTGTAAAAACATTTTTATCTCGAGTTCCTAAAAAGTGTCTTGATTTAAATCTGTCTTTACAAAAAGGAGGACATGTAATGATGCTCATTAATACATGTATACAGTTCTACAACTTCTCCTGTGTCTCTGTTCAGTCCTAAACTCACAGTGGAGAGAGGGAGTGAGTGCTGGCAGTAAAACAGGTAGCCCTACTTTGCAGATACTTTCATTGCAAGAATCAGGATAATAGACATTACTGTTCACCAGATAAGGGTTTTAGAACCCAAAAATCTGCAGGAACGTTGTGTAGCCGAATCACGGGAAATGACCTACCTGCGCAATATATGCTTTGGTAAAGAGGAAGGCGATGTAAATTTTTCGTTTTATCATCCCAGCTCTTTCTTAACATTTACACATGCATTAGACATTAGTGATGGGGGAAAAATCAATACGATTACATATCACAATATTATTTGGGATTATATTGTTTCGATACTTTGACTCCACATTTTGGCTAGGTAATGTTAGCTAGTGCTAGTCAGCTGTACCTGGGACAAAACTATTGTATTTGTCATTCTATATCTTGTCTCGATCTTCTTTTTAAATGGTGAGCCATCATGTTTTCAACACTTTTATTTCCATGACTGATAAACTATAATGCTCTCTCTTGTCTCTGCAGCAGACATATAGTGAGCAATATGTTTTGAAATTCAAATCACAGGACGGAATCGCAATGCATATCGCATCGGCACCTAAGTATAGTGATAATATCATATTATGAGGTCCCTGGCAATTCCCAGCCCTATTAGACATGCACTGAATTTTTTTACTTGTAGGCAGGGATGACATTTGGCCAGTTTGGCGTTTTTATCGACAATCACCCTTTGTTTTTTTCCAGGATTACATCGTTTCCTTAACTTCGCCAGCTCACCGAAAGAGAGAGCATCTAACGTCGGCTCAACACAAACAGCTGGTTGTGCTGAAGCCAGTCATCGAGTATGACTCTCAGGCTGTGGTGGAGGTGAGGGAGCATGTGGTGGACATCTCCGGTGGCGAGAGGAACGTGATGACGGCATGGTCGATGGTGGAGAAGATCAAAATGGAGAAACACCCTTGCAGGGAAGAGGCCTCTGAGCTGACTGAGGCCCAGCAGCCCAGTGGGGAGTCGGAGGAGGGGAACAGCTCAGAGAGTGAGTCAGAGCATCAGCTGCAAGTGAACAGCGGCAGCTGTAAGAGGACGGAGCTCTTCAGTGCCACCAAGCCTCACCGTCAGCTCTGTCGCTCTCCATGCCTGGACCGGCCTAGCTTCTCCCAGAGCAGTACTCTACCAGAGCTCCGCCCCGACGACACCAAGGCCGCCGCAGTCCTCAAACAGGCCAGTGACAAGGTGTACCAAACCAAGATGGAGTTTGCCTTGAAGCTGGGATACTCAGGTGAACAGGTGGAGACGGTGCTGAACAAGTTAGGGGCTGCTGCCCTCATCAATGATATTCTGGCTGAGCTTGTGAGGCTTGGTAATAAAGGTGAACTGGAAGTTCAAGCCAGCAGTAACACAGGCACGTTGGTCTCCCGTGGAGGCCCCTGTGTCAAAGAGGCTGTCAGTCCGGAGGTGTCACTTGAAGATGATTCCGTAGATCCTTATGATAATCTCAGGCCTATTGTCATTGATGGATCGAATGTGGCAATGAGGTAAGTCTCATTTTGTACCTTACCTCGTGCAAAATGTGTTCTGAACCATCTGTTTTTGAAAGACTGTACTTGAATTACCTTTACAAGCAGACTTTTTTACTATGTGGTTGTTTTGTTTTGTAGCCATGGAAACAAAGAGGTTTTCTCTTGCCTTGGTATCCAATTGGCTGTTGATTGGTTTGTGGAGAAAGGGCACAAAGACATCACAGTGTTTGTTCCTGCCTGGAGGAAAGAGCAGTCGAGACCTGACGCCCCCATTACAGGTACTAAAACTCTACTTCAATTAACCACATTTAGACGTACAAGCCCGAGATATTTTCTAAAAAGGTTGCCTATGTTTTGGGGGGAGGGTGGGTGTGTTTGTTTTATCGACGTGTGTGAACATTGAGCTCAATTTTCCAGTGCAAAAAAAACACCTACAGTGAGAAATGATTGTTACCATTTTAAATAGATCATCTTAAATTAACAATTATTTGAGTTTGAATTATGTTGGACTGCAATTAATTTGTTTGTTTACAAATGTAATGCATATGAAAATCTCAATGTGTAATCACGCAAACCACAGGTACATAGGCCTACAGAGTTCTGTGTAACAATTTGTACACTGCTGTTCTTGACTGATGTTTTAACTTTAATTTCACAGACCAAGACATTTTGCGGAAGCTGGAGAAAGAAAAGATCCTAGTGTTCACCCCATCTAGAAGAGTCCAAGGGAGGAGAGTGGTGTGCTATGATGATCGCTTTATAGTGAAACTGGCTTGTGACTCTGATGGCATAATTGTGTCAAATGACAACTACAGGGACTTACAGAATGAGAAGCCGGAGTGGAAGAAGTTCATAGAGGAGCGGCTGCTGATGTACTCGTTTGTCAATGATAAGTAAGTCATCAAAGGCCTTAGTTACTTGGGCAATGAGTGTAATTAGCTACACAATAACTAAGCATATTCCCGTTTTATGTTTTAGATTCATGCCACCTGATGACCCTTTGGGAAGACACGGTCCAAGTTTAGAGAATTTTCTCCGCAAGCGTCCTGTTGTTCCAGAGCACAAAAAGCAACCCTGTCCATATGGTATGTTGTCTCAACAAATAATCATATTGTATTTTTGTGGTTTAACTGCTGATGTATATATTGTTTAATTTGTGCTCTCTTTTATATCACCTTAAACAGGGAAAAAATGCACTTATGGACATAAGTGCAAGTACTACCATCCAGAGCGTGCAAACCAGCCCCAACGGTCAGTGGCTGATGAACTGAGGGCATTTGCCAAGTTGTCTGCTGTGAAGACAATGAGCGAGGGGGCCCTGGCCAAGTGTGGCACTGGACTCGCCACAGCTAAGGGGGAGAGTGGCTCTGAGGCTAAACGAGTGACCCCAAAGCGCCAGTCCGACCCCAGCATCCGCTCAGTCGCCTGCGAGCCAGAGGAGAGACTGTCCGCTGTCCGTAAGCCTGAGGCAAATTCTGTGCCTTCCCTTGTGTCTGCCCTCAGCGTGCCCACCATGCAGCCTGCAAAGAGCCATGCGGCTGGTGCCTTGAACACACGATCAGCCAGCAGCCCAGTACCCGGCTCCCTCCAGTTCACCCACAGCTCTCTGGAGCACATGTCTAGTGTACAGTACCCACATCCACCCATCCTAGTCACCAACAGCCATGGCGCTTCTGTCACTTACAGTGAACAGTTTCCTAAGTACGATTCTGTGAGCACGGACCACGGATACTACTCTATGCTTAGTGATTTTTCTAACATGAGCATGAGCAGCATGCACAACGTGGACAGCTTCTGTAGCATGGAGCATGAGCACGGGGTTTATCTGAGAAATCCCAGCCAGCATTGCCCTGAGCCCTGCCTCAGCCACTCTAACAGTGACTCCTTTTCCTCTTATGGGGAATTATACATGAGCTCAGTGGACAGTAGCCTGGATGAGAGCATGAAGGGACAGCAGTCTCCAGCACAGAGCAGACTCCAGGCCTCCTCCCATGGGGGGTTCCACCACGAGGCCCTGACCCGGGTGCAGAGCTATGGCCATGAGGAGCCCAAGCAAGGTCCATGCAGGAAGCAGTCCATATCCCACCTGGCACCGCATGTCCAGCACCCTGTTGTTGGGGCCCGGTCCAGCTGCCCAGGGGACTACCCCTTACCTCAGAATGTCCTCCCGTCACAGTCCTCGCAGCCGGGACGCTCCCTGGGCATGACACGTATGGACAGCATCTCAGACTCCAGGCTGTACGAGAGTAACCCCATGAGGCAGCGCAGACCCCCACTATGCCGCGAGCAGCATGCCAGCTGGGACCCGCTGCCCTGCGGCAGTGAGTCCTATGGATACCATTCGTACCCCCTGAGTAACAGCCTGATGCAGCCGTGTTGTGAGCGGGTGATGGTCCGCAGCATGCCTGACAAGATGGAGCAGATTTGGAGGTCTCCGTGGGAGAACCCGCCTCAAGCCGAGCACCAGGAGCGCCATGTCATCCCAGAGCACCTGTACCAAACATACCGCAACCTCTGCAACATCTTCCCATCTTTCGTGGTGCACTCTGTCATGGAGAAAAACCCTCATCTGACGGACCCACAACAACTCGCTGCCGTCATTGTCACGAAGCTGAGGTCTTGCCATTGAGTATTTTATTTTTATTTTTGAATCTACAATTGTCTGAATAGTATTAGTACTCTACATTTGAAGTAAGTTATTTGATTGTCATCCAAACAATTTGTCCTCATGAAATTCACTAATGTAAGCGAAAACTTTGACTGATGGTAAGATATTGAATTTGAACGAAGTCGTCCATTTTAATACAGAGCAGAATTATTTCACTATACGTAGATCATATTGTGCATATCTGACATTGCTGTAAATACTACGTGACTTTTGTTTATTGTGCAATTATTATTTTGGGGTAAAAGACAGAGGGAAGTGAGTGCAAGCATACCTCAGAGCATGAACTTTCACGTTTAATGGCCTTATATCTGAATGACCTCACTGCTCCAGTCATTGTTTAACGGGTTTCAATTAATATCCTAATGTAGTTGAGTTCAGTCTCCTTTGCGTTTTAAATGTTAAGCACTAAGTATTTAGAATTATATATATTTTCTCAATCTCACTTTACAAAGCTACTATTTTGGTAGAGCTTGCGAGTGCACGTACATAAGCAAGCCAAACTACAACTGGGAAAGATTATACTTAAAACATCTGTGCACATATAAAACACATGAAAGCCATTTAAAAGACATTTCAAAGCTGCTGAAATAATGCCAAAAATTTTGAGAATTAACCTTGTCATTATAAAGCGATCGTAGTTTTGATGCAGACAATTGATTGGGTAGTAGTGTAACATCACATCAGTGTTGTAAGACTTAACCGTTGATGTATTGTATGCCTGGCTGTGTTGATTAGTTACCTTAATGTAACTGTTACATGGGAATGATTGGGAACATTTTTGGGCATGTATATATCTTTGTCTTGCACCTTGGGACCTGGCATGTGACTTGATGGCACATCCAGTGTTTAACGTGACTTATATTTGTAATTACTAAGGAACTGGTGAAGTCTCATCTGCAAAATGCTTTAAAGAAAAGCATCCATTTCCTTATTTATGCTGAGAGACAAGCCATGCAAAGAAAACGAAAACATCTCTGAATGTTATTTGCCCAAAATATTTTTCGGGCTTTGTTGAGTTTGTTTTTTCATGAACTAAGAGCAGGCCATGTTGGGCCTCTTGTCTCTTCATGAGAAGGTGTGACACACTGCCTAAATGTTTCTTCCTGTGAAACACTCAGAAAGCGAGGCTGCCGTCAGGGTTGTTTCTGGCATTTGGCTTACAGTTTGCGTGCCTACCTTTCCCCTCACTATTTTCCCTCAAGTTTGAAAGGCTTCATAATGGTAAAGTAATAAAGACCCCCCCCCCCCCCCCCCCCCCCCACACACACTTACACTAAGTGACATAAAAGTGGGAATAAACTACTGAAATGTGAAATTTGTTGGTTATAATGTAATCTGTCACAGAATCATGTTTCTTTTCTCAGTGAGTAAAATATCATGATCTGAAATCAAGGTCCTGGGCCATATCCAATGCACATTTAGTTTATTTTGACATGGCATGTGCATGTTTCATACTTTTGATGATAGCAGAAAGCCCCCCCACCCTCGCCTTTTGAAGTGCCGCAAACGACAAAGCCTAAAATGTCTAGAAATGACATTTGTTTGTTGATACAAATTGTATCTATTTCTTGATTGTAAAATATATTTATGAAATGTATATTATAAAAAATTGTTTTATTTAAGAAGAAAAAAATACAATGCCATAATGTTTGTGACACTATGTGTCACTGGGAGTAGCCCATTGGTATGTATTATTTCTTACTGGGCACAGTAGTTTATTTACAGGGACACTTACGTGCTACATAGAAGTGCACAGATACCCTGTGTGTAGCTGTAAGCATTGTGTCCTCTCTCTGTGTATACTAAAATTACCACTCAATGTACCGTTTTAATGTGCTATTAAACTTGTTGCATTAAAGTTTTTTGCTGTGTTGTAACCCAAGCAGCTTGATAAAAAAATAATATTTTCTGCTCTTTTCCTGCATTGATACCATCTGTATTTAAATGTATTGACATGTAGACATTGAATAACATGCCAAATCTGGCTACATTTTAGTTGCTTCACAGAAAACTGAATAGATTGAAATGCCAGTCATAATTGCTTGGGTTACGAAACTTCGGGGGTTATTTATTAAATTCTATAAAGAAAAAAGGATTTTACCCAGATAATAATATATTCAACTCTTAGTCTACTGCTATAATAAAGTCAATTGACTGTGTGTCAGTATGAGTATGAGTATTTGAGACAAGTAATCTGTTTTACCTCTGATTGGACAAGGGTAAAACGTGTGGAAAGGGATTTGATGAATAACCCTCTTTTATTTGGTAACAAGATTATATCTTTATTGATTTATAGTTTACTTTGGTAAATTTGTCACTCACAAATGGCACTTGATCTAGCCTTAAGTATTTTAAAGCATGTGAGATTATATTGGTTTTAGTTATATGTTTCAAATGAGAAATGTTATTTTAGCCCTGAGCATTTGTAATTACATTTGAATTTAAAAGATAGGCCTATGTTTGATGACTGATTTCACTCTTTATCTTCATATTGGTGGTCTCAGCAACTAGGCTTGCGGTTGATTTTATTGTTTGAATTGAACACAGCAGATAGAGGGTTGAAATGCTACAAATAATTGTCAATGTGTAGATTAACCTTGAATCAATGTTCTAAATAGACCAGCTCACCTGACATTGTAAATTCTCTTATACACCACAATAGCAATTCTCAGGTACTATGAGATTTACTACAAATTACTTCAGAAACAATATTATTGATGTGTGCTATTACTATAAATGATAAATGCGCTTACAAAGTCAGATTTGTGAATTAGTTCAGGTCTCATGTCCTAAAGCTAAATTGAACTGTCTTGTATTGTGGTTTTGCAATGTAAAGGGGTTATAGGAGTGAGTTGACAACTAGGTCATGTGTTATAAGCTGCAGTAGTTTGTTCTATTCTATGTTGAATGAAACGCATTGCTTTTAAATTGTTTTAAGTAAGAAAACAATTACAAAAAGACAAAAACACTGAACTCTTTGGGTCTGTTGGCTCAAACAAAATGTAAGTCTCTATGACCAAGTGTGTTTGTTTCCTCAAATAAAGCAAAACTATGTTTATACGGTGTTATTTTGTTGGCCCTATCAAGCATTTCATCTTCTTTCAGATGTCACATTTTTTAACAGCATTTTGATATTCTACAGCAGTCCCTCATCCAAGGGCCGGCAGAGGGGTGCAGGATGGCTGCTGAAAATAGTCACCATTGTATAGTCACTGAGGAGAGCTTGCAAGTATCCAGCTCATGTCTGCAAAGTAGTGTACTGTGTACACTACTCTGTATCCTGTGCTTATGACAAATTAACTTTGATTTATATGCCACTGGATTTTTTTTGAAAGTATTCTGACTGAATATAATTCATAATAATTTGTCAATTGTAATTCTGATACATATTAGTGGCATAAAAGCGATGAGGGGAACCTTATGTTTGCGTTGATCTATTGCTTACTCATAGATGGGTTGGTTGAAAACGTCACAAACGATGTGCGTGCTTCCATGGGGCAGAGGTAGGCTGGTTGTGATTTGACTGGCCAGATTGATAAAAAAAAAAACTGCAATGTGTGCAATCGTAAGTGACTCGTTTCATCTTATTATTACCATGTCTTGTTTTGAGGGATTTCATGTCAATGTTAAAATTCGCTAGCTAGCGAACCAACAACTGTAACGATGTATTTGAGAGACAAGTGGTCATTGTGCAAATGTATTAGTTTTCAATAAATGGTGGAGACGAAATATAGCTAACATGTTGTCAACTATGTAAGCCAGCCAACCTAATCTGTTTTTCCCCATGGTTGCGCACGCAATGTTTTTGTTGTTAAACAACCAACCCGTCTATATTTCTAGTTATATTTCTATGGAAGCCAACTGATTTAGAGTATAACTGATATTGTTTTGTTGTTTCTTAGCCTGCATGTGCATCGTGCTGACTGGTAATCTCCATCTCCACCTGATGGTCAAACACGGTCATGGTAGAGAAGTTATTCACCATCAGGCAGGAAGAGTCCTCCGACTGGCCTGGGACTTTCCCAAGTGTTCCTTCACTGGACTTTGTCTAAAGAGGCGAGAACACAAAATGCATTGTAAGTTGATTATTGCTTATCAATACAATCCTATTTAGATATAATGAAATAACATGGAATCAGAATATCCAATCACATTCATGTTCTGCAAATTGGCATGACAACTGAACTGACCTGTGCAAAGTTGCCAGGGAGAACCCCTGAGTTCCGCGGCCCTCTCGGCCCGGACAAATGGGCTCAGGTACTCTTGGACGTCCTCCAGCCTCTGGCTGGGCCTTGCATGGGTCAGACCCGGGGCTCCATGTCCACCAGGATACCAAAAGTTCAAACAGTAAGTAATTTTCAAACATAATGGTAGAAAATATTTTTCATAAGCTGGTACAGAGCAGGTGAGAATACAATAAGTGATGTGTGTACATAAGTCAGTTGCTGCTGGAGCAGGTGAGGCATTGCCACACGG
Organism: Oncorhynchus clarkii lewisi; assembly: GCF_045791955.1. Classification (NCBI taxonomy): domain Eukaryota; kingdom Metazoa; phylum Chordata; class Actinopteri; order Salmoniformes; family Salmonidae; genus Oncorhynchus; species Oncorhynchus clarkii. Next base: position 37,295,779 of record NC_092156.1, read on the forward strand.
AGCGTTCAGACATGCTGCAAGGAGTTGCTGCCACCTCAGCTGGATACGATTCATGAAGATCTTGTCCTCCAGTCTGGCATTCCTTTGGCTTTTTGATTCATAATGTTATCAGGTAAATCTGGCACTGTTTTATCTTTAAATTGAGTTTATTATTGGGGTAGAACATGATTGTACAGTTGGCATTGCAGAGGATGACCTCAGAGATCCACCCAGCAATATAGAAGGGTCTGTGTTTCTGGACTTCTTCAGAGAGCTGCTGCAGCTCCACAAACAGTTTCTCCAGGAGGAGGTGAATAAAGAGCTGAGAGTTGAGAGCCTTCAGGAGGGGCAGCCAGAAATGCAGGACGACTCGAGGAAGGCCGGGAGCAGTGGGGTAGGCATTCTTCTCTTAGTAAGGTAAGTGTGTATGGCTTACACTATTTTTGACATGACCCCAGTATTACTACAACATCCATTCATCAATAAATTAATCACAGAATTTACACAGATTTATTTTAAGAACTTTATTGGGGGAAAACAACCTAATCCCAGTCTTACCTGAGGGATCAACACCAAGTGACTCCAGCTGTACAATGGTTGGAACCATGACTCCATCCTCCATCAAAGCATATATTAGTATTTCACTATGTGGGAAAAAGATCAATGAGGGCCTGGAGCTTTTCCATTTCAATACAATTACTATTTGTTAAATACATTCTAATGCAGTTTGTCGAGTTGACATAACCATTACAATACCAATGAATGCGTTAACTGACCCAGACTCTAGTGCAAAGTGTTTGATCTGGGCAAGGATCCAGCTCACGTCTGCAGAGGGTGCTGGCCATAAGCTCTTTGGTTTGTCTTCCTCTCGAAATCCTTCAAACGTCTACACAACAAAAGAACATAGCAATGATGACCAAACTCACAATTCATGTTCTGGGACCGAATGTATAGATCATAGAATTGAAAAGAGAAGTATAGTCTATGATTGCTTTGAGCCCTATTGCGTCACAACCGAAAAACACACATGCCACCTGTTTATTGCACCCACCCTACCCCTCAACACAACTTAATGGCATCACAGTGAAACGCTGGGATGAGTACACAACCATATGCTATAAAATTACTCTACAGTAATAACAAAATGTCTCTCTTGAGAGGCCCTTGTGTATAGATGGGGTAGAGGAGATGCTGTGACGACTAGAGAACAGACAGAACGTCTTGACCCTCTATTAATATAGTATATTGAGTTGAGTGCACAAGTCTCACAAATCATAGGAAAAGTGTTATGATGTGGTTATAAATTAATGAAATTCTATTGGTCAGGTACACATATTTTGCAGATGTTATCATGGGTGTAGTGAAATGCTTATGTTCTTAGCTCCTACGGTACAGTAATACCAGGCTGAATCACATCCGGCTGTGATTGGGAGTCCCATAGGGCGGCGCACAATTGGCCCAGCGTCGTCCGGGTTTAGCTGGGGTAGGCCGTCATTGTAAATAAGAATGTGTTCTTAACTGACTTGCCTAGTTTAAAAAAATTAAACAATACATACAAATCCCAAAATTTTAAAGAAAGGAATAAAGAAATACAGAAATAGTAGAATGAGAAATGTCAGAATCTGGAATGTAAATATAGTGTGCCTTCAGAAAGTATTCGTACCCCTTGACTTATTCCACATTTTTTGTGTACAGCCTGAATTTAAAATTGATTAAATAGATTGTTTCTCACCCATCTACACACAATACCCCATAATGACAAAGTGAAAACATGTTTTTAGAAATTTTAGCAAATGTATTGAAAATGAAATATCTAATTTGCAAAAGTATTCACACCATTGAAGCAATACTTTGTAGAAGCACCTTTGATGGTGATTATATCAGTGTCTTTTTGGATAAGTCTCTAAGAGCTTTGCACACCTGAATTGTCATAGATTTTCTAGCTGATTTAAGTCAAAACTGTAACTAGAACATTCAATGTCTTCTTGGTAAGCAACTGCAGTGTAGATTTGGCCTTGTGTTTTAGGTTATTATCCCGCTGAAAGGTGCATTTGTGTCTGTTGAAAAGCAGACAAACAGGTTTTCCTCTAGGATTTTGCCTGTGCTTATAGCTGTATTCTGTTTATTTTTATCCTAAAAAACTCCCTAGTCCTTACCGATGACAAGCCTACCCATAACACGATGTAGCCACCACTATGCTTGAAAATATGAAGTGGTACTCAATGATGTGTTGTGTTGGATTTGCCCCAAACATAACGCTTTGTATTCAGGACAAAAAGTTCATTTCTTTGCCACATTTTTTGCAGTATTACTTAAGTGCCTTGTTGCAAACAGGATGCATGTTTTGGAATATTTTCATTCTGTAAAGGCTTCCTTTCCCCTCTGTCATTTAGGTTAGTATTGTGGAGTAACAACAATGTTGTTGATCCACCCTCAGTTATCATATCGCAACTATTAAACTCTGTAACTGTTTTAAAATCCCCATTGACCTCATGGTGAAACCCCTTAGCAGTTTCCTTCCTTTCCGACAACTGAGTTAGGAAGGATGCCTGTACCTTTTTAGTGACTGGGTGTATTGATACACCATACCAAGACTAATTAATAACTTCACCATGCTCAAAGGGATATTCAGCATTTATTTTTGAAATGTTATATCAAAAACCTTCCTTGTCATTGTGGTTGAATCTGTGCTTAAAATACACTATTCAATTGAGGGACCTTACAGATATGTGCATGTGTGGGGTACAGATATGGGGTAGTCATTCAAAAATCATGTTAGCCACTATTATTGAACATGGAATGAGTCCATGCAACTTTGTTAAGCACATATTTACTCCTGAATTTATTTAGGCTTGCCATAACAAAGGATTTTAATACTTATTGATTGAAGACATTTCAGCTTTGAATTGTTTGTTAATTTCAAAAATTCCACTTTGACATTATGGGGAATTGTGTGTAGATCAGTGACACAAAATCAACATTTTAAAAACAGGCTGTAACACAACTAAATGTGGAAAATTTACACACAGTGCATTACAGCCTTCTTCTAAAATGGATTAAATAGTTTTTTCCCCTCATAAATATACACACAATACCCCATAATGACAAAGGAAAAGCAGGTTTAAAAAAAATCACATTTACTTAAGTATTCAATCTCTTTACTCAATACTTTGCTGAAGCACCTTTGGCAGCGATTACAGCCTCGAGTCTTCTTGGGTATGACGCTATAAGCTTGGCACACATGTATTTGTGGAGTTTCTCCCATTTTTCTCTGCAGATCCTCTCAAGCTCTGTCAGGTTGGATGGGGAGTGTCGCAGCACAGCTATTTTCAGGTCTCTCCAGAGATTTTCAATCGGGTTCAAGTCCAGGCTTTGGATGGGCCACTCAAGTACATTCAGAGACTTGTCCCAAAGCCACTCCTGCGTTGTCTTGGATGTGTACTTAGGGTCATTGTCCTGTTGGAAGGTTAACCTCTGCCCCAGTCTGAGGTCCTGAGCGCTCTGGAACAGGTTTCCATCAAGTCTCAATACTTACAGTATGTAAATAAGATATCTGTTTTTTGATTTTTAATATATTTGCAAAAATTCAAAAAATCTGTTTTCGCTTTGTCATTATGGGGTATTGTGTGTAGATTGATGATTCATTTAAAAAATATTTTTTTTAGAATAAGGCTGTAACGTAACTAAATGTGGAAAAAGGGAAGGGGTCTGAATACTTAATAATCATATCTCTGATGATTATATTTCTGATTCTGAGCCTCAGCCTGAACCTATCCAGGCTGTATCACATCCGGACGTGATTTGGCGTTGGTAGGCCATCATTGTAAATAATAATTGTTCTTAATTGACTTGGCTAGTTAAATAAAGGTTTAAAAAAAAATGTAATATTAAAAACAATACACCTCCGAGGCGCACTGCCTGTGCCACCAACAAATTAAACTGCGACAACGTTTGGATTATCAGGATTATAAACACAAAATGTCATCACTGGATAATATACGCCATTTAGCACACACTTTTATTCAAAAGAGAGAGCAGGCCCTACATATAAAGCAAAAATGCAACATCAGCAATGCACTCACCAGATTTTGTTGTTTGTAACATGCACATGCTCCAACTGATACCATTGCGTGAAGACACAATCTGACAATAACTTCTGTCTTGTCATATTGACACTTATATTCATTCTAATGCCATTATTACTTTTGTGATGATTTTCACTGTTAATAAAGCACACTTGGCGCTTATACTGTAATGATGTTTAGGCTACTCATGTTTTCATCATTTAACCGAGCATCTTGCTGACCATACGTCTTGGTGGTTGGTGTTTCAACACATATGCGTTCTGTTTGATAGTTGTAACAAAGGCACTAAAATGTATTGAACACTTGAATTTGTATTTTTGTTTTTACATATCTTACAGTAACGTAAACAAATAAAAATGATTTTGTGTTATTTGCGTAAAAAATTGTATTCTACTGTTACCTAAGACCTTCATAAACACAACCAAATTGTTACTTTTGCTTTACCAAATATCACATGTATTAATTACACTATTAGAATTAGCTTGAAGGGGCGGTTTTAATTTATTTTTTATTGTGCAGTGTACAAATAAGAGGCCCGTGAAAAAAATGTTCCCCCCTATTGAAATCAAATGCCCATCCAGCTGATTCATTCTGCCTCCGGCCCTGCAATCACCCTAAATTGTTGTGTGAGTATTATTTGTAACAATGATTGCAAACAATACAGCTGCCAACCTGTCATGTGACATAATGTAACATTTGAATATTGAAACAAGTTAACAAAGCAATTCACATAGAATCTAAAAAATAGTCATTTTGCAACAGGATAACATTATCTGAAGATCAAATATGTGTATCCCTTACCTAGCCAGACCTAGCTATCTAGCCGGCCAGCCGGACCTAGCTTTCCGGCATGCCGGCCGGCAGGACCTAGCTACCTGGCCAGCCGGCCGGACGGACCTAGCTATCTGGTCAGAACCAGGTGTCTGCCCGGCCGGACGGCAGGAACTAGCTATCTGTCTTTGTACAGTACAGTCTATCTTACTGGTATCGACATCTGGCCCATATTTGTATGAGTGGTTACAGGCCTTTATATTAGGCCTTGGCCTATCCTATTTCTGTAATTATTTCAGTAGGTGTCCATATTTGTCCATGGGTCAGGGGAAGTGGAATGAGGCTGGATGCAATGAGATATTTGCATACACAAAAATGTACTTCATATGAAATTCAAATGATTGTATTGCTTGAAAGTCGACTTCAATAGGCCTGTTTTTCATATGGGTGGTACACATGTGCAGGCCTGACTATGTGTCACAAGACAAAACTCCTCTGAGGTTTAATCATTTTTGTAAAACTGTTATTTATATTCAATCCATTATAGAAATTGAGCTCTAGGTGTTTGTTGAAAAGAATAGGCAAAAGGCAATGGCAGTTATCAAATAAACTATCGGGTGTGCCTGTCCCAGAAACAATGTCGCTTAGGTGACTTTAAAAATCGCATTATTATACCTTGATAAACTGGAGTAAAATGAAATGGCTACTAGAAGCCTAGCTGCCTAGTTTTAGGGTATGTGGAAAATTACATCAATCAGAATTCGGAGGGATATCCTGGCTTTATTTTATAGTCCAGGAATTTATACTAAACAAAAAATATAAACAAGTGTTGATCCCATGTTTCATGAGCTGAAATAAAAGATCCCTAAGATCCCAACATTTTTGTATACACACAAAAAGCTTATTTCTCTCAAATTTTGTGCACAAATTTGTTTACATCCCTGTTAGTGAACATTTCTCATTTGCCAAGATAATCCATCCACCTGACCAGGTGTGGCATATCAAGAAGCTTATTAAACAGCACGATAATTACACAGACGCACCTTGTGCTGGGGACAATTAAAGGCTTCTCTAAAATGTGCAGTTTTGTCACACAACACAATGACACAGATGTCTCAATTGTTGAGGGAGTGTTCAATTGGCATGCTGACTGCAGCAATGTCCACCAGAATTGTTGCCAAATAATTGAAGGTTCATTTCTCTACCATATGCCACCTCAAACATCGTTTTAGAGAATTTGGCAGTATGTCCAATCGGCCGCACAACCGACCATGTGTAACCACGCCAGCCCAGGACCTCCACATCCAGCTTCTTCACCTTCACTATCATCTGAGACCAGCCACCCGGACAGCTGATGAAACTGAGGAGTATTTCTGTGCTCCTGCCCAGTTATCAGTGGGGGGAAAAGGACCCAATTGTCATACTTGAGTAAAAGTTAACATATGTTATTATAAAATGACTCAAGTAAAAGTGAAAGTCACCCTGTAAAATACTACTCGAGTAAAAGTATAAAAGTATTTGGTTTTAGATATACTTAAGTATCAAAAGTAAATGTAATTGATAATGTACTTAAGTATCAAAAGTAAAAGTATAAATCATTTCAAAACCCTAGACCCACTCCAATTTGCATACCGCCCAAACAGATCCACAGATGATGCAATCTCTATTGCACTCCACACTGCCCTTTCCCACATGGACAAAAGGAACACCTATGTGAGAATGCTGTTCATTGACTACAGCTCAGCATTCAACACCATAGTACCCTCAAAGCTCATCACCAAGCTAAGGATCCTGGGACTAAACACCTCCCTCTGCAACTGGATCCTGGATTTCCTGACAGGCCGACCCCAGGTGGTGAGGGTAGGTAGCAACACATCTGCCACACTGATCCTCAACACTGGAGCTCCCCAAGGGTGCGTGCTCAGTCTCCTCCTGTACTCCCTGTTCACCCACGACTGCATGGCCAGGCATGACTCCAACACCATCAATAAGTTTGCTGACGACACAACAGTTATAGGCCTGCTCACCGACAACGACGAGACAGCCTATAGGGAGGAGGTCAGAGACCTGGCCGGGTGGTGCCAGAATAACAACCTATCCCTCAACGTAACCAAGATTAAGGAGATGATTGTGGACTACAGGAAAAGGGGCACCGAGCACGTCCCCATTCTCATCGACGGGGCTGTAGTGGAACAAGTTGAGAGCTTCAAATTCATTGGTGTACACATCAACAACAAACTAGATTGGTCCAAACACACCAAGACAGTTGTGAAGAGGGCACGACAAAGCTTATTCCCCCTCAGGAAACTAAAAAGATTTGGCATGGGTCCTGAGATCCTCAAAAGGTTCTACAGCTACAACATCGAGAGCATCACTGCCTGTTACGGCAATTGCTCGGCCTCCGACAGCAAGGCACTTCAGAAGGTAGTGCGTACGGCCCAGTACATCATTGGGGCAAAGCTGCCTGCCATCCAGGACCTCTACACCAGGCGGTGTCAGAGGAAGGCCCTAAAAATTGTCAAAGACCCCAGCCACCCCAGTCATAGACTGTTCTCTCTACTACTGCATGGCAAGCGGTTCCGAAGTGCCAAGTCTAGGACAAAAAGGCTTCTCAACAGTTTTTACCCCCAAGCCATAAGACTCCTGAACAGGTAACCAAATGGCTAATCGGGCTATCTGCATTGTGTCCCACCACCCGCCAACCCCTCTTTTTACACTTCTGCTACTCTCTGTTCATCATATATGCATAGTCACTTTAACGATACCTACATGTACATACTACCTCAATAAGCCTGACTAACAGGTGTCTGTATATAGCCTTGCTACTCTTTCTTCAAATGTCCTTTACTGTTATGTGAAATCCATATATTATTATATATTTGTTATTTTATTTAACCTTTATTTAATCCGTAATCCATAATTTATTTATTTCAATTGACCGATTTCCTTATATGAACTGTAACTCAGTAAAATCGTTGAAATTGTTGCAATTTGCGCTTATATTTTTGTTCAGTATAGTTAAACTGTTTACGTTTAACTGGAGTTTTACAAAGGCATAACGGGTCATGAGAATACAGGCGGAGTCTGCTGAAAACTACTTTTAGAATGTCTTCATTGGGTTGGGTGTGGTTTTTCAGTCACAGTGCTATTAGCAGGAAATCAAGCTCTGGACCACGACTTTGAGGCGAAACAAAGAAATAGTCCAATACGAGTAGCCAGCCTTCTTTAGGTTGTGGGAAAAGTTTGAAATCAAAGATAAACTGAACGTGACTGACGCTATTTCAGATTGCGCACTTTATCTAATGGACACACGTTTTAGTTGACTCCATCGTTGCCATCATCCAATTCCTGACATCAGTGACTAAAGACCGAGAACTGCAAAAATGCCAAAGACGGTGAGTATTTTTTTTTGTGTTTGGGAACAGTTTATTTCCAACGTTCACATATACAAAGACGTTATTTAAAACGCCACTCTGGTTAAAATGTATTCCGGTCTTGTTAAATCGAGAAAGATAATTTAGCCCATGATACAATGTCAAATGTTTGGATTGACTACACTATATGTCTTACAAAGCATCTATTCGAGGCAATAAACTAAGTGAGGATACTGAATTTGCCTGACTTTGTATCCTAAAGTAGCCTAGGGCTATAGGTCCGAAAAGGTTTCGCGCGCATCAAATGAATGAAACGTTTATTGTCTATATCGCTGTTACCTATATTTTTCCTGCAGATTCTCAAAAACTTGTTTTATTAACGATTTCAATGAATTGATAGCTTATAATGTTGACCAAAGTTATTTTTTGTTGACCTATGTTTGTGTCAATTATATTAACCGTTATTTTGTGTCAAACTATGCGCTATCGACAACCCCCCCTTCCTGGAACGTGATTGGCTTCCGAATGAACTTTAAAAGAAGTTGAATGGCGCTTCGTTGTATTCATATAAACTCTATATCCCTGTTCGTAAACAATTATGTCAGACAAAATGTACGTTATTATTCATATCAACGCGGCCAATTAGTTTGGGTTTTGTTTGCTGTGGGTTTACCGGAGGTTCCCATTCGTTGACGTTGTTTGTCTTTGTGGTACCCAGTAGTACAACATCTAGCCTGACAGATGCACTCTTCAACAGTGAACTCCTATGGTAGTCTGTCCTATAGGATTGCTATTGAATGATGCAGGTCAGGTCACATGCAATCTGCTCTATCAAAATGTAGTCTATACAGAATCTAAAAGTACTTAAAAATTGATCTATGGCAAACCTTTAAGTTTACCAGGCCTGTGTATTAGGTTTTTCCTACATAGCCCAGCCCAGGGAAATGTAGTTCAATGTAGAATCCACTGAATCAGTTCTATTGATGTTACATTGCACTGCATCTGTAATTTATATAATTTCTACATTATCTTTATCAAGTATTTACATCAAATTAGGAACATTGAATATTCCATTCTGTGTAGCATCATAGCATAGGCCTACTACATGATTCACAAGACAGAAAAGTAAGACATCAGGATTTTTTAAAAATCACTGCGATCAAATGCGCCTCAGGTAATGACAGTAAAATAAAGTGCAGTGTTGTGACATTTACCTTTTAAGACTTTTAACTCATGAGAAGATTATAGTTGTATTATTTTTTTATCTTTGTATTTGTATTAACATGTCTTTTCACACCAGTCATTCATGTGTCCCCCTACCATTAGTGTAGGCTTTGCTTCTTTTGGCATTGTTACAGTTTCCCAAGGAACCGTAATCTAGTGACTCAAGGTTTCTGAGATTACGTCAGTTCCTTTTTAGCTATTTCCTGGCCTGCAGTCTCTTGACTGCCACTGAAAGCCTTATTTGGTGTTTCACAGCACAGACTCCCCCTTCTCCGCCCTGCACAACTGCAACTGCATGGTTCCTCAGCCATCGTTTCAGCACTTGAGAGTCTGTAATTTCAGCAAACCATGACGCCCACCATCTCAGATTGTTCTGAAATTGCTTCTGTAGTTAGAAACAGATACGATTGGCATTCCTGCAACATTATTTATTGCATTATTTACCATAACTTTAAGGTAGTTTATTGTCCCCGAATTGGCCCTTTTAACCATATCAGTCCCGATACCCCAGCAAAACCCAGGCTTTTCATTTATCTGCAGCCCTTATATTTAGCCTCACAATGAAGTGTTTTACCATTTTCTTTCTAGGACAGCCAGGTTTTTTATATTTTTTATATTTTATTTAACCATTATTTAACTAGGCAAGTCAGTTAAGAACAAATTCTTATTTAGAATGACAGCCTACCAAAAGGCAAACGGCCTTCTGCTGGGAAGGGGGCTGGGATTAAAGATACAAATAAATAAAATAAAAATATGGGACAAAACACACATCATGACAAGAGACAACACAACACTACATAAAGAGAGACCTAAGATGACAACATAACATGGCAGCAGCACAACATGGTAGCAGCACAAAACAGTGAACAAACATTGTTAGGCACAGACAACAGCACAAAGTGCAAGAAGGTAGAGACAACAATACATCACGCAAAGCAGCCACAACTGTCAGTAAGAGTGTCCATGATTGAGTCTTTGAATTAAGAGATTGAGATAAGATTGAGTTACTAGTAGAACGCAAAGCAATTTGACATAAGCAGTTGGGGTCATGGTCTGCCAAAGCAAAAACCTGATAAAAATACATTAATATGAATGCTGTAAGTACAGAACTTGTTTGCTCAGTGGGAAATGAATATCCAACTAGTCAGTGACAACTGTGTGGAGTTTGACAGCAAGTATGTGAGCTTATTACAGTAATATGACACTGTCCTGAGATTTCCTATGGTGTTCTATGTAGATGAACCCCTTACCTTGTAATAATTATTGTGTAGCTTGTGAGCGTCATAGAGCAAACATGTTACACGTGCGTGTTAGTGAGAGTCTCAGCTTTTCATAGATAGCGTTATAGTTTTTAGCTCAGACTCAACAGACATTTTTGTAAAAAAAGACCCCGCCCCGGGCCCCTTCGGGATCAGCCCTTGTCTCACAAACACCTCTCTATGTCAGCCTCCAATGGATACAGAAGAAAAAGACGAATCCAATTGTACAACCACTAAGTCTGTAGCTCAAACACACAATGTTTAAAAGTGGTTAAGCGTCTTAAATCACGCCCGCACAACAGTGGGATTCATTGGGTTAATTTATAGGATTCCCATAATATTTAAGAATTATAGTACCCAACATCCGATTTGGATCAAACTTCTTCCTGCTATTGAGTAAGACACGAGGAATACAATAAAATGGCCACCAGTGGACCCCCCACACCCCACTCCTATCCCACCCCAACAACCAGTATACAGTATAGTAGGTCTCTATGTCTGACAAGTAGTATAGAGCTGCAGCTTGGAGTATTACTACTTCATCCTATGTAATGTATTTCCTTTGAATCTGTTTTATTTCTTTCTCTCTCCTGTTAAGAGAGATTAGCCATTGTATTCGCATTAGTGTGAAAGTACCAGTTTTTGCCCACTAGGTGCCGCTGTTCCTGCTACCGCTACATCATTTTATCAATGTTGCTGGTCTTTTGTGTTTATTAAATGGAACACAGCATTTTCTTTGCGACTTTGGGTAGAAAACAAATACCTTTTGCTAATGATAAAAATAAATTGTGTAGTCATCCTCACAAGTCAAGCCAGTCCTCCATGAAAACATTTTAGTTCCTCCATGAAACCATCACCAGATTCACAGGGAATACATTACATAAGATGAAGACCAATCTTTCAAGCCGCAGCTGTATACTATTTGTTAGACATAGTGAACTGATACTGTATACTGGTTGTTGTGGTGGGTTTGGCATGTGGTGTGGTGTGTCCGGGGTTGGTTTTTGGTAATTTTATTGGCTTCTTCAAGTCTTATTCATAGTTGAGAATCAGATGTTAGGTACTATATTTATTTAAGATTACTTAAGAATCCTATAAATTAAAAGGACAATTTGAGTGCAAATAGAGGTGCACTGATATTAAATTTTTGGCCGATATCCAATATTTTCCTTGACAAAAAAACTGATGCCGATAACCGATATTTACAATTTTAGCGGCCTTTTAAGCATTCTAGTACAGTTAAATAGTTTACACACACACATGGACACAGCGGTCTAAGGCACTGCATCTCAGTGCAAGATGCGTCACTACAGTCCCTGGTTCGAATCCAGGCTGTATCACATCCGGCCGTGATTGGGAGTCCCAATTGGCCCAGTGTTGTCCGGGCCGTCATTGTAAGTAAGAATTTGACTTGACTTGACTTGCCTAGTTAAATAAAGTTTATTTTGTTGGCATTTACGTATGTCCCCATTACCAGCAAAACATAATCAAAACCTATTTCTTTCACCTACTTGCTGTGCTGTTTCGTTGTTCATTTGTTCAGTTGTTTCATTCTCAAACAGAATTTCTATGGAATGCCATTTGGGTCATTGCATGTCAAAAAAGATACACGTCAAATAACACAATTTGACGTGTCAAATAACTGTTTGCTGACTAGCTATTTATTTTCATGAACTGAAGTTCAATTTCAATAGGCTAACAAAAAGTGGGATCCTAGCTAATACTTACTCACAAGGATTCCTAAATAGTTGCTAAAAATAATGAAAATGACTGCAGGTTGGTGCTAGCTAGGTACCAAGCTAAAGCCAGTTGCGATTGAACAAACTATTCTTTATTACCAACAGGGTATTGTAAACACATCGTGGCCTGTATCTGCTTGTTTACAGACTTTTTTTGTACAGCTTTGACAGTGCTACAGTATCTTTTTTGACACACAAAGACCCAAACGGCATTCCGTAGTGTGTATGTCGTGAAGCTAATAGCAGTGATGCCATTACTGTGTGTCTCCGGTAGGGCAACATCTGAAAAATAGCGCACTTGGTAGTGTGTACCGGTGCTCGACCAGTCGGCAAAAGCCAACATCGCCCACGACAGAGAAAGGTTGATTGTCAAGGGCAATATCTTGGCTTTAATGGGTTTCACCTTTGAGTTGTCTTGCTGAAATTTTGTTACTCTTTCAAATGACTGCTCGATCCACAGAGCAGACATTGTGGGCTAGTTTAGGAATGCTGTGTTGCACGTATAGCGCAACATTTTACGTGGCGTCAAGTTATATAGGTAAGCACGTCATGACATCTGTTTTGCACATCGGGGTGTTAAACTAGATATCAGCCGATACCGATGTTGGCATTTTTAGCTAATACCGGCCGATTCCGATATGTTCACTGATATACCGTGCATCCCTAGGTTCAAATCAATTATCTTAATTTCTCAGAGATCAAATTATATTTTAATAAAATGCTAATCTTATTTGTCTCTAACTACAGAAATGATTTCAGCACAATCTGAAATGGTTGGTGTCAAGCCTCTTTCTTGTGCTTTTTGATGTGGAATGACCCTTGATGTTTTTAAGCACTTCTACAGGTCACCCCATGTCAGAAACCAAATTGATTCCTGTCTCGTTAACAGATTACCCAGATAATGTTATAGTACATATGTTATAATATGCTATTTTACATCAAATAAAACATCTTATTACATTCATAAGACCCTTTCATCAATAAAAAGTTACTTGCACTCTGGTTAACTTTCCTTTTGATGTACCTTTAGACTCTATAACTCTACACATCACTAAGAAATGTGTTGGTATTCTATGAGGTTGCTTTCCTTCAGAAATATGATATTCTAATCAACAGCCATTTCTACTTCTTACTGTCCATGAAGTGAACTACTATATTGGCTTGAGTATAATTGTGTTAGCTGAAAAGTGTTAGTTCTTCATAAACAACAAACAACAGAAACAAATGAAGTGGAAAGACCAGTGCTATGTAAGAAAGGGATTAAGCAGCTCTGTAAAAGCACATAGCAGAGTTGAGATTAACAATTTGTAATAAACTAAGCCACAGGCGGTAGTGTGTGTGAAAGGCAGAAATTATGCAAACCTTTGGGGGCTTTAGCCCGTAAATGGAGAGTAACTGTGTGGCAGGTCTGAAACGTCTCTCCCTGGCTGCAGAAAACCAACCAGTGAGTTGTCTTTTGTTGTTTGTTTTGTGTTTTTTTGTTGATTTAGATGTAGTTTTGTTTCTAACAAACCTCATGTTTTACATAGGATCTCACCCGTGGTTAGCATAAAGCACTCCCAGTATTTCTTAGTAAGTGAACAATAATAATTCTGATAATGACCTTATCAATATGTGCTGAAGTAGTTGCTTTTAAGTTGTTTGAATACACAGAAGATGGCATTATCTGTGATTCATGAACCTGTTTTGAAAAAAGGATAAGTCATAGTACAGTGAGTTTAACTAACTTGAATCTAATAGACTCACACATTCAACCTGAAAAATATCTACATAATTGAAAATGTATTGATTCTGTAAAATTGACTTTAGTGGTAGTTTAAAACATGTTTGCTCTATGGAGAAGAGAGGTAATAGTTTGAGGCTAACCTACATCTCAGAATTTCGTGGAATTAGAGTGAGCTTTTAGCTTCTACTTTGTGAATGGTTAAAATGCACCCCCAAACAGATAAAAGTATATGTTACCAAGAATCTAACCACATAGTATTGTATAGGGATTATCCATCAGTTCCTGATTTCCACATATTTAGGATTTTTAAAATCCCCTTTGAAGTTAATTTGTTTGTATTTCAATCATCATATCAATTAAATGTTTGGCTTTGCCGAATTGAAAAAGACAGATGTCTCGAGGAGATAGTTAAAGGAGGAGGCATTCCGAAATGTTGGAAATATATATAGTTTTTTCTTCTGGTGATTGGTGTCCCAGTTCATAATAATTTGCTGTCATAAAGTGTGCATCATTTACTGAAATACAGTCTATAGCTAAGGTTTGTTATAGCTTTGTTTTCTGCTCAGTATGATCAAACTCCCTTTACAAGACAGAAAAGGCATTGAATGTCCCGAAGGGCAAAAAGGAAACATTAACATGTATCCTTGGTCCTGTTATGATGAGTGATGTTTTGCTGCTGTTCTAATAATAGTGTGTGAGAAGTTTTCTGAACTCTGGCCATGCGAGACCCACCCTTACCGGGCAGAACTGCACATTCTTAGTTCCTTTTTCACGCGAGAGATGAACTATTTTTACCTAGAAAAGTCACTTCTTAACAATGACTGGCAGCCAATAACCTGTTGGCCTGAACTACACAATGAAATGATGTCTAATCAGTAGGCTATGTCATGTTAAGCAGTCTGTCTAGTTGGCTGGGAAAATAGACAGTATAGTGTATGATTTAAGTGATTTATCATATCATTAATACAAATCCATTTTTAACATAGTGACAGAGACACAATGTAGGCCTTACATGCAATCTACTTTCATCAATGTTTTACTGGATCTTGTAGGACAATTAACACAGTTCAAAGAATCACTGAAGTTAGATTCAACTCACATTTGTGGTGTGACTCAGTTTATAGTTTATACCGTAAAAGAAATGGCTATGGTAATAGATAGTTTTAGGCCCTAACTTGTTTACAAATATAAATTATCACTCATGGAATAGCCTTGTATCTTAATCATGGTGAAATATTTCCCAGTGCTCTGCAAATGCACTTAAAAATTAATTTCACTGGCAAATGTTATGTTCAAGTTGCCAAGACATAGATAGAGGAAATTATGAAACATCATCAGGCTAACCACTCCATAGAAAACTGGGCTCTGACTTTGTCAGAAATACAGTTGCTTTATTCATCTCTCCCCCTACAAAGTTAGGTAAAACCTTTATGAGAAATGTGTCCCACATATTGTTAAATCATACATTTTAAGAAAACAAGGAATTCAAATATGCACTGTTGAAGTAGAGTTGTATTTGTTTGAAAACCAACCATGTCAAGGGTTTGTACTATTCACTTGTAGATGGCTGAATGTGTCTGGGTCCTAGTTAATTCCTGCTCCTACAGACCTTGGCCCAGTCACAGCTCTACTATACAGCCCTCTTGTCTGTGTGACGCCGCCAGGCCTCATTCCAGCCAAAGCTTTACCCTCTCCAGCTCCCTGCTCTATCCCACCGGCCCGCCGGTGATGACAGGAAGTGGCAGGGTGACAAGTGGCCTGACCAGCAAATCGGGGCCTGCTGACACAGAGGGGAAAGAACGCAGCCCTAATCAGCCACACAACTGGAAAATAAGGCATGTTGTTGTGGCTCAGCTCAGGCGTACTGTTCCCCCCTCACACACACACTGAAATACAGGCTGGCTGATTGTGCATTTACATATTTGAGAGGAAAGAGAACATGGAGCCTTGTCAATATAGCTGTATTAATCACTCTCACAGCATAGGAAATATGTTTAGGGTACACAGCAGGAGAAAGCTTGTATACCATAAAACAGACATGACAGGCAGCTTACACACTTTTTTTGCATTCCTTTTATGGGCATACTGGATATAAGTCTGCTGTGAGTGTTGTGCCATGATGTATCGGAAAGTATTCAGACCCCTTTACTTTTTCCACATTTTGTTACGTTACAGCCTTATTCTAAAGTGGATTCAAAAAATCTTCGTACATTTACACACAGTACCCCATAATGTCAAAGCAAAAACAGGTTTTTAGACATTTTTGATATTGTATTACAAATAAAAAACATCTTATTTACGTAAGTATTCAGACCCTTTGCTATGAGACTCGAAATTGAGCTCCGGTGCATCCTGTTTCCATTGATCATCATTGAGATGTTTCTACAACTTGATTGGGGTCCACCTGTGGTAAATTCAATTGATTGGTCATGACTTGGAAAGGCACCAACCTGTCTATATAAGGTCCCACAGTTGACAGTGCATGTCAGACCAAAAACCAAGCCATGAGGTCGAAGGAATTGTCTGTAGAGCTCCGAGACAGGATTGTGTCGAGGCACAGATCTTGGGGAAGGGGTATCAAATGTCTACAGCATTGAAGGTCCCCAAGAACACTGGCCTCCATCATTCTTAAATTGAAGAAGCTTGGAACAACCAAGACTCTTCCTAGAGCTGGCCGCCCGACCAAACTGAGCAATCGGGGGAGAAGGGCCTTGGTCAGGGAGGTGACCAAGAACCTGATGGTCACTCTGACAGAGCTCCAGAGTTCCTCTGAGGAGATGGGAGACCCTTCCAGAATGACAACCATCTCTGCAGCACTCCACCAATCAGGCCTTGATAGAAGAATGGCCAGACAGAAGCCACTCCTCATTAAAAAGCACATGACAGCCCGCTTGGAGTTTGCCAAAAGGCACCTAAAGGATTCTCAGACCATGAGAAACAATATTCTCTGGTCTGATGAAACCAAGAATGAACTCTTTGGCCTGAATGCCAAGCGTCACATCTAGAGAGAACCTGGCACCATCCCTACGGTGAAGCATGGTGGTGGCAGCATCATGCTGTGGGGATGTTTTTCAGTGGCAGTGACTGGGAGACTAGTCAGAATCAAGGGAAGATCAACGGGGCAAAGTACAGAGAGATCCTTGATAAAAACTTGCTCCAGAGCGCTCAGGACCTCAGACTGTGGAAAAGGTTCACCTTCCAACAGGACAATGACCCTAAGCACACATCCAAGACAACGCAGGAGTGGCTTCGGGACAAGTCTCTGAATGTACTTGAGTGGCCCATCCAAAGCCTGGACTTGAACCCGATCGAAAATCTCTGGAGAGACCTGAAAATAGCTGTGCTGCGACACTCCCCATCCAACCTGACAGAGCTTGAGAGGATCTGCAGAGAATAATGGGAGGAACTCCAAAAATACAGGTTTGCCAAGTTTGTAGTGTCATACCCAAGAAGACTTGAGGCTGTAATCGCTGTCAAAGGTGCTACAAAGTACTGAGTAAAGGGTCTAAATACTTACAGTACCAGTCAAAAGTTTGGACACACCTACTCATTCAAGGGTTTTTCTTTATTCATACTATTTTCTACAATATAATAATATTGAAGACATCAAAACTATGAAATAACACAAATGGAATCATTTATTAACCAACACAACAAGTGTTTAACAAATGAAAATATATTTATTTTTGAGATTCTTCAAAGTAGCCACCCTTCGCCTTGATGACAGCTTTGCACACACTTGGCATTCTCTCAACCAGCTTCATGAGGAATTATTTTCCAACAGTCTTGAAGGAGTTCCCACATATGCTGAGTACTTGTTGGCTGCTTTTCCTTCACTCTGCGGTCCAACTCATCCCAAACCATCTCAATTGAGTTTAGGTTGGTTGATTGTGGTGGCCAGATCATCTGATGCAGCACTCCATCACTCTCCTTATTAGTCAAATAGCCCTTACACAGCCTGGAGTTGTGTTTTGGGTCATTGTCATGTTGAAAAACAAATGATAGTCCCACTATGCACAAACCAGGTGGGATGGTGTATCACTGCAGAATGCTGTGGTAGCCATGCTGGTTAAGTGTGCCTTGAATTCTAAATAAATCACGGACAGTGTCACCAGCAAGGCACCCCACACCATCACACCTCCTCCATGCTTCACGTGGGAACCACACCACACTACTCTGAGTCTCACAAAGACACGGCGGTTGGAGCCAAAAATAAAACATTTGGACCACGGGACAGATTTCCACCGGTCTAATGTCCATGGCTCGTGTTTCTTGGTCCAAGCAAGTCTCTTCTTCTTTTTGGTGTTGTTTAGTAGTGTTTTTTATTTGCAGCAATTTGACCTTGAAGGCCTGATTCACACAGTCTCCTCTGAACAGTTGATGTTGAGATGTCTGCAATCTGAGGTGCAGTTAACTCTAATGAACTTGTCCTCTGCAGCATAGGTAACTCTGGGTCTTCCTTTCTTGTGGCTGTCCTCATGAGCGGCAGTTTCATCATAGCGCTTGATGGTTTTTGCGACTGCACTTGAAGAAACTTTCAAAGTTCCTGAAATGTTCCGTATTGACTGACATTCATGTCTTAAAGTAATGATGGACTGTCGTTTCTCTTTGCTTATTTGAGCTGTTCTTGCCTTAATATTGACTTGGTCTTTTACCAAATAGGGCTATCTTCTGTATACCACACCTACCTTGTCAGAACACAACTGATTGGCTCTAAAGCATTAAGAAGGAATTCCACAAATGAACTTTTAACAAAGCACACCTGTTAATTGAAATGCACTCTAGGTGACTACCTCATGAACCTCAGTGCTCCTGAGTGGCGCAGCGGTCTAAGGCAAGAGGTGCAAGAGGCGTCACTATAGTCTCTTGTTGGATTCCAGGCTGTATCACATCCGGCCGTGATTGAGAGTCCCGTAGGGCGGTGCAAAATTGGCCCTGCGTCGTCTGGGTTTGGCCGGGGTAGGCCGTCATTGTAAATAAGAATTTGTTTTTAATTTAACTGACTTGCCTAGATAAATTAAGGTTAAAAAAAAGTTGGTTGTGAGAATGCCAAGTGTGTGCAAAGCTGTCATCAAGGCAAAGGGTGGCAACTTTGAAAATTCTCAAATATAAAATATATTTTGATTTGTCTACCACTTTTTTGGTTACTACATGATTCCATATGTGTTATTTCATAGTTTTGATGATTTCTGTTTTTTATATACAGTATATTTGAAAAAATTATGACTGTGGTATTTTGCTTTGCTTTGGGGTATTGTATCATTATGCGGTATTGTATGTAGATCGATGAGGAAAAACATTTTTTTAATACATTTTTGAATAAGGCTGTAACGTAACAACATTTTGAAAAAGTCGACATTTCTGCATACTTTCCAAATGCACTGTAGTTGTCTGGACTGAGGTATCATTGATGGCTAACTCATCAGGTTTTGTATACCTGCTGTTATATGAATCATTTTTCAATCAATTTGTTCATTTTTAAAATTCCAGTTTTGGTATCATGATTAAGATAACCCAATACTAGTATATGTGTTGAATAACCCAAAGCTAGTATATGCAAGTGTTTTTCTGTACATGAGCAGTTACTTTGCTCATTTATATGAATCTGTAGACAGTCTTTTATCATGGTTTTTACCTCTGGAATGTTGAAACACAAGTCTTTAAATAGGCTACTATTCCTTATAACACTTGTGTAATTACAAAAATGGTAGAGCTTGCTGTTACAAAAATGCTCATATTATTATTGTGTTACTGCACAGGTATTAGAGCAACGTTTTATCATAATCACATATTCTTCTACAGTAAATGTCGAAAGAGGGCAGAACTGTGAGCTAGAGAGCTATCCTCTTTGCATGCATGTACGTGTGTGTGGGTGTTAAAAAAATCTAAAAGAGAAATTGTGCTGGTGTGATCACTGAGCACAATTGATCTCTGAGAGGCAGGCAGGCAAGCAGAAATGTGATGAATTACAGGATGCAGTCTCAGTGAGCTGCATGTTGGGTGGCTCTCCCTCGCCTTGCGAGGCCCAGCTACCAGAGGATGTGGTTACTTCCTGTAGTGGAGCAGCTTAGTAGAGAAAGAGAGCTGGGGGAAAACATGTCCCCTTAGGACGCTAAAACCAAAAACGTTTTTCTGCTGCAGCTACTCATTCAGAGAGGTATACTCAGTGGCTAAACTTTCATTTGACACAGTGCCAGTATAGAAGCTATATAGAGATTGTTTTATCTTCTGTGTAAAATCTTCTCCCAATAAATTCTGTTCAGTGTTCTGTTATCAAATGTCTGTTAGTGGACAAGTTTTAATGCATCATTAAGAGAAAAGACTGATATATTTTCCCTTTGGTTTCTGTGGAGTCAGTGTGCCTCTTTTTCTAATATAAGCTGATAATACCTCCCTCAGTAGGTTTCCTGACATTATTATTATAACATTTTGGGGGGGGGTTTGAGGCTGATCAATAATTTTAGTCCCCAAGTGCAATCGCCTCTCTCCCATGCCTTTGAAACATTGTTATTGTCTGCCCCACCCTCCCCTCTCTAGTGAGTAAGGGAGTGTAAATTAACATGCAAAGAGTATTTAATGGAATAGTATGAACATGCAAAAAGTATCTCGAATTAAAGACAAAAATGTTTCACACTGCTTTGATAAAAGTTGTGGTTGAATATCAGCCTAAATCGTTGTATCAAATCAAATCAATTTATAAAGCCCTTCTTACATCAGCTGATATCTCAAAGTGCTGTACAGAAACCCAGCCTAAAACCCCAAACAGCAAGCAATGCAGGTGTAGAAGCATGGTGGCTAGAAAAAATTCCCTAGAAAGGCCAGAACCTAGGAAGAAACCTAGAGAGGAACCAGGCTACGAGGGGTGGCCAGTCCTCTTCTGGCTGTGCCGGGTGGAGATTATAACAGAACATGGCCAAAATGTTCAAATGTTCATAGATGACCAACAGGGCCACTGTGGCCCCATCCGACGATACACCCGGACAGGGCAAAACAGGCAGGATATAACCCCACCCACTTTGCCAAAGCACAGCCCCCACACCACTAGAGGGATATCTGTATTATGTATTATGCTAACTGATGTACTATGATGCATTAGCTGCCTGCTCATTAATCTGTTCCACTGTGATATTTTGGACACCATTTCTTCTGAAACGATGTGTATCCACCCTGCTATAACTGTAAATCTTTCAAGAGATGTTATAAGTTACTCTGACAAAATGTTTAATCAAAAATAGTTTTTGCGAAGTTAGTGTGCTTATTTTCCTGGCCCTGTATTGTCATATAGGTCCACTCCTGACCTGCTGTGAAAAGCCTAATGCCTGGGGTCATAGGCAGATGATGGTTCATGCTAATGCCTATAAGGCCCATTCCCCATTGATCAATCAAAAAATTACTTTTGTATTTGCATAAATCACTGTAAGGAACTCTATAACAGTCTCTATAATGTAGATTGATTCTCAAATCAATCTCAAATTCTCAATCGGAGGAATCACATTTATAAGCAGATTTGTTGTAAATCAGTTATACCATCACATGTAAAAAAAAAATAAAAAAATAAAAAATTATTTTGACGGAATTCATTGGTTGTCAGTCATAGCGTACTAACTCAATTATTTTGGTTTCCTCAACAGATTAGTGTGCGAGTTACCACAATGGATGCAGAGTTGGAGTTTGCCATCCAGGCCAACACAACGGGAAAGCAACTCTTTGACCAGGTAAGAAAATTGCTTGCTCTACTGAAACAAGGCAAATTACATGTTCTTGCTGTGCTTTCATTCATTGCCAATCAGTGTAAATTGCAAGCAGGGGAATTGTTGCCCAGTTGTGGGACTGGAGTGGAGGGTCTATTTTAAGAGGAACTCTCACTCTCTCACTGTTCCTTTTATTGAGTCAAGCTGTGCTCTATGGCGTAGGCTCTTGTCTCTCTTCAGCTGCAGACAGAATGTTAGTCATAGAATCCACAGGCAGCACAAAGGAACTCCATTTCCAAGACAATAAAGGCACGCTTTGTCCTGTTAACTTCATTTGCACTTGCTTTCCAAGTGGGCGGAGTAATTTCCCCTGGTGAACATGTGCTCGCTCATTGAAATTACACCATTAGAAATACACTACATGACCAGAAGTATGTGGACACCTGCTCGTCCAACATCTCATTCCAAAATCATGGGCATTAATATGGTCCCCTATTTTATATATTTGTATTTTTTATTTAGCCTTTAACTTGGCAAGTCAGTTAAGAACAAATTCTTATTTTACAATACAGTACACCCTTTGCAGCTGTAACAGCCTCCACTCTTTTGGGAAGGCTTTCCACTAGATGTTGGAACATTGCTGCAGGGACTTGCTTCCATTCAGCCACGAGAATTAGTGTCACGCCTAGGGTTGCACATTTTGGGGAATATTCAGAGGTGGGAACTTTCCGTGGGAATTAATGGGAATATATGGGAAGTATCGGGAATATATGGGAATTAACGGAAATATATGCAAATGAATATCAATACTATTTAAATGTAGATGTTTTTTGCATTGGATATATTTATCATATCATTGTCACGTTCTGACCTTTATTTCCTTTGTTTTGTCATTATTTAGTATGGTCAGGGCGTGAGTTGGTGTGGGCAGTCTATGTTTGTTTTTCTATGATTTGGGGATTTCTATGTTTCGACCTAGTATGGTTCTCAATCAGAGGCAGGTGTCATTAGTTGTCTCTGATTGAGAATCATACTTAGGTAGCCTGGGTTTCACTGTGTGTTTGTGGGTGTTTGTTTCCGTGTCTGTGCTTTGCACCACACGGTACTGTTTTGGGTTTCGTTCATTCCACGTTTATTGTTTTTTGTATTCAGTTGTTCATGTGTACTATTTCGTATTAAAAGAACCATGGACACTTACCACGCCGCATATTGGTCCTCCGATCCTTTTCGCCTTTCCTCTTCGGAAGAAGAGGAGGAAATCCCTTACAATCATATAGAGACAGAAACATAAACCTTTTACCTTATCATAAGTAGACATAATGGCAAATGATGAAATCCTTCCAATAGAAATGTTTAAAAACTAAAGAATTAAACTTTAATGAAAGTGAGTTGACTCTTCACGTGGGATGATTTCACTGAACAACAAAAGAAAGAGAATATTGAATGATCCCCAATGATCCATTGTATCTCCCAAAAACGTTGGAAAAAATCTGTTAAATGATAGTCTAGAAACTAAAGCTAGTTGTCTTCCTCTCATGTCTTCTCCCAAGAGGTGGACCTCTTCAATGTCCACCTCTTGAACACCAGACTCTGAGGCCTCATGTTCACTGTCACTTTCCAACCTTGCTAAGGATGGCTCGTTGTCAGGCTCAAAAAGGCTCAAATTTGCCTGGATGGCCATCAATTTTTCAGCCCTTGTATTGGTCAGCCTGTTGTGTGCTTTGGTGTGTGTGTTCCCAAACAAGGACCAGTTGAGCTCTGAGGCAGCTGATGTTGGTGGGATTTGGAGGATGAATGGAGGCAACAGGGGAAAGAGCCTCAGATCCACAAAGTCGCTTCCACCAGGTGGCAGATGAGATATGTTGGCACGACTGCCATATTGCATCTCCATCACAAAGCCATTGCTTGAAAGTGTACTTCTCCAGACATCCAGGTCAAGGTGGCGAGACACCGTAGTGATGACACCATAGGCCCTGTTGATTTCTGCACCAGACAGGATGCTCTTGCCAGCATACTTGGGGTCCAACATGTACGCTGCGGTGTGTATGGGCTTCAGGCAGAAGTCTTCACGCTTTTTGATGTATTTCAGAACTGCAGTTTCCTCTGCTTGGAGCAACAGTGGGCAGGGCACTACGGATTTCTTCTCTTATATCTGCAAGCAGATTCTGAACATCAGACCGGATGGCATTGTCTCCCTCAATCCATGCAATGGCTACTGCTATATGTTTCAGGAGTTTCAGGCTGCTTACCACTCTCTCCCAAAATACATAATCCAGGAAGATCCTCTTGATGGGGCTGTCTATATCGGCCATTTCTTGGAGAGACTCCTTCCCCTCCAGGAGACTGTCAAACATGATGACAACACCACCCCAATGGATGTTGCTGGGCAGCTTCAGTGTGGTGCTCTTATTCTTCTCACTTTGCTTGGTGAGTTAGATTGCTGCTATAACTTGATGACCCTTCACATACCTAACCATTTCCTTGGCTCTCTTGTAGAGTATATCCATTGTTTCAGTTTTCAGGAGCAGATTCAATGCATGAGCAGCACAGCCAATGGGTGTGATGTGAGGGTAGGACTCCTCCACTTTAGACCAAGCAGCCTTCATGTTCACAGCATTGTCTATCACCTGTGAAAATACCTTCTGTGGTCCAAGGTCATTGATGACTGCCTTCAGCTCATCTGCAATGTAGAGCCAGTTGTGTCTGTTGTCCCTTGTGTCTGTTCTCTTGTAGAATACTGGTTGAGGGTGGAGATGATGTAATTAATTATTCATTGCCCACTAACATAGTGAGTGTTGCAACCGAGGACAGACCATTTTTACGTGCTTCAGCACTCAGTGGTCCCGTTTTGTGAGCTTGTATGGCCTACCACTTTTCAGCTGAGCCATTGTTGCTCCTAGATGTTTCCACTTTACAATAACAGCACTTACAGTTGACCAGGGCAGAAATTTGACGAACTGACCTATTGGAAAGGTGGCATCCTAAGACGGTGCCACGTTGAAAGTCACCAAGCTCTTCAGTAAGGCCATTCTTCTGCCAATGGTTGTCTATGGAGATTGCATGGCT
Source organism: Oncorhynchus clarkii lewisi (assembly GCF_045791955.1). Lineage (NCBI taxonomy): Eukaryota > Metazoa > Chordata > Actinopteri > Salmoniformes > Salmonidae > Oncorhynchus > Oncorhynchus clarkii. The sequence goes on from NC_092156.1 coordinate 37,320,693, forward strand.
TTGTGCTCAATTTTATAAACCTTCCAGCAACAGATGTGGCTGAAATTGCCAAATCCAATAATTTGAAGGGGTGTCCACATACTTTAGTATATATATTGTACATCGTGATTCTAAACTGCCTTGACTGAGGTTTAGTGATGTGTGATGTGCAGGCAGTGGTGGTGTATATAAACATTGTCTTCTTAATGGGAAACACCCCTACCTGGCTGTTGACACAGCAAATGTAAACACAGCAGATGTTCCTTGAAGGCATTCAGTTGTACAACTGACTAGGTATCCCCCTTTCCTTTCTCCAAGGAATTTAATGCATGAGTGGTTATCAGTCCCTAACCGTCTCAAACTTTTCTGCCATGCCTGTTTGTGTGAGGAGAGGAGAGGTTTTGGTCCCACTAGTTTTACAGTGGCTCTCTCAGACAGAAATATGTCATGGCTGTATGGCAGACCAGCCTGGCTTCAGAGAATGTCTGTATTGTTTTAGCAGAAGGGCCAGACTCTTGAATCACTCCCAAGGCATCCATCACCAATGTTATTATGGCTGTTGTGTCATCCCTATTTCACTTCATGATTATAATCCCATAGCTTTTTTTGTTTCTCTTATATTTATTATGATAGATTTTTAAATGAAGTGTGGACTTTGCTGTCCTGGCATATCTGTGTCAGGACGGCCCACAGACCCCTCCCTGTAAGTGGCAGTTGGTGTAGTGGGCAATCTGGGCAGAGGACTAGATGACTCCCTCCACAGCCATTAGATAAGAGTTTCCACTGTATTTTTGCTCGGTCTATCTGGCAGCGAGCTGTAAGGGGCAGAAATTCTGTAGCACAAAGTTTAACGTGTGACTCAATTCTTATTTCAATCTAGTTTTGATAATACATACAATGGGTGCCTTTCACTAGTTAGCCTAATGGATTCAAATCTTCTGTTTGTTTGTGTGAGAGAGAGATGGTCTACTGATATAACAAAAAAAGATTACCAATGTCTAGGGTAGAACATGAGGAGTTAAGTTATGTTGAGCTTAAACTGCTGTTCACCATGTAGGTCCAAGCAATTACTCCTAGGAAATGGCTGGCAACTGCATTATCCCTCAGGCCAGCATTTATTCATTTATATCCAATTTTGTGAATGAGTTCAGTGTGTTTAAAAATTAAAGTAGTTAGCTTACTATTTTAGCATTGTCAATAGGTTTAGCTTTGAAATGGGTATTTGATTCTGTATTTTTTTTTTCATCTGAAAATGAAATCAAGCACAGTATTCATTTTAAAGATAAGTTGAATATCTAAGTACTAAGCTAAGATGTTTCTGTATTCATTTCCTCAGTATAATTTGATATAACTGTATAGAAAGACTTCAGATTCTTTTAAATGAATGACTCAACCATCATGCACCATTACCTAAGTTAAAACCTGACCTGAAACAAGAATGTCATGTAACACTGTTTTCACAAACAATTTAACACAGATAACCCCTATTAAGAGTTGGGTTACATTCTTTTTTAAATTGTGTGCCCTAAGGTTGTGAAGACAATCGGACTGCGGGAGGTGTGGTTCTTTGGTCTGCAGTACCAGGATACAAAAGGTTTCTCGACCTGGCTCAAGCTCAATAAGAAGGTGAGCGCCTCCATTTAAACAAGGATATAGTGAACAAGGCTTCCATACCACCTTAAGTAAAATAAAAACTGCTCCTGGCGCCTCCACTCATCTTTATGACCCCTGACACTAGGTGACAGCCCAGGATGTAAGGAAGGAGAGCCCACTGCTGTTCAAGTTCCGGGCCAAGTTCTTCCCTGAGGATGTGTCAGAGGAGCTGATCCAGGAGGCCACCCAGAGGCTGTTCTTCCTGCAGGTAAAGGAAGGGATCCTCAACGATGACATCTACTGCCCCCCGGAGACGGCTGTGCTGCTGGCCTCCTACGCCGTGCAGGCCAAGTACGCCGATTACAACAAGGAGATTCACTTGCCAGGATACCTGTCCAGTGAAAAACTGCTGCCTCAGAGGTGAGGCCTCCACCATCTCTGGAGTCTACATAACACATTTTGATTGCACCTTCGTACTCTCATGTTTTTATGGTGTCATATAATTTTGTCTTTGTGTTTTTAGGGTCCTGGACCAGCACAAGCTCAACAAGGAGCAGTGGGAGGAGAGAATCCAGGTGTGGCATGAGGAACACAAGGGCATGCTCAGGTACTGAATCACACACACACATTACTTACTCACCCCTCCTAGCTTTGTTGTCCCTGGCCTGAGAAACATCTCTATTGGTTTCAATTGAAAGTTGAGTATCTCTGCACAGTAGGACATACCACATCATGGTGAAAATTGCTTAAGCTTCTCTCATAGAGTGAATAGATTTGCACTCTGAGAGCTTGATTATGTGAAAGCATGTGCTGTGATGTTTTGAAGCATCTTGACCATCAACTCCTATTAACAACTATGGCAGCTACCTAGCTGTTAGTTTTCAAATAATTTAACTGCTTGTGTTCCTTTGGTGCTTACTTTGGTGCATTTTTTAGATGTAAGTGGCGTATTTTCAAAACTCTTGAAGGCCCAGTGCAGTCAATAACGCAATATTCCTGTGTTATATGTACAGTATATTTCCACACTATGAGGTTGTGATAATGCCCTTTTAGTGTAAGAGCTGTTTGAAAAGACCGGCTGAAATTTCAGCCCGTTTCGGTGGGATAGAATTTTTTTTCCTGCCTGGTGACATCACCAGGTGGTAAATTAGTTAATAGACCAATAGAAAGAAGAAAGAGTGATCCAAATCTCTTTGCCAATAACAGCTAGATTTCAGTTTTTCCCTCTCCACTTAGACCACTCCCAGATTTTGTAAATTATTTTTACCATTTTAATTGAAATCAATCACAGTAATGTACTTAATTGTTACCCGGAAATGATTTGTTATTGAGATAAACACGTCTGCATTGGACCTTTAAAAACTCTATCAATCTAGTGATGGGAAACCAAGGCTTTCTAAACCCTTTTGGGGCTTTCACCAAATTGTGGTGCCATTTTAAAATGTTATTACACTGGTCTTTTAACACATTATTGACATCTGCTGAACAGGAATAAATGAGTGTTTTTCAAAATGTTTATTTAGGCTTGTTTTCCCATTGCATATATCAGAACTTTGTGGTGCAATGGATAGGTGTGAGGGTTGGTAAACTACATTTAGTTAGAATATGGGGTTTGCATCCCACATTCAACTTACCCTTTTTGCCTCCAGGTTCGCTATGTTTTCTAAAACTGTGCATCCGTGGTATTATTTAGGATACTGAAGACAAAAGATGATCATAGGCTACACTAAATAAAACAAATTATTTGAACACCAGTGGGAAGATGGGTTCACAGTAAATAATTTTTTTAAACTATAGCCAAGATTCAATCTTGTGCCTATGGTGGTGTCTTATCCCAAATCTCCATCCCTACCTGCTGAGCTACCGTTTAGGTGTTATAAACTGAAAAACATTAAGTAAATTGGTAAATAAGGTATCCAGCAGAGGTTGGTGTTTGAAAGCAACTTTGTATCAAAGAAAGCACCACAGTGAAATCAGTGGGATCTCGCATTTTGCAACACCCATTTTGAAGAAGCATGTGATCAACCGAAGCTTCAGACGCCATTGATCATGTGGTAATGTTACTTTGAAACTATCCGTCATTGGTATATGCTTCAAAACGAGTAATAAATCAGTAGTGTGACGGTCGAAGCTTCAAACGTCATCATCACATGGTATTGTTACTTTGATACAAGCATCGTTACATTGTGCTTTATCAGTAGTGCTTTGAAAACTGCATCGGAGCGTCCGGAGCTCTGGTATCAATCGTCCAATCACTACTCTAAACTGATAACACTTGTAATGTTATGTTCAGAACATTTGATTGTGTATTCATTGGAGTTGTGCACATCTTTCACCCCTTAGTCATTCATGCAAAATCTAGGTTTTCCGTGAATCTTTTGTGAAATACCATGAGAGCATTTTACCATAACTTGACATGCACATTTATTTGTTTGCAAACCAGAATTTTTATCATTTTAATCCAATGGCATGTTGTGAGCATGATGAGAAATACAGTTTCACTATCCTACTAGGGGTATTGTTAAGTAGTTGGCTATGGTAAAAACAGAAGGAGTTTGGATGGCTGATGAGCTTTCTAAACCTCCCATCCATATAGAAATTAAATATGAAATGAAATTACTCGGGATCTATATACAATGCCCTCGGAAAGTATTCAGACCCCTTGACTTTTTCCACATTTTGTTAGGTTACACCCCGATTGTAAAATTGATTACAATTTATTTTCCCCCCCCTCAATCTACACACAATACCCCATAATGACAAAAGAAAAACTGTTTTAGTGATTTTTTTTTCTTAATTTTTTTTAGCGGAAATATAACATTTACATAACTATTCAGACCCTTTACTCTGTACTTTGTTGAAGGACCTTTGTCAGCGATTACAGCCTTGAGTCTTTTTGGGTATGACGATACAAGCTTGGCACACCTGTATTTAGGTGTTTCTCACATTCTTCACGGCAGATCCTCTCAAGCTCTGTAAGGTTGGATGGGGAGCGTTGTTGCACAGCTGCTGTCTTTATTGGATTCATTTTTCCGTTGATGATAGCAAGTTGTCCAGGCCTTGAGGCAGCAAAGCAGCCCCACACCATGCCGCTCCCTCCACCATACTTTACAGTTGGGATAAGGTTTTGATTTTGGTGTGTTGTGACATTTTTTATCCACACATAGTGTTGTGTGTTCCTTCCAAATAACTGAACTGTAGTTTCGTCTGTCCACAGAATGTTTTGCCAGTAGCGCTGTGGAACATCCAGGTGCACTTGTGCAAACTTCAGACGTGCAACAATATTTTTTTTGGACAGCAGTGGCTTCTTCCGTGGTGTCCTCCCATGAACACCATTCTTGTTTAGTGTTTTACGTATCGTAGACTCGTCAACAGAGATGTTAGCATGTTCCAGAGATTTCTGTAAGTCTTTAGCTAACACTCTAGGATTCTTCTTAACCTCTTTGAGCATTCTGCGCTGTGCTCTTGCAGTCATCTTTGCAGGACGGCCACTCCTAGCGAGAGTAGCAACAGTGCTGAATCCAGGCTGCATCACATTCAGTCGTGATTGGGAGTCCCATAGGGCGGCACACAATTGGCCCAGCATCGTCCGTGTTTCTAAATAAGAATTTGTTCTTAACTGGCTTGCCTAGTTAAATAAAGGTTCAATTAAAAATAAATGAACTTCAGATCAAATTTGATGACCAATTTATGGAGAAGTTCAGGTCATTCCAAAGGGTTCACATTATTTTTCTTCTCACTGTATATAAATAAGGTATTTCTGTTTAGTTTTTTATATAAATGTGCAAACATTTCTAAAAACCTGTTTTCGCTTTGTCATTATGGAGTATTGTGTGTAGATTAATGAGGATAAACATTTTTTTCCGTAGAATAGACTGTAATGTAACAACATTTTGAAAAAGTCAAGGGGTCTGAATACTTTCCAAAGGCACTGTACGTCCATACATTTTCTTTAACTGGTACCGTTTACCTTCAGACAAGTCCCGTGACACGGGTGCGTCAATAGACTCTTAAGGATTCTGGAACAGTGACTCGAACAAAACTATTTTTAAAGTGATATCTGATTAAATGTATGGTGGTGAAGCTGCATACCGAAACCCTGATCCCTGCAGAAAGTGAAGAGTGCATTCAAAATCTACTCAGTACACAATTGACAGAGATACTGCATGGTTGATTTCTGTATGACGTCTACCAGTGCGTGCTGTAGTAAAGTGGAGCTGTTTTGCTAAAAGTACATTTTGTCTTATGCCTAATTGTCTTGATGAAGAGAGTTTAGAACACTTTTTATGCAACTGCTACAGAACTAAAGAAATATGGGATCTGATGAAGATTTTGATGTAGGTGTCTTCGATACTCATATAGATGACAATACTAAAGAATGATGGTGGACAGTAATATGCATTGTGATCAATAAGATTTGGAAGACAAGATGCATTGACTATAAAACTAATTTTTGTCCCCTCAAACTCTATTTAAAAAAAATCATAACAGAACTAGGGCGGCAGGTAGCCTAGCGGTTAAGAGCGTTGGGCCAGTAACCGTAAAGTTGCTGGTTTGAATTCCTGAGCCGACATCTGTGGATGTCCCGTTGAGCAAGGAACTTAACCCTAATTGCTCCTGTAAGTTGCTCTGGATAAGAACATCTGCTAAATGATGTAAATGTAAACTAAAAAGAAGCTGGCCTACAGAATCTTCCATGGACACTATTAAATTTGTAAACCATGTAATGTAATTATGAACGCATGTATTGATGTGAAATCTAAATTGTATGTATATGAACTAGCCTATTATGATTGTAAAAAAACTTAAATAAGTGATTTTAAAGATGTATGTTGGTGTAGCATGGTGTTGAATGCCATTTCTGCCCCATGCAACATTGTACAAGATCACCTTTTCTACATGTCTTGACAACTGATATAGTATCGCCTTTCTCTCTAATTGATTCATCAATGAAATTCAGATGAGTGGAATATATTGCTATATACAACCATTTAGTTCAGCAGTGCATTGTACACTACACTATAATTCTAAATGGTAGCACATACAGTGACTCGTTCCACTTTGTCCTATTGAAACACACTGGCTGATGGAGAATTATGATGTAGTATTTAAAGCCACATACATATATGATTTGGTTTTAACTTCCAACATAAATTGATGTCAAATTGATACATTTATTTTACAGTGTTCAGCAGTTATTAAACTATATACAGTGGGGCAAAAAAGTATTTAGTCAGTGACCAATTGTGCAAGTTCTCCCACTTAAAAAGATGAGAGAGGCCTGTAATTTTCATCATAGGTACACTATGACAGACAAAATGAGAAAAATATCCTGAAAATCACATTGTAGGATTTTTTATGAATTTATTTGTAAATTATGGTGGAAAATAAGTATTTGGTCACCTACAAACAAGCAAGATTTCTGGCTCTCACAGACCTGTAACTTCTTCTTTAAGAGGCTCCTCTGTCCTCCACTCATTACCTGTATTAATGGCACCTGTTTGAACTTGTTATCAGTATAAAAGACACCTGTCCACAACCTCAAACAGTCACACTCCAAACTCCACTATGACCAAAACAAAAGAGCTGTCAAAGGACACTAGAAACAAAATTGTAGACCTGCACCAGGCTGGGAAGACTGAATCTGCAATAGGTAAGCAGCTTGGTTTGAAGAAATCAACTGTGGGAGCAATTATTAGGAAATGGAAGACATACAAGACCACTGATAATCTCCCTCGATCTGGGGCTCCACGCAAGATCTCACCCCGTCGGGTCAAAATGATCACAAGAACGGTGAGCAAAAATCCCAGAATCACACGGGGGGACCTAGTGAATGACCTGCAGAGAGCTGGGACCAAAGTAACAAAGCCTACCATCAGTAACACACTACTCCGCCAGGGACTCAAATCCTGCAGTGCCAGACGTGTCCCCCTGCTTAAGCCAGTACATGTCCAGGCCCGTCTGAAGTTTGCTAGAGAGCATTTGGATGATCCAGAAGAAGATTGGGAGAATGTCATATGGTCAGATGAAACCAAAATATAACTTTTTGGTAAAAACTCAACTCGTTGTGTTTGGAGGACAAAGAATGCTGAGTTGCATCCAAAGAACACCATACCTACTGTAAAGCATGGGGGTGGAAACATCATGCTTTGGGGCTGTTTTTCTGCAAAGGGACCAGGATGACTGATCCGTGTAAAGGAAAGAATGAATGGGGCCATGTATCGTGAGATTTTGAGTGAAAACCTCCTTCCATCAGCAAGGGCATTGAAGATGAAACGTGGCTGGGTCTTTCAGCATGACAATGATCCCAAACACACCGCCCGGGCAACGAAGGAGTGGCTTCGTAAGAAGCATTTCAAGGTCTTGGAGTGGCCTAGCCAGTCTCCAGATCTCAACCCCATAGAAAATCTTTGGAGGGAGTTGAAAGTCCATGTTGCCCAGCAACAGCCCCAAAACATCACTGCTCTAGAGGAGATCTGCATGGAGGAATGGGCCAAAATACCAGCAACAGTGTGTGAAAACCTTGTGAAGACTTACAGAAAACGTTTGACCTCTGTCATTGCCAACAAAGGGTATATAACAAAGTATTGAGATAAACTTTTGTTATTGACCAAATACTTATTTTCCACCATAATTTGCAAATAAATTCATTAAAAATCCTACAATGTGATTTCCTGGATTTTTTTTTCTCATTTTGTCTGTCATAGTTGAAGTGTACGTATGATGAAAATTACAGGCCTCTCATCTTTTTAAGTGGGAGAACTTGCACAATTGGTGGCTGACTAAATACTTTTTTCCCCCACTCTACATGTACGTAAACTAGGCACTACATAATTTTGGTTCAGTAGTTATTAGTTTTGAGCAGTTTGATTAAGTGATAGTTAAAGGTATTGCTAACAAATGACAAGCAAATTATATCAAAAGTAATGTGAATATTACATTTTGAAAAGCAGATACCTAGATTGAATATGTATACAAATTGAAAGAGTGATTTGGTGCAGTGAACAAATTACTTTGACTTAGGTTTATTGTACTCAATCAATTGAAAATGTACTTAGTTTTTGAAACATCTGTTTTGATTTTTGTGCTTACAGTTGTAAAAATGTACCACATACTTGTGAACATTGCACCAGTCATTGAAAAAAAAGAAAGGATTTAATGTAATTTGTAATACTTCCACAGAGAGGATTCAATGATGGAGTACCTGAAGATCGCCCAGGACCTGGAGATGTACGGTGTCAACTACTTCAGCATCAAGAACAAGAAAGGATCAGAGTTGTGGTTAGGAGTAGACGCCCTGGGACTCAACATTTACGAACAAAATGATAAGTGAGTGACTCATGTCGAAATATACACCACAGGGGTACTCACACGTATGGGACTGAAATATGTTAAACATATGCTGTACAAACTTAGGTACAATGGTTGTTTTCTGATTATGACTACGTGCAAAATAGTGCAAATATCACTGTTTATATGTTATTTTTTCCTCAACAGGATGACACCTAAAATTGGATTCCCATGGAGTGAAATCAGGAATATTTCCTTCAACGACAAGAAGTTTGTCATTAAACCCATTGACAAGAAAGCACCAGTATGTAACCACCCTCTCTATACTCATCCATAGTTTATAAGGTTATACAGTATTATACAGTATCTCCTAGGTACAAAAAATCATTATTGTTGCCATAATTATTTTTAGAAAGATTACTGGTATGGACTGGTCTCATAGACCAGACATAACATAGTAAATATACATCTCGGACACTGTAATTAGTATATGTTACATTTGGTATAAGTTACTTGAGACAAAAACTAATGTCTAGCAACCCAAAGGTTGCATGTTTGAATCTCATCAAAGACAACTTTAGCTACTTAGCTACTACCTTTTAGCTACTTAGCATGTTAGCTAACCATTCCCCTAATCTTAACCCTTTTAGCTAACCCTTACCCTAACCTTAACCTAACTCCTACCCCTAGAGCTAGCTAATGTTAGCGTTAGCCACCTAGCTAACATTGGTCACAACAAATTGGAATTCTTAACATATACATTTGCAAATTTGTAACATATTGTACATTTTGGAAATTCGTAACATATTATACAAAATGGATGATGGACATCCACAATTTAATACATACTATACGAAACGTAACAATTCAAACTAAATGGAGTGTCTGAGATTTATGTATAAAATAATACGAAATGCTCTGAGACCACGTTGGATAGTCAAACATGCTTTCTCTTCTAGGACTTTGTATTCTATGCTCCACGACTGCGTATCAACAAGCGCATCCTGGCACTTTGCATGGGCAACCATGAGCTGTATATGCGTCGCCGCAAACCAGACACCATCGAGGTACAGCAGATGAAGGCCCAGGCCAGAGAGGAGAAGAACCACAAGAAGATGGAGAGGTCAGTGTCACCACCACCACACACTCAAGCTACTGCTAACATGAGTCTATTTCAAGACATCCGACCTTTGGTTACTCCTGCCTCTGTGTCATCCTTGTACAAGCCCAACAGCAATGCTCAAAAATAAAGCTGAACTTGAAGGGCATTTGTGCATCAATTGATAGTTTCTAACATTAAAATCAGCAGACTGTTGTGGGTGTCAACTAGTGGCCACTGGCCACACATGAGGGTCTTTGTTATGAGTGGATTTTTCATAAGAAATTCCCTCTAACTTCAGTAGCCATCAGAACAATGACAGATCTATTTAGCTAATGTTTACGTTGGCCTATTGTCTGATAAAGAAGGCTTGACAATGTTAGGAAGTTATCCATGTTCCCTCCCTTCTATATCCCTGTTTACTCTACGGCCTCTGTCCACCAGGGCACTGCTGGAGAACGAAAAGAAGAAGAGAGAACTTGCTGAAAAAGAAAAGGAAAAGATTGAAAAGGAGAAGGAGGAGCTTATAGAGAGACTGAAACAGATTGAGGAACAGACAAAAAAAGCTCAGCAAGGTTGGAAACACCCTATTTCTGTAGTATAAACAAACTATTATCTTCACTCTTAAAGCTGGGAGTCTTATAAGTGTGGTTGTTCATAGCTTTTTATTGATTGTTGTCTAAATACACAAGTTGTGTGTTCACCCCATACAATGTAAAGCACTGTAAGGCCTAATTTATCCTTTATTTATGCAAGTTAGTCTTGTTGAGGTAAAACATATTTTGCAAGAGAGATTAATGAAGCCCAAGCTACAGTACACCTAATTAATTCTGTCTATTATCATCATTACTGTGTGTGCAGAGTTGGAGGAGCAGACACGGAGGGCCCTGGAGTTGGAGCAGGAGAGGAAGCGTGCTCAGGAGGAGGCGGAGCGTCTGGAGAAGGAACGCAGGATGGCTGAGGAGGCCAAGACCGCCCTGCTCCAGCAGTCTGAGAACCAGATGAAGAACCAGGAACACTTGGTGAGTTACACACACATTAATGAACAGCACACGCAGTGTCAGCACGTAGCATTGTGCTACAGAGTGATGAGCTGAGTAAAGGGATGATTATGAATTACTGTAGTTCATTCATTGGAATATAACACATCAATTATTATTTGTATTGTATAGGAACATGTATTATCATGATAGTTAAGAAATTGTGAAATGTATGAAAATCATTGTTTAACTTCTAGTTTTCTAACTGTGGTAGTCTTCACATGGGTTGGAAAGGAAAATAAGCAAACATCTGTTGAAACTTTCAAATCCAAATTCATGGAAAGAAAGTGAAAATAAAAAAATGGTTTCCACAGGCCACGGAACTGGCTGAGCTGACCTCAAAGATCTCCCTACTGGAGGACGCCAAGCAGAAAAAGGAGGATGAGGCAACGCAGTGGCAACAGAAGGTGTGGTCTCAGCTTACTGCTCTCTTCATTCACTCTGACCTCCCCCACCTTCTCAAATGGTTTAGTCCCATGTGTCATTAAACTATAGTCAATGTTACAGTAATTTATCCATTAGAAAAAAGTAAAAAATTAGGAAAACCATAGCCTAGCATTCAAACTTAGCCCTGATTTTCTGTTCTGAAGTTATAGCAGTTGGGCACTGTTTGTTTTAAGATACCATACTTAGACTCCCTCTGGTGCAGGGCACTGCTCCATAGGAAGGGCCCCTCCTCTCCTCCCTGTGGGCATGGTGACTCATGCTGTGGTGTGGGCCTGGCTGTAAGGGGAGGGTTCTCTGTCTTTACGTTAGGGAAATCCTGTTTGCCTGGGAGGATATCTTTCACCCCATTGTGCTTTTTTCCCTATTTTAGCATTTGAAAGAAAGCAAATCTAAATGGCAGGTCCCAAATGTCCTGTGATTGTGCTGTCTAGAACAAACCCATTTTCATACCATGGATTTATGAGCTTAGACTGTCACTGATTGGTGCACCTGTCACCCAGGGAATAAATGTATATTTTGGGTCCATTAGGACTGTAGAATCTTATAGACGTCATATTTCTTCTGCCAAGGGGCAACAGCAAGAAGGCACCAACAGAGGGGGTCGCCTCTAGTCCTTACGAAACTATGCAGTATTTTTTTAATGTATTATTTCTTACATCGTTAGCCCAGAAAATTGTACGTTTTATTACATACAGCCGGGAAGAACTATTTGATATCAAAGCGACGTCAACTTACCAACATTATGACCAGGAATATGACTATCCCGAAGCGGATCCTTTGTTCGCACCACCACCCAGGGCATTTGATGTGATCCCAGAGGCTGACCCAAAACAACGTTGCCGCAGAAGAGGTAAACAGAGTGGCCTCCTGGTCAGACTTCGGAGGTGTGCACTCCACCCACCGCTTCCGAGTATATTACTCGCCAATGTCCAGTCTCTAGATAACAAGGTGGACAAAATTAGTGCAAGGGATGCTTTCCAGAGAGACATCAGGTATTGTAACATACTCTGTTTCGTGGAAACATGTCTCTCTCGAGATATGTTGTCGGAGTCGGTACAGTCACCGGGATTCTTTGTGTCGCACCGACAGAAATAAAGATCTCTCTGGGAAGAATGGCGGGGGGGTATGCATCATGATTAACGACTCATGGTGTAATCATAACAACATACATGAACTCAAGTCCTTTTGTTCACCTAACCTAGAATTCCTCACAATCAAATGCCGACCATATTATCTCCCAAGAGAACTCTCGTTGGTTATTGTCACAGCTGTGTATATCCCCCCTCAAGCCGATACCACGACGGCCCTCAAGGAACTTCACTGGACTCTAAACCATCATCCTGAGGCTGCATTTATTGTATCTGGGGATTTTAACAAAGCAAATTTGAGAACAAGGCTACCTAAATTCTACCTGCATATTGATTCTCGCACTCATGCGGGAAATACACTGGATCACTGCTACTTTAACTTCCGCGGTGCATACAAGGCCCTCCCCCGCCATCCCTTCGTTAAATCTGACCACAACTCCATTTTGCTCCTCCTGTCCTATAAGCAGAAACTCAAACAGGATGTACCCGTGACAAGAACTATTCAATGCTGGCCTGACCAATCGGGATCCACGCTACAAGATTGTTTTGACCACACAAACTGGGAAATGTGCCGGGCAGCCTCAGAGAATAATATTGATTTATACACTGATTCGGTGAGTGAGTTTATAAGGTAAAGCATTGGAGATGTTGTACCCACAGTGACTATTAAAACCTACCATAACCAGAAACCATGGATAGATGGCAGCATTCGCGCAAATCTGAAAGCGCGAACCACCGCATTTAACCATGGAAAGATGACCGGGAATATGGCTGAATACAAACAGTGCAGTTATTCCCTCCAAAAGGCAATCAAACAAGTGAAATGTCAGTATAGGGACAAAGTGGAGTTGCAATTCAACGGCTCAGACATGAGACGTATGTGGCAGGGTCTACAGGCAGTCACGGACTACGAAAAGAAAACCATCCACGTCATGGACACTGACGTCTTGCTTCTAGACAAACTAAACACCTTTGCCAGCTTTGAGGATAATACAGTGCCACCGACGCGGCCCACTACCAAGGACTGTGGGCTCTCCTTCTCCATGTGCGACGTGAGTAAGACATTTAGAAGTGCTAAACCTAGCAAGACTGCCGGCCCAGATGGCATCCCTATCCGTGTCCTCAGAGCATGTGCAGACCAGCTGGCTGGTGTGTTTACGGACATATTCAATCTCTCCCTATCCCAATCTGCTGTCCCCATATGCTTCAAGATGACCACCATTGTTTCTGTACCAAAGAAGGCAAAGGTAACTGAACTAAATGACTATCGTGCTGTAGCTCTCACTTCTGTCATCATGAAGTGCTTTGAGAGACTAGTCAAGGATCATATCACCTCCACCTTACCTGCCACCCTAGACCCACTACAATTTGCATACCGCCCCAATATGTCCACATGAGATGAAATCGCCATCATCACATAACGCTGCCCTATCCCATCTGAACAAGAGGAATACCTATGGAAGAATGTTGTTCATTGACTACAGCTCATTATTCAACACTAGAGGTCGACCGATTATGATTTTTCAGCGCCAATACCGATTATTGGAGGACCAAAAATGCCGATACCGATTAAATCGTCCGATTTTTAAAAAAAATTAAAAAAACATATTTGTAATAATGACAATTACAACAATACTGAATGAACACTTATTTTAACTTAATATAATACATTAATAAAATCATTTTTTTTTATTTTCACCTTTATTTAACCAGGTAGGCTAGTTGAGAACAAGTTCTCATTTGCAACTGCGACCTGGCCAAGATAAGGCATAGCAGTGTGAACAGACAACACAGAGTTACACATGGAGTAAACAATTAACAAGTCAATAACACAGTAGAAAAAAGGGGAGTCTATATATACATTGTGTGCAAAAGGCATGAGAAGGTAGGCAAATAATTACAATTATGCAGATTAACACTGGAGTGATAAATGATCAGATGGTTATGTACAGGTAGAGATATTGGTGTGCAAAAGAGCAGAAAAATAAATAAATAAAAACAGTATGGGGATGAGGAAGGTGAAAATGGGTGGGCTATTTACCAATAGACTATGTACAGCTGCAGCGATCGGTTAGCTGCTCAGATAGCAGATGTTTGAAGTTGGTGAGGGAGATAAGTCTCCAACTTCAGCGATTTTTGCAATTCGTTCCAGTCACAGGCAGCAGAGAACTGGAACGAAAGGCGGCCAAATGAGGTGTTGGCTTTAGGGATGATCAGTGAGATACACCTGCTGGAGCGCGTGCTACGGATGGGTGTTGCCATCGTAACCAGTGAACTGAGATAAGGCGGAGCTTTACCTAGCATGGACTTGTAGATGACCTGGAGCCAGTGGGTCTGGCGACGAATATGTAGCGAGGGCCAGCCGACTAGAGCATACAAGTCGCAGTGGTGGGTGGTATAAGGTGCTTTAGTGACAAAACGGATGGCACTGTGATAAACTGCATCCAGTTTGCTGAGTAGAGTGTTGGAAGCAATTTTGTAGATGACATCGCCGAAGTCGAGGATCGGTAGGATAGTCAGTTTTACTAGGGTGATTTAGCCTCAAGTAAATAATGAAACATGTTCAATTTGGTTTAAATAATGCAAAAACAAAGTGTTAGAGAAGAATGTAAAAGTGCAATATGTGCTATGTAAGAAAGCTGACGTTTCAGTTCCTTGCTCAGAACATGAGAACATATGAAAGCTGGTGATTCCTTTTAACATGAGTCTTCAATATTCCCAGGTAAGAAATTTTAGGTTGTAGTTATTATAGGAATTATAGGACTATTTCTCTCTATACCATTTGTATTTCATTAACCTTTGACTATTGGATGTTCTTATAGGCACTTTAATATTGCCAGTTTAACAGTATAACTTCTGTCCCTCTCCTCGCTCGAACCAGCAACACAACGACAACAGCCACCATTGAAGCAGCGTTACCCATGCAGAGCAAGGGAAACAACCACCCCAAGGCTCAGAGCGAGGGAAGTTGGAAAAGTTATTAGCTCGCGCTAACTAGCTAGCCATTTCACTTCGGTTACACCAGCCTCATCTCGGGAATTGATAGGCTTGAAGTCATAAACAGCGCAATGCTTGACGCACAACGAAGAGCTGCTGGCAAAACGCACGAAAGTGCTGTTTGAATGAATGCCTACCACCGCTCAGTCAGATACTTGTATGCTTGTATGCTCAGTCAGATTACATGCAACGCAGGACACACTAGATAATATCTAGTAATATCATCAACCAGTTAACTAGTGATTATGATTGACTGTTTTTTATAAGATAAGTTTAATGCTAGCTAGCAACTTACCTTGGCTTACTGCATACGCGTAACAGGCAGTCAGTCTCCTTGTGGAGTGCAACGAGAGAGAGGCAGGTCGTTATTGCGCTGGACGAGTTAACTGTAAGGTTGCAAGATTGGATCCCCCGAGCCGACAATCTGTCGTTCAGCCCCTGAACGAGGCAGTTAACCCACCGTTCCTAGGCCGTCATTGAAAATAATAATGTGTTCTTAACTGACTTGCTTAGTTAAATAAAGGTATGAAATAATAATAATAAAATAAAAAAATCGGCGCCCAAAAATACCGATTTCCGATTGTTATGAAAACTTGAAATCTGCCCTAATTAATCAACCATTCCGATTAATCGGTCGACCTCTATTCAACACCATAGTACCCTCCAAGCTTATCATTAAGCTTGAGGCCCTGGGTCTCAACCTCACCGTGTGCAATTGGGTCCTGGACTTCCTGACGGGCCACCCCAGGTGGTGAAGGTAGTAAGCAACATCTCCACTTCGCTGATCCTCAACACTGGGGCCCCACAAGGGTGCGTGCTCAGCCCCCTCCTGTACTCCCTGTTCACCCATGACTGCGTGGCCATGCACGCCTCCAACTCAATCATCAAGTTTGCAGACAACACATCAGTAGTGAGCTTGATTACCAAGAACGACGAGACACGCACTTGGAGTGTGGTGTCAGGAAAACAACCTCTCACGCAACGTCAACAAAACAAAGGAGATGATTGTGGACTTCAGGAAACAGCAGAGGGAGCACCCCACTATCCACAACGACGGGACAGCAGTGGAGAAGGAGGAAAGTTAAGTTCCTCGGCATATACATCACGGACAAACTGAAATGGTCCACCCACACAGGCAGTATGGTGAAGGCCGCGCAACAGCGTCTCTTCAACCTCAGGAGGCTGAAGAAATTTGGCTTGTCAGCTAAATCCCTCACAAACTTTTACAGATGCACAATTGAGAGCATCCTGCCGGGCTGTATCACCGCCTGGTACGGCAACTGCACCACGCACAAACGCAAGGCTCTCCAGAGGGTGGTGCGGTCTACGTAACGCATCACCGGGGGCAAACTACCTGCCCTCCAGGACACCCACAGCACCTGATGTCACAGGAAGGCTAAAAAGATCATCAACAACAACAACCACCCGAGCCACTGCCTGTTCACCCCACTACCATCCAGAAGGTGAGGTCAGTACAGGTGCATCAAAGCTGGAACTGAGAGACTGAAAAACAGCTTCTATCTCAAGGCCATCAGACTGTTAAACAGCCATCACTAACACAGAGAGGCTGCTGCCTACATACAGACTGGAAATCATTGGCGACTTTAAGAAATGGATCACTAGTCACTTTAATAATGCCACTTTAATAATGTTTACATATCTATTTTATACCATCTATTGCATCTTGTCTATGCCGCTCGGTCATCGCTCATCCTTATATTTATATGTATATATTCTTATTCCATCCCTTTACTTAGATTTGTGTGTATTAGGCAGTTGTTGTGGAATTGTTAGAATACTGTTAGATATTACTGCACTGTCGAAACTAGAAGCACAAGCATTTAGCTACACTCGCAATCACATCTGCAAACCAAGTGTATTTGACCAATAACATTTTATTTTATTTGAACAGAATCAGACAGGTGAAAGATTGTCTAGTGCTGTAGTGACACAAAATCCTTTATGGATATTTTAGATTATACTGGACTCGGCTAAACCATTAGCTAACACTGTAGTTCACCTGAAGTTCACCCCTATGTTTGTTTTTATCACATAACCTATTGATTGATATTCCTTCTCCTGAATCAGTTCATACCATGAGTCATTAACATTGGTGGCTGCCCCCCTTAGGCCTGCATGGTGCAGGAGGACCTGGAGAAGACCAAAGAGGAGCTGAACAGCAAAATCATGGCATCACACATACAGGAGCCTATGCAGGCCGAGAATGAGCATGACGAGAACGACGAGACCAGCGACCAGGCCAGTGCAGAGTTTACGGGCGGCATCTCCTACAAAGACCGCAGCGAGGAGGAGCGTATGACCGAAGCCGAGAAGAATGAGCGCGTGCAGCAACACCTGCTGGTGAGTGACCGACTGTGGCTGCTGTCCACATCAAACACCTCCAGGACTAGAGACACAGCTGTTTATAAGGGTTGCATCACTCTTTATGATATTGTAGAGATTACAAGAATGGGGCCTATAAACATGTCCTGGTCTGTGTTGTTGTGTGAGCCGTAGTGAGACTTGGCAGTAATGTTATCTTTCCTCTACCAGGCTTTGAGCTCGGAGTTGGCCATCGCTCGAGATGAGACCAAGAAAACCGCAAATGACATCATCCATGCAGATAATGTGAAAGCTGGACGGGACAAGTACAAGACCCTCCGGCAGATTCGGTCGGGCAACACCAAGCAGCGTATAGACGAGTTTGAGTGTATGTGATGTATCTTGTTTGCAACTACAATAACCCCCACAGCGGTGCCATACTTGGTCCATTCATTATAGACTGCAGACCTGCCTCACACAAGCTACAGTGCCTTTTACCCAAACAAGACCAGAATACATATCAAAAAGCAAAACAAAAGTACAGCAAAGTGTATATGAATAATGGTGCACAAATCACATTACAAGTAATGTTATTCAGAATTATGAAATAAGTGGATGCATCAGGGACATTTTTTTATAGAATAATGGTTTAAAGTGAATAAAATTTGATAATACATTTTTCCAGACTTGGGTTATAGATGGAGAGTGTTTTTATTGATTATAATTTAGTTATTTTTTGAGTGATTCATCTCTCACACTGTTTTAAACTACAAAATTAACAAAACAACACAATGCAGGACAGCTGCAATTATGTTATGGTTGGCCACATTTTAGGTGTCATTATTTCAGAGCAGGTTTGTTTGTTTTGAAGTAGACCTATTACTGTAAGCATTTTCCACAAATTAAGAGAAAACATCAAACTGTAATTAGATTGTAGTTTTTTATTATATTCTAATTTTAGGCATTTAAAGAGATTGTTGTCTTTCTAAGAGGACATCTTTGTTTGGAAACTCAACAGTATTACTTTTACATAAGATTTTATTAAGTCCATATGAAATAAGCGCTGGAATACCACGTTTTCCATTTTCAGAGAGACACATACTTATGAATGACTCTTTATAGACCAAGTGTATCTGCTATGACATATAGCCATGCACACTAGTAGCTACCATGATTAGGGGTTTGTTTTTGTATATCAACCCTTTGCTAAGTATTTTATTATATGGAATTTTTAGAAATATGATTCTAAGGCCTGTCTTGAAGGAGTTATTTTGTGATTTGGATTTTTCAATAAAACAGGTTATGATGTGTAAAAAGATGGATGTCTTATGAAATGCATGCTTCCCATCCGAAACAGTTCAAAATAGTTTGTATATATTATGACGACATGTTGTGACGTTTTGGTCTTCTGCAATGTTGTTTTTTTTGGGCTGTTCGTGCACACAATTTTAGTTTCTTGAGGTAAATTGAAATTCGGTAACTGAAGTCTATGCACCTTCATCATTGGTCAACAGTAGGGATTCTTCAATCAAGTGTTTGTTGTCAGTCAGCGTGAGACAACTTGTTTTCATGCAAAAATCACATGAGAAATACTACAACAAACATCTTAAATATAAAATTGCGCCACTAAAACCTAATCGCCAATAAAACCTTATTTGAGATTAATTCAGATTATTTTGAGGAAGTGTACACTGGCTACGGCGCCTCAAGAGGGACAAAGAGTAGTAACGACCCTGGGTTTACAAGAGCGGATATCGACTCTGCCGCTTGAGCATGCTTTTGCGGCACAGTCGATAGCGCGCTGGACTTCGGGCTAGAAGGTCGAGGGCTCGAGACCTGCTCCCTGCCTGTTTCATTACGTTATAACCCCAGGGTCGTTACACTACTCCCCCCTTTCAAAGAGCGCGTCCTCGCGCTAGTTTGCGACTCAACGTCATATAGGAACGCGCTCACATGCCACGCGCCCATATTGCCGCTACTTTCTCATTCATTTTTAGCTGAGTTTGGCTAGGAGCAAACCGTACCTAGTATGCAGATGTCTTAAGTGTCCCGCTAGCCTTTTGTCAATTCAATTATATGCATGACTGGAAGCCACCAGCCAGAATCAAAACAAGGATGTTACAGTACAAGGCAGTGCTTTGTCTTCAGCAGACATTTGCTGCTAGTCTTCATTTCAACTGTCATTAAAAGCAGAAACTAAAGTTTTATGTGTTATGTTTTCCCTTTTCCTTCTTTTTTTGTATGATCTCAGAAACAGGAATTTTGGGCAAATGCCGGATGGGCTGGTCCATCTTTAGCCAGGTGGGAATGTCCAAATATGTGTTTTTGTGCAGATGTATCATTATTTGGCTGATAATTGGGGCCTCAATGAAAAGAAAAATGGTTTGTATGTCAAATTTCGAGGTTGCTCCAAATGTCGAATTTCAACGTATTTTTGACACCGTGGGTTGACTCCTGCTCAGTATCATTCCATTTCCATTTAGTTGCTCCAACCATCAAATTTAAAAGGTTATGGGTTAAGGTTTTGGATAGGGTAAAAACAAATCAAGTGTCAACCTGTGGGATCAAACACACAACCTTCAGATCCAGAGTCAAGCCTACTTGATGGTAATAGAGCTCACAGTTGCCCCTAGTGACCGGTTTTGAAGGTATTTCCCGAAGTCCTCGGGACATGGATAGACGTTCAATTTCAAAGTCACTCTTGCCTCTGCCTGCACTGAAACATTCAGTGAGTAGCAGCCATAGACTGTAAAAAGCAGGGCATATATGAGTACATCTGATGTAGATTAGGGGAGATGGGGGCTATACTGGGGATATAGGCTACTGCATGGGCGGATAGGCTATCTGGCAAATCCAAGATGGACCATCTTTTTGTTTGGTGGGCAGGTCAAATAAAATAAAAAATGGACAAAAAACAAAAAGGTATTTTTTGAAATTATATTTGCTTGGTTTTCTCTGTCACAATATATATATATATATATATATATATATATATATATATATATATATATATATATATATATATATATATATTTTTTGAACATTTGCCTGGTCAGATGGGCCGGCTCGGTTTTCCGATTGGCTGAGCTGAGGATGCACAAAAAATGGTGACTACCTCAATCTCTAAACCCTCAGAGGTTTTAATCACACTGGTTGGGAGAGGGGGATTATTCTTACCCAACCATATGATCTTTGTTTTGGAGGTGTTCAGAACAAGGTTAAGGGCAGAGAAAGCTTGTTGGACACTAAGAAAGATTTGCTGTAGAGCGTTAAACACAAAATCTGGGGAGGGGCCAGCTGAGTATAAGACTGTATCAACTGCATATACATGGATTAGAGAGCTTCCTATTGCCTGAGCTGTTTTGTTGATGTAAATTGAGAAGAGTGTGGTGCCTAGGATCGAGTCTTCGGGTACTCCCTTGGTGCAGGCAGTGGCTGAGACAGTAGATGTTCTGACTTTATACACTGCACTCTTTGAGAGAGATTGTTAGCAATTCAGGCCAAAGACCCCTCAGAGACACCAATACTCGTTAGCCGGCCCACAAGAATGGAATGGTCTACCGTATCAAAAGATTCTGCTGGTCCAAGTGCTGTGACTGTGTCTGTGCTGAGAAATTATGCTAGGTAGGGAAAAAACAGAAAGACACACACTGACACAGATTAAGCCTACTGCTGCCAGTTGATATTTTTGCTGTATATTGTATGAAATAGTATGCTAATTAACACGTAGGCCTAATTAGGGAACGGGGGATTTGGGAGAACACATATGACAGACACTAACTTGCAATAGCGTAAAAAGTTGTTAGATATACTTTTATAACACATAAGCCAATAGCCATCTTTTATACATTATATACGGCACTACTGCTTTTTATTAAATACAAGCAGTGGCAACCCATCATTCAGGACAGGGCCTGGTTTTTTTTGTTGCCTGTTTTGCATGTTATTTTGGCATTCATACATTTCACATATCAGTTTGCAAACAATGTTAAAAAAAAATGTTAATAAAGCCGAAATGCAGGTGTTTCAGCCTAGCTCAGTGCTTTCTGTGGTGGTGGGGCAGTCCGTGGAAAATACGGAGCGTGAGGGTTGGTAATGTTCTCTAGTTGTGCCGTGATTACGTGTTCTGTCACTCATGGGGACACTGCATTTACGGGGATAGGTAAAAAATTATCCTCCCTTGGGTGCTGCCATAGATTTACATTAGAAATTCCCATACAAGAAGGCTCAAGGTCATTGGCCACAGATAAAATGACGTCAAATCACGTTACATCTACCGTAGCTTTGATTGGACTGATCATGTCAACATCATACTTTCAAAATCTTAGCTAGCCAGCAGTCATTATCATGAATCAAATTGACAATCTACTGTCAAATCCTTTTCAATCCTTATCATATGACGAGAAATTTCAGATAAAATGTATCAGTGCTCATTGGCCATTGGACATAAACATTACACAACAAGTTGGAAATCGCAAATTCAGCAATGAGTGGTTTGGAAGGAATCAGTGGCTAACTGCAAGCGGGGCAAAGCAATCACTAGCCTGCTATTCAGTGGAGTGGGTGTGTGGTCCAAGTCTGAGTTTCCAAGCTTAAAAGTATTAACATTCCCATGCAACGCCTTGGGTCAGAAAAGGTTGAATACATTGGGCATGCTGTCAATCCAGGATGACTTCTGCAGCGTTCAAAACAACTGAAAATTCGGAACTGCGAAATCTCTGACTTCAGTTAGCTCAAGACAACTGGGAAAATATATTTTGAACGGTCATCCAGCTTAGAATTCCAAGTCGTGAACTTGGGCCTCTTTCTAGAGCTCAGACCTGAAGATCACTGACGTCATGATTTGACCTTGTTTTTTCATAGTTTCCAGTTGTCTTGAAAGCACCATAAATCTTGAGAATGTCAGACTTTGAAGAAAAAGTTTGTGCACAAAGGACTGCCGCACCACCTTCCTATTCAAGTGAGCACAGCACAACAAGGTGAGTCCAAAAATATATTGTATTCTGCTGCATAAATTATGTAATATGCCAGGGAGATATGTATACATTAGCTAAGAAAGTAATACTAAGTGTATGTTGTGTAGTAAGCTGTTAGTAGCCCATGTGCTAATCATTTGTTCCCTTTCCCCCTCTTACCTTAGCCTACTGTTCTGACTTGGTGGTGCACATGTAGTCTATAGCCTGTTTCAGAGAAATGTAATCATTGAGAGCTTTTATTGTCTGTTTACATGACTCTTTTATTTATCATACGGTTCTGACTTGGTGTAGATGGAGAATACTGTAAGAACAGCCCATGTTCTGAATTATTTCGCTGTACATTTCAAAAGGGCTACACAAATAGTTATATTGCCTACGTCCTTCCTAGCTCGCTGATTAATGTCTTAATTGAAATTACGGATAGCCTCTTATCCGCTCATCATTCCCTTATGCCATGGAAGTACAGTGCATTCGGAAAGTATTCAGACTCCTTGATTTTTCCACATTTTGTTACGTTACAGCCTTATTCTAAAGTGTATTAAACCGTTTTTTTTATCTCATCAATCTACACACAATACTCCATAATGACAAAGCAAAAATAGCTTTTTAGGAATTTTAGCAAATGTATTAAAAATAAAAGACTGAAATATTACATTTACATAAGTATCAGACCCTTTTTTCAGTACTTTGTTGAAGCACCTTTGGCAGTAATTACAGCCTCAAGTCTTTTTGGGTATGACGCTACAAGCTTGGCACACCTGTATTTGGGGAGTTTCTCCCATTTTTCTCTGCAGATCCTCTCAAGCTCTGTCAGGTTGGATGGGGAGCATCACTGCACAGTTATTTTCAGGTCTCTCCAGTTGATGTTCGATTGGATTCAAGTCCGGGCTCTGGCTGGCCACTCAAGTATATTTAGAGACTTGTCCCAAAGCCTCTCCTGTGTTGTCTTGGCTATGTGCTTTGGGTCGGTGTCCTGTTGGAAGGTGAACCCTCGCCCCAGTCTGAGGTCCTGAGCGCTCTGGTGCAGGTTTTCATCAAGGATCTCTCTGTACTTTGCTCCATTCATCTTTCTCTCGATCCTGTCTAGTCTCCCAGTCCCTGCCACTGAAAAACATTCCCACAGCATGATGCTGCCTCCATCATGCATCACCGTAGGGATGGTGCCAGGTTTCCTCCAGACGTGACGCTTGGCATTCAGGTCAAATAGTTCATTCTTGGTTTCATCAGACCAGAGAATGTTGTTTCTCATGGTCTGAGAGTCCTTTGGGTGCCTTTTGGAAAACTCCAAGTGGGCTGTCATGTGCCTTTTACTGAGGAGTGGCTTCTGTTTGGCCACTCTAGCAAAAGGCCTGATAGGTGGAGTGCTGCAGAAATGGGCGTCCTTCTGAAAGGCTCTCCCATCTCCTCAGAAGAACTCCGTAGCTCTGTCAGAGTGACCATTGGGTTACTGGTCACCTCCCTGACTAAGGCCCTTGTCCTCCGATTCCTCAGTTTAGCCGGCGGCCAGCTCTAGGAAGAGTCTTGGTGGTTCCAAACTTCTTCCATTTAAGAATGATGGATAAGAATGATGGAGGCCACTGTGTTCTTGCGGACCTTCAATGTTGCAGATATTTTTTTAGGTACTCTTCCCAATCACAATCCTGTCTCGGAGCTCTACAAACAATTCCTTTGACCTCATGACTTGGTTTTTGCTCTGACATGCAGTGTCAACTGTGGGGCCTTATATAGACAGGTGTGTGCCTTTCCAAATCATGTCCAATCAATTGAACTTACCACAGGTGAACTGCAATTAAGTTGTAGAAACACCTCAAGGATGATTAATGGAAACAGGAGGCACCTGATCTCTATTTCGAGTCTCATAGCAAAGGGTCTGAATACTTACGTAAATAAGGTATTTCTGTTTTGTATTTTGAATAAATGTGTCAACATTTCTAAAAACCTGTTTTCGCTTTGTCATTATGTTGTACTGTGTGGAGATTCATGATGGAAAACAATGATTTGATCAATTTTAGAATAAGACTGTAACGTAACAAATGTGGAAAAAGTCAAGGGTCTGAATCATTTCCAAATGCACTGTAAGTGGCCGGTGATTTTAATATATTTTTTATTTATTAGGACCCTGATTAGCCGACTCCAATGGCGACAGCTAGTCTTACTGGGGTCCGACATAACGAAAAATACAATACAGACAAAATACTTTACAATTTACATACACTACATGTTAATGTTTTTAAATGTATGTGTGTGCATCTATCAGTTACACATTCAGTACATACACACGACAAGTAATAATCTATTAGTCATTTATTCAGTGATTTTCTGCTTTCTTCTATGTGTTTATTCATTCACAACTAGGATGGGTAATACTTTATATTAGGATTGGTAATATTTTATACTAGGATGGGTAATACTTTATTTTAAGGCTACGTTATAAACCATTCATAAGGCATTTATAAATTGTGTGTTCATCATTTATTAATTATTACTCCCACATTAATAAACCATTTACTAATGATTAGTAAAGTATTTTTGCAGTCCCTAATCTAAAGTGAGTGTTTTTTATATTTTATAAATGTTTTGATTGACCAGTGTAATTTCTCACAAAAAGATGGACCAAAAGATTGGTAGCCATTCCTGCAGTACCTGGTAAAAGAATAAGCACACAACACATGCTGTTTAAGGAAAATACACACTGAGTATACAAAACATTAAGGACACCTGCTCATTCCATGACAGACTGACCAGGTGAGTCCAGGTGAACGCTATGATCCCTTATTGATGATTTTTAAGCCTCGAGACAACTGAGACATGGATTGTGAATGTGCACCATTCAGAGGGTGAATGGACAAGACAAAATATTTTAGTGCCTTTCAACTGGGTATGGTAGTAGGTGCCACCGGTTTGTGTCAAGAACTGCAACGTTGCTGGGTTTTTCACGATCAACAGTTTCCCGTGTGTATCAAGAACGGTCCACCACCAAATGAACATTTGGCCAACTTGACACAACTGGAGACATGGAGTGAAAACGGACCAGCATCCCTGTGGAACGCTTTCGACACCTTGTGGCCCCTGGTCTTCTGGCACCAGTTCTGTGGGAAAATATGTTAGGGTTAGCTCAGAGATGAGTGCAGTGTGGCCACACTCTTAGAAAGCAAGGTACTATCTAGAACCTAAAAGGGTTATTTGGCTGTTCCCATAGGATAACCCTTTGAAGAACCATTTTTGGTTCCAGGTAGAACCCTTTTGGGTTCCATGTAGAATCTTTCCATGGAGGGTTCTATCTGGAACCAAAAAACGAGTTATCCTATGGAGACAGCTGAAGAACCTTTTTTAAACCTTTTTTTTCTAAGAGTGTAGGAAAAAACATAACATAAAATGTTGGCTCTATATGTAATAGCAATGAACACTTAGGAGTGACAGACAGAGTGAGACAGACAGTATGACACAGTGTCAAAGAGTGACAACAGAAGAGCACAAGGAGAAGCACAGACAGATAGAGGCAGAGTGACTGCAGAGAAGATGCAGAGACATACACTACAGGGAGGCAACAGAGACACAGTTATAGTTGTGAGTTGTATCTCTGTTGTATTTGTCTTAAAACAGGAGCTGGTCAAAAATAAGTGGTTAAAAAAGGAGGAGGACTGTGTTTCACCGGTCCCTGGTACAGTAAAAGTTGATAAACGCTGTACTATAGTGTACTGCCTATGTTATGTGTCAGTAGCATTACTACCTGTGTGTTTAAGAAGCATGGAGTTGGGGTTTTGGTTGAATCAATGGCAATGTGAAACCAATACAATGTAACATATTATCAAACTCTAATTTGAATTATAGCTCCGAACTATGTGTGAAAATGCCCTTAGAAGTGTTTGGACCGATTTCTGGTCCCAGTCCGTTCCTGTCTGCTTTCATTTTGGCCTGCATGTAAGAATGCCCTTGGAATAAACTGAACAAAAATATAAACTCAATGCAACAATTTCAAAGATTTTACTGAATTACTGTTCATATGAGGAAATCTGTCAATTTAAGATAAATTAATTAGGCCTTAATCTATGGATTTCACATGACTGGGAATACAGATGTGTATCTGATGGTCACAGATACCTTAAAAAAATGACCTCACAATGGGCCTCAGGATCTCATTGCGGTATTTTTGTGCATTCAAATTGCCATCGATAAAATGCAATTGGGTTCGCTGTCCGTAGCTTATGCCATACCATAACCCCACTGCCACCATGGGGCTCTCTGTTCACAACTTTGACATCAGCAAAACGCTCGTCCACACAACACCATACACGTGGTCTGCAGTTGTGAGGCTGGTTGGATGTATTGTCAAATTCTCGAAAACAAAATTAGAGACAGTTTATGGTAGAGAAATTAAATAATCTGGCAACAGCTCTGGTGGACATTGCTGCAGTCAGCATACCAATTTGCACGCTCCCTCAAAATTTGAGACATCTGTGGCATTGTTTTGTATGACAAAACTGCACATTTAAGCGTGACCTTTTATTGCCCCCAGCACAAGGTGCACCTGTGTAATGATCATTTGGTTTAATCAGCTTCTTGATATGCCACACGTGTCAGGTGGATGGATTATCTTGGCAAAGGAGAAATGTTCACTAACAAGGATGAAAACAAATTTGTACTCAACATTTGAGAGAAATAAGCTTTTTGTGCTTATGGAACATTTATGACGTCTTTTATTTCAGCTCATGAAACATGGGACCAACACTTTACATGTTCAATTTATATTTTTGTTCAGTGTAGATGCAATATACTTCAAGGAATGCAACATCCTGCAGGGACACTAGAGGTCCTTGGTTGACCAAGAATTGTATTCAAAACTTCAGAAAGTGTTTAATTCTCAGCACGCTGTGGAATCTCAGAAAAGTCTTCTCTTGTTTGCATGTAAGCTACCAGAATATGTTAAACCCCTAAATCAAATCCTGTTTTAACACTTGGACAGATGACTTGTTGACTTATGGTTCAGCTCAATATATTGATTTGTATTACTTAAGTGCGACCTCCTTTTCTAACAGGAGTGGCCATGTACATCCTGCATCTAAAGTATTCTCACATCTAACCAAATAGGGCAACATATATTTAGGACACTATTTTCTGCAGCATAAAGAGATCTCACAAGGCAAAATCTTTACAAAATATAAAATCGGTAACACTTTATATGAAGGGGGAATATAGTACATAACACCTTTATGATACCAGTCATACCACTTTTATGAATGTTGCAGTATCAATCGTAACAACCATCACAACTCATTTATACATCATTCATATTTGTTTATGTTTAAGTTCCCTTGAATAGAAATTGTATTAATCCTTTGTACAACACAAATGTGTATATTTCCTGTCACAGTACCCAACCTCCTAACACACTATTAACTCAACAGGCTGGGAGAAGCACAGGGTAGGCCTTATAGCATAACCTTGTAGGTGTGAAATGCCTTGCTCAAGGCCACAAGGGTGGTATGGAGTGGCACCAGCCCTGGGTGTAGATCTTTTACACACATTAGCTAGCTGGGCTTGATTGAGCTTGCTTGGCACAATGGATCAATTGATAAGTCCCGAAAGTGCAAACCCCACCCGCCCATCTGGCAATCCAGGCAGGCTCAAGTAAACGCTAAAAGTATTTGAAATATTTCAAGTACTATTTGAACCAAGGTCTGGGTGGCAACAGAGCAATTATTTGCCATTGTATTGTGGTAGTATACAACCTTAGCTGAGACCTGAAGACATACACTAGCTCCACAAACGAATGCCTAGCCCCTAGCTCAGCCGGCTAACACAGTCTTGTGGTACGCAGAAGACCTGAGCTTGAACCCACCTAGTCAGTAACCTAGCAACCATCTCCTGTACCACCATCAACCAGGTTTTTTGTTGTTGTACTATAATGAAAAATGACTTTTATTTTAAAGACAGCTTATGAATTATGTTGAATATATGTGTTATGAATGTTGCATGAATGATACTGCAACATTCATAAAGGTATCATGACTGGTTTTATAAAAATGTTGTGAATAACTTATGGATACCCTTCATATAAAGTGTTATCATCAAAGCAACATAACAACACAAACTATGTACGTTTACTACTTCTTCAATGGATGGTAAACATCAGTATGTTGGGGGGGGGGAATGAAATATGACACATAGAGAATGTTGATTCAATCATGCATTTTTACCTGGTAGGATGAGAGTAGTTGATCCAGTGTTACAGACACTGGTATATGGGTGCATAAGATGTGTGCATAAGATCTGCACCCAGAAAGAAACTCTCCTGTAGTTGAATGGAAAAACATAACTGGAGATAATTTTTCAACAAGCTGAAATACAGGGCTGTGTTATCTGATGTCTGTCTTTGAAGGTTATTGCATTCAATATCCTGCATCACAGCCTGTTGTAGTTCCCCCCCACAAATGTCATTGAGCATATATAGTAGCATGTGCATATTTCCACACGTCATTGTGCATCACATAGACACAGCTGTAATTTGTAAGTAAATTATGTTTTGCTTATGCTGCCTCGTGTTGTTAACCTTTAGCAAAACCTGCTGTAATGAGTCTCCTATTTATGAGAGGTGAAAAACATAAACATACTTCTATTAAAAGTCCATGCTATGCCAATGTATTAAAATCACTGCCTACAGTCCCGCAAAGTCAAATATAAAGACTGTACTCAACTATAATTGCCTAATGAAGTGTAAAATCAATGTTTTGTTAGGATGTTGTTATCATTGAGCAAGTTTGTCAGGGATACTGAGAACTCCAGAGACCTTGGTCATGAAGGACAGGGTTGCATTGTAACAAGGACACCAGTTGCCATCAATGATTTATATACAGTACCAGTCAAAAGTTAGGACACACCTACACATTCAAGGGATTTTCCTTATTTTGACTATTTTCTACATTGTAGAATAATAGTGAAGACATCACAACTATGAAATAACACATATGGAATCATGTAGTAACCAAAAAAGTGTTAAACAAATTCAAATATATTACTTTTAGTAGCCACCCTTTGCCTTGATGACAGCTTTGCACACTCTTGACATTCTCTCAACCAGCTTCATGGGGTAGTTACCTGGAATGCATTTCAATTAACAGCTGTGCCTTGTTCAAAGTTAATTTGTGGAATTTCTTTCCTTTTTAATGCGTTTGAGCCAATCAGTTGTGTTGTGACAAGGTAGGGGTGATATACAGAAGATAACCCTATTTGGTAAAAGACCAAGTCCATATCATGGCAAGAACAGCTCAAATAAGCAAAGAGAAATGACAGTCCATCATTACTTTAAGATATGAATGTCAGTCAATCTGGAACATTTCAAGAACTTTGAAAGTTTCTTCAAGAGCAGTCACAAAAACAAGCGCTATGATGAAACTGGCTCTCATGTGGACCGCCACAGGAAAGGAAGACCCAGAGTTACCTCTGCAGCAGAGGATAAGTTCATTAGAGTTACCAGCCTCAGAAATTGCAGCCCAAATAAATGCTTTGAGTTCAAGTAACAAACACATCTCAACATCACCTGCATGATGGAGGAGACTGCATGTATCAGGCCTTCAAGGTCGAATTGCTGAAGAGAAACCACGACTAAAGGACACCAATAATTTTAAAAAACTTGCTTTGGCCAAGAAATATAAGCAATGGACATTAGACCAGTGGAAATCTGTTGTTTGGTCTGGTGAGTCCAAATTTGAGATTTTTGGTTCCACTGCAGTGTCTTTGTAGGTGAACAGAGGATCTCTACATGTGTGGTTCCCCCCGTGAAGCATGGAGGAGGAGGTGTGATGGTGTGGGGGTGCTTTGCTGGTGACACCCTCTGTGATTTATTTAGAATTCAAGGCCCACTTAACCAGCACGACTACCTCAGCATTCTGCAGTGATACGTCATCCCATCTGGTTTGCGCTTAGTGGGAGTATCATTTGTTTTTCAACAGGACAATGACCCAAAACAGGGCTATTTGACCAATAAGGAGACCAAGAAGAAGAGTGATGGAGTGCTGCATCAGATGACCTGGCCTCCACAATCATCTGACCTCAACCCAATTGAGATGGTTTGGGATGAGTTGGACCGTAGAGGGAAGGAAAAGCAGCCAAGAAGTGCTCAACATATGTGGGAACTCCTTCAAGACTGTTGGAAAATTATTCCAGGTGAAGCTAGTTGAGAGAATGCCAAGAGTGTGCAAAGCTGTCATCAAGGCAAAGAGTGGCTACTTTGAAGAATCTCAAATCTCAAATATATTTGGATTTGTTTAACACATTTTTGGTTACTACATGAATCTATGTGTTATTTCATAGTTTTAATGTCATGACTATTATTCTACAATGTAGAAAATAGTAAAAATAAAGAAAAACCCTTGAATAAATAAATGTGTCCAAACTTTTGACTGGTACTGTATATACTA
Organism: Oncorhynchus clarkii lewisi; assembly: GCF_045791955.1. Lineage (NCBI taxonomy): Eukaryota > Metazoa > Chordata > Actinopteri > Salmoniformes > Salmonidae > Oncorhynchus > Oncorhynchus clarkii. The sequence goes on from NC_092156.1 coordinate 37,351,941, forward strand.
GATGACTGTTAGGGTTTAAGGTTTTGAAGCCACTGCACCTCCATCTTGGCACTCCCCCACTATTGTAAATAATATTATAGAAATTCATTTATTAATGGCTACATTTGTTTTTGACACGTTTATTCTATTACAGGCACCTTAATGCATACTTTAAAATGATATACTAAACATACCAATAAAAAATGTAATATATTTAAAAATATTTTCCTTAAAGTATGTTTTCAAAGTACTAATGTTACTGTCCCCGTGACAACAAAAAATACTTAAATATATGTAATTTTGTCCTGTAGAACTGTAGAATTCCATTAATTCATATGGAGGACCGCTCCGGGGAGTACCAATATGGCCGACCGGTGGTTTCAAAGCCTCTCCATGGCCAAAACATAACATCAGCAATTCAGGGTTTGTATACATCATTAGTTGCCATGCAAACCTGTCCTTAGACAAAATGTATTGATACAATACTGCTCTTGCATTAAGCATGACATGTTCATCCATTCACAAAGCAGTTGGCTTAGTGGAATAACTTTGTTGTTAGATATGCATTTTCTAAAATGATGTGGTCAGATTTGCTGTGAGCTCGTAAAGGTCAGAGACACCCTCAGTGTGAGGAACATAATTAAAATTTTCTTGACCTGGTAAGTTAAAGAATAATAAGGTCATTTGTTTAGTTGTTTGAGATTCTAGTTGCCTGTCCTGCCACTGTGTCCTTGCTCAAGGCACTTAACCCCTAAACTCCTCCAGGGGTGCTGCTCTGTGGTTGACCCTATGGCTGACCCTGCTCCAACCTTTGTGTGGATGTGTGTATATTGTCTAGCCTTAACAAACATTAAGAGCTAAACCTGACCATTGTACAACCTAATGTGCACATAATGTACTTGTATATACATACCTAGAGGATGATGTGTGGGCCAGTTTTCTGTGAGCTCCTGTAAAAATGTGTTCCCCCCAGCAACAAGAGTAGACGTTATATTTTTGTAAGACATTCTAAAACTTAAAGCAGGTTTAAATGGCCACACATCATCATACAGACAGTAGTTGAGACAGATGTTCAACATCTTGTAGGTAATAAAGTCTTATAGGTTATCCATAAAGTCACATAACAGGTGGCTGCTCCAAATGCAATTAAATGAGTTTTATAACTAAGTTTTCTGGACAGAGATTGCAGTATTTTTTCAATGAAAAACAACAGCATATTCTTATGAGGAACAAATAGCTCTCATCAGAGGTCAAAATGGGCTAATTGTGTTTAAACAGTGTAGGAAGCCATTGAGGATGCATACTTGAAGATCTACGATGACCTTAGGGTTGATGAGATGTGTAATTCTTATAGATGTTAGCTAAATCATTCTCTGCCATCTGCAGAGCTGAGGTTAGGTTATCTATGCTAGGCCTTGGCCCTTCTTGTGGGCTGAGTTCTACTCAAGGCTGATGGTATTCACCAGAGGCCCCCTTTACCACTCAGTCCACAATCGACACGCCACAGGCCAACATGGCAAGGTGTTTGTATCTCGGCTCCTTCCTTTTCACTAAGATGGTCAATACACCCCGTATCTCAATGAGAGTCAAAACTTGCCTCATTAAAACCTGGACCCCACACAACCAAGGCAAAGCCATCACCATCCACTCGGCCATACACTCCGACTCTGAAAATAACAGGTAGGTGATTTGAAATTGCTTGTAGGACCATAACATTATCTGCTAAGGTTAGTTTATAGGTCTCTTGAAACCATATATTTTATAATCTGCTGTACATTTTAATTATGTATTCATACTGTTCTTTCTCTGTTCTTACCCAGAGCCATATTATAGTGAGTACCTCTACAATGGGTGATAATATAATAACTGCTGATAAATGTTAATTCAGTTGGCTGAAGATTAAAATCTTTTAATAGGCTTTGATACAATACATCCAGAAAGACCGCTAAATGTTCGACCTTTTCAAACATATTGATTAAGATAAATGATATGTACTCTTTATCTGGAAAGTCATGGCTTATAACAAGCTCTGATTTTTACAGCTTGTCGGAGGAAAAAGTCATAATACACTTCATTAACCAAGATGGCATCAGAACCACCACTGCTGTTACTGAAGGACAGACCCTGTTGGATGTTGTTGTAAACAAAAACTTGGACATAAGTGGTTTTGGTACGTAAACAGGAAAAATAGACAAGTAAAATATGAATATCTTTAGCAAATATGTATCACTGTATGTTGCATTTACAGTATAAAAGCCATCTACTATCCAGGTGTCTTTAAGGATTTTCACATATGTCCCTTTATTGTCTCCTCTGTTGTTCTTCAGGTGCATGTGAGGGGACATTAGCATGCTCCACCTGTCATCTCATTTTTGACAAGACATTTTATGAGAAGATGGAACCAACGGTGGATGAGGAGATGGATATGCTAGATCTAGCTTACGGGCTTACCAAGACGTGAGTTTCATTTTGAAATGATAAAGTGTCCCTCGCTGTCCTTTGCTTGTGGAAATGTTATGATTTACATACGCAATCACAGCTCAATCAAAACAGGCACACACAATAAATGTTGATTTAATCCGGTCAAAACAGAAACAAGTGGTAGGGCCTCACTGCTGAACTGACATAGACACAACAAAGTGCAGGAAATTCGGTAATTCATCATCTGTCTGCCTCTAATCTGCTTCTGATTGACAGGTCCCGTCTTGGTTGCCAGGTGACAGTGCAGAAGTGGATGGATGGTATGACTGTCCAAGTGCCCCAAGAGGTGAGGGATGCTGTGGGATCTAAAGGCAGCCAGTGATCCTTCATGCAACCTGCTACACCTTTCACCTACTGTACCAAGTCTAATCATCATCATAATCAAACATCTCCAGAAACATATCACTCAGGACCACTCTGACATGTATTTACCCTTTGCCCTACCAATCAACTAGCTTCTGTTGGAGAATCGGTTGTAGCAATTACATATTACCTGTACTTAGCATACAAAATGACCTAAAGTGGCATGCATTATAAATAGTAAGTTATTAAATGTTACAAACATTGCCTGTAGTTCAATGACATGTCACCTAGCATGCTGGCTTTATAAAAGGAAACCATTGGAAATATGGAAGCACATTAAAGTGGACCATCTTTATTCAGCAGTTCTCTGCAAAGTGCCTTCAGAAAGTATTCACAATCCTTGACTTTTTCCTAAATGTGTTGTGTTACAGCCTGAATTTAAAATGGATTAAATTGAGATGTTATGTCACTGGCCTACACCCAATTCCCCAGAATGTCAAAGTGGCATTATGTTTTTTAAATTTAAATTTATACAAATTAATACATTTTTAAAAAGTGAAATGAGTCAATATGTACTTCAAATCCTTTGTTATGGCAAGCCTAAATAAGTTCAGGAGTAAACATTTGCTTACCAAGTCACATAATAAGCAGCATGGACTCACTCTGTGTTCAATAATAGTGTTTAACATGATTTTTGAATCACTACCTCATCTTTGTACCCCACACATACAATTATCTGTAAGGTCCCTCAGTCGAGCAGTGAATTTCAAACACAGATTCAACCCAAAAAAACAGGGAGGTTTTTGAATGCCTCGCATTCTATTAGTAGATGGGTAAAAAAAAATAAAACAGACATTGAATATCCCTTTGAGTATGGTGAAGTTATTAATTACACTGGTGCATCAATACACCCGGTTGCTACAAAGAAACACACGTCATTCCTAACTCAGTTGCCGGAGAGGAAGGAAACTGCTCAGGGATTTCACCATGGGGTCAATTGTGACTTTAAAACAATTAGAGAGTTTAATGGCTGTGATAGGTGAAAACTGAGGATGGATGAATAACATTCTAGTTACTCAACAAAACTAACCTAATTGACAAAGAGAAAGGAAGTAAGCTTGTACAGAATAAAAAAATATCCAAAATATGCATTCTGTTTGCGACAAGTTCTAAAGTAATACTGTAAAACATGTGGCAAAGCAATTAGGTAAATGTGATATTTCTTTATTTCATCTTCAATAAATGTTCAAAAATGAAAACATGCTTTCACTTTGTTATTATGGTGTATTGTGTGTAGATGGGTGAGAATTATTATTATTTTTAATTCCTTTTTAATTTAGGCTGTAACACAACAAAATGTGGACTAAGTCCAGGGGAATGAATACTTTCTGAAGGCACTTTCTAAACCACATAAAATTCCCTTTAAGTAATTAAAACAACTGTGTTTTCATCCAACTATATTGTGTGAAATTTGACCCACTAATCTTTGTGCAAAACAATAAGTTGTTGCAATTAATAACCCTGCATATTTTAAATAGGATGTCTAGAAAGTTGGGACTGAGAAGGCATGGAAAAACACATGCAGAGTTTTGAGGGCAAACATGATTTATTATAGGTGGTGCAATAAATATAGGCATATACAGGTTTGTAGCAACTGATAATGTAATAACTGCCAATAATGTAATAGATGCTAATAATGTAATACATTTTGCATTCATAATGTAAAAATTACCAATAACCTAATAACGTTATATATCTAAAAAGCTTTTATTACATTATGCATTGATGAATACATTATGGAGTGGGTAAAAGCTTTTTCATTAATAGTGTAATAACTTTAACCAATAATGTAATAACAACTTAAAAAATAAATACTAACTCTATATTCACTCTTTTTCACGCATATCAAGTGTCATGTAATAGCTGACTACACACCAAACCACATTCCTGAGTCGTTATTTGATATTACTAAGGGAATGTAACCAGTGGGCTAATGTTGGAGAGCTCATATTCATGTTTCTCAACAGACATAAACAAACGGGCAGATCGTGGTATTTAAATCCTGACACACTTAGATATTGCAGATAATACAGTCCCAAAATGTTGTCATATCTACCAGAACATGTCAAATGAAGCTGTGAGAGTAACTTTGTATTAAAACATTTCTTGTACTGGTTGATCTGAAAAAGAAAAATGTGTAACACTTCCATATGTGGCTCATAAGGGGACTGTAAAGGTAAATAAATTAAAGTAGTGGAAAAAAACACAGATTTTGGCCTTGGTCCAATGGGTTATGTGTGAGTGAGTGAGTGAGTGAGTGAGTGAGTGAGTGAGTGAATCAGTCAGTCAGTCAGCCAGTCTGTCTGTGAGTGAATCAGTGAGTTTGTCTGTCTGTCTGACATGAGTCTGGTTCCATCTCTACTCTGAAAGGCAAAGTAGCCTGGTCAATCCTGGGATAAGGAGGAGTGAAACTCCTGTTGAATATTTTTGTGATCATTAGAATTTTGCTAATCACATGACTGCAAGGTTTGTCTTCAAATTGAGGAGTGTTGTTGTTTTTTCTCTCTGAAGACATTGGATGTTTATAAGGTCAGAATGGAAGTGCAATAGTTACACCCTCCCTTTTGTGGCAATGGATGCAAATACAAACAGTTCCTTAAGTGTGTGACACCGAATATGCATTCCGTTAAAATAAGAGAGTGATTTTAGGATGTTATTACAGTATTGTATTAAGTTATTACAATATAGATGTTTTTTTACACACTTTATATTGTAATAATCGATAATAATGATTACATTATGTGCAAAAACGTTATTACGTTATGCGTTCTGCATATTTATTAGTTTATTGGCAATTTATTACATTATCAGTTGCTACAAGATCTGAAAAGAGCAATTATTTCCCCCCCTGATTGTTACACAGTGATATGAAGGTTCTCGCCATATTGGATTCTTGTTAACAGTTGCTGTTCTTAGTGTTCTAGGATAAAACATGCATAAAAACAGACAATAATGAAAGTGGTGCAGTATACATGCAGTATACATGCGTGAGTGCAGTATACATGCGTTATACATGCGTTATAGATAAAGGTTAAAATCCAGGCATGTCACATGATTGCACAAAACACAGAGTCCTAGTTATTACTGTATGTGTTTAAGACTGTTATACAGTACATTCGGAAAGTACTCAGACCCCTTGACTTTTTCCACATTTTGTGACGTTACAGCTGTATTCTAAAATGTATTAAATAATCCCCCCCCCTCAATCTTTACACAATACACCATAATGACTAAGCAAAAACATATTTTTAGAATTCTTTGCAAATGCATAACAGATAAAAAACTGAAATATCATATTTACATAAGTATTCCGACGCTTTACTCAGTACTTTGTTGAAGCACCTTTGGCAGCGATTACAGCCTTGAGTCTTCAGGGAAATGACGCTACAAACTTGGCACCACTGTATTTGGGGAGTTTCTCCCATTCTTCTCTGCAGATCCTCTCAAGCTCTGGTAGGTTGGATGGGGAGTGTTGCTGTACAGCTGTTTTCAGGTCTCTCCAGAGATGTTAGATCGGGTTCAAGTCCGAGCCCTGGCTGGGCTACTCAAGGACATTGGCTGGGCGGCCAGCTCTAGGAAGAGTCTTGGTAGTTCCAAACTTATTCCATTTAAGAATGATTCAATGCTGAAGACATTTCTTGGTACCGTTCCCCAGATCTGTGCCTAGACACAATCCTGTTTCGGAGCCCTACGAACAATTCCTTCGACCTCATGTCTTGGTTTGGCTCTGACATGCACGGTCAACTGTTGCACCTTATATAGACAAAGGTCTACCTTTCCAAATCATGTCCAATCAATTGAATTTACCACAACCAAGTTGAAGAAACAGCTCAAAGATAATTAATGGAAACAGGATGCACCTGAGCTCAATTTCGAGTCTCATAGCAAAGGGTCTGAATACTTATGTAAATAAGGTGTTTCTGTTTTTATTTTTAATACATTTGCAAAAATGTCTAAACTATTTTTGCTTTGTCATTATGGGATATTTTGTGTAGATTGATGAGAATAAAATACAAATTTAATCCATTTTAAAATAAGGCTGTAACATAACAATACGTGGAAAAGTCAAGTGTTCTGAATACTTTCCGAAAGCACTGTATCAATGCATCTATCTATCTATCTATATATATGGAACACCTTATGTACACTGTGTGTGTGTGTGTATATATATATATATATATATGTCACGGTCGTCATATGGAGGAGACCAAGGCGCAGCGTGGTAAGTGTACATACTTCTTTAATCAAAGAAAGAATACTGAACAAACTATACAAAACAACAAAACTAACCGTGAAGCTAATATGGCTAGTGCAGACAGGCAACTAAACATAGAATAAGAACCCACAAAATACCCAAGGAATATGGCTACCTAAATATGGTCCCCAATCAGAGACAATGATAAACAGCTACCTCTGATTGAGAACCAATCTAGGCAACCATAGATATATAAACCCCTAGACTTACAAAAAACCCTAGACAATACAAAAACTAAACAAACCACCCTCGTCACACCCTGACCTAACCAAAATAATAAAGAAAACAAAGATAACTAAGGTCAGGGCTTGACAATATACACACACACACAGTGTACATAAGGTGCTCCATTTGACACATGCAAAATGACACTGAACTTTTCAAAAACAACATCAATTTTTTTTTTTTTTACTCAATGCGATTTATGTTGTAATTCTTCTTTAACGATAAAAGTTAGAATCAGGAAAATGTGAACACCATGCAATCGCTTGACAGTTTGGAACTTGTTTGGATAATATTCCATCTCATGTATTTACATTTTTTACAGCTATTTTGTGTGTTAGCTGAATTATATTTGTATAAGTGTTTGCTCGTATACAAATTGTGCATGTTATACCTAATTTGCCTCACATTTTCATTTTTTCCCTGACATATTATCCCTATCATCTTCTTGAACATGTCACAGTCCCTCCAGTAAACACACACATGACATTGAAGGCAATTTGGCCATTTGCTATACAAAAGCATTAAGCATCCCCATTCAGTTGGAGGAGGTGCTCTGTCTGAGTGGTTTGCATAAATACCATTCATTTCCTCTAAGCAACAACCCACAGGACATTGCACAGACTGTTGAAATTGTTTATCAAGCTGACTAGTTTGACAAAATGAACTGCAAGTACTAACCCATTTAGTCTTTACCATCTGACACGGTCTTACTTCCTTGCTTAACTTTCATTACACATTCATCATACATTTATCTGCATTCATCACTAATCCTAATTCCTGCATTTAATCTGCACCATTCTTAATTTAGAATTTAGCAAGAAATACGTAGATATTTACACACAGAGGGAGGTAAAGTAATCCTTGATTATCTACATTCTGATAACCCACTATAAAACACCAAGTGATGAGCATTTGTACAATCAGACAACTGATTCCTCACCATGTGATAGCTTTGTGGCATTTTCTGTTGGTTCAGCCATTTTACTTTGCTACTGGAGTTTACTTACACGTTTTTTTTCAATTGCTTTTGCATCCGAGTTGCCATTCTTGTTGTCACCTGAGCTGAAGTATTCTCTCACAGTGTTTCTGACAGTTGCTGGCAGTTTTATTCTTACAGTGTGGCTGATTGTGCTTGCAGTTTTGGCATTGGTTTTATATGATGTCTGGGAGAGATGGGTGCATCCACCACCCAACTGTTCAGGGACCACCTCACCACAGTCAATCTCTGTTTTAGTCTTTGCTCCTTTCTCCTTGTTGTTGACAGATTGTCTGATTGACACAGACTGAAGGACCAGTGGAGTGTTTTGACCATAGAACACTGTCTGGGGTATGTGGACCTGCACACTCTGACCGAGAAGTTCCTCGTTTTCCTTATGTTCTCTCCCTGTGTCAGACACCAGAGAGACGCCACACTCTTCCACAGATTGATCAGACTGTTTCTTCACCAGCATTCTGTTAGAGGAGGTGTAAAATGTAATTTTTGTCCTCTTCACCTCTTCTTTGTTGACAGCCTGGTTGTTTGTTTTTCTCAGCTGTATGTGTGTAATGGATATTTCTTTGGTCTGGCCTTTTGACTCTGATGTCTCAAACACTTTATCCTTCTGGCTCTGATGCACCTGCTGCCCACTCCAATCAGAGATAAAATTCTCACTGTCATCTGGTTGAGAGACAGGGCTTTGACTATTCTCACCTTTTAAACTATAGAGGCTTTGCGTACGCAACTGGTAGTCTTCTCTATTCTGAATGCTATTAGAACGGTAATGCTCCTTGTCTTCTTCTCTCTCATCATACTTATTATACAAGTCCAAAACCTCGGGTGCCTGAGCCACTGCCACTGGGAATGTCATGCTCCAGTCTTTTGGGAATTTCTTCGGGGTGTCTGGGGTGAGAGGGCGTAACCGCGCCGACGTGCCGAACAGGAAGGGTAGGGAGCTGGGCTCGTTGGGAGAGGACACAGAGTCAGAGCAGAAGGAAAAGGCACTGTCTATGGAGCTCAGAGAGGAGGCAGACGGTGAGGTGGCTGAGGAGGACAGGCTGGAGAAACTGGATCTGTTGGACATGGCCAGCCTCTGGGCAGGGTGCCAGAACCTAGAAGCTACCTGAGGGGACCTCCAGAAGGCATACCTAGATCTGCTGCCACCTACCCTGGGGCTGCTGTCCCCCTTTAGTAGCCCCTTAGCGTGGGGTTTGTGTGTGTGTTGGGAGTGGTCTGCACAGCCACACATCACTGCCGCATCGCAGCTGGACTGACGGGCAACAGGAGTGTGGATCTGGCTTTGGGACCCTGACTGGGGAGAAGCCAGAGACACACTGGGTTCTGAGGAGCAGCGGGCTGAGCGAAGACTCTGGGTCCCCATCAGGGAGCATATAGACCCACTGGACAGTGAAGACATAAAGTCTAGATTTCCACAGCTATAAGCACTTTCCTCACTCACATATTGCTTTTTCAAGGAGTCAACCTCATTCAGAAGGCCCAAAATCTCTTTCTCCTCTTTCAAGACCAGTTTCCCTGGAGACAGGAATAAAGGTTCCCTGTTAGGAGAGTGAAGTCCTCCTTGCTTCTCCCAGTCCCAATCATCAGACACGTAGAGCTGCTGGTAAGACTCCACTGAAAGAAGAAACAGGAGAGGATCAAAGCGAGACCACATGGTTACCGTGAAAATGCAAAAAAAGAAAAGAAAATCATCCATATGTTATCTAACAAAGATCTCACCCATGACATCGTCTACAGTTCCTTGTTCACAATTTGTCTCAGTAAAAATGCACTCAACATCTTTACCAAAAATGGCCGGGGTGTTTTCAATGAGTAGTTGGATGAGAGCTGCAACCTGCAATGGAGACATGAAAACACATTGAGGCAGAAAGCGTTAACAAATAGGGGATACAGGAGATGAACATACACTATCTGCTCATGCTAACTACAACACCAGAGTCATTAATGGGGTCCAATGAAAATGACTTTCAATTCAGTGTATTATTCCAATTTACACAGAAAATGAACAACTTATACAGTGAGCTCCAAAAGTATTGGACAACAAATATTTGTTGTTGTTTTGGCTTCAGATTTGAAATGATTCAATGATTATGAGGTTAAAGTGCAGACTGTCAGCTTTCATTTGAGTGTATTTTAATCCATATTGGGTGAACCGTTTAGAAATTAGAGCACTTTTTGTAGATAGTCCCCCCATTTTAGTGGACCAAAAGTATTGGGACATATCTACATTATGTGCATTATTAAAGTAGTAAAATGTTACGTATTTGGTCCCATATTCATAGCACGCAATGACTACATCAACTTATGACTGTACAAACGTGTTGGATGCATTTGCTATTATTTTGTGCCCAATAGAAATGAATGGTAAATAATGTATTGTGTCATTTTGGAGTCACTTTTCCGTAAATAAGAATATGTTTCTCAACACTTCTACACTAATGTGGATGCTACCATGATTACGGATAATCCTGAATGAATGGTGAATGATGAGTGAGAAAAGTTACTGAGGCATAAATATCATGTGATATTTGTGCATCTGTAACTTTCCCACTCATAATTGTTCACGATTCATTCAGGATTATCCGTAATCATGGTAGCATCCACATTAGTGTAGAAGTGTTGAGAAACATTATATTCTTATTTACGGAAAAGTGACTCCAAAATGACACAATACATTATTTACCATTCATTTCTATTGAGCACAAAATAATATGAAACACAATCAAATCAAACAGCAAATGCATCCAACACGTTTGTACAGTCACAAGCTCAATGCTTAATGCAATCATTGCGTACTAGGAATATGGGACCAAATACTTAACTTTTTACTACTTTAATATACACAAGTGAATTTCTCCCAATACTTTTGGTCCCCTAAAATGGGGGGACTATCTACAAAAAGTGATGTAATTTCTAAACGGTTCACCCGATATGGATAAAAATTCAAGCGGACAGTCTGCACTTTAACCTCATAGTCCTCATATCCAAAGTGTTGGAGTACAGAGCCAAAACAACAACAAAATGGTCACTGTCCCAATACTTTTGGAGCTCACTGTAGCTTATAACTTACACTTTGATGTTTAAAGAACTCTTGAGAACTGTTTTTATCTTTGTGATGTTTCACAGCAACACAAACGTCAAACAGTCAATCAATGTTCTGATGTTTAATTGGCATAAGAATCGCATTGGCCAAATTGTGTCGCAAGACAAAAATGTACCAGTTAGACATTTTTTGATCCTCTGCAAATTAAACTTAATTGATTTCTTAACCTTGACATCATGTTGCCTTTTAAAATGATTATTTTAGCAATAAGCTACTAAAGAGATGATGCCTATTCCAAAATGTGATGATGCCTTTTCCAAAAGCTGTACCGAATACGAAACCACTGGACACACACTGGTTGAATCAAAGTTGTTTTCATTTCATTTCAATAAAATGACATTGAACCAACATGGAATAAATGTTGAATTGATATCTGTGCCCAGTGGGAACTGACAATTTCAGCATATACTGTATACATTGAATTGTATATTTTGCATAATCATTATATTTTGCATTAATACATAAACTCAGCAATTCACTAGGGATTTATTACTGCATTTGTGTGTTTAATTGAAGCCTTCATAAAATATTATATATTTGACTATATTTATAAAATAGAATAATAGATAACATGCTCACTCTCATATTATTTTTCAGAAGTTGTCGGGTGCTAGATTCTCATAGTCCATAGCAATAGAGATGGTCTGCACACAATAAATAATCTTCAATAATTCATTTATTTATCTGTGTAAGAAATACAGAGAAATAATATAATACATGAATTATTGAAGATTATTTATGGTTCTTATAAAATGTCAGTAGGGTACTATTGTTGTTGGGCAGGGGATCCCTAAGTAGATCTACCTTTTTAGTGGACTGACTCTCCTCCTCTGGCCCTTTGGGCACGGGCAGCCACAGCATGTTGGGAGCGATACAGAGAGCCAGATTCAAAGCGTTCATCTGGTTCTCCTGCGAGCTCTCCTGGATGTGATAGAGAAGGGCGAACAGGTAGCGGAGCAAGGTAACATTATCCTCTGGAAGCTGGCTCAATAGCCTGAAGGGGACAGACAATGGAGTGTCATTAATACCCTAGTGGCTAATTGAGGCCAGTAATGTAGAGAGGAATGGGTGAGTGGCTGATGCAAACACCCTAGTGAATGTGTTCTGTCCTGTTCACATACCATTCTTTAGTCTGTCTCTGTCTTTAGTAAATTCCACTTCTGCACAGTACATACAGTAAATTTACTTGGGGAAGAACACATCAATAAATATATCTCTTCCTGTTGTTGAAGTTGCTCTAATGTGCCGAATGTGTGTTGTTCAAAGATATTAAGATAAAAAAACAGATATTGAATGACTTTGAAACAGGACATGAAGTGCTGAGAAGGCTATTGGAATTAAAAAACAAGCAATACAGTTCTGTGTGTTTTTCTAGATGCACAAAACGATTTAATGACTTTAGCTGAATTGCAAACCACTGCTCTTCTATTCTATTGAGGGCATTTAACCTCTATTAAAGACTATTCTTTGATATGTCCTTTTTTTTCACTTTTCTGCCAGTCACAGGTTTCAAGATTTGAATTATTGTGTGCATTCTGTTGTACAATATTGTTCTGTTTCTGCTCACATCTATGGCTCAGCGTTACCCAAATGTTTCCTATCTATTTATTGGCAATTTATTACATTATCAGCATTATAAATGTAAAAATTATGAACCGCTATTACATTATTGGCAGTTATTTCATTATAAGTTGCTACATTATTGGCAGTTATTTCATTATCAGTTGCTACAAGATCTGAAAAGAGCAATTATTTCCCCCCCTGATTGCTATACAGTGATATGAAGGTTCACGCCATATTGGATTCTTGTTAACAGTTGCTGTTCTTAGTGTTCTAGGATAAAACATGCATAAAAACAGACAATTATTAAAGTGGTGCAGTATACATGCAGTATACATGCGTAAGTGCAGTATACATGCGTTATACATGCGTTATAAATAAAGGTTCAAATCCAGGCATGTCACATGATTGCACAAAACACAGGGTCCTAGTTATTACTGTATGTGTTTAAGACTGTTATACAGTGCATTCGGAAAGTACTCAGACCCCTTGACCTTTTCCACATTTTGTGACGTTACAGCTGTATTCTAAAATTGATTAAATCATTTCCCCCCCCCCCCTCAATCTTTACACAATACACCATAATGACTAAGCAAAACATATTTTTAGAATTCTTTGCAAATGCATAACAGATAAAAAACTGAAATATCATATTTACATAAGTATTCCGACACTTTACTCAGTACTTTGTTGAAGCACCTTTGGCAGCGATTACAGCCTTGAGTCTTCAGGGAAATTACGCTACAAACTTGGCCCCACTGTATTTGGGGAGTTTCTCCCATTCTTCTCTGCAGATCCTTTCAAGCTCTGTTAGGTTGGATGGGGAGTGTCGCTATACAGCTGTTTTCAAGTCTCTGCAGAGATGTTAGATCGGGTTCAAGTCCGGGCCCTGGCTGGGCTACTCAAGGACATTGGCTGGGCGGCCAGCTCTAGGAAGAGTCTTGGTAGTTCCAAACTTATTCCATTTAAGAATGATTCAATGCTGAAGACATTTCTTGGTACCGTTCCCCAGATCTGTGCCTAGACACAATCCTGTTCCTGAGCCCTACGAACAATTCCTTCGACCTCATGTCTTGGTTTGGCTTTGATATGCACGGTCAACTGTTGCACCTTATATAGACAAAGGTCTACCTTTCCAAATCATGTCCAATCAATTGAATTTACCACAACCAAGTTGAAGAAACAGCTCAAAGATAATTAATGGAAACAGGATGCACCTGAGCTCAATTTCGAGTCTCATAGCAAAGGGTCTGAATACTTATGTAAATAAGGTGTTTCTGTTTTTATTTTTAATACATTTGCAAAAATGTCTAAACTATTTTTGCTTTGTCATTATGGGGTATTTTGTGTAGATTGATGAGAATAAAATACAAATTTAATCCATTTTAAAATAAGGCTGTAACATAACAATACGTGGAAAAGTCAAGTGTTCTGAATACTTTCCGAAAGCACTGTATCAATGCATCTATCTATCTATCTATATATATGGAACACCTTATGTACACTGTGTGTGTGTGTATATATATATATATATATATATATATATATATATATATGTAACGGTCGTCATATGGAGGAGACCAAGGCGCAGCGTGATAAGCGTACATACTTCTTTAATCAAAGAAAGAATACTGAAGAAACTATACAAAACAACAAAACGAACCGTGAAGCTAATATGGCTATTGCAGACAGGCAACTAAACATAGAATAAGAACCCACAAAATACCCAAGGAATATGGCTACCTAAATATGGTCCCCAATCAGAGACAATGATAAACAGCTACCTCTGATTGAGAACCAATCTAGGCAACCATAGATATATAAACCCCTAGACTTACAAAAAACCCTAGACAATACAAAAACTAAACAAACCACCCTCGTCACACCCTGACCTAACCAAAATAATAAAGAAAACAAAGATAACTAAGGTCAGGGCTTGACAATATACACACACACACAGTGTACATAAGGTGCTCCATTTGACACATGCAAAATGGCACTGAACTTTTCAAAAACAACATAATATTTTTTCTTTAAACTCAATGCGATTTATGTTGTAATTCTTCTTTAACGATAAAAGTTAGAATCAGGAAAATGTGAACACCATGCAATCGCTTGACAGTATTTGGAACTTGTTTGGATAATATTCCATCTCATGTATTTACATTTTTTACAGCTATTTTGTGTGTTATCTGAACTATATTTGTACAAGTGTTTGCTCGTATACAAATGGTGCATTTAGCCTCTATTTAAGTATTCTTTGATATGTCCTTTTTTTCAGTTTTCTGCCAGTCACAGGTTTCAAGATTTGAATTATTGTGTGCATTCTGTTGTACAATATTGTTATGTTTCTGCTCACATCTATGGCTCAGCGTTACCCAAATGTTTCCTATCTATTTTTACATTTATTTTTTACCCTGTTTTCTTCCCAATTTCATGGTATCCAATTGGTAGTTACAGTCTTGACTCATCGCTGCAACTCCCGTACGGACTCGGGAGAGGCGAAGGTTGAGAACCACAACCAAGCCACACTGCTTCTTGATACAGTGCCCACTTAACCCGGAAGCCAGTCGGGTGTCGGAGGAAACACTGTGCACGTGGTGACCGTGTCAGCATGCACTGCGCCAGGCCCGCCACAGGAGTCTCTAGTGCGCGATGGGACCAGGACAACCCTGCTGGCCAAACCCTCCCCTAACCCGGACGACACTGGGACAATTGTGCACCACCCCATGGATCTCCCGGTTGCAGCCGGCTGCGACAGAGCCTGGACTCGAACCCAGAATCTCTAGTGGCACAGCTGAATCTCTAGTGGCACTGCGATACAGTCCCTTAGACCACTGCGCCACTCAAGAGGCTCCAAATCCCATAGAATAGGTAGCCACCGGACAATCATTCAAGCGGGAAAATCTCAATAAAACAATTGTAAGCAGATCCATTATATCAGAGGTGGGTGCAGAGGGTGGAGTCTTTTGTTTCATCCCTGCTCTAACACAATTGTCTCAGTTCATCAAGGACCATATGACAATTCCTTTATTTTAGCCACTAATCTATTGTTGGTAAACAAATAAACAGATGTATGAATCTCTCACCCTTTTATCAACTCAATCTTGTCTTCAATATCATCAGCCGCCATGACCTCCATCCACTTCTCATACAGACCAGTACTTAGCACACTGCCAGGGATGTTGCGCAGAAAGTCCTGTTCATTCAAATATAAGTCCTAGCAATCAAAATCTATACAGTACAGTATGAAAATAGTTTAAAAAAAAACTTTTGGTCCTCCATTTTAACATGTTACTGTTACTGCTGGCCATAATATTTCAGTTTACAATCCAATGCAGTCTAGTAAATAATCTAAAACACAAGTGAGACTTCAGAAAGCAATTACAGTGATGACTGATGCAGCAACAAACACAGACTCCCCCTCCAGCTGAACACTGTTGCCAGAGTTCAGTCTTTCCTTCAGTTCCCGGCATGTCTTAGCATTGGCTGAGCGCCGGAAGATCCCTGTGGTGGTGGGGCCCTCATGATACAACAGATACAGCATGTCCTGTATGGAGAATAGACCAGACATGTAGTAGTTTGCAGGCGCAATTACAAGCTGTGAATAATTTGCCCACCATGACTGATATTATCCTAATTTTCCCATCATGATTGGAATTATCCTCACTCCTTTCCCAGCAGTAGAGATGAATAATTTATAATGTTTCATATTTGATGGGATCAGAACTCACCATGATGGGTCTGGGTAGATGTCCATGATGACAGATGGAGGACAATGAAAGACCAAAGAGCTTGTGAGGAGTTGTGGGGGATTCAGGATATCCACCTCCTTGGCTGCCATGTCCTCTTCTCAGAGCCCAGTCTAACAGAGACTTCTTTCTCTTTATGTGTTTCTGAAAGGAATCTGTTGGAAATTATGAACAGCGCATTCTTTAGAAACTCTGAGTGACAGATATGTGGTTGTCATTCAATCAGACCTGCTTTCAGCCAAACAAAAATATTAAAATGTAATTTTGAGTAACAAATCTGTCACGGCTTCAATAAGTAATGAGTGCAGGAGTCAGGCGCAGAGAGAAGGGTAGTTCAAAAGATGTGGATCTTAACTATTAAAAAAAAAAAAAGAGACGGTCACGCCACACACAAAAGGGCGCGTAAAGTCCCAGTCCAAACAAACAGGACAAAACTGATCGGAAAAAAGAAACCACAAGAATAATCAAACACCATAAACATAAAAACAAGCCCGCACAAAAGCCGGCGGGCCTACTGGGTTTAAATAGCCCAAAACCAAACCTAAACACGAAACAGGTGCAACAAATCAGACACAACTAAATGAAACAGAAAAGGGGATCGGTGGCAGCTAGTAGGCCCTCCCAGTCCACGAGGTACTGCAGGCCCCTCACCCGGCGTCTCGAGTCCAGAATAGCTCGTACAGTGTACGCCGGGGACCCCTTGATGTCCAGAGGGGGCGGAGGGACCTCCGGCACCTCAACTTCTTGTAGGGGACCAGCTACCACCGGCCCGAGGAGAGACACATGAAACGAGGGGTTAATGCGATAGTAAGAGGGAAGTTGCAATCTATAACACACCTTGTTTATCCTCCTCAGGACTTTAAATGGCCCCACACACTGCGGCCCCAGCTTCCGGCAGGGCAGGCGGAGGGGCAGGTTTCGGGTCGAGAGCCAGACCCTGTCCCCTGGTGCGAACACAGGGGCCTCACTGCGGTGGCGGTCAGCGCTCTTCTTCTGCCGTCCACCGGCCTGCTCAAGAGAGTCCTGGACTGCCCGCCAGGTCTCCCTAGAGCGCTGTACCCACTCCTCCACCACAGGAGCTTCGGTCTGACTTTGATGCCACGGAGCCAGGACCGACTGGTAGCCCAGCACGCATTGGAATGGCGACATGTTTGTGGAGGAGTGACGGAGTGAGTTCTGGGCCAACTCCGCTCATGGGACGTACCTCGCCCATTCTCCTGGCCGGTTCTGGCAATACGACCGCAGAAACCTACCCACTTCCTGGTTCACTCTTTCCACCTGCCCATTACTCTCGGGGTGATAACCAGAGGTCAGGATGACCGAGACCCCCAGACACTCCATAAACGCCCTCCAAACACGGGACGTGAACTGGGGACCTCGATCAGATACGATGTCCTCTGGCACCCCGTAGTGCCGGAAGACGTGGGTAAATAGAGCCTCCGCAGTCTGTAGGGCCGTAGGGAGACCAGGTTCCAACCGCAACACCCGCTCGATGTCCGCGTCCACCCCCCATTCCCCCAGAGCCAGCAGCCTAGCAGCTGGAAGGATGGGAGTAGGATTGATGGACCGGTCCTCAGTGTCATAGAGACGGGACAGCGCATCGGCCTTAGTGTTGAGGGAACCTGGTCTATAAGAGATGGTAAATCTAAATCGGGTAAAGAACATGGCCCACCTAGCCTTAAGCGGATTCAGTCTCCTCGCCGCCCGAATATACTCCAGATTGCGGTGGTCAGTCCAGATGAGGAAAGAGTGTTTAGCCCCCTCAAGCCAGTGTCTCCAGACCTTCAGGGCTTTTACCATAGCTAGCAACTCCCGGTCCCCCACATCATAGTTCCGCTCCGCCGGACCCAGCTTCTTAGAAAAGAAAGTGCAGGGGCGGAGCTTCGGTGGCGTGCCCGAGCGCTGTGACAGCACGGCTCCAACCCCAGCCTCGGACGCGGTCACACTCCATCACCACCCCCGAGGTGGAAATGCGATAACCCAGGAAGGAAACGTCTCGTTTGGAGAACACACATTTCTCAGCCTTGATGTATAGGTCATGCTCCAGCAGTCGCCCAAGTACCTTGCGCACCAGGGAGACATGCGCGGCGCGGTGCGTGTGGCAGAATAGATCAAGATGTCATCAATGTATACCACCACACCCTGCCCGTGCAGGTCCCTGAGAATCTCATCTACAAAGGATTGAAAGACGGCTGGAGCATTCTTTAACCCATACGGCATGACGAGGTACTCATAGTGGCCTGATGTGGTATTAAACGCTGTTTTCCACTCGTCTCCCTCCCGAATACGCACCAGATTATACGCGCTCTTTCGTTAATAAAACACGCTCCGTGGAATGATTCCACCGCTGTAGCGATGAGAGGTAGCGGAAACTAAATCCCATTGTGATCGAATTTCGACCTCGATAATCAATGCACAAACGCAGTCCTCCCTCCTTTTTCTTCACAAAAAAGAAACTCGAGGAGACAGGTGACATGGAGGGCCGAATGTACCGCTGTCTCAGAGATTCCGTGACATATGTCTCCATAGCCAACGTCTCCTCCTGAGACAATGGGTACACGTGACTCCTGGGAAGTGCAGCGTTCCCTGGAGGTTTATCACGCATTCCCCCGTCGATGGGGTGGTAATTTGTTCACCTTCTTTTTACAAAAAGCGATAGCCAAATCGGCATATTCTGGGGGAATGCGCAGTGGAAACCTGGTCTGGACTCTCCACCGACGTGGCACTGATGGAAACTCCTATACACCTACCTGAACACTCCTCTGACCACCCCTGAAGAGCCCCCTGTCTCCAGGAAATGAGGGGATTGTGAATAGCTAGCCAGGGAACCCCCAACACCACTGGAAACGCAGGTGAATCAATAAGGTAGAAACTGATCCGCTCCCTATGATCCCCCTGCGTTACCATGTCCAGCGGAATCGTGGCCTCCCCGACCAGCCCTGACCCTAACGGTCGGCTAACTAAGGAGTGCACGGGAAAGGTGGGTCTATCTGCACCAACGGAATACCCAACTTACGGGCGAGTCCGCAATCCATAAAACTCCCAGCTGCGCCTGAATCGACTAGCACCTTATGCTGGAGAGAGGGAAAAAACGGAGGGGAAAAAATTCATAAAAACATGTGACCAACAGGGAGCTCTGGGTGAGTTTGGTGCCTACTCACCTGGGGTGGCCGAGAAGTGTTCCACCTGCCATCTCGACTCCCCAACGCACTCCTCCAGCACCGGTCCGAAGTGTGTCCTCTCCGGCCGCAGTAGGTGCAGGAGGAGCCTCCTCCTCCGGTCCCCCTAGATGCAGCTCCTCCCAACTCCATCGGAGTTGGAGCGGGAGGGCTGGGAGGTGGAACTGACAAGACCCCCTCTGAACGCCCGCGGGCAGCTAGCAGGTTGTCCAGTCGGATCGACATGTCTATAAGCTCGTCGAGGGAGAGTGTGGTGTCCCGACAAGCTAGCTCCCTGCGGACGTCCTCCCGGAGGCTGCATTGGTAGTGGTCCATCATATGTCATTCCACCCCGCACCAGCAGCCAAGGTCCGGAACTCCAAGGCGAAGTCCTGCGCGCTCCTCGTCTCCTGTCTGAGGTGGAACAGTCGCTCACTCGCCGCTCGGCCCTCCGGAGGGTGGTCAAACACGGCCCGAAAACGGCGGGTGAACTCCGGTTAGTGGTCCCGAACCAGACGATGACATTGGAGGAGTGGGTTGTGTCATCTGTGGGGGAGCTGGGGTGGATGTCGGGAGACCACTCCTCTCCCATTGCTCCATCATCAGGTCCATCGCTGAACCGATCCGATGGAGGACGGCTGTGTGATGGAGGACGCGCTCCTCCATCGATGGAAGAGGGGTGGTTGCTGCTCCTGCTGACTCCATAGTGGTATGGGCTTCTGTCACGGCTTCAATAAGTAGTGAGTGCAGGAGTCAGGTGCAAAGAGCAGGGTAGTTCAAAAGATATGGATCTTTAATATTTAAAAAAAACAGAGAGACGGTCACGCCACACACACAAGGGCGCTTAAAGTCCCAATCCAAACAAACAGGACAAAACTGATCGGAAAAAAGAAACCACAAGAATAATCAAACACCATAAATAGAAAAACAACTGGGCCTACTGGGTTTAAATAGCCCACAACCAACCCTAAACACAAAACGTGCAACAAATCAGACACAACTAAATTAAACAGAAAAGGGGATCAGCTAGTAGGCCGGCGACGACGACCGCCGAGCGCCGCCCGAACAGGAAGAGGCACCATCTTCGGCGGGATTCGTGACAAAATCAACGCAATTCCCAGAGGAGAACACACAAAAACAATTATATATAATGCCAAATAAGGGTTATTTGGCTCGTAACGATAGCGGAACTCTTTTTGGTGCTACAGTATATACTGTAGAACCCTTTTCAAAGATTCTGAAAAGAACCATGATCATAAGGTTCTATATGTAACCTTGTTTTGTGATGTAAATAACTCTTTCCTAAGGTTCTATAAATAACCATTACCAAAAGTTTCTATACTGAACAAAAATATTAAAGTGTTGGTCCCATGTTTCACAAGCTGATATAAAACATCCCAGAAATGTTCCATATGCACCAAAACTTATTTCTCTCAAGTTTAACGCACAAATTAGTTAATAGATAATCCACTTAATAGATCAAATATGCAGTTTTGTCACACAACACAACACAGATGTCTAAAGTTTTGAGGGAGTGTGCAGTTGGCATGCTTACCGCAGGAATCTCTACCAGAGCTTTTGCCAGAGAATTTAATGTTAATTTCTCTACCATAAGCGGCCTGCAACGTCGTGTTAGAGAATTTGATAGTACGTCCAACCGGCCTCACAACCACAGACCACGTGTAACCACGCCAGTCCAGGACCTCCACATCCGGCTTCTTCACCTGCGGGATCATCTGGGACCAGCCACCCAGATAGCTGATGAAACAAACTGTGGGTGTGCACAACCAAAGAATTTCTGTACAAATTGTCAGAAACTGTCTCAGGGAAGCTCATCTGCGTGCTCGTCATCCTCACCAGGGTTTGGACCTGACTGCAGTTCAGCATCGTAACCAACATCAGTGGGCAAACGCCCACCTTCGATGGTCATTGGCATGCTGGAGAAGTGTGTTTTTCACAGATGAATCCCGGTTTCAACTGTACAGGGCAGATGGCAGAAAGCATGCATGATGTGGGCGAGCGGTTTGCTGACATCAACGTAGTGAACAGAGTGCCCCATGTGGCGGTGGGCTAAAGACAACGAATACAATAGCATTTTAACGACGGCAATTTGAATGCACAGGGATACCATGATGAGAATCCCATTGTCATGCCTTTCATCCGCTTCCATCACCTCATGTTTCAGAATGTTAATACACTGTCACAAGGACCCGAACACAATTCCTGGAAGCTAAATGTCCCAGTTCTTCCATGGCCTGCATACTCGCCAGACATGTCACCCATTGAGCATGTTTTTGATTGCCCTGGATCGACGTGTACGACAGCGAGTTCCAGTTCCCACCAATATCCAGCAACTTCCCACAGCCATTGAAGAGGAGTGGGACAACATTGTACAGACCACAATCAACAGCCTGATCAACTCCATGCAAAGGAGATGTGTCTCGCTGCATGAGGCAAATTGTGTTCACACCAGATACTGACTGGTTTTCTGATCCACAACCCTACCTTTTTTTAAAAAAGGTATCTGGGAGCAAGAGATTCATATCTGCATTCCCAGTTATGTGAAATTCATAGATTAGTGAGTAATATGTTTATATATTTCAATTGACTGATGTCCTTAAATGAACTGTAATTCAGTAAAATATTTTAAATTGTTGCATGTTGTGTTTATATTTTTGTTGTTCTGTTGTTACAACCCTATTCTGGTACTACAAAATGTATTTGTAATTTGCATGGTGCTGTAAAGTACACTTTCTTATTAAGGTTCTCTAAAGAACTATTCTCAATTTCAAAGGTTTCTGCCATATAATATTGTTTTGTGTTGAATAAAAAATCCATAGATGCTATTTTTGTGTTGGTTGACAAGTTGAATCAGGTGTGCTAGCACTGGAATAGATCAAATACATGGAATAGCAGGCTGTCGCCGAGGAGAGGTTTTCAAGACCTTTAATATCCTACAGTTTCTCTGAAACTTAGCTGAACAAGGACATGGATAATAGCTTTTTTTCTGTGCATCGGCAGCACAGAACGGCAGCGTCGGGTAAGCTCATGGGGGGTGGTATGTGTCTCTTTGTTAACATCATCTGGTACGCAATCTCTAATATTAAGGAAGACTTGATGTTCTGCTCGCCTGAGTTAGAATACCTCACGATAAGCTGTACACCATACTAAGAGTTCTCATCTACATTGTTGGTAGCTGTCTAGTTACCAGCACAAAGCGATGCTGGCACTAAGATCGCATTGAACAAGCTGTATGAGGCCATAAGTAAACAAGAAAATGCTCATCCAGAGGTGGTGCTCCTAGTGGCCGGTAATTTTAATGCAGGAAAACTGAAATCCGTCTTACCAAATTTCTACCAGCGTGTCACCTGTGCAGCTAGAGATGAAAAAACTCTAGATCACTTTTACTCTTCACACAGATATGCTTACAAAGCTCTCCCGTGCCCTCCTTTTGGCAAATCTGACCATAACTGTATCCTCTTAATTCATGATTACAAGCAAAAACTCAAAACAGGGAGTACCAGTGACGCGCTCAATACGGAAATGGTCTGATGAAGTGGATGCCAAGCTAAAGGACTGAAAAATGTTCTCGGAACTCATCTGATAAGTTTGAAGAGTTTACCACATCAGTCACTGGCTTTGTTATTTTAATCAGTGCATCGACCACGCACCCCCCAAGTTACCATATGTACATACATATCCCAACCATAAGCCATGGGTTACAGGCAACTGAGCTAAAGGCTAGAACTGCCTCTTTCAAGGAACGGGACACTAACCCGACGCTACAAGAAATCCCGCTACGCCCATCAAACAAGCAAAGCATCAGTACAGTGGCTTGCGAAAGTATTCACCCCCTCCCGGCATTTTTCCTATTTTGTTGCCTTACAACCTGGAATTAAAATAGAGTTTTTTGGGGGTTTGTATCATTTGATTTACACAACATGCCTACCACTTTGGAGATGCAAAATATTTTTTATTGTGAAACAAACAAGAAATAAGACAAAGACACTGAAAACTTGAGCGTGCATAACTATTCACCCCCCCCCCCCCCCCCAAAGTCAATACTTTGTAGAGACACCTTTTGCAGCAATTACACCTGCAAGTCTCTAGGGGTATGTCTCTATAAGCTTGGCACATCTAGCCACTGGTATTTTTGCCCGTTCTTCAATGCAAAACTGCTGCAGCTCCTTCAAGTTGGATGGGTTCCGCTGGTGTACAGCAATCATTAAGTCATACCACAGATTCTCAATTGGATTGAGGTCTGGGTTTTGACTAGGCCATTCCAAGACATTTAAATGTTTCTCCTTAAACCACTCAAGTGTTGCTTTAGCAGTATGCTTAGGGTCATTGTCCTGCTGGAAAGTGAACCTCTGTCCCAGTCTCGAATTTCTGGAAGACTGAAACAGGTCTCCCCTCAAGAATTTCCCTGTATTTTGCACCATCAATCATTCTTTCAATTCTGACCAGTTTCCCAGTCCCTGCAGCATGATACTGCCACCACCATGCTTCACTGTGGGGATGATTTTCTCGGGGTGATGAGAGGTGTTGGGTTTGGGTCAGACATAGTGTTTTCCTTGATGGCCATAAAGCAACATTTTAGTCTCATCTGACAAGAGTACCTTCTTCCATATGTTTGGGGAGTCTCCCACATGCCTTTTTAGCAAACACCAAACGTGTTTGCCAGCTTCCAGCTTCCTAAATCAAGTTTTACAGAGGGCAAGATACACAAACTAATAGTATAGTAGAGAAAACATGTGGATTCATATTTAAAATCAGTGGAAAGCAGCATTGTTATATATATATAATATATATATATATATACACACAACCATGAAGATGTTTTGCTCTCAGCATTCTGTAAATTCATGCATATGTTCATGCTACAGTATATACAGTATATACTGTAGCATGAACATATGCATGAATTTACAGAATGCTGAGAGCAAGACATCATCATGCTTGTGTGACACTTGAATGTTGGTCAAAAGGGAAATAATTCGCTAGCAGGAATGACACCGATAAACAGCGTTTTTCGCTCTCTGCCTGCTGAACACCTGCTCTCACAGTCGTTAACAGAGCTGCTGGAACAGTGGGGTCGAAGGACGCTGTCTACCGGTCTCCCCGCTAGCATTGGAGGCAGTGGATCATCTGGACCAACTATTGAGGAATTGAACTAAACCATTCCAACGTTTCTGAAACTACCTCCCCTAACATGTAATGTTTGAAATGTTCTACCCTCTTGTGGCTTTGAGTCAGTGACTCTTATCACGGAGTTCGCTAGTTACCGACACCATGTGCAAACACTGTTTACTAGCACAGTGTTGCTCGAGCCTCCCGCCTGTTGTGTACCGGAGAAAACTGTGCCTGACAGGTAAGGACAAATGACACTGTCTACCGGTCATCCCCACCTCTCGATAGCACAGCAGACGGAAGGCTAGGGCGACACGTGTACTAGCTAGCTTGATAGTTATTGACACAGTGTGCTAGCTAGCTTGATCGTTAGCAACACGGTGTGCCAGCTTGCTAGTTAGCCTCCCACCTACTGTGTACCATAGTCCTCCTTAGTACTAGCTAGCTAAGCAATCAGTGTGTCTGTCACTCCAGCCTGACAAACACCTGCCCTCGTCATTGTTAACAGAACTTTGGGAAAACAGTGCCCGATAGGCAGGGGAGAAGGACACTGTCAAATTAAGTGGATACTTCTGATGACGTATCATGACGTCTGATCGGTATACACTTGCAGGGCGGAAGGAATGATTTTAAAATGGAAATTGGACGGAAATTCGTGACTCGTTCCGTGATGATTGTGTTTTCAGCCACCGGTAGCTTGTGGGTGCTTTATATGCACTACAGTCAATTATGAGTGCATGTCTGTCTACTATAATTATTAATATACGCCTACTGTATGATAGCTAGCAAATTAATTAGCTAACTAACGTTAGCCTGCCTAGCTGGAACTTCTGAAGAAGGAAAATGTTTCATTTCTACAATTTCCGAAAGATAACCAAACAAAAACATTTTTTTACATTACGTGTTTGTGCCGTCATGTGCATTAGTAGCATCATTTATAACTTATTTACATTTGTTTTTACTTACACTTGTATGTTAACTTCTCCATTGAAGTGATTTTAAAGTTTTTGCTGACTTTTCTTAGCGGATGTACAATCGTCGTGAATTGAATTATGGGGAGTTTCAGGCCCCACTCCGGGGCCTGAACATAGTTGTACACTAGCAAAGACGACTAAATACAAGGGCTGAGGGGCTTACGTTGCAAACTTCCCTTGCTTGGCTAATCATTTGGACCACCCTTCAAGATGGCGACGGGGATTCCTCCAAGGGCATAAGGCGAGGGTAAGTGGACGAGGGTGTGTATTTTAAATGTTTGGACAGCAACCACTGTCCACGGGTATATGGCTAGCTAGCTAACGTTATTGTGCATTATGCCACCTACTCTACTGGAGTGCCCCTGCCTATGTCTGTCCTAAATAAAACGTCTACCAATATAAGTATAAAGAGCAGTAATGCCCTGAATTTCCGTTCACAATTGCACCCTTCTCTGGAGGAATTGTGTGCTACCTGCATGAGTGACAGAGGGTGGTGCTTGCTGTGTGTGGCCTAGGAGCATAAAGCAAGCGACGGCGGGAGACATCCTGTCTTGTTTGAGCAGTGTAGAGAAGAGTGTTTTTTTCCCACTGGTGCTCCCAAAATGAAACTCCAGGTCGCACAGCTAAATTACCACTTAAAGAGTCATTATGGTTGCACATAGAACCATCACCCTTACCAAATAACTCTTGAAGAATCATGTTTTCTAAGTCCAGACACAGACAGGGAGAATACAGACACAAAGGCATACATGAAAAGACAGGGATGTGAGGAACTGATGTGTGGATACAGCCCTTAGACGTGGTATATTGGCCATATACCACAAACTCTTGAGGTGCCTTATTGCCATTATAAACTGATTACTAATGTAACTAGAGCAGTAAAAATACATGTTTTGCCATACCTGTGGTATACTGGAATGTTGGCCAATCAGCATTCAGGGCTTGAATCACCCAGTTTATAATCATGAATGAATGATGATGTGACCTGGATGGTCAAGTGGTTAGTGCTGCTGCTCCTGGTACACATACATACTGCTGTCACAGTAGGACTGTATCCGGCATATACTGCTCTGTGACCATTATAATTTGATCTTTCCTGGGACGTGAGCACTGATGTATGGTGGAAAAAGTTAAATACATGTTTCTTGCCATAAATTGTTCAGTAGAAAATGTTGACATTACAAGACAGCTGCTGAAAACACCCTTAATAAGGCATCATGCAGAGAAATCGCCATGCATGGTTTTTCAGATATACTTTCCACATTTGTGCATAGAAATGACTGTGCAAAACAATTCAGTTGGCATTTGAGAATACATGATTTGTTATAAAGAGCAGCAAAAAGGTCAGCTATAAAATCATTTGTAATTTTTTTTTCTCACAATTTTATGCCATGAAAGAGAGACAGTATGCTATGACAGAGAGACAGTATGCTATGACAGAGACAGTATGCTATGCCTCCAACAAGCAATGGAACATTTAGAACACTGTAATTATTCTAATTACAGGAAGGATATTCTGATAACATCTGTAGAACTACATGTGCTAGCGTGACAGGAAGTTATTTACTATCTCCATTATGAATAAACCACTTCTGTAAAGAGGGCTAGATAATTGACTTGTAGAAACAAAATGCACTAAAGAAAATTACATTGTTTACCCCTGTGGTGTATATCGGTGGAACTTAAAAATCAATACATGCCAGCATCTCTTTCTCTCTCTCTCTCTCTGTGAAAGTTAATGAATGATTCACCTGCTCGACCATGTCCTCCCCCCTCAGCCTTTAGCCTAAGGATGAAGCGAGGGCCGGAAGCGTCTTTAAGAAGGTGATCAAGGTAGAGGCTCCCATCTACAGTCAGAATGTTGTTGGTGACTGTCAAGGCTTGGCGGTCCATTTCCCTCAAGGAGTTCAGAATAATACTGAAGGGATGCTCATGACCTGTCAGACATGACACGTGTAGATCAGATCAGTTTTTTTTTGTATAGAATTGGAAAATGCATTCACTCCCTGCTGCTACCATTTCTGTTTTAAGGAATAAGGCACAAAGGGATGTGGTAATGGCCAATATACCACAACTAAGGGTTGTTCTTATGCACGACGCAACGTGGAGTGCCTGGATACAGCCCATAGCCGTGGTATATTGGCCATATACCACAAACCCTCGAGGTGCCTTATTGCCATTATAAACTGGTTACTAATGTAACTAGAGCAGTAAAAATAAATGTCATACCTGTGGTACACGGGAATGTCAGCCAATCAGCATTCAGGGCTTTAATCACCCAGTTTATAATCATGAATGAATGATGATGTGACCTGGATAGTCAAGTGGTTAGTGCTGCTGCTCTTGGTACACGTACATACCGCTGTCTGTGACCCATTTTATCTTTCCTGGTAATCTATCATTAGCTTACTATCTGTTCAGATAAAACCAAAAAATCGAAAGGAGTCAAGAGGCAAGAAGACAAAAATCGAAAGGAGTGATTCAATTATATGGGAGATGCCCCCTTATAATTACATGGGCTTTAAGAAAAAGCAAATGTTATATAAAAATGCTTGTAGTACCAGTCCTTAGCTAATTTTTTTTCAAACTGAGACCACCTCATCATTTCCCAGAGTCTATTTTGTTGCTGCTGATTTAAATGTAGTCCAGTGTATCTCAGTTGGTAGAGCATGGTGCTTGCAACGCCAGGGTTTTGGGTTTGATTCCCACAGGGCACCAGTATGAAGTTGTATACACTCACTACTGTAAGTCACTCTGGATAAGAGTGTCTGCTATAATATACTAATGAGCATTGACTAAATTATATATTTTTCTACCAGCATTGACTTGAGAAAAATAGGTATCTGCCCTTTAGACAGAATAGCATTCGGTTGTATGAGACATTAATTCCAGACACACAAAGGCCCTCATGAATCCCTCTTCCGATCCCCAGGATTCCTAATATGCCTTGGCTTTGTGAGAGGCTCCTGTAGCCAGGTCGCAAAGATTACAGTTTCAAGTCACAAACACTCCATGTGAACACACTGAAATATTGGTTTGGGTAATCCTTTGACGGGACAGAAACTATGGTCTACTATGGTCTAAAATCCAAGCCAAGTGTGCCTTCATCCTGACTGTTTTTGGAGGCGTGTTTCAGTGCATAGTGATAGTACTATCACATTTCCTCACCGATAAGAGGATATAGGGCTTCCTCTCTCCCCGAGACTACCCAGAGGCGGTAGTCAGTGGGTCTGCCCTATGGGAGTAGAAAAATTATGTTTAGGATGAAGAAAGGAACATCAGAGTAATCTATAAGCCTAGGCACGGTCAGAGACAGGAAATTACATTGTAAAGCATAAAATGTTGTCAATGATCCTTGTGTTCCTTTTCTGATACTCTTTCTGTCTTTTCTAAAGATCTATGAGTAAACATGTAGGCTAGTAGTAGCAGAATTTGATCTAAATTCTAAAGAGTAAACCTTAAAAAAACAAAACAAATTATTTACAACAGGTGTAATATTGCAGAGCTTGGTAAAAGTAATAATAATAATGATATATTACTCTATAATTATAGTAAAATGTTTGTCAATACACATTCTAAACAGAACAGTTGGATTACTTCTAATAATAGAACAAAGACATAATTAATACAGAAATTGGTGGCAACAACTCACAGTGAGTTTAAATTGTTGGGTGAGGATCCTGATGACTTTGTCAACATCACATGTATTGTCCACATTCACAGTCGTCTAGATTAAAACACAAATAATTCCTTCATAATCTTATAGAATTGGAAAATATTTTCTGAGGTTACTTGAATAAATGTTATGTTAACTAGAAATAGTCATACATGTAATCATATTTAATTTAGAATGTGAACATTTGGGGAAAATAATAAGCATCTGAGAAGTAGCAGTAGTTGTAGATGAGTGAATTCTCTTACCATTGCACTATTTCCAATGTCCACGAGAACAACCTTCATGGTGAGATTACTGAGATATTCCACTTCCTTGGATTTGGTGATGTGCCTGTGCCAAATTGCATATATTAGTGCTAATGTGCGTGCATCAGATAGGCATCAGATAGGTACAGTACATAATCCTATACATTTAATTTCAGAAGTCATTTTCTATATTGTACATCTGGGTTTTGTAAGTATTTCCTTACCATTGTAAAGTGGAAAACCACTTCTCCTTTGACTCTGATGAACTGATAGGGAAAACAAATGCCATCTTTATTTCCCCAAAATAGGAACTTAATTAAATGTCAAGTACTAAACAAAAATGATTAGATTGGTGTAGCCTACCTGAGAGTTACCACGTAATTGGTGGTAGGCCAGCCAATGACAAAGGAGTTCTTTGAGCACAGTTTTCTCTCTGCAACCTCTTCCATGCAGGAAGCCAACCATATCTCACACAGCCTCACTCTCTCCTTCCGTTTGCGGCTTGTGGAAGACCTGCAAGACAACAAACGATATCAGCAATCTATCAGGACAAATGCAACAGTAATTGCAATCATCAATTCCACTTTATATTTTCATTTTGTTGAAGTGCCCCTCTCGTCCTAAGATACATCTGTACAATTTACATAATGGAGAAAATGATAACTTCTATTAAGTCATTGTTAGTTCTCATCTATTCTATTCATCTTGTTCAGTAAGTGAACATTATTTTTATATGCTGAGGACTAACTTTGATTTAGCGATGATGAGTGTGTCACTGAAGAGGAACAAGTGTCTCTCCTGGGTCTGCAGTCCAGTGCTGAGCTGCACGTGCTCTTCCATCACAAACTCTGCACTCTGGGATGTTAGGTTCTGGATCAGCGCTGCTCTTGGTGATGGGACTGGGACGGCATCCCTAAAGACAAAAAACACTCTGTAAAGGGGGTATCTTGTCTCTGGCAATGAGACATGATACTGGACATTGTTTCCCATCAAACAGGCATTTACAATACGTTCATCACATCACACAACAAATACACAGGGGTTACATACAGTGCCTTCAGAAAGTATTCATACCCCTTGACTTGCAGTGCATTCGGAAAGTATTCAGACCCCTTCCCATTTTCCACATTTTGTTGTGTTACAGTACAGCCTGAATTCAAAAGGGATGAAATATTTTTTTTTTCTAACCCGTCGACACACAATACCCCATAATGACAAAGTGAAAACATCATTTTACAAATGTTTGAACATTTATTGAAAATGAAATACAGAAATATCTCATTTACATAAGTATTCACATCCCTGAGTCAATACATGTTAGAATCACCTTTGGCAGCGGTTACAGCTGTGAGTCTTTCTGGGTAAGCTTTGCACACATGGATTGTACAATACTTGCACAGTATTCTTTAAAAAAAAATCTGTCATGTTGTTTGTCGGTGATTGATAGGCAGACATTTTCAAGTCTTGCCATAGATTTTCAAGTCCATTTAAGTCAAAATTGCAACTAGGCAACTCAGAAACATTCAATGTCGTCTTGGTAATCAACTTCAGTGTATATTTGGCCTTGTGTTTTAGGTTATTGTCCTGCTGAAAGATTAACTTGTCTCCCAGTGTCGGTTGAAAATCGGACTAACTAGGTTTTCCTCCAAAACTTTGGCTGTGCTTAGCGCTATTCTCCATTAATTTATTTTTAAAAACTCCCTAGTCCTTGTCTATGACAAGCATACCCATAACATGATGTAGCCACCACAATGCTTGAAAATATGAAGTGGTACTCAATGATGTGTTGTGTTGGATTTGTATTCGGGACATAAAGGACACACATTTTTTGCAGTTTTACTTAAGTGCCTTATTGCACACAGGATGCATGTTTTGGAATATTTTTGATTCTGTACAGGCTTCCTTTTTTTCACTCTGTCATTCTTTTCACTCTGTATTGTGGAGTATGCTGTTAATCCATCCTCAGTTTTCTCCTATCACAGCCATTCAACTATGTAACTGTTTTAAAGTCACCATTGACCTCATGGTGAAATCCTTGAGCGGTTTCCTTCCTCCCCGGCAAGTGAGTTAGTTATACTATCCAAAGTTTAATTAATAATTTTCACAATGCTCAAAGGGATATTCAATGTCTGCATTTAAAAAAAAAACTTTCTACCAATAGGTGCCCTTTGTGAGGCATTGGAAAACCTCCCTGGTCTTATTAGAGATAATTGTGTGGGGTACAGAGATTAGGTAGTTGTTAAAAAAATCATAATCTTAAACACTATTATTGCGCACAGAGTGAGTCCATGCAACTTATCATGTGACCTGTTAAGCAATTTTTACTCCTGATTTTTTTCATGCTTGCCATAACAAAGGGGTTGAATACTTATTGACTCAAGACATTTCAGCTTTTCATTTTTTATTACTTTTTACAAATATTTCTAAAAACATAATTCCACTTTAACATTATGGGATATTGTTCGTAGGCCAGTGACACAACATCTCAATGTAAGTTTAAATTCAGTCTGTAGCACAGCAACATTTTGAAAAAGTCAAGGGGTATGAATGCATTTTACTTTGTAGATGAGGGGAGTTCTTTACTAATTAGTGACCTTCATTTATCAATCAAGTACATGGAAGGAGCTAAAAACCTGCAAACACTCAGCCCTCCATGGAAAGAGTTTGTCACATGTGCACTACACTCAGGATCCCGAGTGGCGCAGCGGTCTAACATGCTGATTCAAACATTGCACCTACACTCAGTGGTGGATTTAGGTATAGGCAACATGGGCAGCCGCCCCCAGGCACAGGGCACCCGCACCAAAAAAAATTATATAAAAAAAAAGACAAATAATTATAATATTCGTAATGGTGACATCAGTTTTCTATCGCTCATTTGCACATCACGTCAATGATTTCATGTCACCGTGTGGGACTGTGGGTCCTTAACCTTGTCGGAGTGGGCACCCTGATTCTAGTTTGTGAGCTAGGTAGGCTACTGTCTGGGAAGGTCTCCCACTCAGAAGTATGAGATGGGGAGGGGGGCGGGGGTAGGTTGACCTCAGGTCTCTCCACTGGAAGCCCGAGGAAGGGGGAGCGGGGGAATCTATCAAATAGCGCACCTCTAACTTTGTACACTACTAATGCAATTAGTTGTGCAATTTAGTTTGTGTGTTTCTGTGGAATAGTGGAATAATCAGGTTCTCTTCATTATAAGTGCTTGATTCTATTTGTCTATTTGAGTGATATAGGATTTGTGCAATTTAGTTTTATTTGTGTGTTTTTTGTTAGCAATAGGGTAATAGTTTAATAAGTTGATTATCTTTTTTATTTGTGTTTATATACTACAATTTGTTTCTATTTGTCTTTTATTTCTTATTTTTGATATTTATGAGTCTTATTTTTGTATAGATTTTTATATTTAAATCCTTTGCTTTTATTTGTGGCTTAGAACGCTCTGCAAGTAGCCTAGTGGTTAGAGCTTCCTCAGGTAGCAGGAAGCCTAGTGGTTAGAGAGTTGGGCCAGTAACCGGAATGTTGCCGAGCTGACAAGGTAAAAATCTGTCTTTCTGCCCCAGGAGCAAGGTAGTTAACCCACTGTTCCCCGGGTGCCAAAGACATGAATATTGATTAAGGCAAGCTAGCTAAATAGGACAAATGAGCTTTTAAACATTTTAAATGTTTTTATTTTATTTTAATTTAACCTTTATTTTTATCAGGGAGTCATACTGAGACTAAGGTCTCTTTTACAGATGAGCCCTGAATTACATAAATTACTGTCATGACTTCCGCCGAAATCGGCTCCTCTCCTTGTTCGGGCGGCATTCTGCGATTGACGTCACAGGCTTCCTAGCCATCCATCCGCTCCATTTCTCATATATCCATTTGCTTTGTCTTGTTCCATACACACCTGGTTTTCATTCCATAATCAATGCATGTATTTAGTCCTCTGTCCCCCTCCATGTCTTTGTGTGTAATTGTTTATTGTTATGTGGATATTGTCAGGCGCCATACTTTTGTTATGTTCCGTGTTTTTAGCTCATTTATGTTTTTATGTGCTGTCATTTTTGGACCGGAATTAAAGTGTGCCTGTTTACTACACTCTGCTCTCCTGCACCTGACTTCGCCTCCCGTACACACCCCTAACAGAATTACATACCCAACCATGGAGTCAGCAGAAGCAGGTACCCCGGTTAGAGGAGTCAAGGAGCGCGTCCAGGAACATTCTGCTATGTTACATCATCTTGGTGCCATGATGGATCGCGTTGTCCAGACTATGGACCTCTGGGAGAGACAGGAAGTCTCCGGGGGAACGACTTTTCCATTTGAGGCAGGGAACGAGGAGCACCCAGGAATTCGCCCTGGAATTCTGGACCTTGACCACCGGAGCAGGCTGGAACAACAGGGCCCTCATCGACCACTATCAGTGCAGCCTGCGCGAGGACGTCCGACGTGAGCTTGCCTGCAGGGATGCGACCATCTCCTTTGACCAACTGGTGGATTTGTACATCCGGTTGGATAACCTGCTTGTCACCTGCGGACGTCCAGAGGGGGCTCTGTTGGTGCCATCTTCCAGCACCCCAGTTCCGGTGCCCATGGAGTTGGGAGGGGCTGCGCATAGGGAGACTGGAGGAGGAGCCATCACGTGCACCATCTGCCGGTCGGTGCCATGTCGGTTCCTCTGGGAGTCGAGGCAACAGGCAGGGCACTCTGGCGTCACCCCAGGTAAGTCTGCACCACACTCATCCAGAGTCCTCTGTTGACCACCTGTTTGTTTCCTTGATTTCCCCCCGCATTCCCAGCACAAGGCGCTCGTCGATTCAGGCGCAGCTGGGAATTTTATCGACAGAGCGTTGGCCCTTAGTCCCCATTATTCCTGTAGTTAGACCTTTCCCAGTTCACGCTCTGGATAGTCGACCATTAGGGTCCGGGCTAATCAGGGAAGCCACCATCTCCCTGGCCATGGAGACACAGGGCGGTCACAAGCAGAACATCAGTCTCTTCCTCATTGACTGTCCTGCGTTTCCCGTGGTACTAGGCCTTTGCTGGTTAGCTCATCATAACCCCACTATTTCCTGGCAACAGAGGGCTCTCACGGGGTGGTCGCGAGAGTGCTCGAGGAGGTGTGTAGGGGTTTCCATTGGTGCTACCATGGTGGAAAGTCCAGACCAGGTCTCCACCATGCGCATCCCCCCAGAATATGCCGATTTGGCTTTCGCCTTCTGTAAAAAGAAGACGACTCAATTACCACCTCATCGACGGGGGATTGTGCGATAAATCTCCTGGCAGACGTGACTCCTGGGAAGCGCAACGTGTATCCCCTGTCGCAAACGGAGACGGCAGCTATGGAAACATATGTCTTTGAATCCCTGCGTCAGGGGTACATTCGGTCCTCCACTTCACCCGCCTCCTCGAGTTTCTTTTTTGTGAAGAAGAAGGATGGAGGCCTACGCCCGTGCATTGACTATAGAGGTCTCGATCAAACCATGATCTCAGGAGTGCGTATAACCTGGTGCATATCTGGGAGGGAGACGAGTGGAAGACAGCGTTTAGTACCACCTCAGGGCATTATGAGTACTTAGTCATGCCGTATGGGTTGATGATTGCTACATCAGTTTTTCAATCCTTTGTAGACAAGATTTTCAGGGATCTGCACGGGCAGGGTGTAGTGGTATATAGCGATGATATTCTGATATACTCCACTACACGCACCGAGCATGCGTCCTTGGTACGCAAGGTACTTGGACGACTGTTGGAGCATGACCTGTACGTCAAGGGCGAGAAATGCCTGTTCTTTCAGCAGGTCGTCTCCTTCCTAGGGTATCGCATTTCCACATCAGGGGTGGAGATGGAGAGTGACCGCATTGCAGCCGTGCGTAATTGGCCGACTCCCACCATGGTAAAGGAGGTGCAGTGATTTTTAGGGTTTCCCAATTATTACTGGAGATTTATCCGGGGTTTTGGCCAGGTGGCTGCTCCCATTACCTCACTGCTGAAGGGGGGGTCCCGTATGGTTGCAGTGGTCGGCTGAGGCGGACAGGGCTTTTGGGCAGCTAAGGGCTCTGTTTACTTCGGCTCCCATGCTGGCCCTTCTGTATCCCTCTTTGGTGGACGTGGGGGTGGACGTGTCCGAGGCTGGGATAGGAGCCGTGCTCTCACAGCGCTCGGGTACGCCACCAAAACTCTGCCCCTGTGCTTTCTTCTCGAAGCTCAGCCCAGTGGAGCGTAACTATGATGTGGGGGACCGGGAGCTGTTGGCTGTGGTTAAAGCGTTGAAGGCATGGAGACATTGGCTTGAGGGGGCTAAACACCCTTTCCTCATCTGGACTGACCACCGCAACCTGGAGTACTTCCGGGCAGCGAGGAGACTGAATCCTAGTCAGGCAAGGTGGGCCATGTTCTTTACCCGTTTTGTGTCCTACAGACCAGGTTCCCAGAATATGAAGGCAGACGCACTGTCCCGGCTTTCTAACACAGAGGAGCGACCCATGGATCAGACTCCCATACTCCTCATACTGGTAGCGCCGGTCATGTGGGAGCTGGACGCGTTCCATCTGCTGTCCGTGACCAGTTGATCTATTGGTCCCACACGTCACCCTCCTCTGGTCATCCGGGGATCGGTCGGACGGTGCGCTGTCTGACTGGGAAGTACTGGTGGCCCACCTTGGCTAAGGACGTGAGGGTTTATGCTTCCTCCTGCTCGGTGTGTGCCTAGTGTAAGGCTCCGAGACACCTGCCCAAAGGTAAGCTACACCCCTTACCCGTTCCACAACGACCTTGGTCACACCAGTCTGTGAATTTTTTAACCGAACTACCTCTTTCACAGGGAAACACTACGACCCTGGTCGTTGTGGATCGTTTCTCTAAGTCCTGTCGTCTCTTCCCTCTGCCCGGTCTTCCTACGGCCCTACAGACTGCGGAAGCCCTGTTTACTCACGTCTTCCGGCACCATGGGGTGCCTGAGGATATAGTGTCTGATCAAGGTCCCAGTTCACGTTGCGAGTGTGGAAGGCATTCATGGAACGTCTGGGGGTCTCGATCAGCCTTACCTCGGGTTTTCACCCCGATAGTAACGGGCAGGTAGAGAGAGTCAACCAGGATGTGGGCAAGTTTCTGTGGTCCTATTGCCAGGACCGGCCATGGGAGTGGGCGGTGTTCGTGCCCTGGGCCGAGATGGCACAGAACTCGCTTCGCCACTCCTCCACTAACCTCTCCCCTTTTCAGTGCGTATTAGGGTACCAGCCGGTCCTGGTGCCGTGGCATCAGAGCCAGATCGAGGCTCCTGTGGTGGACGACTGGTTCAGGCGTGCGGAGGAGACATGTGAGGCCGCCCATGTGCACCTCCAGCGAGCCGTGCTTCGCCAAAAGACAAGCGCGGACCGTCGCCACAGTGTGACCCCGGTGTTCGCACCGGGGGACCGGATCTGGCTCTCGACCCGAAACCTGCCCCTCCGTCTGCCCTGCCAGAAGCTGGGTCCGCGGTTTGTGGGGCCATTCAAAGTCCCGAGGAGGGTGAACGAGGTGTGTTACAGATTACAGTTCCCTCTGATTACCGTATTAACCCCTCGTTCCATGTGTCTCTCCTCAGGCCGGTGGTGGCTGGTCCGCTCCAGGAAGTTGAGGTGCGGAGGTCCCTCCGCCCCCTCTGGACATTGAGGGGGCCCCAGCGTACTCCGTTCATTCCATCCTGGATTCGAGGCGTCGGGCAGGGGGCCTTCAGTAACTCGTGGAGTGGGATGGGTACGGTCCGGAGGAGAGGTGCTGGGTCCCGGTTGCGGATGTTTTAGACCCCGAACTGCTGCAGGAGTTTCACCATCACCGGCCGGATCGCCCTGCACCTCGCCCCCCCGGGTCGTCCCCGAGGCCGGTGTCGGTGCGCCGCTGGAGCCGCACGACAAGGGGGGGGGGGGGGGGGGTACTGTCATGACTTCGGCCCCTCTCCTTGTTCGGCGATCGACGTCACCGGCTTTCTAGCCACCGCCGCTCCATTTCTCATTTATCCATTTGTTTTGTCTTGTTCCATACACACCTGCGTTTCATTCCATAATCACTGCATGTATTTAGTCCTCTGTTCCACTCCATGTCTTTGTGTGTAATTGTTTATTGTTATGTGGATATTGTCAGGTGCTATATTTTTGTTATGTTCCATGTTTTTGGCACGTTTTGTTTTTATGTGCTGTCATTTTTGGACCGGAATTAAAGTGCACCTGTTTACTACACTCTGCTTTCCTGCGCCTGACTTCGCCTCCTGTACACACCCCTAACAATTACAGAACATACACACATCAACATGTAAATAAATACAAAAAAATAAAAGTAAAACGCGGTCCTAAAATACAAACAAATTCATCAGTAATAAGTTGCTCAATCAGCTTTCTGAATTGCCCTCGTGGCACCAGAACATCACATTTAAGAACATTTTGAAGATTGTTCCATAAATAAGGTGAATGAAAGGTAAATCAGCTTTTAGTTAACTCAGTAAAGACCAAAGGAATTTCCAGAGTGTGGTAACTCGTATGTCTAAAGTTTAGTTATGATGTTAGGTGCAGTGGGGCTTGATGTTAAAGGGATTTATAAATGAAAACATAGTAATGTACATGACATCAAAGACAGCCATCCAACATTCTGTTTGAGAATGCAATGATGCGTACTAAAATTGTCTCCCGTAATAAAGTGCAGTGCGCTACATTCATATAGATGTTGCCGCCATAGTCGGAGCAATAGGAACGTTAACTAAATAATCTGCTTTCTACTATTTAGCGAGAGGCAGGACCTGTTTCTGTAGAAGAAGCCCATTTTTATTCTCAGCTTCTTAACTAACTCAACAATATACAGTACTATCCAGATATTTGTAAGTGTGGACAAGATATACAGTGCCAAATA
Organism: Oncorhynchus clarkii lewisi; assembly: GCF_045791955.1. Lineage (NCBI taxonomy): Eukaryota > Metazoa > Chordata > Actinopteri > Salmoniformes > Salmonidae > Oncorhynchus > Oncorhynchus clarkii. The sequence continues at coordinate 37,390,701 of NC_092156.1, forward strand.
AAATACAATTTCATTGGTCACATACATATATTTAGCAGATGTTACTGCGGGTGTAGCGAAAGCGAGAGTCATCAAGACAAAGGGTGGCTACTTTGAAGAATCTAAAATAAAGTATATTTTGATTTGTTTCACACTTTTTTGGTTGCTACATGATTCCATATGTGTTATTTCATAGTTTTGATATCTTCACTATTATTCTACAATGTAGAAAATAATAAAAATAAAGAAAAAACCTTGAATGGGAAGGTGTGTCCAAACTTTTGGCTGGTACTGTATATACAGTGCATTTCGGAAAGTATTCAGACCCCTTTACTTTTTCAACATTTTGTTATGTTACAGCCTTATTCTAAAATTGATTAAATAAATATACATGCAATACCCCATAATGACAAAAGAAAAACAGGTTTTTAGAAACATTTGCACATTTATAAAAAATAAAAAACAGAAATACCGTATTTACATAAGTATTCAGACCCATTACTATGAGACTCAAAATTGAGCTCAGGTGCATCCTGTTTCCATGAATCATTCTTGAGATGTTTCTACAACTTGACTGGAGTCCACCTGTGGTAAATTCAATTGATTGGACATGATTTGGAAAGGCACAGATCTGTGTATATAAGGTCCCACAGTTGACAGGGAATGTCAGAGCAAAAGGAATTGTCAGTAGAGCTCCGAGACAAGATTGTGTCGAGGCACAGATCTGGGGAAGGGTACCAAAACATTTCTTCAGCATTGAAGGTCCCCAAGAACACAGTGGCCTCCATCATTCTTAAATGGAAGAAGTTTCGAACCACCAAGACTCTTCCTAGAGCTGGCTGCCTGGCTAAACTGAGCAATCGGGGGAGAAGAACCCAATGGTCATTCTGACAGAGCTCCAGAGTTCCCGATGGTCACTCTGGTCTGATGAAACCAAGATTCAACTATTTTGCCTGAATGCCAAGCGTCACGTCTGGAGGTAACCTGGAACCATCCTTACCTTGAAGCATGGTGGTGGCAGCATCATGCTGTGGGGATGTTTTTCAGCGGCAGAGACTCAAATACTAGTCAGGATCGAGGGAAAGATGAACGGAGCAAAGTACAGAGAGATCCTTGATGAAAATCTGCTCCAGAGCACTCAGGACTTCAGATTGGGGTGAAGGTGCACCTTCCAACAGGACAACAACCCTAAGCACACAGCCAAGACAATGCAGGAGTGGCATCTCTGGACAGACCTGAAAATAGTTGTGGAGCGTCGCTCCCAATCCTACCTGACAGAGCTTGAGAGGATCTGCTGAGATGAATGAAAGAAACTCCCCAAATACAGTGGTGCCAAGCTTGTAGCGTCCTTTTCCTAAAGACCCAAGGCTGTAATCGCTGCCAAAGGTGCTTCAACAAAGTACTGAGTAAAGGGTCTGAATATTTATGTAAATGTGATATTTCAGTTTTACATTTTTTATACATGTAATCAATTTTAGTACAAGGCATTAACGTAACAAAATTTGGAAAAAGTCAAAGGGTCTGAACACTTTCCAAATGCACTGTATGGACACCATCCAAAGTACAGTATGCTTAAATCAGACTTATTTTTATGTGCTCTAGAGAACAACATACTGTATACTTAGTATTACCTGCATTCAGTACTAATTTCAGGTCAATAAAGTTTTTCTGTATACAGTGAAGGCAGACTGTAGTTCAGATAGAGCCTAGGCTAGCCTAGGAAAAGCCTCTGAATTAGCAGTGAGTGATCAACAGTATCTAAAGCCTTTGACAGGTCAATGAAGAGAACAGCACAATGTAGCCTTCTATCCATACAGTTAACCTCATAATTTATAACTGTCACGTCTGCTCCCGCAGAGGGTGCCAGGTTGCCCTGCATCACGCACTCTTATCATCCATTACGCACACCTGCCTTCCCTCGTCACGCGCATCAGTGATATTGGACTTACCTGGACTCACTCATCACCTATTATTACCTCCCCTATATTTGTCAATTCCCCAGCTCTGCATTTATAGTCTTTTGTTTGTGTTACTTGTTTGCTGACGCTGTTCCTGTCTCGTTCCATGTCCGTTATTTATTAAATGTTTGACTCCCCGTGCCTGCTTCGTCTCTCCAGCGTCATTCCATGTGACAGAATGCAGAAGCCAACACACAAAGCATCGGAGAGTACTGACGTTCCGGTTGGTATGGTGTCATCGGCTCTGGGTCGCCACCGATGGAACCAGGGATGCCTAGCTAGCTCGCCAGGCTTCCACGCCCTAGCTCGCTCGAGAGGTTTCCTTTCCCCGGTTGGCTCGGATGGCGCCCATCCCACGTTGGGCCTCAGCCGGATAGTCAGTACTTGTTCGTCCAGCCGGTCCAGGAGTTTTTTTTGTTTGTTGGTGACGACGAGGTGGATTCCGCCGCCAATGGAACCAGGGGTGCCTAAGCCTGCCCGTCGAGCTTTCACGCCCCGGCTGTCTCGAGAGATCTCTTTACCTCAGTTGGCTTGGCGGCTTCCCATCCCACGTCACACTCCCCCGGATCTTCGGGCTCCCTCTGCAGCGGGATCGACAGGCGTCTTGCCTCAGCCGGTTCGTTGGGCTCCCATGCCCCAACTGGCTTGCTCAGCGCCCAGGTCTCAGTCGGTTCGCCCAGGTGGGACTCCTGGTTGCGCCCCAAGAGGGGGGGGTTACTGTCACATCTGCTCCCACACCCCCCCCCATCAGCTGTTATTACCTCCCCTATATTTGTCAGTTCCCCGCTTCTGCATTGATTGTCTTTTGTTTGTGTTACTTGTTCGCTGATGCTGTTCCTGTCTCGTTCCATGTCCGTTATTTATTAAATGTTTGACTCCCCGTACCTGCTTCGTCTCTCCAGCATCATTCCATGTGACAATAACTAAGGATGCAACAGAGATAGGGATATTGGGGCTCTCTCATGCCGTCCCTGGAGGGGGTGCGTCTCCTGAGTGGGTTGATTCACTGATGTGGTCATCCTGTCTGGGTTGGCTCCCCCCCCCCCCTGGGTTGTGCCGTGGCGGAGGTCTTTGTGGGCTATACTCAGCCTTGTCTCAGGATGGTAAGTTGGTGGTTGAAGATATCCCTCTAGTGGTGTGGGGGCTGTGCTTTGGCAAAGTGGGTGGGGTTATATCCTTCCTGTTTGGCCCTGTCCGGGGGTGTCCTCGGATGGGGCCACAATGTCTCCTGACCCCTCCTGTCTCAGCCTCCAGTATTTATGCTGCAGTAGTTTATGTGTCGGGGGGCTGGGGTCAGTTTGTTATATCTGGAGTACTTCTCCTGTCCTATTCGGTGTCCTGTGTGAATCTAAGTGTGCGTTCTCTAATTCTCTCCTTCTCTCTTTCTTTCTCTATCTCGGAGGACCTGAGCCCTAGGACCATGCCCCAGGACTACCTGACGACTACTCCAGCGATGATCCATGGCAAGAAGCCTCCGTGAGGATTCATGGCACGAAGCCCCCATCGACGGCCTCCAGTCCGGGGCCCCCAGCGACGGCCTCCAGTCCGGGGCCCGCAGCGAGGGCGCCCAGTCCGGGGCCCGCAGCGAGGGCGCCCAGTCCGGGGCCCGCAGCGAGGGCGCCCAGTCCGGGGCCCGCAGCGAGGGCGCCCAGTCCGGGGCCCGCAGCGAGGGCGCCCAGTCCGGGGCCCGCAGCGAGGGCGCCAGTCCGGGGCCCGCAGCGAGGGCGCCCAGTCCGGGGTCGGCGACGAGGGTCCCCGCACCAGTGGTGCCACCAAAGTGGGGTGAGACAGCGGTGGAGCGGGGTCTGCGTCCCGCACCTGAGCCGCCACCGCCGATAGATGCCCACCCGGACCCTCCCCTATAGGTTCAGGTTTTGCGGCCGGAGTCCGCACCTTATGTCTCCCCATCCTGGTGCGTCCTCTGACTGCTCCCAGAGCCAGGCCCCTGGTTCTCAATCAGAGACAGCTGTTAATCGTTGTCTCTGATTGGGAACCATACTTAGGCAGCCCTTTTTCCCACCTGTGTTTGTGGGTAGTTAACTTTGTTTGAGGCATTGTGCCCTGTAAGCTTCGCGGTTGTTTTCGTTTGTTGTTTTGTTGGCGTCCTTTTTATAATAAAAGGAAAATGTACGCTCACCACGCTACACCTTCGTCCGCTTCTTTCGACAGCCATGACAGATCACCACCTTTTCTTTGTGAAGGGGGAGTACAGGGCCACCTTCCAAACCTTGGCGATAGTACCAGATATAATCGTCAGGTTAAAATTATGGGTTAATGATTCAGCAATAAGGGAGGCAGAGAGCTACAGAACAAATGGGTCAAGCATATCAGCTCCCGCATCTAGCACATCACAGATAGTAAATTGTTGAAATAAAAACAGATTCGCTATAAGTTGACAGGTTAACCATCGAGTCAGCTAGAGGCTGGCAGAGGGAAGAGCAGTCGATTGATTGACAAAATAAAAAGCCTGGCGAGATAAAACAATGATTAAAAGCAACACTTATCCCATTCTTCTCATTTATGATGCCAGAGTCAGACAGAACTTGCTTAGGCAGGGAAGAAGAAGAATTTGGACATTAAAGTACATTTACTGTTTTCCAAAATTTTGAACATCTGTTTAGAGTGTTGGGCCTGTAACTGAAAGGTTGCTGGATCGAATCCCAGAGCTGACAAGGTAAAAATCTGTCGTTCTGCCCCTAAGCAAGGCAGTTAAACTACTGTTCCACGGGCGCCAAAGACGTGGATGTCGATTCAGGCGGAAGACGCATTTCAGTTGAAGGCATTCAGTTGTACAACTGACTAGGTATTCCCCTTTCCCTTTCTCAATTGTCTGAAAGATTGCCAGTCCACTACAGTCAGTTTCTCTTGCTATGGCCCAGGTCTGATTTCTCCTTTGAATGAGCTCAGATAGATCGAACCCTTGGTTTTCTTCTGAATTATCTTTGACTCTGAATTGTTCAAAGGGGCGTGTTTATCTGCCAGATGAATAAATATGGAGGATACATTTTATAAAGCCAACTCAGGGTCAGGAATACAGGAAATAGTGGCTAAATCAGTTCAACAAACTTTTTAATATGTATCTTCTTAATTAAATGATGATTAGTATTTGGCTGTTTTGTATCTCTAATACACACAATGGGACAATGATCTCTGAGATCATATGCAAATAGTCCACGAGACACATATTTATGGGGGTTATTAGTAAGAATTCAATCAATCAATGAAGAGTTAACAGGATTTTTCACATTTAGCGATGTGGGTTTTGATATCAATTGAGTCAGATAAAAATCAATGCATATACTGGTAAATTATTAATACACTGCTCAAAAAAATAAAGGGAACACTTACACAACACAATGTAACTCCAAGTCAATCACACTTCTGTGAAATCAAACTGTCCACTTAGGAAGCAACACTGATTGACAATACATTTCACATGCTGTTGTGCAAATGGAATAGACAACAGGTGGAAATTATAGGCAATTAGCAAGACACCCCCAATAAAGGAGTGGTTCTGCAGGTGATAACCACAGACCACTTCTCAGTTCCTATGCTTCCTGGCTGATGTTTTGGTCACTTTTGAATGCTGGCGGTGCTTTCACTCTAGTGGTAGCATGAGACGGAGTCTACAACCCACACAAGTGGCTCAGGTAGTGCAGCTCATCCAGGATGGAACATCAATGCGAGCTGTGGCAAGAAGGTTTGCTGTGTCTGTCAGCGTAGTGTCCAGAGCATGGAGGCACTACCAGAAGACAGGCCAGTACATCAGGAGACGTGGAGGAGGCCGTAGGAGGGCAACAACCCGGCAGCAGGACCGCTACCTCTGCCTTTGTGCAAGGAGGAGCAGGAGGAGCACTGCCAGAGCCCTGCAAAATGACCTCCAGCAGGACACAAATGTGCATGTGTCTGCTCAAAGGGCCCAACGTCCATAGGTGGGGGTTGGGCTTACAGCCCAACACCGTGCAGGACATTTGGCATTTGCCAGAGAACACCAAGATTGGCAAATTCGCCACTGGCACCCTGTGCTCTTCACAGATGAAAGCAGGTTCACACTGAGCACATGTGACAGTCTGGAGACGCCGTGGAGAACGTTCTGCTACCTGCAACATCCTCCAGCATGACCGGTTTGGCAGTGGGTCAGTCATGGTGTGGGGTGGCATTTCTTTGGGGGGCCGCACAACCCTCCATGTGCTCGCCAGAGGTAGCCTGACTGCCATTAGGTACCGAGATGAGATCCTCAGACCCCTTGTGAGACCATATGCTGGTGCGGTTGGCCCTGGGTTCCTCCTAATGCAAGACAATGCTAGACCTCATGTGGCTGGAGTGTGTCAGCAGTTCCTGCAAGAGGAAGGCATTGATGCTATGGACTGGCCCGCCCTTTCCCCAGACCTGAATCCAATTGAGCACATCTGGGACATCATGTCTCGCTCCATCCACCAACGCCACGTTGCACCACAGACTGTCCAGGAGTTGGCGGATGCTTTAGTCCAGGTCTGGGAGGAGATCCCTCAGGACACCATCCGCCACTTCATCAGGAGCATGCCCAGGCGTTGTAGGGAGGTCATACAGGCACGTGGAGGCCACACACACTACTGAGCCTCATTTTGACTTGTTTTAAGAACATTACATCAAAGTTGGATCAGCCTGTAGTGTGGTTTTCCACTTTAATTTTGAGTGTGACTCCAAATCCAGACCTCCATGGGTTGATAAATTGTCTTTAAAGTCACAGAGGGCTATTGAAAGAAAAAACACTTTAACACTTTTTTGAAGAGTTAGAAATTTGGATCCTTTGCTCCGGACAAGGGTTATTCCAAGCATAAAGCTGACAAGGAAATGAATAATATTAAAGAATTTTGAAAATTCCCAAAACAAATATTTTCCCTATAAAATATTAAGCTCAAATAATGCAACAAAATATTTTTTCAGTTCTACAAATAAAGTTCTCCTGCCGGACAAAGATTGTCCAGACTTTAAAGAATCCCTAAGCTAATTTCCTGTCATTCTAAACATTCTTTCATGGTTTATGACGTGTTCATATGCTATCTTGGCCCCCTAAAGCTTGTGCCGGGTGTGTCCTATGCCAGTGACTACAACGGAGCTACCAGCACTCACAAAGGTGTCAAATGACAATGATTGAGTTAGTATCAATGTTGAAATCTCTATGATCGTTGCTGCAAATACAGAAGCATGTACTACAGTGTTCATGACTATGAGACAAAAAAGGGCACAGTGAGGGAGGGAATCTAAATGTACAGAATTCTACAGAATTAAGTGTTGATTAATAGTGATCTTTTGTAAACAAAGCCAACCAAAAGGTAGATGGAGACTAAATTATCTTCAATTATTTTGTAGGAGCTAATCCGAGATGGCAAGAGCCCCACAGGCCGTATTTCACAGGGGTTGTTTTTGTTACTCCTCACTATTTAGCTGCTGTTACCATGATAGAGAAGCTCTGAGACCAAATAAAGGCAGGAATTCTTTGCAGATGGCAGCGCTAAAGACCTTGGGACTGTGGAGTGCTGTGTGCGTTATGCGTCACTGAGACAGTGAGCTAGAGCAGGGCTTGGAGAAGAGAGGTTCAAACATGGAAACAAAATGCTAGCCCTTCCACAGCTCAAGAGCAGTACAAACGTCATTGGAAAAACTAAATAGATTAAAATGAGAGAATAGTAAACCACATCCATAGGCTATCCATAGGTCGTATAGCTGCAGGAAAGAGTTGTGGGGGGGGGGATTTAATTTTTTTTTGCCGGTGCTACAGACATTTATATCAGTCCACTCATACAGGACTAGTAAAAGTCCCAGTGCACTCCTTTTTGGAGAAAAAAAATAAATAAATAATAATTGCATGTTTTAGGGGGTACTGCAGCACCCTCAGCACCCCTACTTCCCGTGGCTATGGTCATATGGAGCATATGTATTCTTATGCTGTACACTAACAAAATATACTGTACCATATCATATCCAGTATGGCATAATGTCGTTCAATAACTCATGACAACATAAGCCTGTCACCAGTCTGCTTCTAGTTTGCTTTCTTGGTAAATGCAGCGACAGGGCCTGTGCAAAGCTGCCAGTAATACAAATATTGTATCACTGAACAATTACAATGGCTGGAAAAATTTACATTTTCCTGTCAGATGAGACAGTTATTATGGCTGAACCATGAGTAAACACAATCAGTCACTGACATAAGAAAAAATGGAGCTATCAAAACAAATACATAATATATACAAAAGTATGTGGACACCCCTTCAAATTAGTGGATCCGGCTATTTCAGCCACACCCGTTGCTGACAGGTGTATAAAATCGAGCACACAGAAATGCAATCTCAATAGACAAATATTGGCAGTAAAATGGCCTTACTGAAGAGCTCAGTGACTTTTAACGAGGCACAGTCATAGGAGGCCACCTTTCCAACAAGTCAGTTGGTAAAATTTCTGCCTTACTAGAGCTGCCACGGTCAACTGTAAGTGCTGTTATTGTGAAGTGGAAACATCTAGGAGAAACAACAGCTCACAGTATGGGACCGCCGAGTGCTGAAGTGCGTAGCGTGTAAAAATCATCTGTCCTCGGTTGCAAGACTCACTACCGAGTTCCAAACTGCCTCTGGAGAAATGTCAGCAAAATAACTGTTCATCGGGAGGTTCATGAAATGGGTTTCCATGGCCGAGCAGCCTCACAAAAACCTAAGATCCCCATGCACAATGCCAAGTGTCGGCTGGAGTGGTGTAAAGCTCACCGCCACTGGACTCTGGAGTGATGAACCAACGATTCACCATCTGGCAGTCTGATGGATGAATCTGTGTTTGGCGGATGCCAGGAGAATGCTACCTGCCCCAAATGGTCTGGGGGTGTTTTCATGGTTCAGGCTAGGCCCGTTAGTTCCAGTGAAGGGACATTTTAACGCTACAGCATACAACGACGATTCTATGCTTCCAATTTTGTGGTAACTGTTTGGGGAAGGCCCTTTCCTGTTTCAGTATGACAACACCCCCGTGCACAAAGCGAGGTCCATACAGAAATGGTTTGTCGAGATCGGTGTGGAAGAACTTGACTGGCCTGCACAGAGCCCTCACCTCTACCCCATCGAACAACTTTGGGATGAATTGTAACGCCGACTGCGAGCCAGGCCTAATCGCCCAACATCAGTGCCTTACCTCCCTAATGCTCTTGTGGCTGAATGGAAGCAAGTCCCTGCAGCAATGTTCCAACATCTAGTGGTAAGCCTTCCCAGAAGAGAGGAGGCTGTTATGGCAGCAAAGGGGGGACCAACTCCAGATTAATGCCCATGATTTTGGAATGAGATGTTCAACAAGCAAGGTGTCCACATACGTTTGGTCATGTAGTGTAGCATGAGTAAAAAGGGAAAACAAGTGTGCAGACAGACAGACAGACATATGGTTTGGCATTATTCATATGGCTGACCTCCTGTGGCCCTTTGGTTTGCTGAATGCCTTTGTGATGGCTGATTGGCCAGAATGTCTTCGCTGAAGTGATGTCCTCATTTTCTGTGAGAAAAACATAGATTTTCCAATCAGGGATGAAATAAACAGATCATTCATTCATGGAGCCAAAAGTGGCTTGGTAAAGGGGTAGTTCCTCCAAATTAACAACAACAGATGATTCCCTACCGTGAACGTAGTCTATGGAGAGACTGTTTACATTTAGGAGAGACTGTTTACATTTACAATTTAGTCATTTAGCAGATGCTCTTATCCAGAGCGATTTACAGTTAGTGCATTTTGTTATTATTTCATTACACATGACCAACCTTCAAAGCATTGGATTGTGTTTCATAATGACTTGGTTTGCAATGACCTTCATCTATCTAATTTTACCAAGGAGAGCCTTGATTTGACCATGTACTGTAATTTATAACAACGCAGCAGGAAAATAAGTTTGCAGTCAGTGGCGGAGAAGTAAAGAAATATGATCTGCAGACTACATTCTCTCCTGGCTATAATTGAGAAAATCTACGCATGGAATTTGTAGTGAAGTCCAGCAGTCATGGTAAGCCCACTGAGTTGAGCTCTTGTAAAATAGTTAGTACCAGGAATTGATATCTGTAGGCCTACTCGGTACATGGTTAGTCATATATTTTTCTCATCATCCCTGTAGGCTACTGCATCTCATAAAATACAATACAATATAATTGTAGCACTGCATAAATAAATAAATAAACATGTTTTTTACATAAGTGATGGAAAGCAGAATGTGGTATAGTTGCATCTCTTTCCTGCCTCTGCTAGGCAGCTGTGGGGTGAAGGAAGCCCTCTCCACCCTATCAGTATTATTAGCCTTTGGGGTAGAGCTACACAATGCTGCATGGAGGTTCTAAACTCCTCAGTATTGAATCTGTGTGGTTGAGATATTGTGTTATGTGCTGTGCAAGTATTTTCTATGGTATTGCATATCTATTTACATTTGATTTATTCACCTTCATTTTCTTTTTCTATTCTTAAATGAAAGTGGACGTCCAATATTTCCTCTGTTGGTTCATCCATCTGCATGATTACCATGTGCAATTTAAACCTTTCCTACTTTACAATCCAGCTATTATGCAGTATAAGTGCACATGGATTGTTATATAGAAGAATTCATTGGGTAAGTTTGTGTAGGGTTTTCATAGTGTCTTCTCCAACCTTTTATATATACAGTGCATTCGGGAAAGTATTCAGACCACTTTACTTTTTCCACATCTTGTTACATTACAGCCTAATTCTAAAATGGATCAAATATATTTGTTTTCTCATCAGTATACACACAATACCTCATAATGACAAAGCAAACATTTTTTTTTTATAATTTATTGCAAATGTATAAAAATAAAAATAAAAATTTAAATATTTAATTTACATAAGTATTCAGACCCTTTACTGTGTACTTTGTTAACACACCTTTGGCAGCGATTACAGTCTTGAGTCTTCTTGGGTATGACGCTACAAGCTTGGCACCCGTGTATTTGGGGAGTTTCTCCCATTCTTCTCTGCAGATCCTCTCAACCTCTGTCAGTTTGGATGGAGAGTGCACAGCTGTTTCCAGGTCTCTCCAGAGATGTTAGAACGGGTTCAAGTCCGGGCTCTGGCTGGGCCACTCAAGAACATTCAGAAACTTGTCCCGAAGCCACTCCTGCGTTGTCTTGGCTGTGTGCTTAGGGTCATTGTCCTGTTGGAAAGTCGCCCCTGTCTGAAGTCCCGAGCACTCTAGGGCAGGTTTTCATCAATGATCTCTCTGTAGTCACCTCCCTGACCAAGGCCCTTCTCCCCTGATTGCTCAGTTTGGTCGAGCGGCCAGCTCTAGTAAGACTCCAAACTTCTTACATTTAAGAATGATGGAGGAACCTTCAATGCTGCAGAAATGTTTTGGTACCCTTCCCCAGATCTGTGACACAATACTGTCGTCTCGGTGCTCTACGGACAATTACTTCGACCTCATGTCTTGGTTTAGCTCTGACATGCATTGTCAACTGTGGGACCTTTATATAGACAGGTTGGTGCCTTTCCAAGTCATGACCAATCAATTGAATATACCACAGGTGGACTCCAATCAAGTTGTAGATACATCTCAAGGATGATCAATGGAAACAGTATGCACCTGAGCTCAATTTCGAGTCGCTTAATAAAGCGTCTGAATACCTGTGTAAATATGAGAAAAATATAAATATTTTCTGAATGGTGTTTTCCTATTTTGTTGCATTACAACCTGTAATTTAAATGGATTTGTTCTTGGATTTCAATGTAATGGACATACACAAAAGTCAAAATTGGTGAAGTGAATTGCAAAAAATAGCTTGTTTCAAAAAAATTATACATAATAAAAAAACGGAAAAGTGGTGCGTGCGTATGTATTCGCCCCCTTTGCTACGAAGCCCATGAATAAGATCTGGTGCAACCAATTACCTTCAGAAGTCACAAAATTAGTTCAATAAAGTCCACCTGTGTGCAATCTAAGTATCACATGATCTCCAGTATATGTACACTTGTTCTGAAAGGCCCCAGAGTCTGCAACACCAGTAAGGGGCACCACCAAGCAAACGGCACCATGAACACCAAGGAGCTTTCCAAACAGGCCAGGGACAAAGTCGTGGAGAAGTACAGATCAGGGTTGGGTTATAAAAAAAATATCAGAAACTTTGAACATCCCACAGAACACCATTAAATCCGTTATTAAAAAATGGAAAGAATATGGCACCACAACAAACCTGCCAAGAGAGGGCCGACCACCAAAACCCACGGTCCAGGCAAGGAGGGCATTAATCAGAGAGGCAACAAAGAGACCAAAGATAACTCTGAAGGAGCTGCGAAGCTCCACAGCGGAGATTGGAGTATCTGTCCATAGGACCACTTTAAGCCATAAACTCCACAGAGCTCGGCTTTACGGAAGAGTGGACAGAAAAAAGCCATTGCTTAAAGATAAAATAAGCAAACATGTTTCTCACCCATCTACACACAATACCCCATAATGAGAACGTGATTTTTTTGTTGTTGATGAAATTTTAGCAAATTTATGGAAATTTAAATACAGAATATCTGATTTACATAAGTATTCACACCCGTGAGTCAATACATGTTTGCATCACCTTTGTCAGTGATTGCAGCTGTGAGTATTTCTGGGTAAGTCTCTGAGCTTTGCACACCTGGATTGTAAAATATTTGCCCATTATTCTTTAAAAAATCCTTCAAGCTCTGTCAAGTTGGTTGTTGATCATTGCTAGACAGTCATTTTCAAGTCTTGCCATAGATTTTCAAGCTGATTTAAGTCTGTAACTAGGCCACTCAGGAACATTCAATGTCATCTTGGTAACCAACTCCAGTGTATATCTGGCCTTGTGTTTTAGGTTATTGTCCTGCTGAAAGGTAACTTTGTCTCCCAGTGTCTGGTGGAAAGCAGACTGAACCAGGTTTTCTTCTAGGACTTTGCCTGTTCTTAGTTCTTTTCAGTTTATTTTTATCCTAATAAAACACTCCCTAGTTCTTGCCGATGACATGCATACCCATAACATGATGCAGACACCACCATGCTTGAAAATATGAAGAGTGGTACTTAGTGATGTTGTGCTGGATTTTCCCCAAACATAACGCTTTGTATTCAGGACATAAATGAATTTCTTTGCCACATTTTTTGCAGTTTTACTTTAGTGCCTTATTGCAAACAGGATGCGTGTTCTGGAATAAAAAAAAATGTAATTTAGTTTAGTATTGCGGAGTAACTACAATGTTGTTGATCCATCTTCCGTTTTTCTCCTATCACAGCCATTAAACTCTTTCATGGTGAAGTCCCTGAGAGGTTTCCTTCTTCTCCGGCAACTGAGTTAGGAAGGACACCTCTATCTTTGTAGTGTCTAGGTGTAGAGGTACACCATCCAAAGTGGAATAGTCAATGTCAGCTTTTATTTTTTTTACCCATCTACCAATAGCTGACTTTCTTTGCGTAGCATTGGAAAACCTCCCTGGTCTTTGTGGTTGAATCTGTGTTTGAAATTCACTGCTCAACTGAGGGACCTTACAAATAATTGTATGTGTGGAGTACAGAAATTAGTTAAACACTGTCATTGCACACGGAGTGAGTCCATGCTACTTATTATGTGACTTGTTAAGCTGATTTTTACACCTGAACTTACTTAGACTTGCCATAACAAAGGGCTTGAATACTCATTGACTCAAGACATTTCAGCTTTATATTTTTAATTCATTTGTAAACATTTCTAAAAATATAATTCCACTTTTGCATTTTGGGGTATTGTGTGTAGGCCAGTGACACAAAATCTCAATTGAATACATTTTAAATTCAGGCTGTAATAACACAAAATGTGTAAAAAGTCAAGGGGTGTGAAGGCACTGTACATCTACATTGTAGGACATGTTATATAAAAGCCTGATACAGCTTTCAGCTTGGTTTACAGAAATTAATACAAAACATTCTTCTACATTCTAAACATGAATCAACTCTTTGACAAATAACTTTGACGATGTACGTGCATCCTAACACACATACACACACACAAACAATGATTTGAGATTGTACAGTACCTAATGTAGAACGTGAAAGAAAATGAAGTAAGAAGAACTTACCTTCTCCTTCTCTGGAATCCTTGACTCATTGCAGTTTACTTTGGAGTGGGAGCCAATGCTTTGTTGAGGGGTCATCTTTTTAAGCCCAGCAGGTCACAAACGCAGTCAGTGTAATGTCCCGGTGCACTTCGATGCTGCCATTCACTACAGAGGAACGTTTTTAAAGGTAGCAAAAAATCATAGTCACACTTTGTTTGACAAAATAATTTGCTTGTACTGAGAGCCCTTTAGAGTGGTACCGTAAGAGGCACCCTTTTCCTGCCCTTTCCCAAATCTCACTGCTTTCTGAGCTGGGCCTCCCTCTTTCCACCTCACTGACTAAATAAGGATATCCCATCCCAGTCTCCTCACACAGTAGCCAGGGTGCAGCATACTGAGGATGGGGCAGACAGTCGGTCAGGAGGACCTTCTCGGGTTACACTTCATTATCCAGCCTTCACCCAGGGGGCACTAAGGAGGGAGTTGTGGTGAGTTGAGGCTGCACAGTGCTCTCAACCTCTTCCTGTGGTCTGACTGAGGTTGGAGAGGATTCAAGTTCCTAATGCAACAGGTACAGCTTATGGTGTTACACCAGTACAGTCCATTAAGGTTGGTTGGCACATAAACAACGTGTGATTGTACTAACGTTAGGCCTACATTTGACCTTCATCAATGCATCAATTGAAATATAGAAAATGTATTGTAGCTTGGTATCCCTGACAGAAAAACAAAATTTCACATGTGGAAAATCACCTGATTTCACATGAAATTTCACGTGAAACCATGTGTATTTTGAACACTTCACATGTGGTCACCAGAAATTCCCGTGTTTTTTCCATAAAGGATCAAATAATTTATTCCCAATTTAAGTTTACACTAAAGCCAAAATTAACAGTAAATTCAATTTTAACAACGAACTAAACTTTCCAAGTAAACCTTAGGCAAACTACAGTTACAGCTGATGAGAATCAGTTAGTGAATTTGCTGGAATACAATTCTGTGTTCTGTGTACTAATGAGAGAGGGTGTATTGATATTGCCTGATGACTCAAACTGAATTCTTCCACTGCTCTATGTTCTTTATATATTTCAGTCTCAGACTGCCATTGTTGAAGTTGCTTGTGGTGTTGACGTCAAAATGAGGGTGGTTGTACAAAACAAAGTAATCCGTGACTTTATCATCTCTAACCAATAAGAGATTAATTTTCAAAACACATCTTTATTATGTATTATTGACTGTATGTTTTGTTTATTTCATGTGTAACTCTGTGTTATTGTATGTGTCTAATTGCTACGCTTTATCTTGTCCAGGTCGCAGTTGCAAATGAGAACTTGTTCTCAACTAGCCTACCTGGTTAAATAAAGGTGAAATAAAAATAAAAAAATTTAAATAAAAAGTACACGTCCTGGTAATCTGTCTGGCCCAGCGGCCTTGTGACTGTTGACCTTTTTAAAGGTCTTACTCACATCGGCTGTGGAGAGCGTGATCACACAGTCGTCCGGAACAGCTGATGCTCTCATTCTTGTTTCAGTGTTATTTGCCTTGAAGCGAGCATAGAAGTAATTTAGCTCATCTGGTAGGCTCGTCACTGGGCAGCTCTCGGCTGTGCTTCCCTTTGTAGTCTATAATAGTTTGCAAGCCCTGCCATATCCGACGAGTGTCGGAGCCGGTGTAGTACGATTCGATCTTAGTCCTGTATTGATGCATTGCCTGTTTGATGATTCGTCAAAGGGCATAACGGGATTTCTTATAAGCTTCCGGGTTAGAGTCCCGCTCCTTGAAAGCGGTAGCTCTACCCTTTAGCTCAGTGCGAATGTTGCCTGTAATCCATGGCTTCTGGTTGGGGTATTTATGTACAGTCACAGTGGGGCGGACGTCCTCGATGCACTTATTGATAAAGCCAGTGACTGATGTGGTGTACTCCGAAAATGCCATCGGAAGAATCCAGGAAGATATTCCAGTCTGTGCTAGCAAAATAGTCCTGTAGTTTAGCATCTGCTTCATCTGATCACTTTTATATGGAGTGAGTCAGGAGGATAGAATTATGGTCAGATTTTCCAAATGGAGGGCGAGGGAGAGCTTTGAATGTGTCTTTGCGTGTGGAGTAAAGGTGGTCTAGAATTGTTTTCCCTCTGGTTGCACATTTAACATTCTGATAGAAATGAGGTAAAGCTGATTTAAGTTTCCCTGCATTAAAATCTCCGGCCACTAGGAGCACCACCTCTGGATGAGCATTTTCCTGTTTGCTTATGGTGGTATACAGCTCATTGAGTGCGGTTTTAGTGCCAGCATCGGTCTGTGGTGGTATGTAAGACAGCTACGAAAAATACAGATACTCTCTAGGTAGATAGTGTGGGAACAGACATTTTCAGTGATGAAATATAACAAGTCAAGGCACAGATCATCTCTTACTGACTCTCACCTCTCAGCAATCCTGCGAATAGCAACATCAGAAACTATACCTGACTTCACTGCTCTAGTCAATGTCCACCAGAGACATCACTCCTCACACTAATTGAATAGTTTAAATGTAATGTTGAGTTCTCTCTCTTTCTTGTGTTTTTGTGCATGCCCGCTAACAAGAGTTCTGTCCGTGGTGCTGAATGCACAGTGTACTTTTCCCTCTGTGTAGTTCATTGCATGCTTAATAATGAAAATGCCTACCAAAAGGAGAACATGGATGTGGTTTACTTCTGTGCATGTTAAAAAAAGTAAAATAAGTAGCAAATCTGGACGTGATTTACAGTAGACACAGTTGAAGTCGGAAGATTACATTAAAACTTGTTTTGCAACCACTCCACAAATTTCCTGTTAACTTCTTGACGCACCCATCCCGTTAGCGGGATAATTTTTGTCAACATCCTCTGAATTGCAGAGCGCCAAATTCAAATTCAATTACTAAAAATATTAAATTTTCATGAAATCACAAGTGCAATATAGCAAAACACAGCTTAGATTGTTGTTAATCCACCTGGTGTGTCAGATTTCAAAAAAGCTTTTCGGCGAAGGCCTACCAAGAGTTTATGTAAGGACATCTCTCTCAGCAGACCAAACATTACAAACAGCTAGCAGCAAAGTAGATTGGTCACGAAAGTCAGAAAAGCAATAAAATGAATCGCTTACCTTTGATGATCTTCGGATGTTTGCACTCACGAGACTCCCAGTTACACAATAAATGTTCCTTTTGTTCCATAAAGATTATTTTTATATCCAAAATACCTCCATTTGGTTGGCACGTTATGTTCAGAAATCCACAGGCTCAAGCTGTCACGACAGGGCAGAAAATTCCAAATAGTATCCGTAAAGTTCGTAGAAACATGTCAAACGTTTTTTATAATCAATCCTCAGGTTGTTTTTACAATATATAATCGATAATATTTAAACCGGACTGTAGCTTCTTCAATAGGAGAGAGAGAGAAAATGTCTGCTCCACTCTGTTGGCGCATGCAAAATGCTGCTGGCACCCAGCCATCTAATGACGCGATGTGATCTTTCTCGCTCATTTTTTCAAACTAAAAGCCTGAATCAATTGACTCAATTGGGTTATTGTAGTGATTTTCACCAAAAATGCACAACTACGGCATTAACGCCTACCAGTTTTATATAAAAGCAAATACTAACCATTACTGAATGATTCTGAAAAGTCTCGCTTTAGTTTCTAGCCATAAGCATAAACAAACTACCTGGGAAGGGCTCATGAGAACGACTGACTGAACTGAATCCGTTCGTCCCAACTCAACTCACTGCACGACATACAAAATACATTTTTGCCATCAGGCGTGTCCATATAGCCTCTCCCTTCTAGTTATCATGCTAGCTAGCCCGACTGCAACATTCAAAATAATAGTGCTGGCACTAATAACAGCCAAGTTTCATCTTAGCGACTGTCTTAAACAGTCCAAACAACATCTAGGTCTGTTAGACGAACACATCATTTATTATGAAATTTACAGGCCAGTCATTACGGAATTCTAGTCTCTCAGCCTGTTTAATTGGCTTTGGTGCTCACGTTAGCATTGCTAGCTAGCTAAACCTGCTGCATCTGAAATAAAGTGTTTTCATGATACCAGACAAATACAGCCTTAGCGACTGTCCAAGCAACCATCCAACAACATTGAAGGCCTATTGGAACTAATAAAAAGCATGATATTTACAAGTAATTCAATTTGACAATATAGGCTATTTGGGAAAGGACACAATTGCTGCCGGAGCTGCAACCCTGGTGGGAGTGGTTTTGCCGAATGGAATCATGGTAGTTTGAGCCTTGAACAACAGAAAAATATTGGAGCAAGCTGACTATAAATATCATAGGTTTAAAAATATTTACAGATGTTATTAGACAAAGACAACCAGAGAAACATATAGCAGGGAGTTGATCAGAACTACAGACGGGTTATATAGTTAGCTGTAAATGACTGTCCAAATTTCTTGCTAGTCATCTCAGGGATTCTATTTGAACATGTCACAGAGAAGCAATTTCTGGTTTTGCTCATCACTAAGCAGTCAATAGACATGAAATCCAAAAATTACACTAAAATGGTGTAGGACATCGCTAAATACTTTAGAACAACCCAAATGTTAAAAGTGGAGGCGTTGTCCTTTAAGTATTTACTTCAACCAAACAGTGTTTTAAGAGAGGGAAGTGAATGTTCTGAGGAAGTGTTTTTTCTTTTAGATGTTAACTGACTGTTCGCACTCACACACCCTGTGAAATGAAGCTGTGAGTTTATTTATGTCTCTCTGACACATTAAAACCTACAAATGTTCAGTTGTCATGGATGAAGCTGCTTAAAACATTGGCCATTCATTTTTGCCATTTCGTAGTATCGCCTCAAATAAGGGAATTATATAAGTTAAAAAGCAGGCAACTGAAAGATAAACACAGTGGAAGCTGCTAACCTGTACCTGACTACACATTCATTTTGACAGTTGTATGATTGCGGTATCATTGATTTAAAAAATCACCAGGATAATAAGCAGGGTAATTCTATAGCTATTTTGACCTTCTATGGTTCAATATACAGTGCATTCGGAAAGTAATTTTCACATTTTGTTACATTACACCTTTATTCTAACATGGATTTAGAAAATACACACAATAACCCATAATTACAAAGCACAAACAGGTTTTTAGACTTTTTTTGCCAATCTATTAAAAACAAAATCTGAAATATTACATGTACATAAGTATTCAGGGGGCTCCCGAGTGGCGCAGCAGTCTAAGGCACTGCATCGCAGTGCTAAAGGTGCGACTGCAGACACCTTGGTTTGAATCCAGGCTGTATCACAACCGGCTGTGATTGGGAGTCCCATAGGACGGCGCACAATTGGCCCAGCATCGTCCGGATTTGGCAGGTGTTGGCCGTCATTGTCAATAAAAATGTGTTCTTAATTGACTTGCCTAGTTAAATAATGGTTAAATATAAAATTCAGACCCTTTAGTCAATGGTGGTCACACCAGTTACGGACTGGTTTTCTGAACCACGCCCCTAAAGGTATCTGTGAACAACAGATGCACATCTGTATTCCCAGTCATGTGAAATCCATAGATTAGAGCCTATTGAATGTATTTCAATTGACTGACTTCCTTATACGAACTGTAACTCAATCAAATCTTTTAAAATGTTGCATGTTGTGCTTATAATTTTGTTCAGTGTATATTATATTACTTGCATGAATGTCATGGTGCGGCCAGTTCCTTATGTACACCACCCCATTCACTCCTACAGACAGCGAGTCATGTGGCCATGGCTTGCTATACGGTATACTGAACACAAATAATATAAAACGAAACATGCAACAACTGCGACGATTTTTTCCCATGACTGGGCAGGGGCGCAGACATGGTTGAGCTTTGGAGGGCAGGCTCACCCACTTTGGAGCCAGGCCCAGCCGATCAGAATCTGTTTTTTCCGTGCAAAAGGCCTTTATTACAGAGAAATACTCCTCAGTTTCATCAGCTGTCTGGGTGGCTTGTCTCAGATGATCCCACAGGTGAATAAGCCACATGTGGAGGTCCTGGGCTGCCGTGGTTACATGTGGCCTGCGGATGTGAGGCCGGTTGGACGTACTGCCAAATTCTCTAAAAACACGTTGGGGGCAGCTTATGGTAGAGAAATTAACATTCCTGCAGTTAGCATGCCAATTGCACGCTCCCTCAAGACATCTGTGGCATTGTGTTGTGTGGCAAAACTCATTTTAGAGTGGCCTTTTATTTTCACCAGCACAAGGTGCACCTGTGTAATGATCACACTGTTCAATCAACTTCTTGATATGCCAGGTCAGGTGGAGGGATTATCTTGGCAAAGGCGAAATGCTCACTAACAGGGATGTATACAAATTGTTGTACACAATTTGAGAGAAATAAGCTT
This sequence comes from Oncorhynchus clarkii lewisi, assembly GCF_045791955.1. Lineage (NCBI taxonomy): Eukaryota > Metazoa > Chordata > Actinopteri > Salmoniformes > Salmonidae > Oncorhynchus > Oncorhynchus clarkii. The sequence goes on from NC_092156.1 coordinate 37,411,063, forward strand.
CTTGAATGTATGGAGCATTTCTGGGATCTTTAATTTCAGCTCATGAAACATGGGACCAACACCTTACGTGTTGTGTTCATATTTGTGTTTAGCATAATTAAGTACCAAGAAAATTACTTGTGTTGTGTTGAATCTGACATGTTGACACAAACACGACCCACACTATCACCAGGGTATTGAGTCCCTGTAATGTTATTGCATTGCACTGACAAATAGTACTTCAATGACTGCAAACAAATAAGCAATCTATTGTTTGTCACAATAGCTGTGGACTGAACAGTGAACACAGGAGAATGAAAAACATAAACAGTGTGCTTTTACTTTCATCAAGAGATAATTTGCTTTCCACGCTATATGCATGGATCTCTGAAACTGAATTGACAAAGTGACTGAAATAATGGAATACTTTGTCAAACTATGCAATTGGCCTTAACTAAATTTCAAACTGCCAACTGAAGCATTTCACAACCATGACATGTTGTCACTTTGGTTTCAGATATTTCCTGCTAGCTAGCCTTGCCGCTATCTTCCTCATTTTAGCTTCCTCTTTGTGTCAAGGTTTAGTTATTAACGATCAGACTTGCTGTCAGATGCACAGTATCATCAGCGTCTCTGTCCCTGTTTGGTCAAAGGAGAGAACTCGACGAAGAAATCATTGGGGCATGCACTAAACATCCACCTTTTCAACTAGAGGTCCGGTCACAAAGGTATGACATGATATTGTTTCATGGTTTTTGTTTCATTCAATTGACATAACAAATATGTACAACTTTGGAATACATTATACAGTATAATGTATTGATATTTCCAAATGTAATGGCTCTTTGGTTATTGTTTCTATTGGATTTGTGGTTTCACAAAAAATGTTATCTACCCTAAACAAACATTTGATAGTGGGAGGTCCTGGATACTCCACTGGTTACAGTCAAGTACACCAAAACAAAAAAGGACAAAACATCACCTGGAGCCTGGAGCCTGGAGGTAAATGTTTGGTCAGGGAGTATTTGAATGTTTAAACATTACACAAATGTCCATTATTTCCTTACTACAGGCTTGTCATCTGCAACTGTGAGAGAAGGCCCCCCACTTAGTGTATTTGACAAGCTGAGTTGGACACTCAGTATGACAGGGTGTCAGTTTGTCAAATACCCCAAGTGAGGGGTCACTTGTCTGCTGAGCATCTCCCACCAGACTGACTTCAAAGAAGATCACTTCATAAACCTTCAAGTGACTTTCACTGTTACCCCGTTAGACTTTCTCAGGCAAAACATTTGATTGTGTGAAAATGTACTGTGATAGTGTACATGATCCTGCACTGTCACTAATGTCTCATGTATTTGTGTAAGTTTGTATGATGACACTTGGTACACTGTGTAACAAATGTGTGTGTCCCTGTATTAAATACTGTACTAGGTAAACTTTAGGTCCCTAGCATATGTAAAGACGATGTGTATAGACAAATACATAGAAATGGAATAGAGATTGCATTTCTATAGGTAACTTTTCATCAGGTTTCTAAGCACTTTTGGTAGGCCTAAATTAAGTACATAAGGGTGACTGACCCACTACCGATGTCAAGTAATCACTGGGTGACAGACTGGTATGGTGAGCGATGGCACATTGTTCTACAATGCTCAGCACAAATTGGTTATCATGGAAGAAATTAAAGGAGAGTTTCTTCTAATATTGAACAAAATGTTGCTTTAAATTAAGGGAGATATAGAGCAGTTGGAGATATATAACTTATTTATAGGGCGGCAGGTTTCCTAGTGATTTGAGCCTTAGACCTGAGCCAACGAGGTGAAAAATCTGTCGACGTGCCCTTGAGCAAGGCACTTAACCCTAAATGCTCCAGGGTTGCTTTTGATAATGGCAGACCTTGGCTGTGACCACACTCTGAGGGTGTTTCAGGGAGAGATGGTATATGCACATTTACAATTCACACATGCTTATTAACGTGTGAAATAGGACAAATATAAGCACGCACCAAATTATTATTTATCTTGCAATCTATGCTTTTACAAGGCCTATTATTATGTTCAATAACCTGCCTTTGGATATTTCTGTAAAATACCACCCTTTATCTGTCAGACCCACATGCCTTCCTGTGCTCACAAAGCCACATGCGCTTGAGTAAGAGCGGATGTCTGTACTATCTTGTGATTAGATAGCAGTGTTTGACTCACATACTGCATAGCAACGGCATTCAATAAATATGGATCGATTGACTGATTTATTTTGAAAAAAGATGCAACCCAGGGGATAACACATTAAAGCAAAATTAACTTGTTTCCAACGTGGTCCCAGATGGAATATACAAAATGCAGATAACACATAAAAAATAGTAATCCCTACAGTACATGGAGCTATCTATCATCCATCATTATCATTTGTCATCAACACTGAATATCATTGTAATCTACCGACATGGTACCAAAACAACCCAGTATCACTACACTGTACACTGGGTGTACAAAACATTATGCAAGTGAATCCAGGTGAATGCTATGATCCCCTATTGATGTGAATTTTTACATCCACTTCAATCAGTGTAGATGAAGGGGAGGAGACAGGTTGACGAAGGATTTTTAAGCCTTGAGACAATTGAGACTTGGGTTGTGTATGTGTGCCATTCATAGGGTGAATGGGCAAGACAAATGTAAGTGTCTTTGAGCAGGGTATGGTAGTAGATTCCAGGCTCACCGGATTATGTCAAGAACTGTAATGCTGCTGGGTTTTTCACACCCAACAGTTTCCCATGTGTATCAAGAATGGTCCACCACCCAAAGGACATCATGCCAACTTGTGGAACGCTTTCAACACCTTGTAAAGTCCATTCCCCGACTAATTGAGGCTGTTCTGAGGACTCCTGTGTGAACTAGGGCTTTACTACTGCTGTATGAGAGGACAAAACATGTAACAAAAACAAATATGGGACTGAGTCACAAAATTCAACAACCAAGACTTTACTCATTATAGCTTATTCAGTCATTATCATAATTTCACTTTAATGGGAATAGTGTTGCTTGCCACATTGTGATAAAGAAGCAGATGCATTCTGTCACATGTTTGTTTATTATTAATTTTACAGTTGCTGATTTAATGATTACTCTACTCAACACTCCTTTTATTCTGGTAAATTACCTCAGCTAAATAGAAAATGTCACATATACCTGTTTATGACTGTTAGTTGTTTTTAAGTGCATAATTTCTGTGCAGTCTTTAAAGCCACAGTCTGTATTTTTCTGTAATTATAAATAATGAAATATATTTCGATTTTGTAGAGTAGGCTTTGACTTATAAAGACCTTATTAAGATTAGTAACCTACAACTGTCTTACCCTACCAAAATACCAAGGACCTAGAATCTCAACTTGTTCATATGTTCATATCTGGGCGGCAGGGTAGCCTAGTGGTTAGAGCGTTGGAGTAGTAACCAGAAGGTTGCAAGTTCAAACCCCCTTATCTGACAAGGTACAAATCTGTCATTCTGCCCCTGAACAGGCAGTTAACGCACTGTTCCTAGGCTGTCATTGAAAATAAGTATTTGTTCTTAACTGACTTGCCTAGTTAAAATAAAAATATTTTCGCTGTCACTGGAGAATTCCTTCACACATATAGCATCAATAAGTCCCTGTTACAGCTCTCAATTTGAGTCCCTGTTACAGCTCTTACTCTCTACTGTCACACGGGATTTGTCGCGTCTTTGTCGCATCAGGGAAGTGTTCTCCGGTTCAAAGGCAGGGTTTTGTGCTTGAGGACTTTTGTGCTTGAGAGAGGGGGAATACTGTAACAGGTGTACAGTATTTGAATGTTGTACTGCCTCACAGAGGTCCAGGTTTTTGTGGACTGTTAGGCACTCATCTCTGCACCGTAGGGGATACAGTTCAGTCCCCCTTACAGCTTTCACTCTCTCCTGTTAAACTCTATCACCTCTTGTATCTTTCTCATAGAGGTTATGAATTAGTCTTTGATTAAATGCAAATCAACTGCATAATGATCAGCATGACATCTGTGCCCTGGGGGTGTACGGCTACTGTGGCCAGATTATCTAATTGACTTATTATTAAAATACAGTGGGGAGAACAAGTATTTGATACACTGCCGATATTGCAGGTTTCCTACTTACAAAGCATGTAGAGGTCTGTAATTTTTATCATAGGTACACTTCAACTGTGAGAGACGGAATCTAAAACAAAAACCCCGAAAATCACATTGTATGATTTGTAAGTAATTAATTAGCATTTTAAACAAAAATTTGACATTAGGATACACACTGTTTTTTCAACTTGCATATTGGATACACATTGTGTATGTTTATTTATACAGTAATTATTATTCAGCATGTCCTCACCTACCAAAATCAACTATTGTGTACTTTAGCAGGGCTTCACTTCCTCCTGAGATTTGAACTCACAACGGCATTCCTATCTTCCTGCTTCGCCATCATGTCTTTTTCGATGACTGATTTCACGTGTATTAATACACTATGGACTTCAAAGTAGATTTCAGCTTTGTTAAAAACACACTCAAAACAAACTATTATATCATACTGATTCAGAAGTACCGTTAAACCAAAATATTAGGCCCAATCAACATTAGGCAACTATACCGAAAACCCTAACATTTCTGAAATAACTAAATGATATCCATGAGAGAATAATCATAATAACTGAAATAAATAAAAAATCTAAATAACAGTCAGTATCTGGTGTGGCCACCAGCTGCGTTAAGTACTGCAGTGCATCTCCTCCTCATGGACTGCACTAGATGTGCCAGTTCTTGCTGTGAGATGTTACCCCACTCTTCCACCAAGGCACCTGCTAGTTCATTTCTGGGGGGAATGGCCCTAGCCCTCACCCTCCGATCCAGCAGGTCCTAGACGTGCTCAAAGGTAATTGAGTTCCCGGATCTTCGCTGGCCATGGCAGAACACTGACATTCCTGTCTTGCAGGAAAATGAGCAGTATGGTTGGTGGCATTGTCATGCTGGAGGGTCATGTCAGGATGAGCCTGCAGGAAGGGTACCACATGAGGGAGGAGGATGTCTTCTTCCTGTAATGCACAGCGTTGCAATTGCCTGCAATGACAACAAGCTCAGTCCAATAATGCTGTGACACAGTCCTGTAGTGTAGCATCCACGTCATCTAACCACTTCCGTATTGAGCGAGTCACTGGTACTTCCTGCTTTAGTTTTTGCTTGTAAGCAGGAATCAGGAGGATAGAATTGTGATCAGATTTGCCAAATGGGGGGCGGGGGAGAGCTTTGTATGCATCTCTGTGTGTGGAGTAAAGGTGGTCTATGATTTTTTTCCCCTGGTTGCACATGTGACATACTGCTTAAAAATTTGGTAAAACTGATTTAAGTTTGCCTGCATTAAATCCCCGGCCACTAGGAGCGCCGCTTCTGGGTGAACATTTTCTTCTTTGCTTATGGCCTTATAGAGTTGGTTGAGAGCAGTCTTAGTGCCAGCTTCTCTTTGTGGTGGTAAATAGACGGCTACGAATAATAGATGAGAACTCTCTTGGTAGATAGTGTGGTCGATAGCTTATCATAAGGTACTCTACCTCAGGCAAGCAATACCTTGAGACTTCTTTAATATTAGACATTGCGCACTAGCTGTTATTGACTAAAACACACACACACCCACCCCTCTCTGTTCTGCCGGTGCATGGAAAATCCCGCAAGCTCAATATTGTCAGTTTCTTCGTTCAGCCACATCTCGGTGAAACATAAAATGTTAACTAGTGCCTAGTGAACATAAACTCAACAAAAAATTAACTTCCCTTTTTCAGGACCCTGTCTTTCAAAGAGAATTCGTAAAAATCCAAATAACTTAACAGATCTTCATTGTAAAGGGTTTAAACACTGTTTCCCATGCTTGTTTAATGACCCATAAACAATTAATGAACGTGCACCTATGGAACGATCGTTAAAACAGTAACAGCTTACAAAGCACAGTCATCGGCTTCATCAATAAGTGCATCGATGACGTCGTCCCTACAGTGACTTTACGTACATATCCCAACCAGAAGCCATGGATTACATGCAACATCCGCATTGAGCTAAAGGCTAGAGCTGCCCCTTTCAAGGAGCGGGAGACTAATCCGGACGCTTATAAGAAATCCCGCTATGGCCTCAGACGAACCATCAAACAAGCAAATCGTCAATACAGGATTAAGAATGAATCCTACTACACTGGCTCTGACGTTCGTCGTATGAGGCAGGGATTGAAAAGTATTACTGACTACAAAGGGAAACCCAGACGCGAGCTGCTCAGTGACGCAAGCCTACCAGACGAGCTAAATGCCTTTTATGCTCGCTTCGAGGAAAGCAACACTGAAGTATGCACGAGAGCACCTGCTGTTCTGGATGACTGTGTGATATCGGTAGCCGATGTGAGCAAAACCTTTAAACAGGTCAACATTCACAAAGCCACTGGGCCAGATAGATTATCAGGATGTGTACTCAAAGCATGTTGCGACCAACTCTCAAGTGTCTTCACTGACATTTTCAACCTCTCCCTGACCGAGTCTGTAATACCTACATGTTTCAAGCAGACCACCTAAATGATTACCGCCCTGCGGCACTCACGTCGGTAGCCATGAAGTGCTTTGAAAGGCTGGTCATGGCTTACATCAACAGCATCCTCCCAGACACCCTAGACCCACTCCAATTTGCATACTGCTCCAACAGATCCACAGATCCACAGATGACGCAATCTCAATCGCACTCCACACCGCCCTTTCTCACCTGGACAAAAGGAACACCTATGTGAGAATGCAGTTCATCGACTACAGCTCAGCGTTCAACACCATAGTGCCCATGAAGCTCATCACTAAGCCAAGGACTCTGGGACTAAACACCTCCCTCTGCAACTGGATACTGGACTTCCTGACAAGCTGCCCACAGGTGGTAAGAGTAGGCAACAACACGTCGCCACACTGATCCTTAAGACTGGGGCCCCTCAGGGGTGTGTACTCCATCCTAGCTGGAGGGGTGCTCTCATTTTATCTACCAACATAGACAGGGCTCTAACTCCTCTAGCTCCACAATGAAATAGGGTGCAGGCCAGGCAGCAGGCTGTTAGCCAGCCTGCCAGCATAGTGGAGTCTGCCACTAGCACAGTCAGTGTAGTCAGCTCAGCTATCACCATTGAGACCGTGTCTGTGCCTCGACCTGGGTTGGGCAAAACTAAACATGGCGGTGTTCGCCTTAGCAATCTCACTAGGATAAAGACCACCTCCATTCCTGTCATTATTGAAAGAGATCATGATACCTCACATCTCAAAATAGGGCTACTTAATGTTAGATCCCTTACTTCAAAGGCAATTATAGTCAATGAACTAATCACTGATCATAATCTTGATGTGATTGGCCTGACTGAAACATGGCTTAAGCCTGATGAATTTACTGTGTTAAATGAGGCCTCACCTCCTGGCTACACTAGTGACCATATCCCCCGTGCATCCCGCAAAGGCGGAGGTGTTGCTAACATTTACGATAGCAAATTTCAATTTACAAAAAAAAAAATGATGACGTTTTCGTCTTTTGAGCTTCTAGTCATGAAATCTATGCAGCCTACTCAATCACTTTTTATAGCTACTGTTTACAGGCCTCCTGGGCCATATACAGCGTTCCTCACTGAGTTCCCTGAATTCCTATCGGACCTTGTAGTCATAGCGGATAATATTCTAATCTTTGGTGACTTTAATATTCACATGGAAAAGTCCACAGACCCACTCCAAAAGGCTTTCGGAGCCATCATCGACTCAGTGGGTTTTGTCCAACATGTCTCTGGACCCACTCACTGTCACAGTCATACGCTGGACCTAGTTTTGTCCCATGGAATAAATGTTGTGGATCTTAATGTTTTTCCTCATAATCCTGGACTATCGGACCACCATTTTATTACGTTTGCAATTGCAACAAATAATCTGCTCAGACCCCAACCAAGGATCATCAAAAGTCGTGCTATAAATTCACAGACAACACAAAGATTCCTTGATGTCCTTCCAGATTCCCTCTGTCTACCCAAGGACGCCAGAGGACAAAAATCAGTTAACCACCTAACTGAGGAACTCAACTTAACCTTGCGCAATACCCTAGATGCAGTTGCACCCCTAAAAACTAAAAACATTTCTCATAAGAAACTAGCTCCCTGGTACACAGAAAATACCCGAGCTCTGAAGCAAGCTTCCAGAAAATTGGAACGGAAATGGCGCCACACCAAACTGGAAGTCTTCCGACTAGCTTGGAAAGACAGTACTGTGCAGTACCGAAGAGCCCTTACTGCTGCTCGATCATCCTATTTTTCTAACTTAATTGAGGAAAATAAGAACAATCCGAAATTCCTTTTTGATACTGTCGCAAAGCTAACTAAAAAGCAGCATTCCCCAAGAGAGGATGACTTTCACTTTAGCAGTGATAAATTCATGAACTTCTTTGAGGAAAAGATTATGATTATTAGAAAGCAAATTACGGACTCCTCCTTAAATCTGCGTATTCCTTCAAAGCTCAGTTGTCCTGAGTCTGCACAACTCTGCCAGGACCTAGGATCAAGAGAGACGCTCAAGTGTTTTAGTACTATATCTCTTGACACAATGATGAAAATAATCATGGCCTCTAAACCTTCAAGCTGCATACTGGACCCTATTCCAACTAAACTACTGAAAGAGCTGCTTCCTGTGCTTGGCCCTCCTATGTTGAACATAATAAACGGCTCTCTATCCACCGGATGTGTACCAAACTCACTAAAAGTGGCAGTAATAAAGCCTCTCTTGAAAAAGCCAAACCTTGACCCAGAAAATATAAAAAAACTATCGGCCTATATCGAATCTTCCATTCCTCTCAAAAATTTTAGAAAAGGCTGTTGCGCAACAACTCACTGCCTTCCTGAAGACAAACAATGTATACGAAATGCTTCAGTCTGGTTTTAGACCCCATCATAGCACTGAGACGGCACTTGTGAAGGTGGTAAATGACATTTTAATGGCATCGGACCGAGGCTCTGCATCTGTCCTCGTGCTCCTAGACCTTAGTGCTGCTTTTGATACCATCGATCACCACATTCTTTTGGAGAGATTGGAAACCCAAATTGGTCTACACGGACAAGTTCTGGCCTGGTTTAGATCTTATCTGTCGGAAAGATATCAGTTTGTCTCTGTGAATGGTTTGTCCTCTGACAAATCAACTGTAAATTTCGGTGTTCCTCAAGGTTCCGTTTTAGGACCACTATTGTTTTCACTATATATTTTACCTCTTGGGGATGTCATTCGAAAACATAATGTTAACTTTCACTGCTATGCGGATGACACACAGCTGTACATTTCAATGAAACATGGTGAAGCCCCAAAATTGCCCTTGCTAGAAGAATGTGTTTCAGACATAAGGAAGTGGATGGCTGCAAACTTTCTACTTTTAAACTCGGACAAAACAGAGATGCTTGTTCTAGGTCCCAAGAAACAAAGAGATCTTCTGTTGAATCTGACAATTAATCTTAATGGTTGTACAGTCGTCTCAAATAAAACTGTGAAGGACCTCGGCGTTACTCTGGACCCTGATCTCTCTTTTGAAGAACATATCAAGACCATTTCAAGGACAGCTTTTTTCCATCTACGTAACATTGCAAAAATCAGAAACTTTCTGTCCAAAAATGATGCAGAAAAATTAATCCATGCTTTTGTCACTTCCAGGTTAGACTACTGCAATGCTCTACTTTCCGGCTACCCGGATAAAGCACTAAATAAACTTCAGTTAGTGCTAAATACGGCTGCTAGAATCCTGACTAGAACCAAAAAATTTGATCATATTACTCCAGTGCTAGCCTCTCTACACTGGCTTCCTGTCAAAGCAAGGGCTGATTTCAAGGTTTTACTGCTAACCTACAAAGCATTACATGGGCTTGCTCCTACCTATCTCTCTGATTTGGTCCTGCCGTACATACCTACACGTACGCTACGGTCACAAGACGCAGGCCTCCTAATTGTCCCTAGAATTTTTAAGCAAACAGCTGGAGGCAGGGCTTTCTCCTATAGAGCTCCATTTTTATGGAACGTTCTGCCTACCCATGTCAGAGACGCAAACTCGGTCTCAACCTTTAAGTCTCTACTGAAGACTCATCTCTTCAGTGGGTCATATGATTGAGTGTAGTCTGGCCCAGGAGTGGGAGGGTGAACGGAAAGGCTCTGGAGCAACGAACCGCCCTTGCTGTCTCTGCCTGGCCGGTTCCCCTCTTTCCACTGGGATTCTCTGCCTCTAACCCTATTACAGGGGCTGAGTCACTGGCTTTACTGGGGCTCTCTCATGCCGTCCCTGGAGGGGGTGCGTCACCTGAGTGGGTTGAGTCACTGATGTGGTCATCCTGTCTGGGTTGGCGCCCCCCCCCCCCCCCCCCCCCCCCCCCCTTGGGTTGTGCCGTGGCGGAGGTCTTTGTGGGCTATACTCAGCCTTGTCTCAGGATGGTAAGTTGGTGGTTGAAGATATCCCTCTAGTGTTGTGGGGGCTGTGCTTTGGCAAAGTGGGTGGGGTTATATCCTTCCTGTTTGGCCCTGTCCGGGGGTGTCCTCGGATGGGGCCACAGTGTCTCCTGACCCCTCCTGTCTCAGCCTCCAGTATTTATGCTGCAGTAGTTTATGTGTCGGGGGGCTAGGGTCAGCTTGTTATATCTGGAGTACTTCTCCTGTCCTATTCAGTGTCCTGTGTGAATCTAAGTGTGCGTTCTCTAATTCTCTCCTTCTCTCTTTCTCTCTCTCGGAGGACCTGAGCCCTAGGACCATGCCCCAGGACTACCTGACATGATGACTCCTTGCTGTCCCCAGTCCACCTGGCTGTGCTGCTGCTCCAGTTTCAACTGTTCTGCCTTATTATTATTCGACCATGCTGGTCATTTATGAACATTTGAACATCTTGACCATGTTTTGTTATAATCTCCACCCGGCACAGCCAGAAGAGGACTGGCCACCCCACATAGCCTGGTTCCTCTCTAGGTTTCTTCCTAGGTTTTGGCCTTTCTAGGGAGTTTTTCCTAGCCACCGTGCTTCTACACCTGCATTGCTTGCTGTTTGGGGTTTTAGGCTGGGTTTCTGTACAGCACTTTGAGATATCAGCTGATGTACGAAGGGCTATATAAATAAATTTGATTTGATTTGATTTGATTTACTTAGTCCCCTCCTGTACTCCCTGTTCACCCACAACTGCATGGCCTAACAAGACTCAAACACCATCATTAAGTTTGCTGACGACACAACAGTGGCAGGTCTGATCACCGACAACGATGAGACGGCCTTTAGGGAGGAGGTCAGAGAACTGGCAGTGTGGTGCCAGGACAACAACCTCTCCCTCAATGTGAGCAAGACAAAGGAGCTGATCGTGGACTACAGGAAAAGGCAGGCCGAACACACCCCCATTCTCATCAACGGGGCTGTAGTGGAGAGGGTCAAGAGTTTCAAGTTGGGCCTCCCGGGTGGCACAGTGGTTAAGGGTGCTGTCCTGCAGCGCCAGCTGTGCCACCAGAGACTCTGGGTTCGCGACCAGGCTATGTCGTAACCGGCCGTGACTGGGAGGTCCGTGGGGTGACGCACAATTGGCCTAGCGTCATCCGGGTTAGGGAGGGTTTGGCCGGTAGGGATATCCTTGTCTCACCGCGCACCAGCGACTCCCGTGGCAGGCCGGGCGCAGTGCGCCCAAGGTTGCCAGGTTCCGGGTTGGATGCGTGCTGTGTTAAGAAGCAGTGCGGCTTGGTTGGGTTGTGTATCGGAGGACGCATGACTTTCAACCTTGGTCTCTCCCGAGCCCGTACGGGCGTTGTAATAGCTACTAACAATTTGATACCATGAAATTGGGGAGAAAAAGGGGTAAACATATTTTTTTTTCTTGCTTCCTTGGTGTCCACATCACCAACGAACTATCATTGTCCAAACATACCAAGACAGTCGTGAAGAGGGCACAACAAAACCTTTTCCCCTTCAGGAGACTGAAAAGATTTGGCATGGGCCCCCAGATCCTCAAAAGGTTCTACAGCTGCACCATAGAGAGCATCCTGCCCGGTTGCATGGTATAGCAACTGCTCGGCATCTGACCATAAGGCGCTCCAAGCTTCCTGCCATCCAGGACCTACATAATAGGCGGTGTCAGAGGAAAGCCCAGAAAATTGTCTGAGACTCCAGACACTCAAGTTATAGACTGTTTTCTCTGCTACCGCATGGAAAATCTAGTACCAAAAGGCTCCTCAACAGCTTCTACCCCCAAGCCATTAGACTGCTGAACAATTCATAAATATCATCACCGGACAATTTACATTGACACCCCCCACACCCCTGTACACCCCTGTGCTACTCGCTGTTTGTTTGTTACCTATGCATAGTTACTTCGCCCCCACCTACATGTACAGATTACCTCAACTAGCCTGTACCCCTGCACACTGACTCGGTACCAGTGCCCCCTGTATATAGCCTTGTTATTGTTATTCTCATTGTGTTACTTTTTATTATTGCTTTTTATTTTAGCCAACTTGGTAAATATTTTCTTCTTCTTGATCTGCACTGTTGGTTAAGGGCTTGTAAGTAAGCATTTCACATTAAAGTCGACACTTGTATTTGGCGCATGTGACAAAGAAAGTTTGATTTGATTGATCAATTTTGAGAAGTTTGATCAAGTGATAGTTAACTGTATTGTTAAAAAATGACAATCATATCAAAAGTGCAATGACTATTGCATTTTGAAAAGAAGCTACTTAGCTTGAATATGTATCCAAATTGAAAGTGTGATTTGGTGCAGTGAACAAGTGACTTCATGAATTTGTTTGTTCACGCTTAGAAAAAAGGGTTCTTCGGCTGTCCCCATAGGAACACCCTTTTTGGAACCCAAAAAGGTTCTACCTGGAACTAAAAGGGTTTGACATGGAACCAGAAAGGGTTCTTCAAAGGGACATCCGAATAACCATTTTACCTCCGAATAACCCTAGATAGAAAAAGTGCTGAGTGTTGTACTCAATTGAAAATGTGCTTAGAGTTTTGAAACATGAGACATATTGATGACTTTTGTGCTTAGATTTGTGAAAATGTACCACATACTTGGCACCAAATGGCACCAAATTGACTGAGAAAAAAAACTGTAATATCTTTTCACCTCACATGTCAATTGTCGATAATTGATAAATACTTGCTGTGCATTTGCGATTCTCTATGGTCTGTGGTTCATTCTTTTTAACATCATCACAAACCACATCATGTCTCAATGTACACAATTACTACATTGTAGGCGTACATTGTTTTTCTGATTGGTGATGAAAGGTCTAGGTCTATATGCACAAACCTACCTGACCAGCCTATGTAGGCTACAATACAGTAATAGTGTACATTTTATGAAGTGGTTTGTAATGATGGTAAAAGGAATGAATTCTGACAAAAAAGTGCTTATTTCCCATGTTATTTGATCAAGAAAAATATTTTCTTTGATGTGGATAGTAATTACTATTTGGATAGTTATCAAGTGAATGCAAAGAATCTGATTTTATGGATTTTTTAGAGGGCAGAATGTGAATGTATTTGAAGTTTTGAGGGTATCATATAGTTTTGCTGATAGTATTTGCTGTTTTGAAAAAGCAACTACATTTTGAAAATGGATTTACTGTTTGCATTACACTGTTTAAAACATATACATTGTTCAAATAAACGTTTTCAAGCAGCTGAGATAAACGTATCTTACTCATGCCACCTGGTGCATAATATTGTGAACTACCTCACATTTGAATTGATCATATTTTCACCATGGTTGTGACCTTAAGTCCTACTCCAGTCTCCTTTCACCTAATTTATTTACTTAACAAAAGGCACATCTCAATAGATGGTGTAGGTATGACATGACACAAGTGTGGGGGGTGAACCTTTGCTCTTTTGTTCTCTTTTGTTCCTGCAAGTAAGGGCCAAGGCCCATTTATTTTGATTTAACTAGGCAAGCCAGTTAAGAACAAATTCTTATTTACAATGACAGCCTACCCCAGCCAAACCCTAACCCAGACAATAATGGGCCAATTGTGCACCGCCCTATGGGACTCCCAATCACAGTCGGTTGTGATACAGCCTGGAATCAAACAGGGTCTGCAGTGACACCTCTATCACTGAGATGCAGTGCCTTAGACAACTGCGCCACTGGAGAGCCAATGACATTTGACCAACTCTTTTAATGGCACTATCCTTGACATGTGCAGTTGCCTAAAAAACACAATTTTGCTTCCATTTTTTACCCTTAAATGTGTGTACATTACTGTATTTATACTTGAGATATTGGTTTTCAACAGCAAAAGGTTTCAACTCCAAAAATAGCTGGAGTGTGTTTTTCGGACCTCTTGGCGTAACGGTTAAGGTGTTAGCTTGACAGTCAGTGGAACCCCCCCCCCCCCCAAAAAAAAGCTTGGGGCACATTCTCCCAAACGAAGAGTAGTGACCTTAAAGCAACCTCCTCAAGAGGTTCGGACCTCTTGGTGTAATGGTTAAGGTGTTGTCTTGACAGTCGGGTTAGCCCCAAAATTTGCTACAAGATTATGAGTTAAAGAGACATAATTCATTTTAATATTTTCATTGGAGCACCAACTAGAAATGTCATATCACAAATTAAGACAGCCTTATTTTTTATCATATAGCATGTTTCTCAATCTCAAATGAGATGGTCTTACTTGGAAGTCAGCATTGTAGTAGTTTACAATTTGTACTGTAACAAAAAACACAAGATACTGAATATAAGCCATTGATATTAGCATGGTAAACAAATAATACTTTTGGTTGCAAATACAAATTGGTTGTCTCATTGACGTGTCTGAAAACATGATATTTAATGTAATGCAAATGGAGAACATCAGAGAGCTGCATCAGCTTGTTTATGACCATAATATTTGACCAGACAGGAAATGCATAGTAACTGTCATAAACATAATGTCAATTTAAAATAAATCAATATCCTGTCTCCTTATTTTTGACTGTGGATTGTGATGTCTTCCGATCAATTTCTTGTAATTTGTATGCTATACTTGTTTTGAAAGTAAATTAACATTGCTGGGAAAAAACTGTTTCATTTCATAACAAAAATATTTGATAGTTACACAATGTAGATACCTTGCTAAAATGAAGCTTAGTAGAAATGTCAGTAGTGCGGCATTAGTCCTGCTTTTCAATTTTGCCTTGCAGAAATACAGTAACTGGCCCTGTTTTTTGTTGAAATGTGTCTATGACCATATTCTTTATTATGTACAGTAAATGTGATTACTTACTGAAATCCTCTGCTCCTGACAAACTACACCATAACAAAATAACCATGAATCTGAATGTAATTTTTATTTTGTTTATAAAAGTCCAAGACATGTATAAAAAGTAACACTAATATAACTTGATTCATTCAGTAGACAAATTAACACTATTTGTACAGTACTTACGCATTTAAAATGTATCTTCTGACAAACTTTTCAAATATGAATGCATCATTTTCCTGCATAGCATTTGCTGCATGACAAAATAATTGTAACGTACAGTGGCTTATATCACATTAACATTCACATACACTACATGTGAAACCAGGTAAAAAATAAAATATAATCCATTCGGAATTAAAAACAAATATTTACACATCCCCACCCGAGAGTTTGAGCAATGTCGTTGTCCCAGGTAGGTTCTAGTTCAGTAGTACGCATGCTGATTATGTCAGCCCTCTGGGCTGTAATGGCAGAAGCGTTGTTAGTATTAACAGTAAAATGTGCATCCTGTGACCTGGCTCTGAGTCTGGCTCTGCATGGCGTATTCACACAGCAGGAGCAGAGTGTCGAGCCGCTGCAGCAGGTAGAACGTGTGGAGCAGGTCAGGTACTGTTAGCAGAGTGCAGGAGGAAAGGTACCGAAAGACGTGATCAAACCCGCACAGGCCTTTGAGCAACTTGTGAGGTACGCCCATCTTCAGCGCCACCTGCTGGTAGTTCTGTACTCCTGGGAATGTTGGGTCCAGCTTCAAAGCCAGAGTATCCACCAAGGCCTGTGGCAGCCTGCCTAGATGGACACCTGGCCAGAAGATACAATGGGGAAATTATGGCATTAAAAAAGCAGAGCTATGACACAGTACAGATCCCACTACCTACAACTGTTTAACCTCCCACCAGAGGTGAACTATTCTGTTATGCCGTTTCTACATTCAGGATTTGAGAATGTCTCGTGGACAGTGACAGTGTGCAAATGTATTCTACTATTCTAACTTGCAACAGTAGTTGAGACTCCGACTGAGTTCCAAAATAATTAATTCAAATGTATCTGAGAGCCTTCAAAAGGGGTCAATCCCTGCTGTAAAGGGAAAAATGTTATCTTCTTGAAAACTTTACCAGTGGTGCCAAGTATGCAGCTAAGTGTCTTTGTACAATGATTGTCTATTTTTCCATGTGGCCTGTAGAACAGTAAGACAATGTATATTGGACTATACCTCTTGACCAAGACAAATAAATGTTTTTTTTTAAACTAGCAAGACTTAATTAAAAACAACTTTTAAAAACTACTCCTGTTAGAAATGGCTACATTAACTTTAAAATCCGGAACCATCCAGAACAAAATTGTGGTTCTGTGAATATGTATCTCTACTGAATCCCTAGCCACAACAACAACAACAGAACTTCACCTAATACAAATATGTGTATTGTGGTCTTTTGACAATCCCCAATGTTTCATTTTGTTTCTGTTGGATGTGCTCCAGCATTAAAATAGGCTTTAGATAGTCAACTGAAGAATATCCCACCTTGCATGATTCGGATACACTTCTTCAGCAGGCTCAGTGTTTCTTCCATCTACAAATATAAATATTATGAATACATTGTTGCTTTGTTCAGGGAAACATCCTCTACTAAATGAGTGAAGCTGTAAACTTAATTTGGCACATCTAGCTAATTATGTGTGAAATGACAAGTGTGAAAAATATCTTTAAAGGCATCCAGTATCTTGCCTATACTAAGAGGATATCACAACTCATATTTTATGAGATCTGTGTGCGTGTGCGTGCCACACCTTAAAGAGTCAAATTAAAGGTGACATTTGCTTTTAACATTTGCTGTATGAGCATAAAAGACAGCTAGGTCTAGTGACTGGTTACTCCAACTCTCTACTGCTGAATAAAAGGTCCTCTGTGTGAGAGGAACAGGTGAGACACAGCCCTGTCTTTCCTACGGGTAATTACCGCATTACTGCTGTAGCAGGGTTGATGATGGCTGCTCCAACAGCTGTCAGTTTGCTCCTCTGGGCAGGCAGACGGACTCCTCAGTTGTCTTCCTCCTGACCCGTCTCCAGAAGGGCCATCCTTAATCTTGGATATCGCAGTAATCCCCAGGCTCACAGAGCTACAATCTGGGTCTGTGGCACTGTGGAGGGCTGCAGTGCTGTGGAAGTCTAGCTCAGTGCACTCCACTGGTACATGCTGATAGGGAGGGCTATCCTGCAGCTCAGAAGCATCGTAACCCTCACTGCTCTGCAGGGGCAGGAAAAAGGACCCTGCCTCAGACTCCCCACTGTTTACTGGACCCACAGGAGTCTCCATTGTAAGTGAGACATCACCACTGCTGATTGAGGAGGGCTCAGAGGATATCTGAGAGACAAACCCAGAGGAGCAGTTACTGCAGGTGGAGTTACGCACCAGTGGCTGGGTCTCCAGCAGGTTGATTTGGTCCTGAGTTTTAAGGTCAGGATTTAGTAGAATGAACCCCAGAGGGACAGTCATGTCCACATTGGACTGCAGTCTGGCCAACATGTCTGCAGTGGTGGTAGAGTTATCACATGCACCTGTAAGAAGACACGTCATCAGATGGTTACATTAGTATCCTAACAAACCCCTAATGAACCATGCATTTGCAAATTTACTATAATATGAGTCAATTAGGGAATGTTTAACCCATTGCGCTAGTGGAAATTGGCCTATATGGATGAAATAATATGCCATTTAGCAGACGGTTTTATCCAAAGTGACTTACAGTCATGCGTGCATACATTTTACATATGGGTGGTCCCCAGAATCAGTGGTGTAAAGTACTTAAGTAAAAAAAATATGTTTTTTTAGGTTTTTGTGTTTTACTTTACTATTGGGCACTTTTTCCACCACTGCCCGGAATCAAACCCACTACCTTGGCATTACAAGCACCATGCTCTACCAACTGAGCTACAAGGGACCCATAGAGGCAAATTGAAATGATTTGAACAGAAGAACCCACACAGCGCTGTGAAGCGGAGAACCTGAGCTCTGACGTCATGTATAGTATGTTACTGTACAGCCACTGCATTCCAATTTAGGCGCTTATCAATGACAAAATCTGCCATATTCAACACATATACGGGATGACAGGGGCTGTGAGTGGAAAGGGTTAAAGCCCTTATTCATCATGTGTTATGTCTGTTGTAGTAATATATACACGATATACACAAAATATTAAGAACATCTGCTCTTTCCATGACATACAGTAGACTGACCAGGTGAAAGCTATGATCCCTTACTTGATTTAACTTGTTAAATCTACTTTAACCATTGTAGCTGAAGGGGAGGAGACAAGTTGAAGAAGGATTTTTAAGCCTTGAGACAATTGGAACATGGATTGTTTATGTGTGCCATTCAAAGGGCTCCTGGGCAAGACAAAATATTGAAGTGTGATCGAACGGGGTATGGTAGTAGGTGCCAGGCGCACCAGTTTTGGTCAAGAACTGCAACGCTGCTGGGTTTTGTCTGCTCAACAGTTTCCCATGTGTATCACGAATGGTCCACTACCCAAAGGACATCCAGCCAACTTGACACAACTGAAGGTATTCCTAATGTTTGGTATACTCAGTGTAAATAATGTGCTGTTCAATACATCATGGTGGGTGCTGTTCTACTCTTATAGTTACCCGAGTCCTGGCTTTGCTGCTCCAGATTCAGCGTGACCACGTTCACTGGGGATGCTGCACACTCCATGTCACTCTGACTTGTGCTTTGAGGAGCCAGGCATCCTTTCAGAGAGAGAATATCATTCATGAGCTAGACGAGGCACAGTTTGAGGAGGATTACCTGTACCCTGCATGTTACTATAAAAGCGATTCTAACAAACACATTGACAGAACCCACATTATTGCAGTTTCATCAGTAGTTGTGTGAACATCTCATGCAACAAACACTTCATTAAAGGAGATATTTGTGTGCAGATCATGAGATACCTTTAAATATTTTCTTTAGTAAGGTATGTCTGAAGTATATAAACAAGGCAGCGGAGAGGAAGATTGTCATGGTAACCAGGGTGAAAGAAATGGTGGTGATGACAGCAGCATTTTGGGCTGGGCCTTCTGGGCTCCAGACTTTTCCCACATCAACTCTTCTGCTTCCTGCAAAATAGAAGGTTTGAGGTCGGTGCTGCCTAAGGCTGAGCACATGCTTACACACACAGCATTTATTTTATGTTTTACAATTCTGACTTTGATCCATTGGCAAATAATGACAGTAACACTATTCTATTAATAGAATATTACAACAGTGTTGTAATTCTTGAATATCTCATAACCCAAACAATGCATTCTCTAAGGCAACAAATCTCAAAATAAAAACGTGGGTAAATATGTTTCCAGTACATGGAGGAAATTTTCAAATATAACAGTAGGCTAGACAACTGACTCATACAATAATGAGCGGTTCTGAAGTGTTTTTTTCTTTCTCAGTCCTGGGCCAAGCTTTTCTGAGACTTACGGCTGCACTGCTGCTCAGTGGTGGAGGAGGGACCACACGGCATGCACTCCAATTCCTGCAAGCCATCCATCCGTGTCTTACTGTAGAATCTGCAATTAGATCAAATTAAAGCAGGGAAAAAAGTTGGAAATAGTTGTATTTCAAGTAAACAAGTCCACATGTTCTGGATGGAGAGCTTTTATGACATAAAAGCACAGCTATGTCTTAAGTAAAGATCTGTAGATACCATACGTAAGAATGCAATTAGATCATGTACAGGTACAAACCCTGGCAAGCACTCCCCACAGATAGCATTGCTCTTAGAGGTGCACAGTGACTTCTGGTGCCTGTTTATGTGTTTACACGACTGACAGAATTTGCAGTTGTGGTAACCCCAGCCCTCTTTATAAGTCTTGACACTACAGGGGATGCAAGAAGCCGACCATCCACTTCCATAACCACAGTCCTGGCGGGAAATAAGAATCAAAATATACAGTGCACATTAGACCTGTTTACAGCTAAGGATTTCACTGAAGTAAATTTGTTAAGAAGACAGTTGCAAAACAGAAATATAAATTAATATGATGATTAGAGGTCTAGATTACAAAGTACATGACAGTTTCCCCTTCCAATGACCACATGGGGTTATTTTAGGTCATGGGTAAACCTCCATTGGCAAGATCTTCCCAGCTAGCAAATTTGGTTCCTTGGAAGTTGTGGGAACGTATGTTTTCAGTTTCACATTGGTTGAGGTAAAATTAAATGTTTTTAAACGCCCTGAGAACAGAAGTGAACATGTAGCCTGTTCTGGGAATGTTTATTTTGACGTTTTGAGAGTGTTTTACTCTGGTTCCTTGAACATTTTATTAATGCTCTGAGAACAGGTTATTTTGAGTTTTAAAAAAAATTATCCTTAACTTTCACTGAATGTTTCAATAAAACTTTTAATAACACTGCTATCTTATTTTGGGTACACTTTTTTAAAATTGTAAGCACAGATGGGACACATGCAAATGTATTTCTTTAGGCATTAATCATGCAAATACATTTATTTTTTATTATGACAAGGCATCAGTGAGACTCAAACCTATAATCTTCTGTTCTCTATCCATGGAATTAGTCTTAAGCAACACCAGGATGGAGATAGCAAGCCATGTTTTTTTACCCTTACAAAACTGTTAATTTGAGTCTATTCAAACAGACCCCATTTCTGAGGAAACAAGAACTCATTAAGATCAGGTGTGGCCAATTTGTGGGCGCGGCCAACACACCTTTACAATCTTAAAATAGAGGATAGAGAGAGTTTTGTTGATGCTGAGAACGGAATGTAAATGTTTTTAAATAACATTCTTAGAATGTTCTCTGAACAGTCTGTAATACCTATATGTTTCAAGCAGACCACCATAGTCCCTGTGCCCAAGAACACCAAGGTAAACTGTCTAAATTACTATTGCCCTGTAGCACTCACATCTGTAGCCATGAAATGCTTTGAAAGGCTGGTCATGGCTAACATTAACACTATTATCCCAGACACACTAGACCCACTCCAATTCGCATAACGCCCCAACAGATCCACAAATGACGTAACCTCTATTTCACTCCACACTACCCTTTCCCACCTGGACAAAAAGAACACCTATGTGAGAATGCTCTTCTTTGACTAGAGCTCAGCGTTCAACGCCATAGCGCCCTCAAAGCTCATCAATAAACTAAGGACCCTGGGACTAAACACCTCCCTCTGCAACTAGATCCTGGTCTTCCAGACGGGCCACCCCCAGGTGGGGAGGGTAGGCAACAATACATCTGCCACGCTGACCCTCAACACAGGGGCCCCTCAGTGTTGTGTGCTTAGTCCCCTCGTGTACTCTCTGTTCACCCACGACTGTGTGACAGCGCATGACTCCAACACCATCATTAAGCTTGCCGACGACACAACGGTGGTAGGCCTTATCACCTACGATGATCAGACAGCCTATAGAAAGGAGGTCAGACACACACTGCCAGGACAAAAACTTATCCCTCAACGTCACCAAGACAAAGGAGCTAATCGTGGACTACAGAAAACGGAGGGCTGTGCACGCCCTAATTCACATCAACAGGGCTGAAGTGTAGCAGGTCGAGCGCTTCAAGTTCCTCGGTGTCTACATCACTAAGGATCTATCATGGTCCAAACACAACAACATAGCCGCGAAGAGGGCACGACAACACCTCTTCCCCCTCAGGAGGCTGAAAAGATTACTCCTTGTATATAGCCTCATTATAGTTGTTTTATTGTGTTACTGTTTTTTGTATTATTATTTTTGCTAATCTTTTATTTCTTTTTAACTCTGCATTATTGAGAAAGGGCTCGTAAGTAAGCATTTCGCGGTAAAGTCTACACCTGTTGTATTCGGTGCATGTGACAAATAAAATACAATTTGAACATTGCTAAACTTTTTCTTGTGGTTTTTATAGAACGTTTTCTTAACGTTCTTGAAACAATTTGAGAACATGACTTTAAATGGAACCGTGCAGAAATCTGTAAGAAATGTTACGCTAAAGTACTGTAATTCCCACAGAAGAACATTGTTTCGTAACTTTCTCTGAACTATGAGAACATTCCCAATGTCAAACCTGTTGGAGAACGTTCCTAGAAAATTAGCAAAATTTAAATGAAATGTAACCATGTTTGAACTTTTAGGAAACGTTCTGTTAAAGTAATGAAATACCAAGTAAATATAGTTTTGTTGTCAAATTTCTTAATGTGCTGAGAATGTTCCAAAGCCAGGCAACTATCCTACACCATTTCCAGAAAGTTGTGGGAAGGTTGTATACAAAAAAAAAACATAGGAGAACCACTCTCTCACCAAGCTCTAAGAAACATATGGTTCTCAGAACGTTATCTTGTAGCTGGGTTAGCAGGCCTGCCAAGTGGACTTGTAAACTTGGAACAAAGTTCTCTCTGCCAGTGGGATTATTTTAGAGTGAGAGATTGCCACAGACAAACCAAACTCTTTGTGGTTTCATAGTAACGTTAATTACAAATCCCAGTTCTGCAGTAATTTATGTGGGTGCTCAGATGGCTGCAGTGGAAAGGAGGAGATGAATCAGTGTCTGTGTAGCCAGCACCAGGCCTATCTACATTCTGACCTTTGTAAAAATCCAGTAATTTCTCTTTCAATATTCCTGTATAGTTTTATAATACCCACCTCTGACAGCTCTTGTCCTGGTCCACATTGCAGACAAGGGTGGCAGTCCCCACTCAAGTAGTACTGGGTTTGAGAACAATCCATGACAGCAATGTAACTAAAATAAAAAATATGTATAATAGTTTATAGCTCAGTAATTAGCCCATTTTTAAATCTTTATAATGAAGTGATTAAAATGGAAACAAAATGCATAGAGTGCTGTTTCTTAGCCACTGCATTGAATATTGAATCAAATATATTGCTTGATGTCACTAAAGAACACAAAACATGTAGACAACAAAACACAACAAGATGATATACTGTGACAGGCAGAGGATTTCTAAATCTTAAATCAGATAGAGATGATGGATGGAGCCTATGTGTTGTGTTGAGGGGTAAAAACCGAAATAATAATATTGAGGAAAAATACATGCAGAGGTTGTAGCATAACTTGTCCTCTACTTTAACTTACAATACTGCTACTAATATTGACGAATAATTACTCAACTGTTTTATGAAATACCACAAAGCGGAAAAAAACACTACGGTTGGACAACTCATACATCAGCAACTGGAAAGATGATTCATGACCAGCTGTGCGCACCGCATTACGAGCCAATAATCATTTCCCACCCTGAGTATCACATCAAATGATTCAAAGTAAAAAAATGTTTTACCTCGATCCATTAAGGTTGGCGAAGATACTTAAGGGCACCTTTTTCTATCGTTTTCACGAGTCTATACTAGTGCACGCTATCGATAGTCTATGCAGTGCCACTTCATCCGATCTGGACATGCCCTGACATGCCTCACGGGCTGCGCGTCTGGTGGCCAAAACCAGCATCAGTGCGCACTAATTAGGTAACTTCTGAAATTGTGCTTGCAATTATCGGATAGGGAATATGGCCCTGTACTTTTGTTATAGTGGTCCTGGATATTGGCTAATTACAGAGAATAAACACATGGCAGTAGACTGATTGTTTGTCTGCCTACAGTAGCCTATCTTTCTGTGTAGCCTGCATGTCTATGCCTGCCTGTTATGCCTGTCTGTGTAACAGCAATGTAATAAAGTGCAATCTAGTAGGCCTATACTAATATGTGTAATAGATATGGATTGTGTAGGCTAGTAGTTTAATAGGCTGTCTCTGTGTAATCACTTATTTTACGCCTGCTACTTTAGTTTACGTGATTTTAAATATCAAAAATAATTAAATTAAATTGTTTTTTGTGACAACAATTAATACATTTCCATTTTATCTCCATTTTAACAATTTGATTTAGATCTCGATGACACAGTATGAAATCTAAACCTACAATTTTTAAGATGTACTTTCAGTAGGATCAAAACTGTTGTGACATAATACCCTTTCCTCATACATTTACAACAAAACACACCAGCATGTAGGCCAATTTAGGACAAAGTGTTTTACCTTCATCCAGAGTAGCCTAAACCTCTGTCAATGTTTGATACTTCTCTCAGTAGTGTACTTTCAATTTGTGCCATCTCCATTGTTTACTACTACATTCTTCCATGCTGTGCCAGGCTGACCTGATTACTGCTTGTAACATATTATCTTTTTCCAAGCAAAGCACTGTTCAGTCTACATACTTATCATCACAAAGGACAGGGAGTAATCAAACATTAGAGTGTGGGTTGATTCATATTACATCAGCTTTCACACAGTTTTCATAAATCCCTCAAACTAACCTTTGGGCTACAGAGAATATATCAATATCCTCCTATTGTAAGAGAAAATCAAAATGCTCAACCCTCTCATTTTACCTGTAGACTAAATCCTTTATTTTAAAGGTGACAGAAAATGTTGAAGTGACTCATATCACATACTGTAGCCCAGTTGATGTTTATCAATTGTGTAGGGCAATGTGGAGAGGAGCAGAGCAGGTCAGAGTGGTAATGGAGGTGAACTGTGTTGGTGTAATGAGTAATCTTTACCTTAGACCTGAAGACTCCCGTAATCTCCTTAGAGCAGCAACTAGACAGAGCAGTCAGCTAACACAACATTATGTAAATCAAGTAGATAACCTTTTTGAAATATCGGGTCAGTTACACCACAGCTGCTATAGGGTTTGGGTTCAATAGACATGACAAAATGTTTGTCTGAAATGCCTACAAATTCCATTGTTTGACATGGATGACATTGACATGTCTGATTGTTGAATATGCCTTGCATAATCTTTAGTTGTTAGACATATCTGTTCAAGAAAGTTATGGGAAGCAAAGTTTTGTTTGTTGCCAATATGTATGTTTTAGCTGTTGGACAGGTGTTGTTATGTTTTGTGAGAACTAGAGAATTCCATTGGACGAGGAAACAGAAGTCATGCACAGACAGTCCACCTCAGACTTAGATGTCATTGTTACAGTTGGATCAGCCTTCTCTATTCTAATAGACAGCAAGATAGTGAATTCACTCACATTCATAATCTCAACAATTTGCAGTGAATGTTGTGATGTTGATATTACACTTTCGTGCGCATTGCAACATCATTTTCCTACCATAACATTTAGTCTTTAAGAATGCAAAACACAAATTATGATACATTTTCCTCATATGCTGATTGCAATTTAGTGTGTGAATGTATGCAACTAGTTTGATTATGTAAGTGATGTTACTTCCTACCACTGTATCCTACTATGGATACAGAGTGTCTGCAATGTCTCCCTTTAACCCAGCCGGGAGACTGGCTCATTCACTGTGCTACTCTTACTCTGAAGAAGCATTCAGACCAGCTAATAAATGGAGTGGCAGACTTTGTATAGTGTGGAATGTTATTTTGTAGCTAATTAGTTTATTTTGGTTTTCAAATATTGCTGTTGTTAATAATAATAAGCAATTTTCTTCCCAACAATGTTTTAAATAATTTGACTCAAGAGTTTAGTGGGGAAAACATTTTTAAACACACAATTTTCTTTTGGTGTCAGGAAATAATTTAAGGCATTATTTCTACAACCCAGACTGTCACCCAGTGCTCACCAACAAGTTTATGTGTTAAGAATGGATTATTTTACTTTGTTTCCCGCCAAAGGACAGGCATTATGTTTGAATATATAAGTAAGTCGATTTCAAAGGATCATTCAAACATGTAGCCATA
Organism: Oncorhynchus clarkii lewisi; assembly: GCF_045791955.1. Lineage (NCBI taxonomy): Eukaryota > Metazoa > Chordata > Actinopteri > Salmoniformes > Salmonidae > Oncorhynchus > Oncorhynchus clarkii. The sequence continues at coordinate 37,437,037 of NC_092156.1, forward strand.
TTTTTCTAAGTCAAGGCTTCTCTATCCAACAATAAACATAAGCAATCAATCAATTGTGGCCATTTTAACGATGCATCATAAAGTTGTCTTAGCCACTTGGGAAGGAATCTCGAGACTGATGACAGAAAGCAGCCAGTGGTCTTTCACCTAGTGCTGTGTACTTTAAGAACTGTTTTTTGTTCCAGTGGGAGCTGGCCCTCCGAAGGCCATGAATGACTGCCAAACACAGACAGGCAGACACAGAAATGCGTAAGATAAGAACCCTGACTGAAACATTTAACATCTGCAGCCAAAGGGGAAAAAGCTATGTTTTTTTTAAGTACATTTTGTTTCTTGCCCAAGTAACCTCACCGGCTCCCCAGGTGACAGACTATCACCGGTTTATTCTCAGCTCCTCATCACCACAGGAACATCAGCCAATCAGATGGTATATGGGACATGAAATGGGAATTTTCCAGTGTCCTGATAGTATTTTAACCTGCTAACATGTTTTGTCTTAAGTGGTTTCAAGGGTGTAAACAGATCATTACAGTAATCATCCCATATATTCCGAAGCCTAAACATCTTTCAGAAAATTACCCACAAAATGATTGCAGTTTATACAAGTAAGATAGGATGTGCTATAGTCTGATATACAGTATCAGTCAAAAGTTTGGACACACCTACTCATTCAAGGGTTTTTCTTTATTTTACTATTTTCTACATAGTAGAATAATGGTGAAGACTTCAAAACTACGAAATAACACATATGGAATCATTTAGTAACCAAAAAAGTGTGAAACAAATCAAAATATATTTGATATTCTTCAAAGTAGCCAGTCTGTCACAGTTGTCATAATGAGGAGATCAAGGTGCAGCGTGATAAGCGTACATTCTATTTTATTAAACGAATGCAACACTGAACAAAACTATACAAAATAACAAAACGAACTGTGACGCAATATGACTAGTACAAACAGGCAACTAAACATAGAATAATAACCCACAAAACCAAATTGGAAAATGGCAACCTAAATAGGATCCCCAATCAGAGACAACGTTAAACAGCTGCTTCTGATTGGGAACCAATTCAGGCCACCATAGACCTACATATTCCTAGAAATACTAAAACCCTAGACAGGACAAAAACATCTAGACGATACAAAAACTAATCCAACCACCCATGTCACACCCTGACCTAACCAAAATAATAAAGAAAACAAAGATAACTAAGGTCAGGGCGTGACACAGTCAGTTAAGAACAAATTTTTATTTACAATGACGGCGTACACAGGCCAAACCCGGGCGACGCTGGGCCAATTATGCGCCGCCCTATGGGACTCCCAATCACGGCCGGTTGTGATGCAGCCTGGAATCGAACCAGGTTGTCTGTAGTGACATCTCAAGCACTGAGATGCAGTGCCTTAGACCGCTGTGGCACTCGGGAGCTTCATGAAGTAGTCACCTGGAATGCATTTCAATTAACAGCTGTGCCTTGTTAAAAGTTAATTTGTGGAATTTCTTTCCTGCTTAATAAGTCTGAGACAATCAATTGTGTTGTGACAAGATAAGGGTGGTATACAGAAGATAGCCCTATTTGATAAAAGACCAAGTCCATATTATGACAAGAACAGCTCAAATAAGCAAAGAGAAAAGACAGTCCATCATTACTTTAAGACATGGAGGTCAGTCAATGCAGAAAATTTCAAGAACTTTGAAAGTTTCTTCAGGTGCAGTCGCAAAATCCATCAAGCGCAATGATGAAACTGCCTCTCGTAAGGACCGCCACAAGAAAGGAAGACCCAGAGTTACCTCTGATGCAGAGGATAAGTTCATTAGAGTTATCAGCCTCAGAAATTGCAGCCCAAATAAATGCTTCACAGAGTTCAAGTAACACATCTCAACATCAACTGTTCACTGCGTGAATCAGGCCTTCATGGTCGAATTGCTGCAAAGAAACCACAACTAAAGGACACCAATAATAAGAAGAGACTTGCTTGGGCCAAGAAACACAAGCAATGGGCATTAGACCAGTGGAAATCTGTCCTTTGGTCTGACGAGTCAAAATGTGAGATTTTTGCTTCCAAACGCCGTGTCTATGTGAGAGTAGGTGAACAGATGATCTCCGCATGTGTGGTTCCCACCATGAAGCATGGAGGAGGAGGTGTGATGGCTTTGGGGTGTTTTGCTGGTGAAACTGTTGATTTATTTAGAATTCAAGGCACAGTTAACCAGTATGACTACCACAGCATTCTGCAGCGATACGCCATCCCATCTGGTTTGCGCTTAGTGGGTCTATCATTTGTTTTTCAACAGGACAATGACCCAATACACCTCCAGGCTGTGTAAGGGCTATTTGATCAAGAAGGAAAGTGATGGAGTGCTGCATCAGATGACCTGGCCTCCACAATCACCCGACCTCAACCTAATTGAGATGGTTTGGGATGAGGTCGACCGCGGAGTGAAGGAAAAGCAGCCAACAAGTGCTCAGCATATGTGCGAACTCCTTCAAGACTGTTGCAAATGCATTCCAGATGAAGCTGGTTGAGAGAATGCCAAGTGTGCAAAGCTGTCATCAAGGCAAATAGTGGCTACTTTGAAGAATCTAAAATATACACTGCTCAAAAAAAAGAACGGGAACACTAAAATAACACATCCTAGATCTGAATGAATGAAATATTCTTATTAAATACTTTTTTCTTTACATAGTTGAATGTGCTGACAACAAAATCACACAAAAATCAATCAATGGAAATCAAATTTATCAACCCATGGAGGTCTGGATTGAAGTCACACTCAAAATTAAAGTTGAAAACCACACTACAGGCTGATCCAACTTTGATGTAATGTCCTTAAAACAAGTCAAAATGAGGCTCAGTAGTGTGTGTGGCCTCCACGTGCCTGCATGACCTCCCTACAATGCCTGGGCATGCTCCTGATGAGGTGGCGGATGGTCTCCTGAGGGATCTCCTCCCAGACCTGGACTAAAGCATCCGCCAACTCCTGGACAGTCTGTGGTGCAACGTGGCTTTGGTGGATGGAGCGAGACATGATGACCCAGATGTGCTCAGTTGGATTCAGGTCTGGGGAACGGGCGGGCCAGTCCATAGCATCAATGCCTTCCTCTTGCAGGAACTGCTGACACACTCCAGCCACATGAGGTCTAGCATTGTCTTGCATTAGGAGGAACCCAGGGCCAACCGCACCAGCATATGGTCTCACAAGGGGTCTGAGGATCTCATCTCGGTACCTAATGGCAGTCAGGCTACCTCTGGCGAGCACATGAAATGCCCAAAGAAATGCCACCCCACACCATGACTGACCCACCGCCAAACCGGTCATGCTGGAGGATGTTGCAGGCAGCAGAACGTTCTCCACGGCGTCTTCAGACTCTCTGTCACGTCTGTCACGTGCTCAGTGTGAACCTGCTTTCATCTGTGAAGAGCACAGGGCGCCAGTGGCGAATTTGCCAATCTTGGTGTTCTCTGGCAAATGCCAAACGTCCTGCACGGTGTTGGACTGTAAGCACAATCCCCACCTGTGGACGTCGGGCCCTCATACCACCCTCATGGAGTCTGTTTCTGACCGTTTGAGCAGACACATGCACATTTGTGGCCTGCTGGAGGTCATTTTGCAGGGCTCTGGCAGTGCTCCTCCTGCTCCTCCTTGCACAAAGGCAGAGGTAGCGGTCCTGCTGCTGGGTTGTTTCCCTCCTACGGCCTCCTCCACGTCTCCTGATGTACTGGCCTGTCTCCTGGTAGCGCCTCCATGCTCTGGACATTACGCTGACAGACACAGCAAACCTTCTTGCCACAGCTCGCATTGATGTGCCATCCTGGATGAGCTGTACTACCTGAGCCACTTGTATGGGTTGTAGACTCCGTCTCATGCTACCACTAGAGTGAAAGCACCGCCAGCATTCAAAAGTTACCAAAACATCAGCCAGGAAGCATAGGAACTGAGAAGTGGTCTGTGGTCCCCACCTGCACAACCACTCCTTTAGTGGGGGTGTCTTGCTAATTGCCTATAATTTCCACCTGTTGTCTATTCTATTTGCACAACAGCATGTGAAATGTATTGTCAATCAGTGTTGCTTCCTAAGTGGACAGTTTGATTTCACAGAAGTGTGATTGACTTGGAGTTACATTGTGTTGTTTAAGTGTTCCCTTTGTTTTTTTGAGCAGTGTATTTTCATTTGTTTAACACTTTCTTGGTTACTACATGATTCCATATGTTTTATTTCATAGTTTGGTGCCTTCACTATTATTCTAAAATGTAAACAAAATCCCTTGAATGAGTAGGTATGTCCAAACTTTTGACCAGTACTGTACTTGTCCATCCTTATTACTTTAATTAACAAAGAAAAGATGCCTATGTTGTCTTCGTTTTGGTCAAATGAAGGGCCTTTTAGTGTCTGGACTGTCAGCAGACAGGGCACCAGTGTCTTTGAAATGTACTATAACAAGACATACAGGAATTTAACGTTACCTCTGGTTGGATTTATACTCAGATTTATACTCAGTTGCAGAATAACTGTCACTACAGAGTTAGTGGTTAATGTTGTACAAATCCATCAACAATATTGTCTACTTCATGTCTACCACATCAAATCTCTGAGATACTGTATGTGACTGACTGTAGATCATCCACTGGCACAGTGAACACTGACCAGAAGCTGTTGATAAATTCTAGTGTTCCATCTGACTGCATCTCCTTTATTTTCATATGCCTATTGCAGACAATGATTGGCACAAGTGTATTTACACAAAAGGTCCACAGTTCTTACAAACCAGACATGTTTGATGTGACTTGGCAGGAATAGTCAAAAGTTCAGTAGAATATCAGACTTCTTCTCTTTTGAAAGGAGTGGATGGCTACTGTACTGATGATGTTAATATTTAATCTGGGGGTAGCCTCAGAGTATGGCACAACACAACCACAGATTGACACCAGAAAATGCAGGGTGTCCCACATGGAAAAATTATATTCCCTAGTTAATGTTGTGTGTTCATATTCAGTCAAGTTTAGGTCCTGCAGGCTGTCTTGACACATAATAATGTCATGAAAGCACATTCTAATAGTGTAAGAGGTCCTTAGTTGACACTAAAAGGTTGTATTCTATACCCATTTGAAGATTTAAAAAAGTTATTGATTTGTTTGATGAAATTACAGATTTTCTCAGGTGTCCCCATTTCAATTTCAAGCGACCCCATGTTTGGAAGGGTGGCAGTAAGCCACTGGTTACTAATAGCTCAATGCACTGCCCTTTAACATTTCACGAACACAAGTTACCTCTGTTGCTTGCGCTGGTGACCTGCAATACCAGAACCAAACTGAAGAGTTCTCAGTAGCCTCCATCATGGGTTGGTGGAGTATATTTTGTCTAAAACAATGGAATTACACTGTACCTGCTTATAACAGGCTGAACTGAGCAAAATCGTCGACGTTCAGCAGAATCCTGCTTATCTTGTAAGAAGTTTATGAAGCAAAGCTTTTAATGATATCAGACAACAAATCCCTTATGGTTCAAGAGTCCTAAAACAAGACGTCCCTTTGCCAAAATCTACCTGCCAGGTGTTATGCAACATACAATCACAAACCTTTATGAGAGCAGTCACCAGAAATGTGCACTTGTTTATGAAAAGAAACAACAGAAATTGAGTAGGAAATTAGTAATGGAAAGTAAAGTGAATAGTTATGGGGGAAAAAAAGAGTAAGGTATCTCAATATCATCAGCTAATAAAGTGTAAATACTTGGTAATCTCTTACTAAAAATAGATTGATTAAAATATTTATCCATATTCAAACATACCAGTGGCTTGTTGACGTTTTGCAAATATGTACAAAGCAGCATCACAGACAGATGTTGGCTTGGAAATTCTACCACATAGTTGGAAAATCCCAAACTAGGTGGAGTTTATTAAAAAGGAGTAGAGTATGGAAGCCTCATAGTCTTATTTTTCACGAACATTAGAATAGAAACAGGGGAAGAAAATACATTTAACGTGAGCTTTCTTCTGTCCACTTTTTCAATGGTTATGTCTAAATAGCCTACAGGCATTAGGCCAACATCCTCTGTGGATCAAGTTGGGTAATGTGGAATGCTGCACATGTATTACAGTATAACTCCAGTTAACTCTGAATATCTAGCTGTCACTTACTGAAGCCTGTTTGTTTTATCTTTGATATTTCATAATAAGTGAAGCCCTGATATTTTCCAGTAAACCTATTTCAGTGGTACGACTGTATGGAAAAACAATGTATTACTCTGTTCTCTGTTTGTAACCTTGAATTTTGAAAATAAAAAAAAGAGCGTAATGCTTTAGCCTTGGCATTTCTTCTCTTGGAAACCTTGCCTTTTTCCTCTCTCCCGCTCCCACACATTCACTCCTTTCCCTTCACCCCGTTTCAGCTGGCCAGCCTTACAGTGGAGAACAAAAATCACTGACTTACATGAGCAAATACATTACTCTTTTTCCTGTCAGATACATCATACTGAGCTAAGTTGAAAGAAGTGAGATGAATCCATAAATACATTTAAAGGGTACAGAGAGAAGGCATTTCCGTTGACACACTGTTTTTGATTAAATGTGTGAATAACAATGTCTTTATAGCCTATTACCGTAGGGATCCACAGAAATCTAGATACTTCGCTGGAGCTGACATTCTAACCAGTGTATAAGAATGCCAGCGGAGCAAGACAAAGTGCAATTTAAATTCACTTTTTTACTACAGACAGTAACATATTTTGGATTGGGGAATAGAAAAGCGGTCAGTCTCAATGAGCATTTTTAGAAAGGAGGAAACCAGAGTGCTGTCACCTTATCTTCAACGTGTGAATTGTGCTCCATAGTTCCCATGTTCCACTTGGATAGTTTCAAATATAAAACAACCACTGAAGCGGTGTTTCTAGAAATGTATTTTGCCAATGAGAAAATGGTCTCATGAGGTAAAAAGCACCAGTGATTTCTTTATGGAAATTACCACATTCAGGTCCCTAAATACTATGATGTCAGAATTACCACATTCATGTCCCTAAATACTATGATGTCAGAATTACTACATTTAGGTCCCTAAATACTATGATGTCAGAATTACCACATTCAGGTCCCCCCCGCCCCTCACACACACACAAACACTTTCAAACTCACCACATACGGTGCTACTAACTATTATCTATCCTGTTAACCAGTCACTTTACCACTACCTATACAGTATGTACTGTACATACTGTACAGTGCCTTTAGAAAGTATTCTTACCCTTTGACTTATTCCACATTTTGTTGTGTCACAGCCTGAATTCAAATATGTAATTTACGTACACTACCGTTCAAAAGAAACTCTGTTTCTCAAACTAGACACTCTAATGTACTTGTCCTCTTGCTCAGTTATGCACCGGGGCCTCCCACTCTTTCTATTCTGGTTAGAGCCAGTTTGCACTGTTCTGTGAAGGAAGTAGTACACAGCGTTGTACGAAATCTTCAGTTTCTTGGCAATTTCTCACATGGAATAGCCTTCCTTAGCCTTCAACAAGAATAGACTGACAAGTTTCAGAAGAAAGTTATTTGTTTATGGACATTTTGAGCCTGTAATTGAACACACAAATGCTGATGCTCCAGATACTCAACTAGTCTAAAGAAGGCCAGTTATATTGCTTCTTTAATCAGGACAACAGTGCTAGCATAATTGCAAAAGGGTTTTCTAAGGATCAATTAGCCTTTTAAAATGATAAACTTGGATTAGCTAACACAACGTGCCATTGGAACACAGGAGTGATGGTTGCTGATAATGAGCCTCTATACGCTTATGTAGATATTCCATAAAATATTAGCCGTTTCCAGCTACAATAGTAATTTACAACATTAATGATGTCTACACTGTATTTCTGATCAATTTGATGTTATTTTAATGGACAAAATGTACTTTTCTTTCAAAAACTAGGACATTTCTAAGTGACCCCAAACTTTTGAACGGTCGTGTAAGTATTCACACCCCTGAGTCAATCATTTGTAGAAGCACCTTTGGCAGTGTCTTTCTGGGTCTAAGAGACTTCCATACCAGGATTGTGCAACATTTTCCAAAAACTCTGTCAAATTGGTTGTTGATTATTGCTAGACAACCATTTTCAGTTTTGTCATAGATTTTCAAGTAGGTTTTAAGTCAGAACTGTAAGTCGGACACTCTGGAACATTAACTGTCTTCCTGGTAAACAAAGCCAGTGTAGATTTGGCCTTGTGTTTTAGTTTATTGTCCTGCTGAAAGGTGAATTAATCTCCCAGTGTCTGGTGGAAAGCAGACTGAACAAGGTTTTCCTCTAGGATTTTTCCTGTGCTTAGCTCTATTCCGTTTATTTTTTATCTTGAAAAACTCTACAGCCCTTAACGATGACAAAATACCCATAACATGATGCAGACACCACTATTCTTGAAAATATGGAGAGTGGTACTTAGCAATGTGTTGTATTGGATTTGCCCCAAACACAACACTTTGTATTCAGGACAAAACATAACTGCTTTGCCAAATCTTTTGCAGTATTACTTTAGTGCCTTGTTGCAAACAGGATGCATGCTTTGGAATATTTGTATTCTGTCCAAGCTTCCTTCTTTTCACGCTGTCAGTTAAGTTAGTATTGTGGAGTACCTACAATATTGTTGAGCCATCCTCAGCTTTCTCCTATCACAGCCATTATACTCTATAACTGTTTTAAAGTCACCATTGGCTTTATGGGGAAATCCCTGTATTGACTGGGTGTATTGATACACCATCCAAAGTGTAATTGATAACTTCAACAATGCTCAAAGGGATATTCAATGTCTACCAATATGTGCCCTTCTTTGCAAGGCATTGGAAAACCTCATTGGAAAACCTCCTGTCTTTGTGGTTGAATCTGTTTCAAATTCACTGCTCGACTGAGGGACCTTACAGATATTTTTATGTGTGGGATGCATAGATGAGGAAGTCATAAAATCATGTTAAACACTATTATTGTTCACAGAGTGAGTCCATGCAACTTATTATGTGACTTGTTAAGCTAATTTTGACTCCTGAACTTTTTTAGGCTTGCCATAAAATAACGGGTTGAATACTTATTGACACAAGACATTTCAGCTTTTCATTTTGAATTCATTTGTAAACATTTTGAAAAACATTATTCCACTTTGACATCATGGGGTATTGTGTGTAGGCCAGTGACAAAACAGTCTAAATGTAATCCAGGCTGTAACATAACAAAATGTAGAAAAAGTCCAGTCACTGTAGCTTCCTCAATTACCTCGTACCCCATGCATACCGACTCGGTGCGCCTGTATATAACCATGTTATTTTTACTTGTTGTCCGTTATTCACTGTGTATTTATTCCTCGTGTAACTATTTCTAGTTTTTTTCATCTTTATCTTTAACTCTGCATTGTTGGAAAATGACCATAAAGTAAGCATTTCATTGTTAGTCTACACCTGTTATTTATGAAGCATGTGACAAATAACATTTTATTTGATATTAACTTAACTTCAATGGTCTGTTTCATCTGGGTACTTAAGGGTGAGTATTTGTGGCAAAGAAAGTAGCCTATTATAAGTGAATCAAGAAATGGATGAACACCTTTGTCTCCCGTTAAGAGCAATAAATAACAGTTCCCTCCAGAAAAAGGCATCCATTTAGGTGTTAGAGTGACTGAATATTTAGGAAAATAAAAGGTGTTCATTAGTAAGTCAAAATGAAAAGTAAAATTTAAGTGAATGTGGGTGTCAAAATAGTTTCAAGTAGGTAGCTAGTGGGCCATTCCACCAAGATAGTGCCTTTTGGGTAGTGTAATTTCGTTAAAAATAAATTCATATTTATTTCACTTAATTTTTACATTTTGTCATAAAGAGCACATTCAACTTCATAAATAACACCTTTTCCTATTTCAAAAGGTTAAATGGAAGCTTGTTGAGTATAACAGTGAGGGGCGATTGAATGCAAGCTTCACAAAATGTTTTAATTGTTAAAACGTTTCTGACCTATCTATCTATTGGTAACAAGATTAACGTGTTATGCTGGACCCGTTTAGTTTTCCACCACAAAACACCAGACAATGGCCAAATATATTAGAAGTAGCTCACCTGCTTTTACCCTATAATTTGACTATTAGATGTTGAATGTTCCTTTTGAAAAAAATATGTAAAAAGGAATAGTTTCACCATATTAAAACGAGACTTCAGTTCATGTAACAGGGTAGACAAATGTAAATGAATCACTAATCCTCAGAAATGACTTTGCAAAGCAACAAAGTAACTAGGGCTTTACAATGATGGTGAAAACTTGAGGAAGTTGTTGGGTTAATGTTTAAAATCTTCCTACAAGTCGGAAAACACTCAAACACTTTATTGAGTCTTAATTCATATTAAACATCAGCTGTATTGACTTTTCCATGTGGTCTATATTAAAGGGTACTTCCTTTAATATAATAGGCTTTTAAAATTAGATATTTAGTGCACAATTTCAACTTAACATTTTAAAGGGACACAAAAGACACTCTATTCGTGGAACAGCCCTGGTGTAAATCTGGGCATTTTGTTCCCTATTCTAAATTGGTAAACACGAATGTACTAATGCTCTAAGTGTGTACTAAGTATAAATAGAAATAGCTTGATTAGCAACAGAACTTGTGGCTCTGGTGCTGCAATGATAGAATTACAGATATATCAAACCAATGTCATGCCACCTGCTTCTTGATTGTACATCTTAGCCATTCACTCTTCAGCTGTGTGGTACAAGAGGAAGAAGGTTGTTGCCTCCAGAGGGATCCCTTTTAAAAACAGAATTAAAAGTAAACCTAATTATTATCCAGCAAGCTACTGGCAGCCGAATGAGCACAGACCTCAGTCACACATATTTGCTAGGAAACTGGACTGTCCCCATAGAGATGTAGTCAGAGAGGTGGTCCAAAATAGGGGAGGGTTGTGTAAAATAGGGGAGGGTTGTCAAACTACCTCACAAAAACATTCAAAGCTGCGTACATTTTTTATATGAATTGACAAGAACAAATAGGAATTGCTGATAGGCATTAGAGGGGACAGGAGCATCATTGCTCGTAAATAAGAACAGTTGTTTAGAGACAATACAATTATCCTACATAGACTAGCCTACAACACCACAATGCAATGAATAATTGCATTATTGTTTTCAAATGAGTACAACATTCTACTCTAGGCTGCTGTGAAAACAGCGGCAAAAGCCCAGTGATTTGAATGTTTCATTCGATTTGGATCAGTTGTGGGTCTAATCTCGACAGTTTATAAGACCTAGGAAGGCACAGTAGCCTCTGATACTGAATACGCTGTCTGTTGCAGATCATCATTCTCCCAAGTCAGGGTATAATAATGTAGCCACATGCTCCTGACAGGCCCAGTTATTCAGGAAAGATTAACACATGCTCTGCCTCCTCTCCAATCCTAACGGCTATTCCTCGGGCACCTAGAATCGAACGCTTCAATATAGCCTAAATATGTATCATTTATCTAATTAATTACTATTTATATGTGGCATAAACACAGTCACAATATTTTAATCTGATTAGGCCACTTCAGTGCTTTACCTGGACTGATATAGGTTTTGGTACTCATTTTGGGTGCCAGTACAGTTTATATTTAGGGACAGGAGCTCCACAATACCTTTGAGCTAATATTCTATAAGAGGAACAAGAGCTCAAGCAGTAGAATATTTGAGGTGCAGGTACTCAGCTCCAGTGATCTCCTGCCCAAGTCAAGCACTGGGCTACTTCAAAAGTCTCCTGTAGTAATGCGCAATATTCTTCCAAAAATATAATTCCAGCATCCTCAAATTGGCTTGACATTAACCAGGTTTCCCCTCCAACCTTTGTAAAGTAGAGTAAAGTAGCCTACATGTCTGATAAAAAATGTCACCACATCATGGGAAAGCATGCAGTTTATTCAGCTACAGATGAAATAAGTTGTGCACAGTGATGAGGTTGATGCTCCTTTCAAACAATATCGAGGGTCTAATTCTGGTGACACGATGATCGATGCTAGGCTGCCATTTGACAAATAAAAATACTCTTGCAGTTTTGTCCAAAATAATCTTGTCATGTAGTATCTGCAAGATGTTGGCTAGAGAGCACGTGGCAATACCAGAGTGGGCATATTCGCTATACCTATGCAAATAAAAAATAATGTGACAAAACCATTAGTAGGCCTAGAGTTGAAAATGTGATGGAAACGCATTTAATTTGTTTATTTTATTCATTACATGGGAATGACCTCAAGTTAGTTTTATGTGTACAATGTATTTATGCACAGACTTTTATCTGCTACAAGTCAATTTGATGTAAACGACTCTGATGGGAAAACGTGCCATGGTTGCCCCTAGCTGGTAATTGCCGGGTATTTGGCAGATATCTTTTTTAAAGCAGTGAAATTAAATTGTAGAGGGCCAAATTGTCCAGGAAAGGCTGTCTATCATAGCCCACACCCCACATTTGCACTTCAGAACCATTCTCTCAAGTCTTGCATGCAGGTGTGCCTTGCATGCAAGTGTGCCTGCTTAGAAGAGCAACAGAGGAGCCTTGGCCAAGGTTACCGTTGATTGCGATGATGGAGGCATTTTTCATTAAAGAAAAACAAAAGTTAGAGAAAAAGAGTATGCCTATAGTGAAAAGCCTGCAAGGGGAATTTAATATACATTTTAATATTGTAGTGGACTAAAATGAGAAGAATGCAGGCTACCTTATTTAGTTTAAGATACTGTAGGTTACAAGTAGGTCTGTCAAAAAATAAACAACATTAGCCTATTTCTGTCATTTGTTGGGTATGGTAGGCCTTTGTGGTAATTGCTGCAATATAGCCTGTACAAAACTTTTGTGAAAGTTTAAACCAGTTCATAACTGCTTTGTTTCATTCTGTTGAGCCATTTTCTTTGGCCAAATTAAGTTCCTGTGAGGACAGACGCTAGGAGATGAGAAACAAGTACAGGGAGTGAATATTTAATAAATAAACGACATGGGGGAACAAAACTACATTAAATGCTAACACCGGGATCAAACTGAGGAATGGACAGATAGAGGCAATTAATTAAGTGATGGAGTCCAGGTGAGTCCAATGAAGCGCTGATGCGCGTAACGACGGTGACAAGTGTGCGTAATGATGGGCAGCCTGGCACCACCGAGCGCCAGAGAGGGGGAGCGGGAGCAGGCGTGACAGTTCCAACTGTAATACTGTGTTTGCCTCATATTTTCCCTATAAACAATGGTTTGACATACTTTTGGTATTACCCTAATAACGTTTAGAAGATTTGGCGTGGCTATTGTTACTCCTATAATCTAACAATATAAAGTTAATCTTGACACAAAATATTCTGACACAAAATGTACGAGTTGGCCTCCAGTACATCTATATTAATGTAGCAGACGCAATAGCCATCTGACAAAGAAATGCATGTTGTGTCATAGCATGCTGCCAGCATATCTCACTCTCTCTCTACCTCTCTGGGGCTAGGCCTAAGCTTCTCTTCTTTTGTATAGGCTATATCTTTTTTTAAATATTAAAATCATACAGTAGACACGTAAGCTTATAGGCCTATGCATGATTTTCCCTGATGCGTTTAGAGCTCAAATCTCAGAAAGCGTAAGGTAGACAATTATTGTTTTAGGAAAGTAGCCTAAAAACCAATAAAATAAAAAGACTATAAAGTGGCCACCAGATGCATTAATTACTGCAGTGCATCTCCTCCTCATGGACTGCACCAGATTTGCCAGTACTTGCTGTGAGATGTTACTTCACTCTTCCACAAAGGCATCTGCAAGATCCCGGACATTTCTGGGGGGAATGGCCCTAGCCCTGACCCTCCGATCCAACAGGTCCCAGACGTGCTCAATGGGATTGAGATCAGGTCTCTTCGCTGGCCATGGCAGAACACTGACATTCCTGTCTTGCAGGAAATCACGCACAGAACAAGCAGTATGGCTGGTGGCATTATCATGCTGGAGGGTCATGTCAGGATGAGCCTGCAGGAAGGGTACCACATGAGAGAGGAGGATGTCTTCCCTGTAACGCACAGCATTGAGATTGCCTGCAATGACAACAAGCTCAGTCCGATGATGCTGTGACACACTGCCCCAGACCATGACGTACCCTCCACCTCCAAATCGATCCCGCTCCAGAGTACAGGCCTCGGTGTAACGCTCATTCCTTCAATGATGAACACAAATCCGACCATCCCCCCCTGGTGAGACAAAACCGCGACCTTCACTCGTCAGTGAAGAGCACCTTTTGCCTGTCCTGTCTGGACCAGCGATGGTGGGTTTGTGCCCATAGGCGACGTTGTTGCCGGTAGTGTCTGGTGAAGATCTGCCATACAGCAGGTCTACAAGCCCTCAGTCTAGCCTCTCTCAGCCTATTGCAGACAGTCTGAACACTGATGGAAGGATTGTGTGTTCCTGGTGTAATTCGGGCAGTTGTTGTTACCATTCTCTACCTGTCCCGCAGGTGTGATGTTCAGATGTACCGATCCTGTGCAGGTGTTGCTACGTGGTCTGCCACTGCGAGGACGATCAGCTGTCCGTCCTGTCTCCCTGTAGCGCTGTCTTAGGCATCTCACAGTATGGACATTGCAATTTATTGCCCTGGCCAAATCTGCAGTCTTCATGCCTCCTTGCAGCATGCCTAAGGCACATTCACGCAGATGAGCAGGGACCCTGGGCATCTTCTTTTGGTGTTTTTCAGAGTCAGTAGAAAGGCCTCTTTAGTGTCCTAAGTTTTCATAACTGTGACCTTAATTGCCTGCCGTCTGTAAGCTGTTAGTGTTGTAATGACCGTTCCATAGGTGCATGTTCATTAATTGTTTATGGTTCATTGAACAAGCACAGGAAACAGTGTTTAAACCCTTTACAATGAAGACTTGTGAAGTTATTTTGATTTTCACAAATTCTCTTTGAAAGACAGTGTTGTATAGCACACTGTATTACCTATACAACTAATATAAGGACAGGACATGAGGAGGGAGTAGAAATTAACGTGGGCATTGTTTCATGCGTTTCACAGGAAGAACATTCCAAGCATTTCAACGTAGGTTAGCAAGGGGGGGAGGGGGAGGGGGGGTTACAGGACAAAACTAGAATATCAATACACAACATATTCCTCCCCCTTTACCTTTGATGACTCATAAGGGAAAAGTAAATATTCACTGTTTTGCCTACTGTTTTCTTTTTAACATAAGTTCTCTTAATGTAAATAAATGAACTTTTCAGAATAACCTTTTCTAAACTAGGGAAAGAGGGTAGACTGCATCAGTACCCAGAGTTAACCCTGGGGTGTGTTATGCCCCAATGTCGGAGGTTAGTCTGAACTAAATAGCCAACCTGTCAGGGGGTCGTCTTTCTCTTGCAGAGTCTACATTCACATTATCTCTGACTGAGTGGTGATGGTGTATGCCCAGACTGGGGTGCAACAGTACCCTGAGTAGGCACTCTGGCTGGTTCAGATGAGTCTGGAGCACTTTCCACATTTGTAGGTTGCTGCAGTGGATGTTCAGGTGATGGCTCGTAGTCATGGTAGGTCTCCAGTAGCTGATCTTGGTTTGTCACTTGACATAAGTCATCTCTGAGGTTGGTTCCTGGCAACAGTTGATCCACGTGTCTCTTCCAGATTATGTTTTCCGGTGTGTGAACTGTGTAGGACACAGGCCCTGTTTGTGCAACCACTGTGGCTGGTATCCACTTTGGACATTTGCAGTAGTTCCGAGCAAGAACTCTCTCTCCAGCCTTGAAGCTTCTGTCTTTTGCTTTGCTCCGTCTCTCCACCTGTGCTCGCTGTTGTGTCTGTACAATCTGTTTCGTCTTTGGAGGTCTCAGGAGGTTGTCGCGTGCAAAGCTGTCTTTTCATCATGGCTGACGCAGGTGCCACTTTGGTTGTAGCGTGGGGAGTGTTTCTGTTGGTTAACAGGAAGGTGTTTAGTTAGACGCCTATTGAGGGAGCCGTTCCCTTGTGATGATTTTAAAGCTTGCTTCATCGTTTGGACATACCTTTCACAGAGTCCGTTCGTTGCAGGGTGATACGGTGCTGACTTGATGTGCTGAATTCCATTTGCTTCCATGAATGACCGGAACTCTTCAGACACCAGTTGGGGGCCATTATCACTAATGAGTTGCGTTGGCAAGCCGAAGCGACTGAAGATTGACCGTAGCACTTCGATGGTTCTCTCCGCTGAGGTGCTCTTCATCACTGTGACCTCAGGCCATTTGCTGTGTGCGTCAATTACGACTAAGAACATACGATCCTCCAATGGGCCTGCATAGTCTATGTGGACTCGCTGCCAAGGCTCCTCTGGTAAGTCCCATGGGTGTAGTGGCGCTAGCTGAGGCATGTTCCTCATCTTTTGACATGCAGAACATGACTTGACCTTGTCTTCGATAGCTGCTTCCAGACCTGGCCACCAAAAGTAGCTGCGTGCAATCTCCTTCATTCGCACCATGCCACAGTGCCCTGAATGGAGTTCTTCAAGCACCTGCCTTCTCAGTGGCGGCGGTATGGACTCGAAAACCCCATAGCAAGCATCCAAACTGAACTGTGAGCTCGTTTCTCCTCACTAGTTAAGGTTGTAGGCTGAAACTGATTAAATTTCTTAACTCCAAACACAATGGCGAGTGCCTCACGCTCTATCTGTGCATAATTGCTCTTGGCTTTACTTAAGGTCCGTGATGCGAAAGCCATTGGCCTTTCTTCACCTGATGGCATGATGTGTGAGACAACTGCACCAACGCCATAAGGCAATGCATCACATGCCAACTGTAATGGCAAGGTGGGGTTGAAGTGGGTTAGGGCCTCTGACTGAGCTAAGGCTGTTTCCACTTTCTTGAAGGCCTCCTTATATCTGTCTGTCCACTTCCACTGTTTGGTTTTGTTCAAAAGTTCATGCAGTGCCTTTAACATGTTAGCTAGATTTGGCACAAACTTTACGTAGTATGTCAGTAGTCCTAAGAATGATCTCAGCTGACTCACGTTCTGTGGGGATGGAGCTTCCGCAACAGCCTTCACCTTCGATGGCGCCTTGTGGAGCCCCGAACTGTCGATGACGTGGCTCAGGTACTCAACAGAGGGCCGGAAAAACTTGCATTTGTCCTTCCGGACCCTCAGACCGTACTCCTCCAATCTCTGTAGTGTAGCGTTCAGGTTTCTCAGGTGCTCCTGCACGTCTTTGCCGGTGATGAGTAGATCATCAAGGTAACATTGGACCCCAGTGAGCCCGCTCAGTATCTGGTCCATAGCTCTCTGAAACAAGGCCGGAGCTGAGGTGATTCCAAAAGGAAGCATCCGGTACCTGTACAGTCCTTTGTGAGTCACTATGGTTAAGAGTTCTTGTGACTCTTGGTCCACATGCATCTGTAGATAGACTGATGTCAGGCCTATCTTACTGAATTTTTGTACTCCAGCTAAACCAGAAAAAAGGTTGGCAATGAGGGGTAGTGGATATTTTTCAGCAGTCAAGACTGGGTTAATGGTGACTTTGAAATCACCACAGAGTCTGAGTACATCAGATACATCTTTTTTTATGACTGGAACAATGGGTGTAGCCCATTCTCTAACATTCACTGGATCCAATACTCCACTCTCGACTAGTCTGTTTAGCTCCATTTCAACTTTTGGTTTTATGGCATTTTATGGTCTAGCTTTGAAGCATTTTGGCTTGCGGTTTCATGGTCAGTTTAACTGTTATGTTTAACTGTTATGTCCTTCATACTGCCAAGTTCTCCTTTGAACACATCCGCGTGTTTCCTCAATATCCCTTGTAGGTTTGTGTCATCTTTTGCAACCATGTGAAATTCCTGCCATTTTAGTTTGATATTTTCCAGCCATGTGCGTCTTAGCAATGCTGGATGGTTGCCTTTCACAATGTAGAGTGGTAGCTTTACCTTCTGTTTGAGCTCCACCGTAACAATCAAGCTTCCTCTCACTGGACAAACTCACCCGTGTATGTTTTCAGCGTCATCTTTGTGGGCTGTTGTGTGAGGTGATGTAGTTTCTCCTTGTATACAGCCTCAGAAAAGATATGGCTGCTCCAGTGTCCACTTGCACCTGTACTGCGTTTCCATCCAGTAGCGGTGTCACCCAGCAGCCATATCCATTGTCTGAAATGGACATAACATGCAAAGATTCTTCCCCTTCAGACAGGGTATCACTTTGTTCATCCTATGTGTGCTCCATTTTATGCACTTTCTTTTTTGCTTTTCCTTTGTTCAGTACTTTTGTTTGATTGTGTCTTTTTGTTTTTACATGCACGTTCGATGTGACCCTTTTTCCCACATCTTCTGCAGTCTAAGTCTTTGCACCAACACTCCTCTGCTTGGTGACCTGGTTTCCCACAGCGATAGCATGGCTTGCCACCTCCTGCCTTGTTTTTTAACCACGTAGACACCTTATGCACTTTGGTCAATGCACTTAGCTGTTGTGCGTCTTTATTTGCCATTTCCATTGATGTACTCACTTCTATTGCTCTCTGCAATGTTAAGTTACTCTCAGTCAAAAGGCGTTTCTGAATTGCCTCGCTGCGCATGCCACACACTAACCTATCACGTATAGTGTCACTCATTGATCGCCCAAATTCACAGTGTTCAGATAACTGTTTCAATACAGCCACAAACTGTGAGATTGATTCCCACTCCTCTTGATTTCTCTTATAAAACTGGAATCTCTCTGCGATTATCAGTGGTTTGGGAGAATAATGTCCATTTAAGGTAGCCACAATTTCATCATATGATTTATCACCAGGTTTTTCAGGCGTTACTAGGCTGCGCAGTAGATTGAATGTTTTTCCTCCCATAACAGTCAAAAATGTTGGCACAACGACTTCTGCTTTAATTCCATTTGCCGACACAAAGTACTCAAAACGTTCTGTGTAAGAACTCCAATGTTCCACAGATTCATCAAATGTTCCTATATTTCCAATCAATGCAAACATTTTCGGTTTATTTTTCTTTCTCACACTTTTCAGACGGTCCCTTACTTCCAGAACCTTTTTTTATTTATTTTAGCTCACGCTGACTTCCCTTTCTCCCGCAGCGAAACTCTTCCTATCCCTCGAGGCACTCGTTGCCGTGACATCAAAGGCTAGCTAGCATCACTCGACTGGCTAGCTCCACGTTTTGTTTGCGTCTTTCAAAGGCGAAAAAAAATAACGAATTTAACTCAGACTTTCTGCCAAAGATGATGAGCACAAACGTGAGAACGTTTCTTCCTCGTCACCAGTTTTGTTGTATAGCACACTGTATTACTTATACAACTAATATAAGGACAGGACATGAGACGGGAGTAGAAATTAACGTGGGCATTGTTTCATGCGTTTCACAGGAAGACCATTCCAAGCATTGAGTAGGTTGAGTAGGTTAGCAAGGGGGGGGGGGGGGGGGGGGGGTTACAGGTGCACTAAAGGGACAAAACTAGAATATCAATACACAACAGACAGGGTACTGAAAAGGGACGTTTTTAATAAAAAAAAAAACTATAGTTTTGGCAAGTCGGTTAGGACATCTACTTTGTGCATGACACAAGTCATTTTTCCAACAATTGTTTACAGATAGATTATTTCACTTATAATTCACTGTATCACACTGTATCCAGTGGGTCAGAAGTTTACATACACTAAGTTGACTGCCTTAAAAAAGCTTAAAAAATACCAGAAATTGTCTTGGCTCTAGAAGCTTCTGATAGGCTAATTAACATAATTTGAGTCAGTTGGAGGTGTACCTGTGGATGTATTTCAAGGCCTACCTTCAAACTCAGGAAGGAAAATCAAAAGAAATAAGCCAAGACCTCAGAAAAACATTTGTAGACCTCCACATGTCCGGTTTATCCTTGGGAACAATTTCCAAACGCCTGAATGTAATGCGTTCATCTGTACAAACAATAGTACGCAAGTATAACTAGTCCTATATCGACAAAACCTGAAAGGCCACTCGGCAAAGAAGAAGCCACTGCTCAAAAACCGCCATAAAAAAGACAGACTACGGTTTGCAACTGCACATGGGGACAAATATTGTACTTTTTGGAGAAATGTCCTCTGGTCTGATGAAACAAAAATAGAAATGTTTGACCATAATGAGCATTATGTTTTGAGGAAAAAAGGGGGAGGCTTGCAAGCCAAAGAACACCATCCCAACCGTGAAGCACGGAGGTGGCAGCATCATGTTGTGAGGGTGCTTTGCTGCAGGAGGGACTGGTGCACATCACAAAATAGATGCCATTATAAGGTAGGGAAATTATGTGGATATATTGAAGCAACATCTCAAGACATCAGTCAGGAAGTTAAAGCTTGGTCGCAAATGG
Source organism: Oncorhynchus clarkii lewisi (assembly GCF_045791955.1). NCBI lineage: Eukaryota > Metazoa > Chordata > Actinopteri > Salmoniformes > Salmonidae > Oncorhynchus > Oncorhynchus clarkii. Next base: position 37,457,329 of record NC_092156.1, read on the forward strand.
GTCTTCAAAATGGACAATGACCCCAAGCATACTTCCAAAGTTGTGGCAAAATGGCTTAAGGACAACAAAGTCAAGGTATTGGATTGGCCATCACAAAGCCCTGACCTCAATCCTATGGAAAATTTGTGGGCAGAACTGAAAATTTGTGTGTGAGCAAGGAGGCCTACAAACCTGGCTACACCAACTCTGTCAGGAGGAATGGGCCAAAATGCACCCACCTTATTGAGGGAAGCTTGTGGAAGGCTACCCTAAACGTTTGATCCAAGTTCAACAATTTAAAGGCAATGCTACCAAAAACTAATTGAGTGTATGTAAACTTCTGACCCACTAGGAATGTGATGGAAAAAAAAATTGCTGAAATACATCATTATCTCTACTATTTATCTGACATTTTACATTCTTAAAATAAAGTGGTGATCCTAACTAACCTAAGACAAGGAATTTTTACTAGGATTAAATGTCAGGAATTGTGAAAAACTGAGTTTAAATGTATTTGGCTAAGGCGTATGTAAACTTCGGACTTAAAATGTATATACACAATACCAGTCAAAAGTTTGGAAATACCTACTCATTCAAGGGTTTTTCTTTATTTTTACTATTTTCTACTTTGTAGAATAATAGTGAAGACGTCAAAACTACGAAATAACACATATGTAACACACACACGTAGTATCCAAAAAGCATTAAACAAGTCAAAACATAACGACAAAGCAAAAACATATTTTTTGAAATTTTTGCAAATGTATTCAAAATAAAAAACAGAAATACCTTATTTATATTCAGACCCTTTGCTATGAGACTCGAAATTGAGCTCAGGTGTATCCCATTTCCATTGACCATACTTGAGGTGTTTCTACAACTTGATTGGAATCCACCTGAGGTAAATTAAATTGATTGTCAGTGCATTTCAAAGCAAAAACCAAGCCATGAGGTCAAAGGAACTGTCCGTAGAGCTCTGAGACAGAATTTTCTCGAGGCACAGATCTGAGGAAGGGTATCAAAAAATGTCTACAGCATTGAAGGTCCCCCAAAAAACACAGTGACCTCCATTATTCTTAAATGGAATAAGTTTGGAACCACCAAAATCTCTAAGTTTGTAGCGTCATAACCAAGAAGACTTGTGGCTGTAATCCTTGCCAAAGGTGCGTCAACAAAGTACTGAGTAAATGGTCTGTAATATTTCCAGGGTTATTTATATAAATTTGCAATTTCTTAAAACCTGTTTTTGTTTTGTTATTTTGGGGTATTGTGTGTAGATTGATAAGGGGAAAAAAACATTTTAATACATTTTTGAATAAGGCTGTAATGTAACAACATGTGGGAAAAGTCAAGTGGTCTGAATACTTTCCGAATGCACTGTATATATAACCTGTACGAAAACAGTTAAAGTGACACATTTGAAGTTCTGGGTCAATTTGACTTACATTTTGAATGTAACAGAAAGGAAACAATGCTTTAACTATGATGGTCAGAGTGATGTAAGAAGAGTTTCCCAATGATGCTCACTCTATGAGCAGAACTGATCTGAAGTTGAGCAGAAAATATATAATGACTTGCGATGTGAGATCACAGACAATCTGATATATTTATGACTTTAAGTGCATCAAACATTTGGCATTGGAACAGTTGGGGTTATCCACCTAGGGGAAAAGCACCTGAAAAAGTACATCTTCAGTCCTTTAAAAAAAAATGTAGGGGATAGAGCAGCTTTTGTCACTTCATGTCCAGTAAAAGGCCAGAGCTCGTCAGTAAGCGGAGGGCTACTGGTGAGCGCTACTACTCCTGTCTCTCCTTCAAGATCCTGCACTACCTTGTCGGTCCATCTACGCTGGACCGGTTCGTCAGCTTCCTGCAGTGCCTTAATAGACTCTGGGGCGGAGGGCTGTTTTATGGACGAGACCTGGGCTCGGGAACATGACATTCCTCTCAGACAGTTAAAGGAGCCCACGGCCTTGTTCGCCCTGGATGGTAGTCCTCTCCCCAGGATTCAGCGTGAGACGCTACCTTTAACCCTCACTGTTTCTGGTAATCATAGTGAAACCATTTCTTTTTTAATTTTTCGTTCACCTTTTACACCTGTTGTTTTGGGCCATCCCTGGCTAGTTTGTCATAATCCTTCCATTAATTGGTCTAGTAATTCTATCCTCTCCTGGAACGTCTCTTGTCATGTGAAATGTTTAATGTCTGCTATCCCTCCTGTTTCCTCTGTCTCTTCTTCACAGGAGGAGCCTGGTGATTTGACAGGGGTGCCGGAGGAATATCACGATCTGCGCACGGTGTTCAGTCGGTCCAGGGCCACCTCTCTTCCTCCACACCGGTCGTATGATTGTAGTATTGATCTCCTTCCGGGAACCACCCCCCCCCGGGGTAGACTATACTCTCTGTCGGCTCCCGAACGTAAGGCTCTCGAAGATTATTTGTCTGTAGCTCTTGACGCCGGTACCATAGTCCCCTCCTCCTCTCCCGCCGGAGCGGGGGTTTTTTTTGTCAAGAAGAAGGACGGGTCTCTGCGCCCCTGCATAGATTATCGAGGGCTGAATGACATAACAGTGAAGAATCGTTATCCGCTTCCTCTTATGTCTTCAGCCTTCGAGATCCTGCAGGGAGCCAGATTTTTCACTAAGTTGGACCTTCGTAACGCTTACCATCTCGTGCGCATCAGGGAGGGGGACGAGTGGAAGACGGCGTTTAACACTCCGTTAGGGCACTTTGAATACCGGGTTCTTCCTTTCGGCCTCGCTAACGCTCCAGCTGTCTTTCAGGCATTAGTCAATGATGTCCTGAGAGACATGCTGAACATCTTTGTTTTCGTTTACCTTGACGATATCCTGATTTTTTCACCGTCACTCCAGATTCATGTTCAGCACGTTCGACGTGTCCTCCAGCGCCTTTTAGAGAATTGTCTTTTTGTGAAGGCTGAGAAGTGCACTTTTCATGCCTCCTCCGTCACATTTCTCGGTTCTGTTATTTCCGCTGAAGGCATTAAGATGGATCCCGCTAAGGTCCAAGCTGTCATTGATTGGCCCGTCCCTAAGTCACGCGTCGAGCTGCAGCGCTTTCTCGGCTTCGCGAACTTCTATCGTCGTTTCATCCGTAATTTCGGTCAGGTGGCAGCTCCTCTCACAGCCCTTACTTCTGTCAAGACGTGCTTTAAGTGGTCCGTTTCCGCCCAGGGAGCTTTTGATCTCCTCAAGAATCGTTTTACATCCGCTCCTATCCTTGTTACACCTGACGTCTCTAGACAGTTCGTTGTCGAGGTTGACGCGTCAGAGGTGGGCGTGGGAGCCATCCTTTCTCAGCGCTCCCTCTCTGACGACAAGGTCCACCCATGCGCGTATTTTTCTCATCGCCTGTCGCCGTCGGAACGTAACTATGATGTGGGTAACCGCGAACTGCTCGCCATCCGGTTAGCCCTAGGCGAATGGCGACAGTGGTTGGAGGGGGCGACCGTTCCTTTTGTCGTTTGGACTGACCATAGGAACCTTGAATGCGCGTCAGGCGCGTTGGGCGCTGTTTTTCGCTCGTTTCGAGTTCGTGATTTCTTATCGTCCGGGCTCTAAGAACACCAAGCCTGATGCTTTGTCTCGTCTCTTCAGTTCTTCAGTAGCCTCCACTGACCCCGAGGGGATTCTCCCTGAGGGGCGTGTTGTCGGGTTGACTGTCTGGGGAATTGAGAGGCAGGTAAAACAAGCGCTCACTCACACTCCGTCGCCGCGCGCTTGTCCTAGCAAGTCCGGTAACTCTCCTCCTGCCGGCCGTCTCAGGCCGCTTCCTATTCCCTCTCGACCGTGGTCTCACATCGCCTTAGATTTTGTCACCGGACTGCCTTCGTCAGCGGGGAAGACTGTTATTCTTACGGTTGTCGATAGGTTCTCTAAGGCGGCTCATTTCATTCCCCTTGCTAAGCTTCCTTCTGCTAAAGAGACGGCACAAATCATCATCGAGAATGTTTTCAGAATTCATGGCCTTCCGCAGACGTCGTTTCGGACAGAGGTTGAAATGTAGGGGATAGAGCAGCTTTGAAATAAATGTGCAGATATGTAGAATTGTAATTATATCAGATAGCATTGCTTGCATCATTTGTTGCTTGCAACACAAATATAAATGCAACTTGTAAAGTGTGGGTCCCATGTTTCATGAGCTAAAATAAAAGATCCCAGAAATGCAAGCTTATTTTGCTCAAATTTTGTGCACAAATGTGTTTACATCCCCTCCTTTGCCAAAGATAATCCATCCACCTGACAGGTGTAGCATATCAAGAAGCTGATGAAGCATTATCATTACACAGGTGCACCTTGTGCTGGGGACAATAAAAGGCCACTCTAAAAAGTGCAGATAAGTCACACAACATAATGCCAGATATGTCTCAAGTTTTGAGGGAGCATGCAATTGGCATGCTGACTGCAGGAATGTCCACCAGAGCTGGCAGAGAGTTGAATGTTAATTTCTCTACCAATATCGTCTTAGAGAATTTGGCAGTACGTCCAACCAGCCTCACAACCAACGATCACGTGTAACCACACTAGCCCAGGACCTCCACATCTGGCTTCTTCATCTGGTCTGAGACCAGCCACTCAAACATCTGATAAAACAGTGGGTTTGCTCAACTGAAGAATTTCTGCACAAACTGTCAGAAACCGTCTCAGGGAAGCGCATCTGTGTGCTTGTCATTCTCACCAGGGTTTTGACCTGACGGCAGATCGGCATCGCAACCGACTTCAGTGGGCAAATGTTCACCTTTGATGGCTACTGGCAAGCTGGAGAAATGTGATTTTCACAGATTAATCGTGGTTTCAACTGTACTGGGCAGATGGCAGTTTGCTGATGTCAACATTGTGAACAGAGTGCCCCATGGTGGTTGTGGGTTATGGTATTGGTAGGCAGAAGGTAAGGTCAACAATTACAATTGCATTTTATCGATGGCAATTTGAATGACAGAGATACTGTGACGAGATCCTGAGGACTGTTGTCATGTCATTCATCCGCCACCATCACCTCGTGTTTCAGCATGATAATGCACAGCCCCATGTCGCAAGTATCTGTACACAATTCCTGAAAATGTCCCAGTTCTTCCATGGCCTGGATACTCACCAGACATGTCACCCATTGAGCAAGTTTGGGATGCTCTGAATCGACGTGTACGAAAGTGTTCCAGTTCCTGCCAATATCCAGCAACTTCCCACAGCCATTGAAGAGGAGTGGGACACATTTCCACAGGCAACAATCAACAGCCTGATTAACTTTATGCGAAGGAGATGTCTCTCTGCATGAGGCAAATGGTGGTCAAATGGTGGACTGGTTTTCTGATCCACACCCCTACCTTTTTTAAAAAGGTATCGGTGACCAAGTCATGTGAAATTGATAGAAATTAATTTATTTTGATAGACTGATTTCCTTAAATGAACTGTAACTCAGAAAAATCTTAGAAATTATTGCATGTTGTGTTTATATTTTTGTTCAGTGTACATGATGCCACCATTACACTTATAGGGTAGGTATGGGTATGAAGGCTGTAAAATGAAGCTGTTTCTTTTACTAGGTAAATACCAAATACTTTTAAGTTTATTGCAGTGCAATATAATAAAGTAATCTACTTTTCTTAAAGTGGAAACATTTCACAATTAAGGCAGAGAGAAGTGAATTGAATGAAAATCAACCAGAGGTAAGTAAAAACATATTTGTATTAATGCACACTCATAATCATACAAGCTAGCACAACTGCATTAATTTTATTTGGAAACTCAACTTCCTGGCTAAACACCATTAATTTGAATGGATGGCTAATCCAATCATAAATAACGATCTTCTAATTCTAGTAAAAGTAAAAATGTTGACTAAATGACAACATGTAAATGTTCATATCATGATAATCAATGTGTACTCACAAAAGACGCTATAAAGAGAAGGATGTCTATGGATTGTAGTGAGCTTGTACATCTTCAGCGAGTGCATAACCCGCCTCTACCATCATTCAAATGAGCAAACGTGCAATCATTGGATAATAAAATGGAGGAGCTCTGATCAAGACTATCCTACCAAAACGGTAATATCTTATGTTTCACGGAGTCGTGGCTGAACGACAACATGGATAACATACAGCTGCCTCCGCTAAAACAAGGGGTGGCAGTCTGGGTCTATTTGTAAATAACAACTGGTGCATGAAATCTAATATTAAGGACGTCTCAAGGTTTTGCTCGCCTGAGGTAGAGTATCTCATGATAAGCTGTAGACCACACGATTTACCAAAAGAGTTTATCTATAATTTTTGTAGCTGTCTACATTCCACCAGAAACCATTACTGGCACTAAGACCGCACACACTCAATGAGTTGTATACTGCCAGAAGCAAACAAGAAAAGTCCCCTAGTGGCCGGGGACTTTAATGCAGGGAAACTTAAATCCGTTTTACCTCATTTCTACCAGCATGTTATATGTGCAACCAGAAGAAGAAAAACTCTAGACCACCTTTAATCCACAAACTGAGATGTGTACAAAGCTCTCCCTCACCCTCCATTTGGCAAATCTGACCATAACTCTATCCTCCTGATTCCTGCTTACAAGCAAAAACTAAAGCAGGAAGTACCAGTGACTCGCTCAATACGGAAGTGGTCAGATGACGCAGATGCTAAGCTACAGAACTGTTTTGCTAGCACAGACTGAAATACACAGACTGAAATTCTCCCGATGGCATTGATGAGTACACCACAGTCACAGGCTTCAACAATAAGTGCATCGATGACGTCGTCCCCACAGTGACCGTATGCACATACCCCAATCAGAAGCCATGGATTACAGGCAACATCCACACTGAGCTAAAGAGTAGAGCTACCGCTTTCAAGGAGCGGGATTCTAACCAATTTACAGTGCCTTGCGAAAGTATTCGGCCCCCTTGAACTTTGCGACCTTTTGCCACATTTCAGGCTTCAAACATAAAGATATAAAACTGTATTTTTTTTGTGTAGAATCAACAACAAGTGGGACACAATCATACTTTGTAGCGCCACCTTTTGCTGTGATTACAGCTGTAAGTCGCTTGGGGTATGTCTCTATCAGTTTTGCACATCGAGAGACTGAAATTTTTTCCCATTCCTCCTTGCAAAACAGCTCGAGCTCAGTGAGGTTGGATGGAGAGCATTTGTGAACAGCAGTTTTCAGTTCTTTCCACAGATTCTCGATTGGATTCAGGTCTGGACTTTGACTTGGCCATTCTAACACCTGGATATGTTTATTTTTAAACCATTCCATTGTAGATTTTGCTTTATGTTTTGGATCATTGTCTTGTTGGAAGACAAATCTCCGTCCCAGTCTCAGGTCTTTTGCAGACTCCATCAGGTTTTCTTCCAGAATGGTCCTGTATTTGGCTCCATCCATCTTCCCATCAATTTTAACCATCTTCCCTGTCCCTGCTGAAGAAAAGCAGGCCCAAACCATGATGCTGCCACCACCATGTTTGACAGTGGGGATGGTGTGTTCAGCTGTGTTGCTTTTACGCCAAACATAACGTTTTGGCATTGTTGCCAAATAGTTCAATTTTCGTTTCATCTGACCAGAGCACCTTCTTCCACATGTTTGGTGTGTCTCCCAGGTGGCTTGTGGCAAACTTGAACCGACACTTTTTATGGATATCTTTAAGAAATGGCTTTATTCTTGCCACTCTTCTATAAAGGCCAGATTTGTGCAATATACGACTGATTGTTGTCCTATGGACAGAGTCTCCCACCTCAGCTGTAGATCTCTGCAGTTCATCCAGAGTGATCATGGGCCTCTTGGCTGCATCTCTGATCAGTCTTCTCCTTGTATGTGCTGAAAGTTTAGAGGGACGGCCAGGTCTTGGTAGATTTGCAGTGGTCTGATACTCCTTCCATTTCAATATTATCGCTTGCACAGTGCTCCTTGGGATGTTTAAAGCTTGGGAAATCTGTTTGTATCCAAATCCGGCTTTAAACTTCTTCACAACAGTATCTCGGACATGCCTGGTGTGTTCCTTGTTCTTCATGATGCTCTCTGCGCTTTTAACGGACCTCTGAGACTATCACAGTGCAGGTGCATTTATACGGAGACTTGATTACACACAGGTGGATTGTATTTATCATCATTAGTCATTTAGGTCAACATTGGATCATTCAGAGATCCTCACTGAACTTCTGGAGAGAGTTTGCTGCACGGAAAGTAAAGGGGCTGAATAATTTTGCACGCCCAATTTTTCAGTTTTTGATTTGTTAAAAAGTTTGAAATATCCAATAAATGTCGTTCCACTTCATTATTGTGTCCCACTTGTTGTTGATTCTTCACAAAAAAATAAAGTTTTATATCTTTATGTTTGAAGCCTGAAATGTGGCAAAAGGTCGCAAAGTTCAAGGGGGCCGAATACTTTCGCAAGGCACTGTATATTTTAAAAATCTAAATGTCATGTTAGAGACACTTTTTTTTGCAATTTCACTTGGTTTTGAGACATTTACCCCACTCGTGATACACTTCGACATTGCTCGTTCTGCAGTATGGGGGCTACAGATGAAGGACAGCCACGAGCTGCCCAGTGACTCAAGCCTACCAGACTAGCTAAATTACTTCTATGCTCCCTTCGAGGCAAACAACACTAAAGCATGCATGAGAACATCATCTGTTCCTGGACGACTGTGAGGTCCCGCTCTCCGTAGCCGATGTGAGCAAGACCTTTAAACAGGTCAACATTCACAAGGTCGCAGTGCCAGACGGATGGACATGTACTCCGAGCATGCAATGACCAACTGGCAAGTGTCTTTAATGACATTTTCAACCTGTCCCTGACCCGAGTCTGTAATGCCAACATGTTTCAAGCAGACCACCATAGTCCCTGTGCCCAAGAACACTAAGGTAACCTGCCTAAATGACTACCGACCCGAAGCACTCACGTCTGTTGCCATGAAGTTCAATGAAAGGCTGGTCATGACTCAAATCAACACCATTATCCCAGAAACCCTAGACCCACTCCATTTTGCATACTGCCCCAACAGATCCACAGATGATGCAATCTCTATTGCACTCAACACTGCCCTTTCCCACATGGACAAAAGGAACACCTATGTGAGAATGCTATTCATTGACTACAGCTCAGCGTTCAACACCATAGTGCCCACAAAGCTCATCACTAAGCTAAGGACCCTGGGACTAAACACCTCCTACTGCAACTGGATCCTGGACTTCCTGACGGGCCGCCCCCAGGTGGTAAGGGTAGGCAACAACACATTTGCCACGCTGATCCTCAACACTGGGGCCCCTCAGGGGTGCATGCTTAGTCTCCTCCTGTACTCCCTGTTCACCCATGACTGCGTGGCCAAGCATGACTCCAACACCATCCTTAAGTTTGTCGACGACACAACAGAGGTAGGCCTGATCACCGACAATGATGAGACAGCCTATAGGGACGAGGTCAGAGACCTGGCCGTGTGGTGCCAGAATAGCAACCTCTCCCTCAACATGATGAAGACAAAGGAGATGATTGTGGACTCCAGGAAAAGGAGGACCGAGCACGACCCCATTCTGATCGATGGGCGGTAGTGAAGCAGGTTGAGAGCTTCAAGTTCATTGATGTCCACATCACCAACAAACTATCATAGTCCAAATACACCAAGACAGTTGTGAAGAGGGCATGACAATGCCTATTCCCCCTCAGGAGACTGAAAATATTTGGCATAGGTCCTAAAATCCTCAAGTTCTACAGTTCTACAGCTACACCATCGAGAGCATCCTGACGCACTACCATCCTTTTGACCGCATGACACTACAGAGGGTAGTATGTTCGGCCCTGTACATCACTGGGCCAAGCTTCTTGCCATTCAGGAACTCAATACCAGGCGGTGTCAAAGGAAGGCCCTAAAAATTGCCAAAGTCTCCAGCCACCCTAGTCATAGACTGCAAGCGGTACCGGAGCTCCAAGTCTAGGTCCAAAAGGGTTCTTAACCTTCTACTCCCAAAACCAAAATACCAGTATTCACGCTAACCTGTTCCAACTGGACAGGATTTAGAAGAGCGAGTGCCAACTAGACCGCAGTTAGGCAGACACACACACAGAGTCAGAGAGAGAGCGAAAGAGAAAGAGAGAGAGAGAGCAAAAGAGAGAGAGAGTGCGAGAGAAAGAGAGAGAAAGAGAGAGAGAGAGTGCGAGAGAAAGAGAGAGTGCTAGAGAAAGAGCGAGTGCGAGAGAGAGCGAGCGAGAGAGAGAGAGGGAGCCACCCTAGTCATAGACTGCAAGCGGTACCAGAGTGCCAAGTCTAGGTCCAAAAGGGTTCTTAACAGCTTCTACTCCCAAGCCATAAGACTCCTGAACAGCTAATCAAATGGCTACCCGGACTATTTGCACCCCCCACTTTTACGCTGCTGCTACTCTGTTATTATCTATGCATTGTCACTTTACCTCAACCTACATAAAACATATTACCTCCACTAACCTCTGTATATCTGTATATAGCCTCACTACTGTTATTTTATTGTTGCTCTTTAATGATTTGTTATTTTTTTGATTTGTTATTTTTATGTTTACATTTGTCATTTTTAATTTTTTTCAGTTTATTTTAGTAAGTACTTAACACTTATTTTTCTAAAAATGGCATTGTTGGTTAAGGGCTTGTAAGTAAGCATTTCACTGTAAGGTGAAATTGTGACAAATTCCATGTCCTTGTTGGATAACAAGTAAACAACTCCCCTATCACAACATGATCAACATAAATGCGTCTCTACCCCAATAAAAACATGGTGCTTATTGGCTGTCTACCATACAAGTCCAAACAGCCACTTCTTTTCTATTTTTCTTTGTCATAGAATTTTAAAAATAAATATATATTTTATAATTTAGAAAATAAAGTAGCCACCTAAAAATCTGCATTTTTGAAAACAGAGGGAAAATCTCTTACATCCCAATATGGCAAAACGTGCAGTCAAAACAAAATGTGCGCCAGGTCTACACACTGGTGAAACACAGAACACAGATATCTTATTGACTGCCCACTCTTGAAAGACAGTCCACCACCAATGTGAAAATAATGTAGGCGAATAGAACACATTAGATCTGGTAAAAGATGACACAAACAAAAAAAATGCTTTTTCTCAAAACGGATGTTTGCATAATTTTTGAAATGCAAGAGCAAGGTCAGACATTGATGTAGGATTCTAGGTGTAATTTAGAGGTTGTCCACAAGATGGCGGCAGTGTGTGCAAAGTTTCAGACTGATGCAGTGAAGAATTACATCACTACACAATATTTTGTATCAAATCTGCCCGGAGTTTGGTCAAATGTGCCGAATTGGTCAATTTATACATTTTCAAGTACATAACTATAAAGAACATACAAAAATGCTATGGTAATAAAACATTAAAGTTTACACTCTCCCAGGAATGTCATACATGATAGATCATTAGCTTTCCTACAGAACATACACTAACCATACACACAGCCAGATGGCCAGATGGCCAGATGGGTTGGGTGTGGAGCCAGAGACGGCATTGGGGTCAAACTGTAGAACCCAGTTCCTACATTTGAATATAAAAATGTATTTTATCAAACTAAGCTACATTTTATGTCTGGGACCCTCAGGATGACAAATCAGAGCAAGATTACTGAATGTAAGTACATTATTTACCTTCAGATGTGAATATATCAAACCAGTTGCCGTGATGTTTTGTTTTTGTGCACTATCCTCAAACAATAGCATGGTATTTTTTCGCTGTAATAGCTACTGTAAATTAGACACTGCAGTTAGATCAACAATAAGTTAAGCTTTCTGCCCATATAAGACATGTCTATGTCCCGGAAAATTGGCTGTTTACAACGTCATTCTAGTCACATTATCACATATTGAGCAACAACTGTCCTGGGCATCTGTCCAATGTCATCTGTGTACTGTACAAAGAGAACGGACAATGGAAATTGATGCACCGGTGAGGAGACTAAGAGTCTTTGTCTTTTGCCTCTTGAAAGTCAGGGCTCCAAAGGAAATAATTTTGGGACTGGTCAAATATGTAAGCAGGGCAACAACCTGGGCAAAGTTTTTGCAAAATGCCTAGTAGGGTGAATTGACTTTGGAGGCCATCCCAAAGAATCGGTGCAGCTCCTGGCAAGAAGTTGGCACAAGAAGGTTATTGATGGCCTCCACTTTTGCCCGGACCGGTCTGACTTTTCCTTGCCCCCGCACTTTCCGGAGATGCTTCAATGTTGCTTGGCCGATTTCACTAATTGACAGGTTAACTGTCATGCTGGAAGATGCAAATAGTTCAAACAGATTCCTAATGTTCTGAAGATGTCCTTGCCAAGTGGAGCTAAATACCACCACATCATCCAAATACGCGTGTAGACCATGTAGTATGATGTGCATGAGCTTTTGAAATGTGGATCTGGCATTTCGTAAACCGAACAGAAGACGAAGGTAGGAATACAAACTGTCAGGACTGACAAAAGCAGACAGCTCTTTGGCGTGCTCAGAGGGACCTGCCAATATCCCTTCAGCAGATCGAACTCGCTAATGTATTTAGCAGCACCAACATATCAGCACCAACATGGCACACACAATCGTCGACCCTGGGCAAAGGGTACAAGTTGACTTAGTAACGGCATCAAGTGTGCGAAAATCAGAACAAAATGCAAATACCCATCTGGCATAGTTACTAATATACGGGGCAAACTCCACGGACTGTTGCCTTGTTGTGTAATGCCATCCTCAAGCATGAACTCGCAGAGTTTGCCCGATAGGCATGCTGCTCCCATGCGAATTCAAGATGGCTTTATGATTCTTTCACAATTTGTGGAACTGTTGTCTGTATCCCTCTGGGCCCAAACCCAAAGGATAGCAGCTTTAACAGTGTCATAATCTGAATTCTGATCATGAGACAAAGCAGAATACACTTTCTGAGCTTTTCCCACAAGAACACTTTGGAGGAAAAGTGACCAGATATTTTGCGGCAATTTTAGGGACGTGGCTATCCGCTCAAACAGAGCAAAATACATGTCCACCTCCTTTTCATTGAAAGGCAGTACAAGCCGGCTTTTCGAAAAAGGTCAAACTTTGTTGAGGGTGCATCATGGCCGGAGTGCTTCCAGTTCTAGTGCTGCTTTGGTGCCTCTGATTTTTTCTGTTTTAAATTAAACTAATGGCCAGATCAAGCTCTAATTTATGTTGCTCCAATCTGTCCCCACACTCTTTCCTTATGCTTGAGTTGTAATTTCTGTTATCATTTTGCATTTAGTTTTCCCTCCCACATTTGCAGGTCTACAGGACTCACTCCACTGCCCGTAGCAACCTTTTCATCAGCCTCACTCTGACAGGATTCCCTTCTCCAACAAAACAGCTATTGCTTTTGACTGGGAAGGTGCTATACTGATGTCAAAATGCTTAGCAATGTGGATGCCTTGGTACATCGGTCTAGTACTTCCCAATTGGGTTTTTCTTTAAATGCTTTCACTTCAAAGTCCATGGCTTTATTTACTCTGCAACTTTCCACTGCTTCAAAGTGACTTGAGCGACTAGCAAATGAGCCACTGACAACCAAATCAAAACAGCTGGGGTTTTAAATGGGTTATTAAAGGCATCCATGGAGGGGTTCTACTGAGTGCTGGCCAAGCAACTCCAGTTGGGTCTTAAAAGATCCACACCATGGATACCCACTGAATTTGCCTGATATCAGACAACATAAAAAAAAGCACACCAATTTAGGATAGGGAGTGAAAACAAAATTGGAGAAATCTCAAACAAGGGAAAACACAAATGCAAAGGCTCTGTTCAACAACCTAAAACGGAAAAGCTAAACAGGTGTACCTCTTTTAACATCTCTTTTTCCAACAGAAGCACAAGGCCAGCAGCCCTTAAATCAGCTAAAGCCAGCACATTTGAAATAGCTTCTGACTAACGAGGACAACGGGAGCAACACCTCCTGATCAACAAGGGTAATTCCAATCAATATGCCACACCCAAAAAGAACCAACCTTGAAATAAAAAATGAATAACTTTTTAATTTCTATGAGCAATACATTTGACCCATATTTGAGCGTCAATACATTGAAGGCTTTTTAAGAAATTGCGCTTTGTACTGTCCCTCGGCTCCTGCTTCACATTCTTAAAATAATTGCCCTAAGACAGGGAATTTTTACTCCGATTAATGCCAGGAATTGTGAAAAACTGTGTTTTAATGTATTGTGTATGTAAACTTCCGACTTCAACTGTACATACATCACTAATTTATTTTAAGAATGGGAAATGTCAGAATAATAGTAGAGAGAATTATTTATTTCAGGTTTTATTTCTTTCATCACATTCCCAGTGGGTCAGAAGTTTACATACACTCAATTAGTATTTGGTAGCATTGCCTTTAAATTCTTTAACTTGGGTCAAACGTTATGGGTAGCCTTCCACAAGCTTTCCACAATAAGTTGGGTGAATTTTGGCCCATTCCTCCTGACAGAGCTGGTGTAACTGAGTCAGGTTTGCCTCCTTGCTCGCACACACTTTTTCAGTTCTGCCCACAAAACTGAGGTCAGGGCTTTGTGATGGCCACTCCAATACCTTGACTTTGTTGTCCTTAAGCCATTTTTGCTACAATTTTGGAAGTATGCTTGGGGTCATTGTCCATATGGAAGACCCATTTGCGACCAAGCTTTAACTCCCTGACTGATGTCTTGAGATGTTGCTTCAATATATCCACATAATTTCCCTACCTCAAGATGCCATCTATTTTGTGAAGTGCACCAGTCCCTCCTGCAGCAAAGCACCCCCAAAACATGATGCTGCCACCCCCGTGCTTCACGGTTGGGATGGTGTTCTTCAGCTTGCAAGCCTCCCCCTTTTCCTCCAAACATAACGATGGTCATTATGGCTGTTTTGGAGCAGTGGCTTCTTCCTTGCTGAGCGGTTATGTCGGTTATGTCAATATATGACTAGTTTTAATGTGGATATAGATACTTTTGTACCTGTTACTTCCAGCATCTTCACAAGGTCCTTTGCTGTTGTTCTGGGATTGATTTGCACATTTCGCACCAAAGTACGTTCATCTTTAGGAGACAGAACTCGTCTCCTATCTGAGCAGTATGATGGCTGAGTGGTCCCATGGTGTTTATACTTGCGTACTATTGTTTGTACAGAGGAACGTGGTACCATCAGGCATTTGGAAATTGCTCACAAGGATGAACCAGACTTGTTGAGGTCTCCAATTTTTTTTCTGAGGTCTTGTTCCTTAACAGGAAATTTGTGGAGTGGTTGAAAAACGAGTTTTTCGAGGGCCAACCAACGAGAGCGCACAGGTCGCAATGGTGGGTAGAGTATGGGGCTTTGGTGACAAAACGAATGGCACTGTGATAGACTGCATCCAGTTTGTTGAGGAGAGTGTTGGAGGCAATTTTATAGATGACATCACCGAAGTCGAGGATCGGAAGGATGGTCAGTTTTACGAGGGTATGTTTGGCAGCATGAGTGAAGGATGCTTTGTTGCGATATAGGAAGACAATTCTAGATTTCATTTTGGATTGGGGATGCTTAATGTGAGTCTGGAAGGAGAGTTTACAGTCTAACCAGACACCTAGGTATTTGTATTTGTCCAGAGTAGTGATGCTGGACAGGCGAACTGGTTGAATATCATGCATTTCGTTTTACTTGCATTTAAGAGCAGTTGGAGGCCACGGAAGGAGAGTACTATGGCATTGAAGCTTGTCTGGAGGTTAGGTAAGACAGTGTCCAAAGAGGGGCCAGAAGTATACAGAATGGTGTCGTCTGCGTCGAGGTGTATCAGAGAATCACCAGCAGCAAGAGCAACATCATTGATGTATACAGAGAAGAGAGTCGGCCTGATGATTGAACCCTGTGGCACCCCCATAGAGACGGACAACAGGCCCTCCGATTTGACACACTGAACTCTATCAGAGAAGTAGTTGGTAAACCAGACGAGGCAATCATTTGAGAAACCAAGGCTGTCGAGTCAATGAATACGGCTGCACAGTAATGTCTCTTATTGATGGCGGTTATGATATCGTTTAGGACCTTGAGCGTGGCTGAGGTGCACACATGACCAGCTCTGAAACCAGATTGCATAGCGGAGAAGGTACGGTGGGATTCGAAATGGTCAGTAATCTGTTTGATAACCTGGCTTTCAAAAACCTTAGAAAGACAGGGTAGGATAGACATAGGTCTGTAGCAGTTTGGGTCTAGAGTGTCTCCGCCTTTGAAGAGGGGGATGACCGCGGCAGCTTTCCAATCTTTGGGAATCTCAGACGATACGAAAGAGGCTAGTAATAGGGGTTGCAACAATTTCGGCAGATAATTTTAGAAAGAGAGGGTCCAGATTGTCTAGCCTGGCTGATTTTTGTAGGGGTCCAGAGTTTGCAGCTCTTTCGGAACATACAGGGCCGAATACTTTCGCAAGGCACTGTATCTGGATTTGGGTAAAGGAGAAATGGTGGGGGCTTTGACGGGTTGCTGTGGAGGGTGTCGGGCAGTTGACCGGGGTAGGGGTAGCCAGTTGGAAAGCATTGCCAGCCGTAGAGAAATGCTTATTGAAATTCTCAATTATAGTGGATTTATCAGTGGTGACAGTGTTTCCTAGCCTCAGAGCAGTGAGCAGCTGGGAGGACTTTACAGTGTCCCAGAACTTGTGTCCCAGAGCTTATTCTCCATGGACTTTACAGTGTCCCAGAATTTGTTTGAGTTAGTAGAAAAAGCTAGCCTTAGCATTCCTAACTGTCTGTGTATATTGATTCCTAACTTCCCTGAAAAGTTGCATATCACGGGGGCTGTTCGATGCTAATGCAGAACGCCACAGGATGTTTTTGTGCTGGTCAAGGGCAGACAGGTCTGGAGTGAACCAAGGACTATATATATTCCTAGTTCTAAATTTTTTGAATGGGGCATGCTTATTTAAGATGGTGAGGAAGGAATTGGAATCCTCGGGCAGATTATGTCGGTATTCCAGTCATAGAGGATCGGTGGGGTTCCGTGCCCCGTACCGGCAGTAGAAGGGGTTCGGATATTGTAGCCCAGGAGTGAACCGGGAGATGGGTCTAGCATGGGCTAGCCCCAGGCTAGTTGGTGCTAGCTCCGGGATGGAAATGTTAGCCAGGAGTAGTCAACCCGGGTTGCGGTTATCTAGCTGTGATGATCCAGATGAAAAGGTTCAGATTTTGTGGTAGGAATTTAGGGATATGGAGAGAAAAATAGCTCCGGTATGCTCTGTTTTGAAGTGCGTTGTATGAACTGACGAAAGCTTTCCGAGCTAAAGGTTAGCCGATGACCGCTAGCAGTGGTTAGCTGATTGATAACTGGTAGCTAGTTAGCTAGCTAGCTTCAGTTGAGGTATTCCAGTTCGGAGGTAAATATAAATAATTTACGGGGAAAAAAACAGATCCATACCACATTGGGTGAGGCGGGTTGCAGGAGAGTATTTTGAAGTTGAGGTTTAGGGAAAATATTAAAAAGAATGCGAAGAAGAATATATATACACATGGGACGAGACAAGACAAAGACAAAGACGTCTGACTGCTACGCCATCTTGGATACCACAATCTTCCTTAAGGATATATTTTAATTGATTGCACCTCAATATCTAAATTGATTTTGATTAGGATGATGACACCATTTTAATTTCTTAACATTTTAAATGTATTTCCATCTCACTCTTTTTCCCTGGACACTTCGTCCTAACAAAATGAATGACTTTCCTATAGACAATAAATATGGTAATATTTCTCCTTTAGCCTTTGCTCTTCTTTTCATATTATCAGCCGAACCGTTTGAATTATAGCTAGCTATACTCTATTCACCAATTACCATGATGCGCTATATTTTGAGATGCCTACCTCTATCAAATACAATTTTCTTTATTTTTTATTATCCATATTTACCAATACTTACCAGAATCAATACCATAATCCATGTGTACTTACTGGGTTAAATTGACAAAGAACATCAACCATGTATATAGCCTTTTAGAACATAATACATGGAATGATACAGGAGCTAGTATACTATGCGTGGGATGGTATTTTTCAATGACTTGTGTGAGAATACCACAGTTGATTTGAATTATTCACAGTATTTTGTGAAAAGAGGACTTTTAAATAGAAAATATTGTACATGTACCGGCACAAAATTCAGAACATCTCATTAAACAAATTCTACATATGGTGTCGGGACAAAGCTGTGGACATCATACAGCAGAAATGATGAAATATAGTTATTTGAAGTCAATCACATTATTAATTACAAATTATAGTGCATGCATTGTAGCTGGTTATATTGTGTATGTTTCAGGGTGGTCTGGATTGTCCATGGACTCAGCTGGAGAAACAAAACATGATTATTTTAATAGTTTTTCAATCATATAATTGTAATTCATAGATGAAAGCTCTTCTTTATTCACTGATTTAATCAGTACTCCCTGTTGGGTTATTGCCTGAATGTTTTATATTTTGCACATAATAGAACTCCCTGTTCTTACCTCTCAGGCAAGAAATGGTGGAGGACTATACATATTTGAACAGTCAGTTTAGGTATAAACTGGAGCAATATTATCTAATGACAGTTATTCTTTCAATCACGTTTGCAAAATGTTCAGATGTAAATGATATATTTTCTAAAATCTAAGTCCAAAACTCTAAACTGATAACACATGCAATGTCCATGTTCAGAATCTTTTGATTGTGCATTCAAACATCTTTCACCCCAGAGTCATTCAGGCAAAATCCACATTTTCCTTGAAACACCATAAGAACATTTAGTTTAGCTCCCAATATTCATGATAGGCTCATCATTTAGGCATTTAAACTTCCATTTAATCCAATAGCAAAAACTACAAGATACACATTTCAAAATGGTTATTTTTGAATTGCTGAATAGAAAGAACAGGGAGTATGGCTACGCCAGGTAGGAGACCTGCGCAAACTCCCTGTGCTTACCGGGGGGCTAGAGAGACCTGGCAGGCACCGTGTTATGCTGTGGTGCGCACGGTTTCTCCAGTGCGGGTGCATAGCCCGGTGCGGTACATTCCAGCTCCGCGTATCGGCCGGGCTAGAGTGAGCGTCGAGCCAAGTGCCATGAAGCCGGCTCTACGCATCTGGTCCCCAGTGCGTGGTTCACCTGCATAGCCCAGTGCGGGCTATTCCACCTCGCCGCACTGGCAGGGCAACCGAGAGCATTCAACCAGGTAAGGTTGGGCAGGCTCGGTGCTCAAGAGCTCCAGTGCGCCTGCACGGTCCGGCCTATCCAGTACCACCTCCACACCCCAGCCCTCCGGTAGCAGCTCCCCGCACCAGGCTTCCTGTGCGTGTTCTCGGCCCAGTACCACCAGTGCCAGCACCACGCATCAGGCCTACAGTGCGCCTTGCCTGTCCAGCGCTGTCAGAGCCTTCCTCCTCTACAGCGCTGCCGGAGTCTCCCGCCTGTTCAGCGCAGTTAGAGCCTTCCTCCTCTTCCGCCTGTTTAGCGCTGCCAGAGCCTTCCGCCTCTACAGCGCTGCCGGAGTCTCCCGCCTGTTCAGAACTGCCAGTCTGCAAGGAGCTGCCAGTCTGCATAGAGCTGCCAGTCTGCATAGAGCTGCCAGTCTGCATAGAGCTGCCAGTCTGCAAGGAGCTGCCAGTCTGCATGGAGCTGCCAGTCTGCAAGGAGCTGCCAGTCTGCATTGAGCTGCCAGTCTGCATTGAGCTGCCAGTCTGCATTGAGCTGCCAGTCCGCAAGGAGCTGCCAGTCTGCAAGGAGCCGCCAGAGCTGCCAGTCTGCAGGATGCCGCCAAAGCTGCCAGTCTGCAAGGAGCCGCCAGAGCTGCCAGTCTGCAAGGAGCCGCCAGAGCCGCCAGTCAGCATAGAGCAGCCAGGGCCACCAGTCAGCATGGAGCAGCCAGGGCCGCCAGTCAGCATGGAGCAGCCAGGGCCGCCAGTCAGCATGGAGCAGCCAGGGCCGCCAGTCAGCATGGAGCAGCCAGAGTCGCCAGTCAGCATGGAGCAGCCAGTCGCCATGGAGCAGCCAGAGCAGCCAGTCAGCATGGAGCAGCCAGAGCTGCCAGTCAGCATGGAGCAGCCAGTCAGCATGGAGCAGCCAGTCAGCATGGAGCAGCCAGAGTTTCCAGTCAGCATGGAGCAGCCAGAACTGCCAGTCAGCCAGACTCTTCCAGATCTGCCAGTCAGCCAGACTCTTCCAGATCTGCCAGTCAGCCAGACTCTTCCAGATCTGCCAGTCAACCAGACTCTTCCAGATCTGCCAGTCAACCAGACTCTTCCAGATCTGCCAGTCAACCAGACTCTTCCAGATCTGCCAGAACTGCCAGCCAGCCGGGATCTGCCAGAGCCAACTACCTGCCTGGGCTTCCTCTCAGTGCTGAGCTTCCTCTCAGTGCTGAGCTTCCTCTCAGTGCTGAGCTTCCTCTCTGTCCCGAGCTACCCCTCAGTCCCGAGCTACCCCTCAGTCCCGAGCTACCCCTGTCCCGAGCTGTCCCTCTGTCCCGAGCTGTCCCTCTGTCCCGAGCTGCCCCTCTGTCCCGAGCTGCCATTAAGGAGGGTCGCCTATCTAGGGACGCTAAGGAGGTGGACTAAGACTATTATGGAGTGGGGTCCACGTCCAGCGCCAGAGCCGCCACCGCGGACAGATGCCCACCCACACCCTCCCCTATAGGTTTAGGTTGTGCGTCCGGAGTCCGCACCTTGGAGGGGGGGTACTGTCACGTTCTGACCATCGTTCGTGTGTGTTTTCCTTGTTTTAGTGTTGGTCAGGACGTGAGCTGGGTGGGCATTCTATGTTGGATGTCTTGTTTGTCTATTTCTATGTCTGGCCTGATATGGTTCTCAATCAGAGGCAGGTGTTAGTCATTGTCTCTGATTGGGAACCATATTTAGGTAGCCTGGGTTTCACTGTGTGTTTGTGGGTGATTGTTCCTGTCTCTGTGATTTCACCAGATAGGGCTGTTTAGGTTTTCGTTACGTTAATTACGTTCTTTGTTTTGTAGTGTTTGTATCGATTCGTGTTTTACGTTTGTTTATTAAACATGGATCGCAATCTACACGCCGCATTTTGGTCCGACTCTCCTTCACATACAGAAAACCGTGACAATGTCTTAGGTCAGTTTGGATCACCACTTTATTTTAAGAATGTGAAATGTCAGACTAATAGTATAGAGAATGATTTATTTCAGCTTTTATTTCTTTCATCACATTCCCAGTAGGTAAGAAGTTTGCATACACTCGTATTTGGTAGCATTGCCTTTAAATTCTTTAACTTGGGTCAAACGTCCAACAATAAGTTGGGGGAATTTTGGCCCATTCCTCCTGACAGAGCTAGTGTAACTGAGTCAGGTTTGTAGGCCTCCTTGCTCGCACACGCCTTTTCAGTTCTGCCCAAAAATGTTCTATATGATTGAGGTCTTTGTGATGGCCAGTCCAATACCTTGACTTTGTTGTCCTTAAGCCATTTTGCCACAACTTTGGAAGTATGCTTGGGGTCATTGTCCATATGGAAGACCCATTTGCGACTGATCTTTAACTTCCTGACTGATGTCTTGAGATGTTGCTTCAATATATCCACATCATTGTCCTACCTCATGATGCCATCTATTTTGTGAAGTGCACCAGTCCCTTCTGCAGCAAAGCACCCCACAACATGATGCTGCCACCCCCGTGCTTCACGGTTGGGATGGTGTTCTTCGGCTTGCAAGCATCCCCCTTTTTCCTCCATACATAACAATGGTCATTATGATCAAACAGTTATGTTTTTGTTTCATCAGACCAGGGAACATTTCTCCAAAAAGTACCATCTTTGTCCTCATGTGCAGTTGCAAACCGTAATCTGTCTAATTTATGACGGTTTTGGAGCAGTGGCTTCTTCCTTGCTGAGTGGTCTTTCAGGTTATGTTGATATAGGACTCGTCTTACTTTGGAAATAGATGCTTTTGTACCCATTTCCTCCAGCATCTTCACAAGGTCCTTTGTTGTTGTTCTGGGATTGATTAGCACTTTTCGCACCAAAGTATGTTCATCTCTAGGAGACAGAACGCATCCCCTTCCTGAGTGGTATGACAGCTGCTTGGGTCAATGGTATTTATACTTCTGTACTATTGTTTGTACAGATGAACGTGGTATATTCAGGCGTTTGGAAATTGCTCCCAAGGATGAACCAGACATGTGGAGGTCTCCACTTTTTTTCTGAGGTTTTGGCTGATTTCATTTGATTTTTCCATTATGTCAAGCAAAGAGGCACTGAGTTTGAAGGTAGGCATTGAAATACATCCACATGTACACCTCCAACTGACTCAAAAGATGTTAATTAGTCATGTTTTCTTAAGCCATAACATCATTTCTGGTATTTTCTAAGCTGTTTAAAGGCACAGTCAACTTAGTGTATGTAAACTTCTGACCCACTGGAATTGTGATTAAGTGAAATAATCTGTCTGTTAACAATTGTTGGAAAAATTTCACAAAGTATGACATTACCCCATAATGACGAAAACAGGTTTTTAGAAATGTTTGCAAATGTATAAATAAAGGTATTCAGACCCTTTTCTATGAGACTCGTGTTTCCATTGATCATCCTTGAGATTTCTCTACAACTTCATTCAATTGATTTTGGCCAAATATTTCTGCTGGCCCATGGACTAATGTGGTATATCATTATTTGTGTTCTATGGGCGTAATATAAGTATTTACTCCCAAACCATGCTCTCTTGCCTGGAGGTGCTGAATTTTGCATCTATTAGGCCTACATTATCAATGAAATTAACCTTTGCAAGAATGTTATTTTAATATTTGTTGTGTGTGCTCATTTCTCTTGTGTTTTTTTGACACATTAGATGACATTTACATAGTTATTACATTACATAATCAAAGGGTGTTCATATAGGTAAATCATTATGATGTTTGATAAGGAATTATTAAATGTTTTGTTATACAACAATCTATGTTTTAGTAAAGACATATATTGGCCCATGCACTCTGCATTTATGAAAAACCTTTTGCGTGAGCATGTTGGACCAGTTATGTTCCAGTTGGATGGAGTCTTATCCCAGGTGGCACTAATGCTGTTGCTCTTGTTGCTCTTGTGAGCAACCTGCTACTGCCTAAGGAGAGTGGTTGAAATTTGTTTTGGATAACTGTGTCAGCGATGTAAGCCTGTGGTGGTGGCAGTTGTAAACGCCATGTATTTTTAGTAGCTACAAGCATTGCATGATGAGCAGTGATGTATCATCATGCATAATGGCAAAATTAGACCTGTGCTCTGCCACTGCATGTCCACGACACCGACTCAGCCAACTCTAACCTTTTTTATTATAGGCTACTGTGGGTTGGTCCCGATTTCAACCCTATCTAAGTAAGTAATTGCATGATTTTCATATTTAATATTCACATTGACTGTCTAGCCTACTCCTATCGATATATTTTGAATGACTATATGTATGCCTACTGGCCTTAATCCAAGGAATGTTTTATTTCGTCACTAGGGAATGTTGCCAAACTCAAAGGCTGACGGCAAAAAGGAACTCAAGGACTTTGGAAGCGAACTTCGTCCATACACAAACTTGCAGCAAACCAAACATTCTTAAAACCAAGCATTCAACTGTCCTATCGGGGTGTTCAGTTGTTTGATGACTTTTGTAGGTGCTCGTTTGTAGGCTATAACCTTTAAATGAATATTAAACGTTAGGATAGGCCAACTGGAG
This sequence comes from Oncorhynchus clarkii lewisi, assembly GCF_045791955.1. Classification (NCBI taxonomy): domain Eukaryota; kingdom Metazoa; phylum Chordata; class Actinopteri; order Salmoniformes; family Salmonidae; genus Oncorhynchus; species Oncorhynchus clarkii. Next base: position 37,480,974 of record NC_092156.1, read on the forward strand.
GAGTTTCATAGGTGAAACAGGCAGCGCTTCTCTCCGGCAACGCATTTGCCATATTGGACACAGACAATTTTTACCATTGCACACTCTCAAGAGGAAGAAAAAACACGATTATAGTCCATCGACAGAACTCATCACTTCAGGCAGTTTCATTTTCGCCTTCATGAATGGTGAGCGCAAATCTGTCATGAAGGATATTTCTGCTGGCTATATGTCAAAATGTATGGATCCGTGAGCAAAATGTTAATCAAATGTTTTATTTATGAAATAACGACATATTCGTTTTCATAAACGTTTTTATTTAAACTGGGTAAATAGTGTGTGGTTTAGGCTACAAACTTCTGACAAAAAACTGTTAAATTACGCAATAGGGCAATCCTCCTATTTTTTTAAGGCTCAGTCTAATTATTGCCTCATTGTTTTGTTAACTGGAATAGGGCTATGACTTTAAACTCTTATTAATGTGGCCTACTTGATCAATTCCGTTTTCTTAAACATTTTTTCAACTCTGACGGCCTATCAGCGTAAACGCCTTTTTTTGGACTATGGAGATTCCAGTTGGATTAGGAGGAGTTTGTGACTCCCCAAACATAGTTTTTCGCGGACCTTTCCAAAACGTTTTCCACAACGTGAAAGCTACACTGCCTAGTAACACTACTGTCACCGAAACCTTGGACTTTTCTAGTTCGTACAGTTTCATGCAGAATAAACACCCCTGGGAGATGCGCCAAACTAACCGGCAATCACCCCGAAAAGAAATATCGTCAGGGACGGCTCGCAATTCTGACATTGAAGTGAAGGAAGATGACAGCATTAGTTTTTCCAGAACACTCGAATCGGATGCAAGACGTATCCATTTTGCCAAAAGCTCAACAGGAAACAAAACCGGGTTTTCCTCTGTGAACGAATTAGACTATCCAAACGCGAATGGATACGGATCCGGTCGCCCTGGACCGTTAGCCTGCAACACTAAACAACAGTGCTGTCAACCAGCTGTGCCCCATCACGGAGTGGAGTTAAGTCCTAACAGTTACGCCCGTGTGGCGAACAGTTGTTCCAATTCTGCCTGCACAACCATATCAGAAACGGCGAGGGAGCTCTGCAACGCTGTCTCTGTGTCGCTGGGATTGACCATGGACTTGAATGAGATGAATGACCTGGGACCTAATTACGCACCATCCAGTGCAAATGACCAAAGTCAAGGCAACTATTTGTTTCAGGTGCCTCTATTGAATTGTTCTGGAGCTGAAGAAAACGTCTCCATTACAGAATACAAATGCCCTAGTGAGCGCAATGCCAGGCCACTACAAAGTGATACACGAGTTAAGATGTTTAAAAGTTCCCCAGCAAATGACCTTACAGAAGAAGTGGCGACCATGGAGCACCTTAGCTCCAGACATCCATCCACAGGTGAACAGGAATTTAGACTGAATGAAAAGAGTGATGACCCGACTTCAAAAGAAACAGAGAATTCTCTGAGTACAAGAGCACGCTCTGCATCTTGTCATTTTGACCCACTGTTGCCAGCACACTTGGCACACTTCAGTCAAACTGACCCAGACAGAATCTCGTCTCATGTCATCCCAGCTCATGTCTGTGAAACTGGAGAAACAATGGAGGACAAATATGCTGACTACTTACAACAACAGTATAGTGTCAAGATAAAATATGAGGCCATTAGTAATGAACCTGCCGGAACGTCATGGGGTTCTCAGTACAACGGGTATAATGACAATGACAACACACAATATGGACCGAGGCAGGGTATGAATCCATACAGTGCGGGACCAGACTCCGGGTTCATTTGTAACCCTTATGAATATGAGCGGGGTGGTGGTCTGGTGCGCAGAGAGCGGCCAACTTCTGAGCAGTGGTACCCGGGCGGGATGCTAGGGAGGATGCCCTATCCCAACTCCCCGTACTTAAAGAATGAGGTCGGTGACTGGCTGGATGTCTCTTACACAGATGCCAGGTAAGAAGGTTATTAAAACTCACAAATTCACAAACACTTTACATTACAGTGCCCTTATTAAGGGGTAATTAACCTACATGTTTAAATGCAGTGTAACAAAGCAATCTTTCACCTGTCAAGTTTTACAATGTTATGGGCTGCATAATTCTTCATTCCCTCTTCCAACAGACTATCACAATGTACTTACTCTATAGTAGACTACTTTTATATTTATGATGTATTTGATCAAAAACAAAATCAACGACCCCATTGTCAAATGGTTATATTGCAAATTATATAGTGCTGTATTGTATTATCTTCATGAATGTACAACATCAGTAGTAACAATGACTTCTGCATGAGTTAGACCACTATTGATTCTGAAAAGGATAGCTGTGAATAGTGTTGAAGGAACAGAAAAAAGACCACATTTTACCAGTTCAGATTTTTTAAACATAGAGGAATTGCAAAGTTTCACCTCCATATCTTCATGATCACACTCCAGTCAGCTTTGGGGTTTCCCATTGATGCACATGTCTTTCTCTCAGGGACTTTGCAGACAAGGCAAACAAGGTAATTTGTTAGGCACTTGCTCATTACAGCAAATAAAGATGTTATCAGCCTACTTTGTAGCCTACTTTGAGCATCTATAGTTATAAGCTCTGAATAGTGTATGCCCAGAGTGCTTGTCTGTTTTGCTTTTTTAAACAGGACGTTCTAGGCTTCGTTAGAACTTATGTAAATGATGTTGTGTGTATATCTTTGTCCTCTGATTTAATTGGACACAAAGCCACAAGCCACATGACTTAAGTATTTGTTGTGTACAGATCCATGGAACAGTTCTCAACAGTAAAATAATACATTTGTTAGGCTACTTTGAAGTGTTTCCAACATATATTTGGTCAACCTGCATGTAGAATGTGCAACTAATATCATGCAAAATCTCTGCAAAGTAAGCATTGCATTTGTAGTGTCTATATTACACTGAGTACAGTCCTTGAGCAAATGCTAGTTGTCTTAATGTTTTACTCACAGTGGTTTGATGCTTGGTGTAGTTGTAGTAGGATAGATAAAATGACGCGAAAGAGAGCCCTTATTGGACCAAGCATGGTCTGAAGTTCCGTGATCAGGATCATTGCGCAATACTAGAATCCCAGTTTTTACTATTCAATATCTGGTTTTGCATATTGTTTAAGTTTGAGAAGCAGGAATCTCAAATTACCAGAAAACAGACATTTACTTCCTTTCTGAGCTAATTTTTTAGCAAATATCTGAGCAAATGTTGCTAAATATTCTTGTTACTCTCACCTGGAGGTTGACACACTCATTTAACTTCCTGCTCTTTATTTCTGAGGAAAGGTTGCTAAATGAAAGCTGTAACTGTATAGTGTAATGTATATGGTGTACATAATTTTCATTCAACAGTACTGTATGTGCTCAGAAATTTGCCCAGAGAGGTAGTAAAATCAATCTCAACTTTAAAGGGGAACTGTAATGTTTCAAGAACTTATCATGTAGCCTACAGAGTAAGAGGAAGACATTATATACAGACTAGATGCTCTGTGAAGATTGACTTCTAAGAGTCAGTAACAATTCAATGAACAGACTTTAATCTTACACACAAGACATCACATACCCTAACACTGAATGGAGGGAGAATCTGTTATCGGTCCAGCCACAATGTTTTTAATTTCACTCCAAAAATAGCTACCAATGTTCTCAACTCCCATATATTCAGAACAAGAAATGCTATAAAATCATGTTTACAGTATAAACTGTTTACTAACATGATCATATGAGACGTGGACCTCTATTAATTTAAATTCAGGAAATATCTCAAACAAATGTCTTCCTTCCTGCCCTGTGAGAAATCTTTCTCTAAATCAGACTGATTTGGTGTTCAAATGTGATTACACAATATGCAGTAATCACATAATAATACAGTTGGACACATCCATTCCTTCTGTAAAGCTTGTTAAAGTAAAATACTAATTGTATGTGCCATGTTTAAGCATGAGAAATGATCATGAAGATATTAAGACATCATTTTTAGATGTGGGTTGAGAGACATGTCTCTGTCTGCAACTTGAAACTCAGCGATACAGCAATTATGTTCAACCAGAAGACAAAGAAGCATCTCTATAATATCTGTTAAAGGGAGAATTATTTCTCTAATTTCAGGATAATAGTGCATCTTTGGTGCCCTTACTTGTTGATTAATTTTGCCCTGTAGTTTTCTAATTTGCTACTTGCATTTACAAGATGTTTCTAAGATATTGAAGTGGTATTGAAATTATAATCAAACAATTGCATGTATTTTAATGGGTAGCAATAGCATCAGATTTGCAGGTTTGCGTGTATTTCTCATTTCCACATTGTCACAAATATGTACATTTAGGACTACTTTGATTAATGTCATGAGATAGAGAAAGTTCTATATAAGGTAACTATGGTGACGTACTTTACTGTCCGTTTGACAGCAACCCAACATTATTCATACACATGGCCTTATTTTAGAATCCCTTTGTCTCTCTTGGAGAGCTCATCTCTATACGTTTTAACATGGTCTAATAGGCCCATTATAACTCATCCCTAGCTTGAGTTCCCATGTGAATTTCATTGTTTATTGAATTACCCCCCATAGACAAAATAGTATTGTCTCTGTCAGAAAATGCTTCACAGTGTGGCATTGACACTTACATTGTTCTGGGCTGCAGTATAACAGCAGTAACTACAATTCAACCAAACATAGACCTAATACATCACATTAGGTGCTTTTAAGAGTGGTATTTTTGTCCATATAAACAGTAACCCCCCCCTTCTGGTGTACATTGTGTGTATACGTTCCTAGAAATATAGCCAGCTTGTTACTGTGAAGGTACAACCAGACCATGTATTTTCAATTACACATGATGTTCTTGTGTGCGGGCGGCAGGTAGCCTAGCGGTTAAGAGCGTTGGGCCAGTAACCGAATAAGCGCTGGTTTGAATCACCAGGCCGGGAAGATGTAAAAATCTGCCATTCTGTCCATGAGCGAGGCAGTTAACCCCCAACAACAAGTGCTGCCCGGGCGCCAATGATGTCAATTATGGCAGCTCCCGCATCTTTCTGATTCAGAGGGGTTGGGTTAAATGCAGAAGACACATTTCGGTTGAATGCATTCAGTTGCGCAACTGACTTGGTATCCCCCTTTCCCCATTGTAATAGCTTCCTCGGTTGGATGGTTTTATAAGCAATGTACTGTATGATCCAAGGGTATATATTATTTGAATAGACTGGAACTACACTATATTTACAAAAGTATATGGACACCCCTTCAAATTAGTGGATTCAGCTATTTCAGTCACACCCATTGCTGACAGGTGTATAAAATCGAGCACATAGCCATGCAATCTCCATAGTCAAACATTGGCAGTAGAATGGCCTTACTGAAAAGCTCAGTGACTTTCAACTTGTCATCGTCATAGGATGCCACCTTTCCAACAAGTCAGTTTGTCAAGTTTCTGCCCTGCTAGATCTGCCCCAGTCAAATGTAAATGTTGTTAATGTGAAGTGGAAACTTCAAGGAGCAACAATGGCTCAGCCGCAAAGTGGTAGTCCACACAAACTCACAGAATGGGACCTCCGAGTGCTGAAGCGCGTAGCGCGTAAAGAAAAACTGTCCTTAGTTGCAACACTCATTAACGAGCTACAAACTCCCTCTGGAAGCACGGTCAGCACAAGAACTGTTCGTCGGGAGCTTCATTTAATGGGTTTCCATTGCCGAGCAGCCGCACACAAGCCCAAGATCACCATGCGCAATGCCAAGCATCGGCTAGAGTGGCGTAAAGCTCCCCGGAGCAGTGGAAACATGTTCTCTGGAGTGATGAATCACACTTCATCATTCTGACAGTCCGAATCTGTGTTTGGCGGATGCCAGGAGAATGCTACCTGCCCCAATGCGTAGTGCCAACTGTAAAGTTTGGTGGAGGAGGAATAATGGTCTGAGGCTAGACCTTTCAGTTCCAGTGAAGGGAAATCTTAATGCTACAGCATACAATGACATTCTAGATGATTCTATGCTTCCAACTTTGTGGCAACAGTTTGGGGAAGGCCCTTTCCTGTTTCAGCATGACAATGCTCCCGTGCACAAAGCGAGGTCCATACAGAAATTATTTGTCGAGATCGGTGTGGAAGAACTTGACTGGCCTGCAAAAAGCCCTGACCTCAACCCCATTGAACACCTTTGGGACGAATTGGAATGTCGACTGTGAGCCAGGCCTAATCGCCAAACATCAGTGCCCCGACCTCACTAATGCTCTTGTGGGTAAATGGAATCAAGTCCCCGCAGTAATGTTCCAACATCTAGTAGAAAGCCTTCCCAGAAGTGTGGAGGCTGTTGTAGCTGCAAAGGGGCGACCAACTCCATATTAATGCCCATCATTTTGAAATGAAATGTTCCACGAGCAGGTGTCCACATACTTTTGGTCAAGTAGTGTTTCACCAACCACGTTACATAGATGTTAGAGGGTAAAGGATACAGTGCCTATAGAAAGTCTACACCCCTCTTGGATTTCTTCACATTTTGTTACAAGTACAATTAGGATTAAAATGTATTTAATTGTTATTTTTTTGTCAACGTTCTACACAAAATATACTAATGTCAGTGGAAGAAATTTACAAAAATTTGTTTAAGATTCATTTAAAAATAAACACTAATATACCTTGATTACAGCTTTGAGTCTTCATCATTAAGTCTCATTAGAGCTTTGCATACCCGTATTGTGCAATATTTGCCCATTATAATTTTCCCAATTTTTCAAGCTCTGTCAGGGTTTTGGGGATAATGACTAAACTGCAATTTACAAGTCTTGCAATATATTTTCAAGCAGATTTAAGTCTAAACTGTAACTTGGCCACTCAGGAACATTCACTCCCTTTTTGATAAGCAACTCCAGTGTCGATTTGGCTTTGTGTTGTAGGTTATTATCAAATCAAATCAAACTTTCGGTCTGGCTGGCCATCCGGTTGGCCATTTTGATTAGTTGTTCAGCAGTCTTATGGCTTGGGGGTCAGTCTATGACTTTGGTGACTGGAGTCTTTGACAATTTTTGGGCCTTCCTCTGACACCGCCTAGTATATAGGTCCTGGATGTCAGGAAGCTTGGCCCCAGTGATGTACTTGGGCCAAACGCATTACCCTCTATAGCGCCTTACGGTCAGATGCTGAGCAGTTGCCATACCAGGCAGTGATGCAACCGGTCAGGATGCTCTCGACAGTGCAGCTGTAGAACTTTTTGAGAATCTGGGGACTCATGCCAAGTCTTTTCAGTCTCCTGAGGGGGAAAAGGTGTTGTCGTGCTGAATCAGGTTAGGATTCCTCTAGGATTTTGCCTGTACTTAGCTCCAGCCCGTTTCTTTTCATCCTGAAAAACTCCCCAGTCTTTGCAGATGTCAAGCATACCATTCCCGTGATGGAGCCACCACCATGCTGTGATGTGTTGTTGGATTTGCCCCAAACATAAGGCATTGCATTTAAGCCAAAAAGTGTATTTCTTTGCCGTGTTTGTTGCAATATTAGTTTAGTGCCTTGTTGCATACATATGCATGTCTTGGAATTTTTATTCTGTATATTTGTGTTCGTCATTTCACTTATTTAGGCCATTATTGTAGAGTCACGACAATGTTGTTGATCCACCCATCACAGCCATTGAACTCTTTCGCTGTTCTAAAATCACCAATGGCCTCATGGTGACATCCCTAAGCAGTTTCCTTCCTGTCCTTTAGCTCAGTTCAGAAGGAAGACTGCATCTCTGATGTGTCTGGGTGGTTTGATACATCGTCCATCCATATACAATTTTTTACTTCACCATGCTTAAAGAGATATTCAATGTCTGATTTGTTATTTTTCCCCTTCTATCAATCACTGTCCTTCTTTATGAGGCTTTAAAAAGCTCCCTGGTCTTTTAGTTGAATCTGTGCTTGAAATTCAATACTTGACTGAGGGACCTTACAGATATTTTAGGTACAGTATGTGGAACAGAGGAAGGGGCAGTCATTCAATTTAACTTGATATATAACAAAATATAATTTGTTAAGCCAAATTTGACTTCTGAACTCTTTTAGGCTTGCCTCAACAAAGGGGATGAATACTTATGCAGGGACTATATGGTAGTTATTTCATTTGTATCATTATTTTTTCACTTTGACATTATGGAGTAATTTGTGTGGATCAATGACACAAAAATTACAATTACATCTATTTCAATCTCACTTTGTAACACAACAAAATGTGAAAAAAGTAAAAAAAATATAGACTTTCTATATGCACTGTAAATGTTAAAATTGGCCAGTAATAATATATATAATGTATATTATCAAATGAGAATATATACTGTAGTTCCAAAAAGGTCAGTACAGTGAGTAAACAGGAACATGGAAGTGTTGAAAAACAAGATAGACCTCAAAAAGGCTTGTTAGGCAAAGGGTCAATTAAGTTGTCCATTTCTGTTGCAGCAATTATGCTCTGTTTGGTGTGAAAATAGTTTTTTGCCTTACTCAGCAGTCACTGGCACCTAACACTTGTATTTTTGGGCTGCTACTTACCTTTAGCTGTCATCACCATGCCTATTTGCATATTTTTCATTATTAATGAAGATGAAGTTGTTCTACATTTTCCACATTATAGCAGCCAACCGTGTTTCCACCCAATATCACACAGGCGGTATAGTTCTTTACACTGTAAGTTTCAGGTTTAAAATAACAGTACAAATAGTTACCACCACATTACATTGACCATATTTACTTAACATTTCAGGGTGAGGGTTTGAGTTTGTAGTTACATCGAAAAATAACTACAACACCTGTTCTTTCCATGACATAGACTGACCAGGTGAGTCCAGGTGAAGCTATGATCCCTTATTTATGTCACTTGTTAAATCCACTTCAATCAATATAGATGAAGGGGAGGAGATAGGTTAAAGAAGGATTTTTAAGCCTTGAGACAATTGAGACATGGATTGGTTAAGTGTGCCAGTCAAAACAAAAGATTTAAGCGCCTTTGAATGGGGTATGGTAGTAGGTGTCAGGCACACCGGTTTGTGTCAAGAACTGCAACGCTAGTGGGTTTTTCATGCTCAACAGTTTGCCATGTGTATCAAGAATAGTCCACCACCCAAAGGACATCCAGCTAACTTGACACAACTGTGGGAGGCATTGGAGTCAACAACGCTTTTGACACCTTGTAGAGTCCATGCCCAGACGAATTGAGGCTGTTCTGAGGGAAAAATGGGGGGTGCAACTAAATATTAGGAAGGTGTTCCTAATGTTTGGTATACTCAGTGTATATGCCACTGACTTAGAAGGCATGTGCGCACGTGTGCTCTTTTTGAGAACAAAGGGCTGGATGCACTAATGCTCAGTAGGCCACTGCTGATGTTGATGACCTAACCATCCGATCCACTCATGGTGAATTTACCTGAGATTCTAAATTACTCTCCAAATTGCACCTTAAGCGTGCAAGTGCTGTGCTAATGACGATTCATATGTCAGCCACACACCACTCACAGTGTATTATCTGGATTCCACAGTCTGAAATGTCTAAGTGTTATGATGCAAGATTTATATCAGATCTGGAACTTACAAACCATATGGCTATTACAGTAGCTCCAATTGGCTTATGGGCTACATTCTTCATATCAGCCCTCCTCTACTCCAGCCAATAAGCTTACATAAAATACAGAATAGCTTATTTTGCTCATGTTGAGTAGTCATTCACTTAGGCTACATTTCATCGGGGGAAATGTTAGATGTCTGGGTTAGATGGGGTGGGTACAAAGAACATCTGCAAAATTCTGTGGGTACTTGGCAGGTCTGTGACAGAGTGAACAGTAATTTCTGAAGGAATACAATATAAAAGTTTCTTGTTTGTTATCCTCAATGATTTTGACAATACAATTTATATGTGGAGATTTTTCTGTGTTGTCAAAATGGTCAGAACCAGTCTGGGTGAAAGGAATTCCACTTTTCTAACCTTTTTCCGTTTCCCCCCTGCTTTGCCATGCCATGCCCCAGTTTACATTCATATTCTTACGCCATGTTGACATCCACAGGATATGCCATCAACAATATAATGTTCAGAAGTATTATCATCATCACATATCCTCATTTTGGATTTCCAACAATTCCAATTATTTCCTTAAAGGTTTATAGCTAAAGTGGATAAGAGCAGCATAGAGTAACATTTATATCCTGGCATTGATTACATTAATAATTTCATCACACATTTGAAGTACCTACATTTATTACTGATTTATGATTAACCAGATCAGTCACTCTCAATATCTATGGATTAATTAACCAGTATTTCCCCTAGTTTTGTCAATGATCATGGAAGGGGTGTGTGTGGCTAATTTCCAGGAAAACAAATTTCATGCAATCCCATGCATTTTGCTGTGGCTAATTCTGTGTTCTTATGCTCAAATAGTATAACAAAACCAATCGGGACCCCCTGGGCATGTGCCCTGTGTGCCCCGTCAGTAATCCAGCCATGACAAAAAATACTTTTAAATACATTATTTTTAGGATGTTCAATTCTCCCTTAGTGTCTAGGGTGATTTCTAGTTCTCAAAGATTATATTATTTTAAAATATATAGTTTAATTATCTTTTCTACATACTTCCTGTCTGGCTTTAGGAACAATTTAGTGGTGCGCTGCTGCTTAGTGAATATATGGGAAACACTGAATTACTTCAATCTCCCAGTAACATCAGACCAGGTCATCAGAACAGAATTATACTCATCATATTAAGGCACTGAAACTGAGCTTTGTGCTTTATTTTCTAACAGCTGGCTTTTCTGGCTCTAGATTCTGACCAAGAGCCAGTGGGCATTTAGCCTACTGCTGATACTGTAGAGAGGACTGTTTTGCCGCTTGGTTATAAGCTTTGTCCTTGTGTTTTTTACATAGAGCCTTGACACCTAACGCTATACGTCATTGAGGTATAGTTATGTCTGTACACACTGTCCAATCTCTTCCTGTGCTGACAGCTGCAGTAGAGCACCCCTCTTGCCCCCCTTGGCCCTGGCACTGCTGTTCACACCTTTCCCACACTCTCAAGTCATCACACCCTCTGCCCAGCTCTGATTAGAAATCAGATACATTCTTACCCAGTCTGGTTCACCCGATGAGGATCTCACTCAGAAACTGTGAATCTGAGGGAGAAAAGTGAAAATGCTTAAATAATCTGGATCTGTGAATCAAATGAACTTTTCACTAATTATAAAGAACCACACAAATAGGGTATACACTTGATGGCAGTAGTATTGCACATAAGGCCTCAATGTGAGGAGTCGTATAGAATGCCAGCCAGAGGCAATCACGTTTAATTTTGATCAGGGACCATGGTCCAGATTGGGTTTCAGCTTTTGTGTGGGGTGTTAAGTGTCAGTGGCGTATACACTGAGATACCAAACATTAGGAACACCTTCCTAATATTGAGTTGCACCCCTCCCCCCCGTTGCCCTCAGAACAGCCTCAATTTGTTGGCATGGACTTTACAAGGTGTCAAAAGCATTCCATAGGGATGCTGGACCATGTTGACTCCAATGCTTCCCACAGTTGTGTCAAGTTGGCTGGATGTCCTTTGGGTGGTGGACCATTCTTGATACACATGAGAAACTGTTGCGTGTGAATCAATCAAACCGGTGCACTTGGCACCTACTACCATACCCAGTTCATAGGCGCTTAAATATTTTGTTTTGTCCATTCACCCTCTGAATGGCACACATATACAATCCATGTCTCAATTGTCTCAAGTCTTAAAATCCTTCTTTAACCTGTCTCCTCCCCTTCATCTACACTGATTGAAGTGGATTTAACAAGTGACATAAATAAGGGATCATAGCTTTCACCTGTATTCACCTAGTCAATCTATGTCATGGAATGTATGTGTTTTGTATAGTCAGTGTATATCACAATGTTTATTTTTTTTAGCAAAATAACAACTTGCTTAAGCGACGTGCCTTTCATAATGTTAGCAATTGTTTTGTGCTTGTCAATTTGTCATATCATGATAATCAAGCTCTGCTGTTACACTATTGTAGTTTTGATTCATTTGAATATTCCATTAGTCCATTCTCAATGGTTTCACCCCTGAAGGAAAAATTACAGGCCTCAAGCATTAGGTTATGGTCACTTCTGTTAAAATGTCAGGAAACAACTTATCAGAGTGTATGTAGTGGCAAAAGAGAGAGGCAGAGGGTAATAGGAACACATGTGCTTATTGAAGGATGCTGTTGAGTAATTATGTACTGTTTGTTTGTGATGTTTCTAAAAGCCTTTAATATGTTCCTAAAGGTTTGAGGGTGGCAGAGACCACATGTTCCCCATGGAGTTCTTCTTCCCGCCCCAGAGGACCTGTCTGATCTGTGCAGATGAAGCATCTGGCTGCCACTATGGAGCGCTAACCTGTGGCAGCTGCAAAGTGTTCTTCAAGAGAGCTGCAGAAGGTAAGACTTGATAAAGTAATATGCCATTGCACCTCTCCACACAGAAGAAAGAGCAGAGCATCAATGGTGGAAATGGGATCCATAAACCAGATTCACCTCTCGTGCTTTTTGGAAATAATGTATTAGATATAATGATGCCGTAAGAAAAATAGTTCTTAATCTCTATGTATTTCAAAGGAAAATACCCATAGTATTGACATGGTTTATTTGGAATATGGAATAAAACCAATCTATGTACATTTTTTACAAAATTGCCAGAAGTTACATTCATCCTCGTCTACCCATCTGGGAAATCCTCATATGGAAAGTCATTACATTTTTTCAGTGAATCCTGTGAGTCATATGACATATGAAATCCTGTTTCTGAGTAAAAGCTCATGATTATGAGCAGGGATGGGCACAGCTAATCGAATATCCAGATATCTGCCCTGCCAAAGGTATGCTACTTTTCCCACTTCAAATAGCAATTACAGTCACGCACATCACCAGAAACTCCCAGCGCATAAAAGGGTTAGTTGTTTAGCAACAAAACCGACGTTTGCGCAACTATGGGGCAAAACAGACAGGGTTGGCTTAGATTGTTGACAACATGTAAACTACACTGAACAAAAATATGAACGCAACATGTTCCATGAGCTGAAATAAAAGATCCCAGAAAATGTTCCATAAAAAAAAAAGCTTATTTCTCTCAAATTTTGTGCACAAATTTGTTTACATCCCTTCTAGTGAGCATTTCTACATTGCCAAAATAATCCATCCACCTGACAGGTGTGGCATATCAAGAAGCTGATTAAATAGCATGATCATTACTAGGGTTGCATATTTTGGGGAATATTCAGAGATGGAAACTTTCAGTGGGAATATATGGGAATTAATGGAAATATATGCAAATTGATATGAATACCATTTAAATGTAGATGTTTTTTGCATTGGATATATTTACCATATCATATGGAGACAGAAACACAAACCTTTTACCTGATCATAAGTAGACATATTTGCAAATTATTAAATCCTTCCAATAGAAATTTAAAAAACAATTTAGTTACGAATTTAACTTTAATTAAAGGAGTTGATTCTTCACATGGGATGATTTCACCGAACAACAAAAGAAAGGGAATATTGAATGATCCCCAATGATCCATCGCATCTCCCAAAAACGTTTTCAACATACACCTGTAAAAAAGAAGTCTAGAAACTGAAGCTTTGGTGGTCTTTCTCTCAGGCTTCCATGTCTTCTCCCTGGATCTCCTTAATGTCCACTTCTTGAACATCAAACTCTGAGGCCTCATCTTCACTGTCACTTTCCAACCTTGTTGAGGATGGCTCATTGTCAGGCTCAAAAAGCGATCCACAAAGTCCCTTCCACCAGGTGGTTGATGAGATATGTTGGCACGACTGCCGTATTGCATCTCCATCCCAAAGCCCTTGCTTTGGAAGTGTACTTCGCCAGACTGCCAAGAACCTTGCTCTCATCCAGGCCAAGGTGACGAGACACAGTAGTGATGACACCATAGGCCTTGTTGATCTCAGCACCAGACAGGATGCTCTTACTTGGGGTCCAACATGTACGCTGTGGCATATATGGGCTTCAGGCAGAAGTCTTAATGCTTTTTGATGTATTTTAGAACTGCAGTTTCCTCTGCTTGGAGCAACAGTGAAGTGGACAGGGCAGTACGGATTTCTTCTCTTACATCTGCAAGCAGAGTCTGAACACCAGACAGGATGGCATTGTCTCCCTCAATCTGTGCAATAGCTACTGCTATAGGTTTCAGGAGTTTCAGGCTGCTTACCACCCTCTCCCAAAATACATCATCCAGAAGGATCCTCTTGATGGGGCTGTCTATATCGGCAGACTGTGACATGGCCATTTATTGGAGAGACTCCTTCCCCTCCAGGAGACTGTCAAACATGATGACAACACCACCCCAACGGGTGTTGCTGCAGCTTCAATGTGGTGCTCTTATTCTTCTCACTTTGCTTGGTGAGGTAGAGTTCTGCTATAACTTGATGACCCTTCACATACCTAACCATTTCCTTGGCACTCTTGTAAAGGGTATCCATTGTTTTCAGTGCCATGATGTCCTTGAGGAGCAGATTCAATGCATGAGCAGCACAGCCAATGGGGGTGATGTGAGGGTAGGACTCCTCCACTTTAGACCAAGCAGCCTTCATGTTCGCAGCATTGTCTGTCATCAGTGCAAATACCATCTGTGGTTCAAGGTCATTGATGACTGCCTTCAGCTCATCTGCAATGTAGAGACCGGTGTGTCTGTTGTCCCTTGTGTCTGTGCTCTTGTAGAATACTGGTTGAGGGGTTGAGATGATGTAGTTATTTTTTCCTTGCCCACGAACATTCGACCACCCATCAGAGATGATTGCAATACAGTCTGCTTTCTCTATGATTTGCTTGACCTTCACTTGAAGTCTGTTGAACTCTGCATCCAGCAAATGAGTAGATAAAGCATGTCTGGTTGGAGGGGTGTATGCTGGGAGAAGAACATTCAGAAATATCTTCCAATACATATTGCCTGTGAGCATCAGAGGTGAACCAGTTGCATACAGAGCTCAAGCAAGACATTCATCAGCATTTTTCTGACTACGTACCTCCACTGAGTCAAAAACACTTCTGATTCCAGGAGGACCATGAGCAGTTTCTATCGATAAGGTGTCTGATTCATAATTTTCACCCCGAGTAGAAGTAGAGCGACTTTTGTCAGAGGTTGCTTGTTGTGAGCTCTGAGGGAACTTTGTGCACTTGGCCAGATGATTCTGCATCTTTGTTGCCTTCTTCACATATGATTTGGCACAGTATTTGCAAATGTACACAGCTTTTCCTTCTACATTAGCTGCAGTGATATGTCTCCACACACCAGATTGTGCACGTGGCATTTTCCTGTAAAGATTAGGAAAAAATGAGTAAAAATAAATACAATTCCATGTACAGATAAATAGTTAAGCAGTTAGATTAAACAACTTCTTTGTAAGGTAAATGTTATAAAATGAAACATGTATGTGAATTAACACTCTTCAGTTAGCAGGCTCAAGCAAGCTAAAACCCACATGGTAGCAAAAACTAACTAGCAGAAAATGTTATCAAGTTAGAAATGATTTAAACACACTTTGCTGTAGGCTACTATTTACTAGTTAACAAAACATTATGTATGTCAGATAAAATATATTAACCCCTACCCTACCAGAAAGCATGTAGTCCTTGGCTCAGACAGTGTGGGCTCAATAGCATCTCATTAGTGTGCAAGATCTTGAGAATCAGCTGTACATGTGATGGAATAGTGCACTTCACATGTGATGGAAGAATGCACTGTGCATGCAGAGGGTTGCAATTCCATTGAATTGGGGATAGTTTAACCAAAATATGCACATCGGGCACCGCTCCCGAGCATACTACTCGCCAATGTCCAGTCTCTTGACAACAAGGTAGACGAAATCCGAGCAAGGGTTGCCTTCCAGAGAGATATCAGAGATTATAACGTTCTTTGTTTCACGGATACATGGCTCACTCGGGATACGTCATCAGAGTCGGTACAGCCAGCTGGCTTCTTCACACATCGCGCAGACAGAAACAAACATCTCTCTGGTCAGAAGAAGGGCGGGGGTGTATGCCTTATGAATAACAAGACGTGGTCTGATCATAACAACATACTGGAACTCAAGTCCTTTTGTTCACCTGACCTAGAATTCCTTACAATTAAATGCCGTCATTATCTACCAAGAGAATTCTCTTCGATCATAATCACAGTAGTGTATATCCCGTCCCAAGCAGACACATCGGCAGCCCTGAAATAACTTAATTTGACTCTATGTAAACTGGAAACCACATATCCTGAGGCTGCATTTATTGTAGCTGGGGATTTTAACAAGGCTAATCTGAAAGCAAGGCTCCCTAATTTTATCAGCATATCGAATGCGCAACCCGTGCTGGCAAAGCCCTGGATCATTGTTATTCTAACTTCCGCGATGCATATAAAGCCCCCCCCCCACCCCCCTTTCGGAAAAGCTGACCACGACTCTATTTTGTTGCTCCCAGCCTATAGACAGAAACTAAAACAGGAAGTGCCTGTGCTCAGGTCTGTTCAACGCTGGTCCGACCAATCGGATTCCACGATTCAAGATTGCTTCGATCACGTGGACTTCGATCATGTTCCACATAGCGTCGGACAATAACATTGATGAATACGCTGATTCGGTGAGCGAGTTTATTAGCAAGTGCATCGGTGATGTTGTACCCACAGCGTCTATTAAAACATTCCCCAACCAGAAACCGTGGATTGACGGCAGCATTCGCACAAAACTGAAAGCGAGAAACACTGCTTTTAATCAGGGCAAGGTGACCAGAAACATGACCGAATACAAACAGTGTAGCTATTCCCTCCGCAAGGCAATCAAACAAGTGTTAGTATAGAGACAAAGTAGAGTCGCAATTCAATGGCTCAGACACGAGAGGTATGTGGCAGGGTCTACAGTCAATCACGGACTACAAAAGGAAAACCAGCCCCGTTGCGGACCATGATGTCTTGTTCCCCGACAAACTGAACAACTTCCTTGCTCGCTTTGAGGACAACACAGTGCCACTGACACAGCCCACTACAAAAACCTGCGGGCACTCCTTCACTGCAGCCAACGTGAGTAAAATATTTAACCCTCGCAAGGCTGCCAGCCCAGACGGCATCCCAAGCCGCGTCCTCAGAGCATGCGCAGACCAGCTGGCTGGTGTGTTTACGGACATATTCAATCAATCCTTATCCCAGTCTGCTGTTCCCACATGCTTCAAGAGGGACACCATTGTTCCTGTTCGCAAGAAAGCGAAGGTAACTGAGCTAAATGACTATCGCTCCGCAGCACTCACTTCTGTCATCATGAAGTGCTTTGAGAGACTAGTCAAGGACCATATCACCTCCACCCTACCTGACACCCTAGACCCACTCCAATTTGCTTACCACCCCAATAGGTCCACAGACGACGCAATCACAATCACACAGCACACTGCCCTAACCCATCTGGACAAGAGGAATACCTATGTAAGAATGCTGTTCATCGACTACAGCTCAGCATTTAACACCATAGTACCTTCCAAACTCGTCATTAAGCTCGAGACTCTGGGTCTCGACCCCGCCCTGTGCAACTGGGTCCTGGACTTCCTGATGGGCCGCCTCCAGGTGGTGAGGGTAGGTAACAACATCTCCACCCTGCTGATCCTCAACACTGGGGCCCTACAAGGGTGTGTTCTCAGCCCTCTCCTGTACTCCCTATTCACCCATGACTGCGTGGCCATGCACGCCTCCAACTCAATCATCAACTTTGCAGACAACACTACAGTGGTAGGCTTGATTACCAACAACGACGAGACGGCCTACAGGGAGGAGGTGAGGGCCCTCAGAGTGTGGTGTCAGGAAAATAACCTCACACTCAATGTCAACAAAACAAAGGAGAATTTCAGAAAAATTGAAAAAAAGCTTCCGACCCTTTGCAACCCTAATCATTACACAGGGGCACCTTGTTCTGGGGACAATAAAAGGCCACTCTAAAATGTTTTGTCACACAACACAATGCCACGGGGCGGCAGGATAGCCTATGAACTTGCAACCTTCCGGTTACTAGTCCAAACCCCCGAGCTGACAAGGTCTTTCTGTTGTTCTGCCCCTGAACAGGCAGTTAACCCACTGTTCCTAGGCCGTCATTGAAAATAAGAATTTGTTCTTAACTGACTTGCCTAGTTAAATAAAGGTAAAATAAAATAAATAAAATAAATATCCTGACCGCAGGAATGTCCACCAGAGCTGTTGCCAGATAATTACATGTTAATTTCTCTACTATAAGCCTCCTCCAATGTTGTTTTAGAGATGGCAGTACGTCCAACCGGCCTCACAACCGCAGACCACTTGTACAGCGTCGTGTGTTTATGGCGTCGCAGACCACGACGATGGCAATTTGTCAATGGCAATTTGAATGCACAGAGATACTGTGACAAGATCCTGAGGCCCATTGTCATACCATTCATCCGCCACCATGTTTCAGCATGATAATGCACGGCCCCATGTCACAATGATCTATACACAATTCCTGGAAGCTGAAAATGTCCCAGCTCGTCCATGGCCTGCATACTCACCAGACATGTCACACATTGAGCATGTTTGGGATGCTCTGGATTGATGTGTGCAACAGCGCGTTCCAATTCCCGACAATATCCAGTAACTTCGCACAGCCATTGAGGAGGAGTGGTACATCATTCCACAGGCCATAATCAACAGCCCTATCAACTGCGAAGGAGATTATCTCAGCTCACTGGTCACCATAGCAACACCCACCCGTAGCACGCGCTACAGCAGGTATATTTCACTGGTCATCCCCAAAGCCAACACTTCTTTGGCCGCCTTTCCTTCCAGTTCTCTGCTGCCAATGACTGGAACGAATTGCAAAAATCACTGAAGCTAGAGTCTTATATCTCTCTCTCCAACTTTAAGCATCAGCTGTCAGCAGCTTACCGATCAGTGTACCTGTACACAGCCAATCTGTAAATAGCACATCCAACTACCTCATCCCCATATTGTTACTTATCCTCTTGCTCTTTTGCACCCCAGTATCTCTACTTGCACATCATCATCTGCATATATATCACTCGTGTTAATGCTAAATTGTAATTATTTCGCCTCTATGGCCTATTTATTACCTTACCTCCCTACTCTTCTACATTTGCACACACTGTACATAGATTTTTATTTTGAATTATTGACTGTACGTTTGTTTATGTGTAACTCTGTGTTGTTTTTGTCACACTGCTTTTCTTTATCTTGGCCAGGTCGCAGTTGTAAATGAGAACTTGGTTAAATAAAGGAGAAAAAAATAATATGTCGGCATGAGGCAAATGGTGGTCAACTATTTGAAATTGTTGCATGTTGCATTCATATTTTTGTTCAGTATATAGATTCCAAATGATTATTGAAAACATCTGTAGCGGTACTATATGTAGCTGGTGTAGGGAGTCAGGCTCAGGACAGCAGATCTGAGTAATAAAGTACTTTACTCAAAAAATACAAATATACAAGGCAACAATGATAGCCCACAAACACTGACTGAATTACAATAAACAATCACTCACGAACACAACATGGGGAACAGAGGGTTAAATAATAATCAAGTAATTGGTTGAGTGAAGCCAGGTGTGATAAGACAAAGACAGAACAAATGGAAACTGAAAAGTGGATCGGCGGTGGCTAGAAGGCCGGTGACGTCGGCCGCCGAACGCCGCCCGAACAATGAGAGGGTCCGACTTCGGCGGAAGTCGTGACAACATCATTACATTTGCACAATGAGCACTGGTTTTCTCTCAAATACATCATTACAGTTATTAGTTAACTAGCTAGTGCATTTTTGCCATATTAGCATTGACATGAAATCAGTCAAAACACCTCAAAACAAGACATGGTATCAAGAACAAGATAAAACTATCTGAAACGAGCCACATACGATTCCCCACATGGCAGCTTCTTGTTGCTAGCTATCTGACCGTTCAGAATCCGTCTAATAGCATTGGCTTAATCAGCTTAATCTACCAATCAATTATCTCCAACAACATCTTCCCCCTAACCCTTCCCATACGTGTCTTGTGTGCGTACCTCTGTTTACGGAGCCACACCTCGCAGTTGTGTGATTCGCTAAAATGAAAGATGACGAATATAGAATTCTATGGTCACTCCCACTAAGGCCAACTTTTAATTGTTGATAACCAAGACTTATATGTTCTGTGCGCAATAGCCTGGGGACGAGGTTAACACAAACATTGCGAGCTACCAAGGCAAGCTAATCAGGCCTTTACTGACAATTTGAACTCATTAAAACCTCTTAAACGGATGCCCTCTGGTGGCATTTTCTAAACGATGCATAATATTGAATACTACATTTTGGTTTTGAAAAATTATAACTTCTACGAACACATGCTTAATACTGTTAGAAAGGTAAGAACTGTGACCGAGATACAACAGGCCAAAAAAACTTGAAATATGTTTATTTAGTTTTTGGGGCATAACACATTTGAATATCTAGGTTTTAAATAAAATATGTCACCAATTACAGTTAAAAGGATAAAAAATAATGTTTTAAATGTCCATTTTTTTCCCATATCTTTTACCTAATGGTGGCGCTCTAAACATGTGCTAATTCCCATAGGAACATTGACATTTTAAAAGCGCAGGGCTTGTGCCTTCATTTTTCATCTTACAGGAATTATGTAAAGTATATATGAGGAGAAAGCTGAAGTCTCTACCTATCCATTAATGTAAATATATTTCCTGTCTGATTTCGAGGTTGTCCACTACATAGTATTAGGACGTATTTTGACCACTTAAAACAAGTTGCGTCTGGTTTGGGTAGTGAGTTACTGTGCCAAAATGGCTAAATACTCTAAGCAATCAGAGCTTTCAAGTTATGTTTTGTACTTTTTTGTAAGACAGACTGGGTGGAGTTGGGGGAAGTACCGGGTCCAAAACAACCACTCAGTAATTAACCAACAGGTTAATTACTATTTCAAAATGATTTTGATATTATACTGTTTCAGATGCAATATATTTTCCTTTTAATTGACCATAATCTGTAATGAAAATAACAGAAAACACCAGCTATAAATTCTGTCTTCCAACTCCTACTGTAGGTATTAATTTGTTAGGTTCAGTATTTTCCTTTCACTATTGAAATGTGAGCGGAAGCCCCATAAATGCCATCAAACCATGACCTGTAAAATTACAGATTTGATTTATTCAATGTGCTACTCAAAGAGCATATCAATTGACTCTTCAACGAAAGAGCTTTTATAGTCTAAGCTCCTGCTTTTTATGATCACCACACTGGACATGACAAAACATATGACTGTTCCGGTCAGGGGTTGGAACCAAAATTATTTTCCAATCGTTTCATTCTGAACAGAACAATATTTTTTAACCACTGTTCCGACCAGCAAAATAAAGTTCTGAACTGATTCGAACCCCGAAAAAGTACCAATATTATGATTTATTTCCATTCCTTTTTATGCCTCTGAAATATATATATTTTTAAACATTTAGCATTTTACATTAAATTACTTTACAAATCAGTGTGGATAGAGGAGCTTGCTATTGAGTGGGTAAGCGATTTAATCTGCATAGGAAAGTAATTAGGAGAAAATTGTATTTCGCCGTAACAGCATGGATTAATCATAATGAAAGATACACACACACACCTTGCTGCCAGTCACAGTGTAGGGCACAAGATGCAACTGGAATTTTGAGGGTGAGGAGAGAGCGAGAGAGGATGGAGGAAGCTTGCCTTGAAGTGCTGGGCATCTTATTATGACATGCATTATCTGAATTAGGCCCACAGAATTGGAGGAACTTTGAATGTCTTTGAACTTCCGAGTTGGTTTAACATTGAACCAGAGAAAACGTTACCTAGCTAGCTAGTTAACAAGCTTCTGTATGCAGAGCTGCACTAGAATTAAAAATACATCTAACCTTTTTGTTAGTATCATTAACTAGCATTGAAAAAGTCAATCCATTCTTCTCTAATTAAACATCTAATTTCAGAATAACGTTGTCAGTAGGCTACAGTAACCTATGCTTCATAGGGGGAGGGGCAGGTAGCACACACTCACTGTAAAATATTTCCAGCTGGCAGGCAGATGCTGGAATAACTTCCAGAGCGACAGAGTGAGGGCTTTGCATAGGCGCTTTGTTGTGGGACTGGAAAGAAATGCCCGGAATGTAAAATAACGTTATTAACCGGTTCCCATGCTTTTAAAATAACAGTTCCGGAACAGTATAGATCACTTTAGTTTTTGGTTCGGGTTCTGTTCCTCAAAAAATGTTGTTATTTTCCGGTTTTCGGTTCTGTTTCCTTGAACCAGTTCCAACCATTGGTTTCTGTGGTAATCATTTATGACTTACAACCATGTTACAACCATGATGTAACTTTCCTCCTCATGCAAAATAGAATTTCGTATTCTCTTATTCTTATCTTTGTTTGTCTTTGTTAGGTAAACAGAAATATCTGTGTGCCAGCAGAAACGACTGCACCATCGATAAGCTGAGACGGAAGAACTGCCCATCATGTCGACTGAGGAAGTGTTTTGAAGCTGGGATGACCCTCGGAGGTAAATACAACTATCAAGTCAATTTATTAAGTCAATGAGAAATATAAAGTACTTAGTGATCCATCCGCCCACCCACTGATCGATTATCATGGACAAAAGTGTGTGTATGTACAAAACATTAAGAATACCTTCCTAATATTGAGTTGCAACTAGGGCTGTTATGGTGACTGTATTACCACCACACCGGCAGTCACGAGTAATGACCGCAGTCAAATTCCATCTGACCGTTTAGTAACAGTAACTAGGCTTCTCCAAGCTCTGATGCTGCTGATGGTCATTAGTAGCCTACCAAACTTGCTAACTGCCTGGTACTCAGGACTTTATTGTCCCTCTAATCACTCTGACATCAATGCAAATGTAATCAAAAATCAAATCAAACACCTCATGAGAGCCCATGAGCTCATGTTGCACAACATTTCTATAGGCTATGCAATTGTGTGAGAAAACAGAGTTTTCAAGACCTCTATTAAAAAGAGGAGGATCCAATCAGCTTTCTATAGGCTAGGTCTACTATATTTATTTCTCAACTTTCCTAATATTAAGCACACTGCTTCGCTTTACAACAGGAGTAAAGCCTACCTGGCTGGCATGAAAATGAACCATGGGAAAAGCGTCCTCCATTCGCTATTTAAGTGCATAGATGACATTAAAAAAATGCCCTGCCCCCGTTCTGAGATAGTTGCATGATAATGGTCCATTCTAAATCAAAACTAATTTCACACATATATTATTTAGTATATGTAAAGACAAGATTAAATCAATGGGTCTGATGGGTAACAATATTAGCCTATCACCCGTGAATGATATTTCACTTGAATGATGCCCAGCTTGTGTGCAATAGAGCAAGAAACAGTGCATGCTTAATTTCTGCAACTTTTTTCAAATCATAGTCCCACACCTCATGTAGCCTAGCCCATAGGCCTATATGTTTTGATAAGGTTTGTAAACACAACTAAAGTGTCCAAATAACTTCTTAAAATTAAGCACATTAATCTGCTTTAAAACCGGTGTAGAGCCTAACTGGCATACATAGGCGGCGTGTGAGTTTCAAGTATGGGGAAGAGCATTTTCACCATAAAAATGCACTTTTATAATAAGCATTACATGCATAATCGCATTTGTGGTCACTTTTGAGAATGGTGTTTTCCCGCTAATTGATTGCATTTTGGAACATTCATGCTTATAGCCTATGGTCGTGTGCATATTGCTGTGCTTACAATGTGAAGAAATAGCCTAATAGTTTATCAACAGTTTAAGATAAACGTTCTGATTTGTTGCTTCAGCCTCATTGCTTAAAAAAAGGAAACTATTTTTTTGCAAAAATAAAGAATTCCACTTTTTCTCTGATTACGATCTTGTCTCATCGCTGCAACTCCACCAACGAGCTCGGGAGAGGCGAAGGTCGAGTCATGCGTCCTCCAAAACATGACTTGCCAAGCCGCACTTCTTAACGCCCGCTCGCTTAACCCAGAAGCCAGCAGTACCAATGTAATGGAGGAAACACCATTCCACTGATGACCGAAGTCAGCCTGCAGATGCCCGGCTCGCCACAAGGAGTTGCTAGAGCGCGATGAGCTAAGTAAAACCCCCCCGGCCAAACCCGGACAACGCTGGGCTAATTGTGTGCCGCCATATTGGACTCCTGATCACAGCTGGTTGTGACACAGATTGGATTCAAACCCCATTGCAGTGTTTTAGACTGCTGCACCACTCGGGAGGCCCTGCCTCATTACTTTTTAAAGGTTATTTGATGCAAGTGGTTGTATTAATTTAGGATCTATCGCATCCCACAATTTATTTATCGCACAGAAGGACAAGGTGACCAATAGAATAAGTCAACTTTTGTACTATGGGGGATAGTAGATTGACGTAGGCTAGTGCTTTTTCTGTTCATTTAGCCTACTCATCTTGTTGGCTGACAAAAAATAAATGTGGACAGTTTTTATAACATCTTAAATATGCGCCTCGGATTTCGATAAGAAGGAAGTGCGCAGTGGAGTCCCCGATGTGTCCTGTCTTTACTTGTAGCCTTCTTCAGAGCTGAGATAGATGCCTCTGAGAAGAGCCCAATCACATGACGGACATTGGCTAATAAGAATTGCGAAATCTGAGAGAGGCATGTGAGTGAGAGGTGCTTCAGAACACGCAGCTGGGAGAAGGGAATTACAATTATTGTAATCAGCCAAAGGGCATGGCCGCTGGCTGCAAAAGGAATGGATTTTAGGGGGATGCCGCCGGGAAATTAGAGGCTTTTATCAAGTGGTGGTCAATTTGTGAATGAGTGACTGATGAAGTGTGTGCAGCCTGTACAAGAAACAAAGCAGAGCTTATGCCTTTCGTGCAACTTTTTTCAAATCATCATTAGTCGCATCATGCAGCATCATGTTTGTATCACAACTAAAGTTGCATAAATAACTCTAAATGAAGCATATAGCAGGACCTGTTTCTTTGTTAACCACTCAACACAGAATAGCCGCATGTGGACACTCCCTCAGAAATCGTTTGGAGAAAACATCCTTTCTATTTCATTCAGCTACGTTAAAATGAATAGTTCATACTATAAAATAATATAAAATAATGCCACGGAATTCTAAGCAAATCTTGTCTGCTAAATGAACTAGTATAGGCCATAGCCATATGGCATAGCCAGATCAGGGCCTAACATAAGGACAGCTCAGAGTAAGCTATTCTGTTCTTCTGAAATATATAACATTTTCTTCATGTCATGTTTCTTTCGACTTGTCTAAAATAAATAATGAACTTATTGTGATGGTGTAGGCTATATTAAATTGATTTATTAGACTTATTAAAATGTAGATGTTCCAAAGGTCTGCATCAGTGGCTTGTAGGCTATATGTGGAAGCCAGGAGATGCTAAATGTGTTTATGTTAATTAATGGCCAATTACCATGAGACTGGCAGTTATTTGCTTGACAATCATGGGATGACAAAATTTCATGACCGCCACAGCCCAGAACTGCCTCAATTTGTTGGGGCATAGACTCTACAAGGTGTCAATAGTGTTCCACAGGGATGCTGGCCCATGTTGACTCCAATGCTTCCCACAGTTGTGTCAATTTGGCTGGATGTCCTTTGGGTGGTGGACCATTCTTAATACACACTGGAAACTGTTGAGCGTGAAAAACACAGCAGCGGGGCAATTCTTGACACTCAAACTGGTGTACCTGGCACCTTCTACCATACCCCGTTAAAATGCACTTAAATATTTTATCTTGCCCATTCACCCTCTGAATGGCACACATTCACAATCCATATCTCAATTGTCTCAAGGCTTAAAAAACATTATTTAACCTGTCTCCTCCCCTTCATCTACACTGATTGAAGTGGATTTACCAAGTGACATTAATAAGGGATCATAGCTTTCACCTGGATTCACCTGTTCAGTCTATGTCGTGGAAAGAGCAGGTGTTCTTAATGTGTTGTACACTCGGTGTATATACAGCATGAGCACATTTCTCATTTTAGGGCATACAACTGAACTACAGGGTTAAACTCAGCATGGAGGATTTTTCTGCAATGCTCCCTTTCAGTCTAAGTACCTGATTTCTTGTGAATGTTGCAACCAGTACTACACATCTTAGCCAGCTCTCTTGAATCGCTGCATCACAAAGGGAAATACTACTGCTAATCAAGCCTCTGACTGTGCCACCAGGCAATTTAGACCTATTTCATTCACTTTCCCTTACAGTCACCCAGAGCTGTTTGTCGTATTAGGTCTCAAAGATGGACATGTGCTGGACAAATTTCCGTTCTTGTGTTCAATTTTCACTCCCTTCCATTTTCTCATTCTGTTAACGGTGAAAATTGCACAGAGAAGCACAAAGCTGACATGAGACATGTGAATTAAAGGAGCAGAAATGCTGGTAATTTAGCCACCAGACGCTGACAAGCCCATGGGGGAAAATGCGATGTGATGCTGTGATTGTCAGGGAAAGGCACCTCTATTCCAGTTGCAGTTAGAAAGTGCCTTCCTTCCCCTCAAGCGCTCCTCTCATAGATTTTTTATGTGCACAGGTAAGTTTGTGACAGTAATTTGAAAGCTCAGACGAGGGCTTCAAATGTGAACGATTCTTCTCTGATTACAGACTAATGCATTGGTTGAATTTGTTTTACTGCAAAATGGAAGAGACTAGTTAAGTATCATTGCAAGGAGGTTTTCTTTTGGAATGCAGAATTCCATATTACGTAATTACTCTCAAAATTGTAATTACTTCTCCAAATAGAACATTGATATGGCAGTTCATTTTACAGATCCACTGAAGCTATTTAATTTAGCAGAGGTATATTGAAATAGAAAAAGCATTGAAAATATAATCTGGGTGACATTTTCCTGCTCCTAACCTTCCCATTTGCAGCTAAAAAAAGATGTATATGGTTACAGGATAGACGTTCTATGTCGGCTGAGGCCTAGTAATCAACCCTGGGATTAAATGTGTTGTGTCTTGTAGGGTACAGTAACAGTTGAAGGCAATTACACCAACTCCTGGAATATTAGAGGTGCTTCCTGTTTCCCAATTCCCACCCTCCATTCTCTTGCTAAAAAAAAAGAATGATGATTTGAAACTTGAACCTTTTCCCAAATTCCATTTGAGCTTTAAAAGTCCTCTCTGCATTTTCCTTTGTGCATGGCAAATCCCATGTTTAGTAACATGTTTTTGAGGAGTTCAAACAGTGCATTTGGTAAGTATTCAGACCCTTTAACTTTTTCAACATTTTATTATGTTATTCTAAAATTGATAACATTTTAAAAAGTATCATCAATCTACACACAATACCCCATAATGACAAAGCGAAAAAGGTCTTTAGACATTTTTGACAAAGAAAATATTTATTTACATAAGTATTCAGACCCTTTGCTATGAGACTCGGAATTGAGTTCAGGTGCATCCTGTTTCCATTGACCCTCCATGAGATGTTTATTCAACTTGATTGGACACCTGTGGTAAATTCAATTGATTTGACCTTATTTGGAAAGGCACACACCTGTCTATATAAGGTTCCACAGTTGACGGTGCATGTCAGAAGAGCCATGAGCTCGTAGGAATTGTCCATAGAGCTCAGAGACAGGATTGTGTTGTGGCACAGATCTGGGAAACAGTACCAAAAACATTTCTGCAGCATTGAAGGTCCCCAAGAACACAGTGGCCTCCATCATTCTTAAATGGAAGAAGTTTGGAACCACCAAGACTCTTCCTAGAGTTGGCTGGTCACTCTGACAGAACTCTAGAGTTCCTCTGTGGAGATGGGAGAACCTTCCAGAAGGACAACCATCTCTGCAGCATTCCACTAATCAGACGTTTATGGTAGAGTGGCCGGGCAGAAGCCACTCCTCTGTAAAAGGCACACGACAGCCCGCTTGGAGTTTGCTAAAAGGCACCTAAAGGACTCTTAGACCATAAGAAACTAGATTCTCTGGTCTGATGAAACCAATATTAAATTATTTGGCCTGAATGCCAAGCGTCACGTCTGGAGAGACCTGAAAATAGCTGTGCAGCGACGCTCCCCATCCAACCTGACAGCTTGAAAGGATCTGCAGAGAAAATGGGAGTCCCCAAATACAGGTGTGCCAAGCTTGTAGCGACATACCCAAGAAGACTCGAGGCTGTAATTGCTTCCAAAGGTTCTTCAACCAAGTAATGATAAAGGGTCTGAATACTTATGTAAAAACCGTTTTAGCTTTGTCATTATGGGGTATTATGTGTAGATTGATTAAGGAAAACATCTATTTAATACATTTTAGAAAAGCCTGTAACGTATCAAAATGTGGGAAAAGTCAAGGGGTTTGAATACTTTCTGAATGCACCGTATACCCACTCTCGGACAAAACTTTGTGCAGGAAAGTAACAAGCAAGTGCAAAAGATTTTAACTATCTGCCAGCATACAATAGTTCCCGATTATCTTCATGAAAATGTGTAAAGATATAAACTGTACTGTTAGACAATTCAGATCATAGTAATGTTAAGACATGAAACCCGAACAATAACTACTTGCTAGCAAGCCTAAACCTAAGCCATTCCAGTTGTTAGTTACTCAAGTTTGTTTATGATACATTTAGTTTTATCGGGATCAATTCCAACTAAATTATCTTATTTTATGCATAATGTAGTTATATTTTGTGTAATGTAACATTGTTATATTTAATTCACGTACACTTGTTGGCCAAGCACAAGCTGTACTCTGTGGAAACAGATTAATATTCGCAAACCACCATACAATAAATGATTCATACCTCATTCAAACCAGGAAAAGCTCAATTTTACTATTTTTTGCTCTACCTACAAATCAGAAATAATTCCAAATACCATGTGTACATATCTTAATTAATAGATATCCTCTGCTCGTCTGAGTCATTCCATAAAGATTTGGGAAATCAGTATACTGTATATTTTTATCTTTCCTCTAAATTAGGACTAAGTTATTTGCAGAGAACTACTACTACTACTACTACTACTAACTAATGTCATGTCTTGTATGGATGCCTCTGTTTGTATTGGCATCAGTTTGAAGGGGGCGTGGATCTTAAGGGCAGCTCAACCTGACCTACTTACTATTGTATGTGTTATCCAAAGATCAGTGCCAAGATACCACAATTTTTAATATATTTGGGAATGTTTTAATTATTTTTCTTTATCTAAATTACAGAAAGGTTTACTTATTACATCTGAAATAGAATGTCATGATTTACCATCATATTAAGATTCAGCTACTGAGGCACTGTTCATTACTCAGATTGAGAAATAAATTAACAATAATACTGGGATCCAAGTGTGAACTGATTGTTCACTCTACATTTCCTTGAGCTAATTCTATTTAGGAAATGGTATTATTGAATGTCCTCCACCAAATGTATTGCCACTTTAATTTGTAGACCCCTCTGCACAATGCATTGTTGTCACGTAGCACTATGAAAAGCACTATGAAAGCATGCATAGTGCATGGGACCATCATTCATTTGTGGTCATGATAAGCTAGCTATAAAGATGGAGTCACTGGGCCACTCTGCACTGACAGATATTAAAGGTATATATTTTTTATTTTGGTCAAAGTTCTGCAGGTACATGTGTGCAACTGTTCTAGAAGAGATCATTGGTGACCCCATAATTCAGGTGATTCATTCTGCACCATCAGGATTTAACTTCCAGGTTACCTGGATGTTAATTGCATACACCTGTATGGTTTCCTTTTAGATAATAATGACTGTATCTCTGTAAAGCCAGATGGAACTTTTCAACATAATGATCTTACCAAAAGGAATGTTTTTTTTGACTATTTTCTACATTGCAGAATAATAGTGAAGACATCAAAACGATGAAATAACACATATGGAATCATGTGGTAACCAAAAAAGTGTTAAACAAATCAGCACACAGTATATTTTATATCTGAGATTCTTCAAACCTTTGCCTTGATGACAGCTTTGCACCGTCTTGGCATTCTCTCAACCAGCGTCACCTGGAATGCTTTTCCAGCAGTCTTGAAGGAGTTCCCACATATGCTGAGCACTTATTGGCTGCTTTTCCTTCACTCTGTGGTCCGACTCATCCCAAACCATCTCAATTTGGTTGAGGTCGGGGGATTGTGGAGGCCAAGTCATCTGATGCAGCACTCCATCATTGTCCTTCTTGATAAAATAGCCCTTACACAGCCTGAAGGTGTGTTGGGTCATTGTCCTGTTGAAAAACAAAGGATAGTCCCACTAAGCCCAAACCAGATGGGATGGTGTATCACTGCAGAATGCTGTGGTAGCCTTGTTGGTTAAGTGTGCCTTGAATTCTAAATAAATCAAAGACAGTGTCACGAGCAAAGCACCCCCACACCATCACACCTCCTCCTCCATGCTTTTACGGTGGGAAATACACATGAGGAGGTCATCCGTTTACAAACACCGCGTCTCAGAAAGACTCGACGGTTGGAACCATAAATCTACAATTTGGACTCCAGACCAAATGACAAATTCCGACTGGTCTATTGTCCATTGCTCGTGTTTCTTGGCCCAAACAAGTATTTTCTTCTTATTGGTGTCCTTTAGTAGTGGTTTCTTTGCAGCAATTTGACCATGAAGACCTGATTCATACAGTCTCCTCTGAACAGTTGATGTTGAGATGTTTCTGTTACTTGAACTCTGTGAAGGATTTATTTGGGCTGCAATTTCTGAGGCTGGTAACTCTAATGAACTTATCCTCTGCTGCAGAGGTAACTCTGGGTCTTCCTTTCCTGTGGCGGTCCACATTAGAGACAGTTTCATCATAGCACTTGTTTTTGTGACTACACTTGAAGAAACTTTAAGTTCTTCAAATGTTCCCGGATTGACTGACCTTCATATCTTAAAGTAATGATGGACTGTTGTTTCTCTTTGCTTATTTGAGCTGTTCTTGCCATAATATGGACTTGGTCTTTTACCAAATAGGGCTACCACCCCTACCTTGTCACAACACAACTGATTGGCTCAAATGCATTAAGAAGGAAAGAAATTCCACAAAATAACTTTTAGGAAGGCACACCTGTTAATTGAAATGCATTCGAGGTGACTACCTCATGAAGCTGTCATCAAGGAAAAGGGTGGCTATTTGAATTTGGAATTTCAAATATAAAATATATATATTGATTTGTTTAACACGTTTTTGGTTACTACATGATTCCATATGTGTTATTTCATAGTTTTGATGTCTACACTATTATTCTGCAATGTAGAAAATAGTCAAATAAAGAAATACCCTTGACTGAGTAGGTGTTCTAAAACCTTTGACCGGTAGTGTATATGTTTTATTGTCACATACAGGAGTTCCAGTGTGCAGGAAATGCTTTCACTCACCATTTAGAATTTTACATGTTGTTTTTCCTCTTTGCACTATACCCCCCCGGTAAACGACTTTTCCAAAAACAGCATAACACATTACAAAGTAAATTATAGCAATCCTCACGCTAAAACATTGAAATAATTTGTTTGCTGTGTTGAAGTACATCCATGCTAATACTGTAACAATACAGTAAATGATTGCTACATTTGTAAGCTGCTAATATTGTCATCAAGGTGTATCCCTGTGACATGGTGTGCCCACTGTCTCTGTCTGACCTTACCAAATGGCCTGCTCTGCCCACTGTTGCCATGGTCATTGATCCGCTAGCCAAGGTTCCAGCCTCCCTCTCACATTGCTCACCTAGTTACAGTTGAAGTTTACATACACCTTAGCCAAATACATTTAAACTCATTGCCTTTTAAATAGTTTAACTTGGGTCAAATATTTCGGGTAGCCTTTCTCACAAGCTTCCCACAATAAGTTGGGTGAATTTTGGCCCATTCCTCCCGACAGAGCTGGTGTAACTGAGTTAGGTTTGTAGGCATCCTTGCTCGTACACGCTTTTTCAGTTGTTGGAAAAATGACTTGTGTCATGCACAAAGTAGATGTCCTAACCGACTTGCCAAAACTATAGTTTGTTAACAAGACATTTGTGGAGTGATTGAAAAACGAGTTTTAATGACTCCAACCTGTATGTAGGTAAACTTCCGACTTCAACTGTATCTTCCACAACTGGTATGTTTTTTTAAATTGGTGGAACATTTGGCTCTAATTGCATCCATGTGTAGTCTTTTAAGCATTTGGAACAATTCTGGTAATATTCAAGATACATTTATTCCTGTCCTGTGGCTGGGTTTCTATGCATGGCTTGGCTAGATTATGATTAAACATTGCTCAAGTATTGGCAGTACATGATATGTTTTGGGGATCAATATGTCATGATTTCTCCACCTTACTTCCAATAATGTATTTAATGTGAATAGGCTCTGAGAAGGTTTTAAACAGGTGTTCACATGCATGTCATTACTGGATGGGTCTATTCTGGGCCTGGGCTCATAAAAGCGGTATGCCAAGCTAGAACTGAAATTGTTCTCAGAGCCTTGACCCAGTGGTGATAATGATGGCCAAGCCCGTTGAGGCACACACTGAGCAATATTATAATTGTTGCTAATTTATTCTAATTCATGACAAATGTGTCTAATACTGTTATTATTATTACTGTGCACGTTTTAAGCATAACGCCCCAAGTTAATGCCACAAACACAAAGCCTGAGAAGATGAAGCCTCAAGTTCTCATGATTGTATCCAGGTTAGAGCTACTATGCATGCGCCACATGTTGAGGGACATCAATAGTCCTTCCTTCAGGGGCTTCTTAAGCCTGGGATCTGTGGAGAAGCAGAGTGAAGATCCCATTTATAAGCAAATCCCTTATCCTGAACTAAACTTCTGACCCGAGAAGTAACTATGCACAGGAAAACTATTCTCACCTTAGACTTCAACAAAACTTTGTAAAAGCAGCGAGAATGTATCCTACCACTCAGTTAGAGTATTTGAAATGCCTATAGGTTATTGATCAGATAGTTAGGAAGCAACTATTTGCATTTCTCTGTCACTCACACTCCTACACAGGTGCCAAGCATATAGAGGCAGCTGAAATAACAGTGTGAACCTAGAGCTCAGCAACTTCAGAGTGGTGGTGTTATCTGGCAGAAATAATTAGATTGAGTGAATGGTGGGTTATATACTTGTCTAGTCTGTGACTGTAGTCATAGGATTGTTGGTTAGGGCACAGATTGTTTGTGATAATTATTTCACTCGGATTGACTTAGTTAGGGCAGGAGTTGTATCCCGTCAGTAGGCTACAATTCAAAGACCTGTTCAGTTTCTCAGTGGAGGGCATCAACAGTTAAACATCTGCCAGAAGCTGAAAGGAAAGCCTGCCATCTCCATCCTCCCTGGTATATAAAGTTGTAGTTTTATTGTTAGTTAAGAAATAATATTTAGATACGTTGCCTAACCCATCTGTATCTTTAGCAGTTCACTTCGGATTGTATCCAAATGACTCACAGTTTAGGTGCTTGTTGTTGATTGTGGGTACACTACTGTACCGTATGCATACACAAATTATTGCGCCAATTAAAGCAGAGTTCTGTACATCAGAGAGAGGTCTTCATTTTATTCAACATGATTTAGGACAAGAACATAACATTATTAGATTTTGATGAGTAAGAGATACAATGGCCTTTCATTTATCCCATGCTTCTCTAACAGATGAGGCCCATCTGGTCAAATGTATTTTTAATGGGATTGTATTTTGGCAGTACCTATTAGAAGACCACGCTGTTCTAGCCTGTTAGTCTCTTACTCTATTCCTGTTGTATTGCACAAAATGATTGCAAAACTGGAATTGTTGTTTACATGGAAACATTCTCCACTTCCATAGTAACCTGAAATGAGATTAGATAATGGCAGATGTTTAAGATCAGAATGTGGAACGTAAACAACTAATAATCCAGACCTTAATTTTCACATTTCAGATAAGAATGCTGTTTTGCCACAGAACCTTCCGGATACTAGCTTTGTTGGATCAAGGCCCTGAATTGAAATGGACCATAACCTCATCGCAGCTGCAGTACCACAGTACTGAGAATAACGTCACTCACATTTAAGGAATTCTAAGCTCTCTTATATCATAATTAAACTAAAAAGTAGGCTTTTCACTATAGCTTACAGTGTGACATATCTTATTACAGTCTCCCCTGTCAAGAGTATGCTCTCCCTTGGTACGTCGTACTTTGTTATGTTTAAACTTGAATTATTCTCATGTTTTCCCTTCCTCTACCACAGGTGATTCTTGAACCTGAATTTCTTTAAAGTTCAAATCCGCATTAGGGGAAACAGGACCTCTGTTCACCTCCAGTGTATTTATTTTTAATGAAACAGAGAGGAGCCTCCAGCAGTGTGAAGAGTATTAGGGCTAAGCAGAAAATAAATAAATGCTGATGCACTTAGATTATATATTTTTTTGTATGGATAATACTTAAAAATATCAACATTTCAAGAATCAAGTCGAATAAAATTGAATAAAATTGCAGTAATATTTCAAGATTTGGTTTATTGCATGCTTCCCTGGCTCCCTGTTGCTGTGTGCCACCATTGAGTTAGATGACCTGGTGAAACTATATTTTAGAATTGGCTTTAGTAACAAGGAAATCCTTGCTCTTTTAACACAATATTACCATATTATTATAAGTATTAGGATCTTGAAGATGTTGTGCTGCATATTTGGTCTGTTCAGAAGGAGGAACCACACGGATTTGGATGAGGTATTGGCCAAAGTGAAATCAACAGAATTGAACAGATACATATTAGGAATTTAATCATTCCTCCTCCTCAGACCTGACACCTCACCTAGTCAAGTTTTAACCCTGCAATAGTCAAGTGTCACCCCTGCTCCTCTTCAACCCTCACCCTCCCCTAGTCAAATATCAACCCTGCACTAGTCAAGTGTCACCCCTCAAACTCAACCCTCACGTCTCCCTTCAGGGCCAGCTCTAGCCTTTTCGGGGCCCTAAGTGAGATTTGGTTGGAACCCAAAACGTTTTAAAGTTCATTTCCTGCAATTCTACACATTTTGCCATGGGGTGGAGAGAAATTGTTGAAGTTTTAAAACTAGTGGCCACTTATGTCGTTTATGCCTGGAGCTGGCCCTACCTCCCCTAGTCAAGTATCAATTCTGCACTCTCCTCCTCAACCCTCACCCCTGCATTTGTCAGGTATCACCCCTCTGCGTCATCTCTCTCATCTGTGCATCAGTCTGTTCTCTCCCTTGCATTACACCACATTCTTTCTTTCTTTTTAAGTTATACTGAACAAAAATATAAATGCAACATGTAATGTGTTGGTCCCATGTTTCATGAGCTGAAAAAAAGATCCAGAGATGTTCCATACGGACAAAAAGCTTATTTCTCTAAAATGTTGTACATAACTTTGTTTACATCCCTGTTAGTGAGCATTTCTCCTTTGCCAAGATAATTCATCCACCTGACAGGTGTGGCATATAAAGAAGATGATTAAACAGCATGATCATTACACAGGTGCACCGTGTGCAGGGGACAATACAAGGCCACTCTAAAATGTGCAGTTTTGTCATACAACGCAATGCCACAGATGTCTCAAGTTTTGAAAGAGCGTGCAATTGGCATGCTGACTGCAGGAATGTCCACCAGAGCTGTTGCCAGATAATTGAATGTTCATTTCTCTACCATAACCCTCCTACAACGTCGTTTTAGAGAATTTGGCAGTACGTCCAACCGGCCTCACAACCTCAGAGCACGTGTAACCACGCCAGCCCAGAACCTCCACGTCCAGCTTCTTCAACTACGGGATCGTCTGAGACCAGCCACCCAGACAGCTGATGAAACTAAGGAGTACTTCTGTCTGCAATAAAGCCCCTTTGTGGGAATTATTTTTTTTCTTTTTTCTTTTTTCTGATTGGCTGGGGCTGGCTCCCAAGTGGGTGGGCCTCTGCACTCCCAGGACCACCCATGACTGCCCAGTCATGTGAAATCTATATATAAGGGCCTACTGAATTTATTTTCAATTGACTGACTCCCTTATAAGGGAAAGGGGGTATCTAGTCAGTTGTACAACTAAATGCATTCAACTGAAGTGTGTCTTCCGCATTTAACCCAATCCCTCTGAATCATAAAGGTGCAGGGGGCTGCCATAATTGACATTTTTTATGAACTGTAACTCAGTAAAATCGTTGACATTGTTACATGTTGTGTTTATATTTTTGTTCAGTGTACAATGAGCATGTCTCTTTGGCCAAAATACATGTCATGTCAAGCAATTACAAATCAAATGTCATTGGTCACATAAACATATTTAGCAGATTTATGGCATGTGTAGCGACAATATCTTAGGAAAATTATATATTTAGATATAAAAACTTCCCTTTCTAGCTAGCTATGTTATTTTATTTACAGGCTAGCTAGCACGTAAATTAGATGGGGTAGGTCTAGTTACAAAGCAGGATCAATGAGTTATAGCCAATTCATTTGCTTACATTTAGGAAATATGTTTGAAATGGTCATGGATACCTTTAAATTATTAAACCAACCCATGTTGTTATTTAGCGATATTAAGCTATGGTGGTGTACCACAATAGGTTGTGGATTGTAATAGGTTGGCCCAGATCCAGAAAGTGGAGTTGTTGTGTTTGCATGCAGCCACTCAAGAACATGTACTGGCTTCTTGGTAAACAACTCCAATGTAGATTTGGCCTTGTGTTGTAGGTTATTGGCCTGCTGAAAGGTGAATTCCTCTCCCAGTGTCTATTATAAAGCAGACTGAAGCAGGTTTTTCTCTAGGATTTTGCGTGTGCTTAGCTCCATCTGGTTTATTTTTTATCCTGAAAAAACTCCCCAGTATTTGCCGATGTCAAGCATACCCATACCATGATGCAGCCACCACCATGCTTGAAAATAAGGAGGCAGTTACTCAGTGATGTGTTGGATTTGCCCCAAACATTAGGCCAAATATTTTGTTCCTTTGCCATGTTTTTTTTGCAGTATTACTTTAGTGCCTTGTTGCATACAAGATGCATGGTTTTTATTTTGTATATTTGTATTTTTCTTTTCCATGTCATTTAAGCCATTTTTGTGTTAGTCAATACAATGTTGTTGATCCATCCTCAGTTTTCTCCCATCACTGCATTTGAACTCTGTAACTATTTTACAGGTAATATCCCTGAGCAGTGTCATTCCTGTCCTGCAGCTCAGTTCAGAAGGACAACTGTATCTTTGATGCATCTGGGTGGTTTATAACATAATCCAAAGCATACTTTTTAGAGATATTTAATGTCTGATCCCTGCCCTTCTTTATGAGGCTTTCGAAAAGCTCGCTGGACTTTGTAGTTTAATTTGTGCTTGAAATGCAATACTTGACTGAGGGACCTTACAGATGTTGTACATTTGAAGTCGGAAGTTTACATACACTTAGGTTGGAGTCATTAGAACTCATTTTTCAACCACTCCACAAATGTCTTGTTAACAAACTATAGTTTTGGCAAGTCGGTTATGACATCTACTTTGTGCTTGACACAAGTCATTTTTCAAACAATTGTTTACAGACAGATTATTTCACTTATAATTCACTGTATCACAATTCCAGTGGGTCAGAAGTTTACATACACTAAGTTGACTGTGCCTTTAAACAGCTTCGAAAATTCCAGAAAATGTCATGGCTTTAGAAACTTCTGATAGGCTAATTGACATCATTTGAGTCAATTGGAGGTGTACCTGTTGATGTATTTCAAGGCCTACCTTCAAACTCAGTGCCTCTTTACTTGACATCATGGGAAAATCAAAAGAAATCAGCCAAGACCTAAGAAAATAAATTGTAGACCTCCACAAGTCTGGTTCACCCTTGGGAGCAATTTCCAAACGCCTGAAGGTACCACGGTCATCTGTACAAACAATAGTATGCAAGTATAAACACCATGGGACCACGCAGCCGTCATACCGCTCAGGAAGGAGATGCATTCTGTCTCCTAGAGATGAACATACTTTGGTGCGAAACGTGCAAATCAATCCCAGAACAGCAGCAAAGGACCTTGTGAAGATGCTGGAGGAAACAGGTACAAAAAGTATCTATATCCACAGTAAAACGAGTCCTATATTGACATACCCCGAAAGGCCTCAGCAAGGAAGAAGGCACTGCTCCAAAACCGCCATAAAAAAAGCCAGACTAAGGTTTTCAACTGCACATGGGGACAAAGATCGTACTTTCTGGAGAAATGTCCTCTGGTCTGATGGCCATAATGACCATCGTTATGTTTTGAGAAAAAAGGGGGAGGCTTGCAAGCCAAAGAACACCATCCCAACCGTGAAGCACGGGGGTGGCAGCATCATGTTGTGGGGGTGTTTTGCTGCAGGGGGGCCTGGTGCACTTCACAAAATATATGGCGTCATAAGGAAGGAAAATTACGTGGATATATTGAAGCAACATCTCAAGACAAGTTAAAGCTTGGTCGCAAATGGGTCTTCCAAATGGACAATGACCCCAAGCATACTTCCAAAGTTGTGGCAAAATTGCTTAAGGACACAAAACAAAGTCAAGGTATTGGAGTGGCTATCGCAAAGCCTTGACCCCAATCCCATAGAAAATATGTGGGCAGAACTGAAAAAAAGTGTGCGAGCAAGGAGGCCTACAAACCTGACTCAGTTGCACCAGCTCTGTCAGGAGGAATTGGCCAATATCCACACAACTTATTGTGGGACGCTTGTGGAAGGCTACCCGAAACGTTCGTTTGACCCAAGTTAAACAATTTAAAGGCAATGCTACCAAATACTAATTGAGTGTATGTCAACTTCTGACCCACTGGGAATGTGATGAAAGATATAAAAGCTGAAATAAATAATTCTCTCAACTATTCTTCTGACATTTCACATTCTTAAAATAAAGTGGCTATCCTAACTGACCTAAGACAGATAATTTTTACTCTGATTAAATGTCAGGAATTGTGAAAAACTGAGTTTAAATGTATTTGACTAAGGTGTATGTAAACTTCTGACTTCAACTGTATATTGCTAATTTCCCTCACAATCTGAACTGTTGTATCATGCATTTGGCAATTGTTAACAGCTACATTAGATATTACACTATTCTTCTACCATTACTCATCCACGTTCCATTTCTTGACCATATGTAGCACGTAAACTGAAGAAGATTGGACAGCTGAAGAGCCCGGAGGAGGATCTGCCTACCCAAGGCCCCACTGATGCCATCCAGTGTGTCTCTCCCCAGTCCGGCCTGACCTTCCATTCCCAGCTGGTGTTCCTCAACATCTTGGAGTCCATCGAGCCAGAGGTGGTTAATGCGGGACATGACCATTGCCAGCCGGACTCAGCTGCAGTGCTGCTCACCAGCCTCAACGAACTTGGGGAGCGCCAACTGGTCAAAGTGGTCAAGTGGGCCAAAGGCATGCCAGGTACAGTACTGGAATAGAAGAATCATACAAAACATATTTCCATGTGGTCCTTGAAGATGTCATAATTTAATTTATAACAAGTTTGCAATGGCTTTGCAGCAATTTGCAGGTAGTGAAGGCATTAAGAATTCATCAGAGAAATGTTTTGATAATAATCCATTTCCATGTGGTTTTTCGTTTTCTTCTCAGGTTTTCGGAATCTGCATGTGGATGACCAGATGACAGTAATCCAGCATTCATGGATGGGAGTGATGGTGTTCGGCTTGGGATGGAGGTCCTACAAAAATGTCAATGCCAGAATGCTCTACTTCGCCCCAGACCTTGTTTTCAATGAGTATGTGCAGCTATGTGATACTGAATTCAATTATTTCTGTGATATTATCTTATTACCCCCAGGGCCACAACTCAGTGTTGTCCCATTATGTTGGTGGAAATTTCCTCCAGTGGCTTCTGTCTGTCATAAGTACGGCAGATGCCAATTTTGTTCCTTCTATGTCTGTCTTGCTCCTTGTCCCTGTCGCTCTCATTTTCTCTCGCTCTTTCTCTCTCTCTACTTGCCTCTCGCTTTCTCTGTCTCTCTCTCACCGATATGTCTAGAATTCCATGTGCACACGGGCTTACAAGCCTGGCTTTCAGTAACATTTATATTTAATTTCCTTATTTGGTGTTCTTTAGTCACATGATAAGTCCTGAGGAAGATTCAATTTTTTCAGCATTACATCACCTATGGTGCAGGTTTTAAGAGAAGTAGTGATATTTAGTTCAAATCTGAATATTACGGAGTACGCAAGTATCATAAGTGACTAAGGTAGTTCAATGGTATTTAAAGTGACATTACTGGGGTTGCATAATTCTGGGAACTTTCAATAAATTCTCTAGTTTTCCCAAAATCAAGGTTGTAGGATTCCCAGAATTAGGAGGGAATAAGCAGGAAATCGGGAACCCTCCAACCAGGATTTCTGGAAAACCAGGGCATTTATTGAAAGTTCCCGGGATTTTGCCACAATAGCCATTACTGAGGTGCAGTGCAGAACATTGTGGAGATATTATTACCCTGCCATGAGGTAAATTAAATATTTTGTTATTGCTTACATACTGTAAATGTTACAACTAAAGCACCCTTATTATCATTAGCTAGGTTTCCATCCTATTGGTGACAGATTTTCATTCATATATTCTAAAATCCGCATTAAAATCAATATACACATTTTCCCAGCAGAGATGTGTTTCCATCAGATTGACTTGTTGCAGATTAAAGTCTGTCTGTGCGTGATGACGTAGTGCACATAAAAATACGTTTTGCGGTTAAATCCCATGTACCAAATAAAAAATACCAACACATTTTCAACTCTATTCATGGTTTTCTCACAAAAATGTTTGTATTATATAGTGTGTGCCCATTATGTTATTGGCACGTGCACTCTAATCAATATCTTACATGAGATTATTATGGACAAAAGAGTGAGATTATTTTTATTTGTCAAATGGCAGCCAAGCGTTGATGGTCATGACTCCCAAGTTTACTTTGATATGATGTTATTATATCAATATTTGCGCATTAAAGCATTTCCACCGACATTTATCGCATAATTAATTTTACCGACACAAAAAGATCCCACCTTGTCTAGCGTAATTGAGTTTTGTTGACATTTGGAAAGTTTACCAAAGAATGTTCTGTTTCCATCAGGCCTGTCATGACATTTTTTATCCAATATGTACTTTACTCACAATAAAAGGTTGGATAGAAACCTGGTTAGTGATCCATGTAGCATATATTATATATTAAGTATATTAGAGTCTATTCCTGTGAACTATGTCTGTAAATTATTTATACATTAGATGTACAATGTCATCATAGAAAATCATGTAATCAGGTCACATTTTCAGTTTGTTTGAAAATAATCCTGGGCAGCATTCAGTACCAATCACTGTGATCCTGTATTATCAGACCACACTCAACCCAGCAGGCAAAACTAGTTGAAATGACATCATTACAAACAGATTTCATCCAGCTTTGCCCGCTGGGCAGTAGGTCAAAGGTGACATATGAGCATATAACTATGGTCATAAAGAGGGAGGATTACAATTGTAATCATTGCAACAGTTTCACATAAAGGTCTCACTCTCTTACCCTCTCATCTATTTGCCCCCTCTATCTATATCTCTCACAACAACACGCTCACAGATTATCCCTCTCTTAATATATTCCCGATAAACTCCCCAACCCCGCTCTGATTTTTCATTGGCTAATTCTCTTTATACTGTATCTCACCCTGACCCTCACTGCCCCACTCCCTCCTCTCTTCCAATAATGGTGCTGGATGGGATGGTTTTACAAGCTCCTAACTAACTGTGCAATTTTTTTATATTTTTTTTCGCATTGTTAATAATTCATTTTGTACATAATGTTGCTTCTACCGTCTCTTATGACCGAAAAGAGCTTCTGGACATCAGAACAGTGATTACTCACCTCGATCTGGACGAAGATTTTTCTTTATTCAGTCCGAACGCAAAGGATATACTGCTTTGTCGTTCCTTGTAAGAATTTGCAGACAAGTAGTTAAACCACCTCTACCCTACGTATTATTTGCCAACGTGCAATCATTGGAAAACAAACTGGATTATCTACGATTAAGGCTATCCTACCAACGGGACATTCAAAACTGTAATATCTTATGTTTCACCGAGACGCGGCTGGCGATGACACGGATAATATAGAGCTGGCTGGCTGCTCCTTGCATCGTCAGGACAGAGCAGCTACGTCTGGTGAGACGAGTGGTGAGGGGTGTGTCTATTTGCCAATAACTGCTGGTGCGTGATGTCTAGTATTAAAGAAGTCTCGAGGTATT
This sequence comes from Oncorhynchus clarkii lewisi, assembly GCF_045791955.1. Taxonomy (NCBI): domain Eukaryota; kingdom Metazoa; phylum Chordata; class Actinopteri; order Salmoniformes; family Salmonidae; genus Oncorhynchus; species Oncorhynchus clarkii. The sequence continues at coordinate 37,523,212 of NC_092156.1, forward strand.
GCTCGCCTGAGGTAGAATACCTCATGATAAGCTGTAGACCACACTATCTACCAAGAGAGTTCTTATCTATGTTATTCGTAGCCGTCTATTTACCATCACAAACCGATGCTGGCACTAAGACCGCATTCAATGAGCTGTATTAAGATCATAAGCAAACCAGAAAATGCTCATCCAGAAACAGCGCTCCTAGTGGCCGGGGACTTGCAGGCAAACATAAATCTGTTTTACATCATTTCTGCCAGCATTTCACATGTGCAACCATAAGAAGAAAAAAAACTCTAGACCACCTTTACTCCACACATGGAGATGCATACAAAGCTCTCCCCGCCCTCCATTTGGCAAATCTGACAATAAGTCTATTCTACTGATTACTGCTTACAAGCTAAAACTAAAGCAGGAAGTACCAGTGACTCGCTCAATACGGAAGTGGTTAGAAGTGGTTAGATGACACGGAAGTGGTTAGATGACATGGATGCTACGCTACAGGACTATAGCTGCCGTTTCAAGGAGCGGGACACTAATCCAGATGCTTATATGGCATCCCGCTATGCCCTCAGACGAACCATCAAACAGGCAAAGCATCAACACAGGACTAATATTTAATCCTACTACACTGGCTCTGATGCTCATCGGATGTGGCAGGGCTTAAAAAACAATTACAGACTACAAAGGGAAACCCAGCTGCGAGCTGCCCAGTGACGCAAGCCTACCAGACGAGCTAAATGCCTTTTATGCTAGCTTCGAGGCAAGTAACACTGAAGCATGCATGAGAGCACCAGCTGTTCCGGACGACTGTGTGATCATGCTCTCCGTAGCCGATGTGAGAAAGACCTTTAAACAGGTCAACATTCACAAAGCAGCGAGGCTAGACGGATTACCAGGATGTGTACTCAAAGCAGGCACGGACCAACTGGCAAGTGTCTTCACTGACATTTTCAACCTCTCTGAGTCTTTAATACCTACATGTTTCAAACAGACCAACATAGTCCCTGTGACTAAGAAAGCGAAGGTAACCTGCTTAAATGATTACCGCCCCGTAGCACTCACATTGGTAGCCATGAAGTGCTTTGAAAGGCTGGTCATGGCTCACATCAACACCATCATGCCCTTTCCCACCTGGACAAAAGGAACACCTATGTGAGAATGCTGTTCATTGACTACAGCTCAGCGTTCAACACCATAGTGCCCACAAAGCTCATCACTAAGCTAAGGACCCTGGGACTAAACACCTCCTACTGCAACTGGATCCTGGACTTCCTGACGGGCCGCCCCCAGGTGGTAAGGGTAGGCAACAACACATTTGCCACGCTGATCCTCAACACTGGGGCCCCTCAGGGGTGCCTGCTTAGTCTCCTCCTGTACTCCCTGTTCACCCATGACTGCGTGGCCAAGCATGACTCCAACACCATCATTAAGTTTGCTGAGGACACAACAGTGTTAGGCCTGATCACTGACAACAATGAGACAGCTTATAGGGAGGAGGTCAGAGACCTGGCAGTGTGGTGCCAGGACAACAACCTCTCCCTCAAGACAAAGGGCAAGACAAAGGATCTGATCATGGACTATAGGAAAAGGAGGGCCACACACACCCCCATTAACATCAAAGGGACTGAAGTGGTGTGGGTCGAGAGTTTCAAGTTCCTTAGTGTCTACATCACCAACAAACTATCATGGTCCAAACACACCAAGACAGTTGTGAACAGGGAACGACACCTTTCCCCTCTCAGGAGACTGAAAAGATTTGGCATGGCTCCCCAGATCCTCAAAAGGTTCTACAGCTGCACCATCGAGAGCATCCTGACCGGTTGCAACAACGCCTGGTATGGCAACTGCTCGGCATCTGACCGTAAGGTGCTACAGAGGGTAGTGCATATGGTCCAGTACATCACTTGGGCCAAGCTTCCTGACATCCAGGACCTATATACTAGGCAGTGTCAGAGGAAGGCCCAACAAATTGTCAAAGACTCCAGTCACCCAAGTCATGGACTGTTCTCTCTGCTTCCGCATGGTAAGCAGTACCAGAGTGCCAAGTCTAGGACCAAAAGGCTCCTTAACAGCTTCTACCCCCAAGCCATTAGACTGCTGAACAATTAATCAAATGGCCAGTCTGACTATTTACATTGACCCCCCCCCCCCCCCCCCCCCCCCTTTATTGTCTTTGCATAGTCACTTTACAAATTACCGCGACTAACCTGTACACCCGCGCACATACCCTCTGTATATAGCCTCGTTATGTAATTTTTATTATTTATTATTATTTGTATTTTTTTTTTACTTTATTTTATTTAGTAAATCTTTTCATAACTATTTATTGAACTGCATTGTTGGTTAAGGGCTTGTAAGTAAGCATTTCATGGTACACCTGTTGTATTCGGCACATGTGACAAATACAATTTGATTTGATATGATTCTCTCTCATCCCCAGCCATCGGATGCACATCTCCAGCATGTTCGAGCACTGTATACGGATGAGACACCTCTCCCAGCAGTTTGTCCTGCTGCAAGTCACTCAGGAAGAGTTCCTCTGCATGAAGGCCCTGCTCCTCTTCAGCATCAGTGAGTGTTGCTGCCCAGCCCAATGTTGACAGTTCCATTAAAATAATGTAGAGAGTCTCACATGGTGTATTTCCTTTTTCATTAAATTGATTTGCAAGCGATGTCCTAGTGTAAGCCATTTTCATAATACTGTCGAAATGATCCAGTACAATCAGAGAAAGCTTTGATTTATAAAACCAAACAGTGTATTATCAATAGTTGAGCAACAGAAATGCAATATTGTGGACAAAACAACAATAATTTTGCTTGTCTCCTTCGCAGTTCCAGTCGATGGTCTTAAGAGTCAGAAGTACTTTGATGAATTGCGGCTGACCTACATCAATGAACTTGATCGTGTCATTAACTATGGAAGGAAGTCCAACTGCTCTCAGAGGTTCTATCAGCTCACCCGCCTCATGGATTCCCTCCAACCGGTGAGAGACAATGTGCATCCTCAATAACTTTATTTTATATATTCTGTTATCTTAGAGTATATCAAGCTAAGAGCCTTAATGACAATCTTAAATTACAGTACCAAGATTTAATTACATATTTTATCTAAGTGATAAAAGTCTAACTTTGTCATGTTTAACTAAACAAAAACTGAGAATGTGACAGAATTGTAATGGAGTGGGTAACAGGTGTGCTATCTCACCTTATTCGCTGAGTGCTCTGCCATATACGACAATGACTTCAAATGAAATCCCAAGTTCAAGAACATTGGGAAACGACGGCATTCCTCTTTTTTGAGACCTCATTTCACGTTGTCGGCAGTTATGCCTTCATCAGAGCATCAAGAGATGTGCCAAAGCCATCGTTCTTTACGCAAGTGCCTAGGTGATAATTACAAATGCCCGTACCTGTGTGAGGGCAGTGCATAGTGGTATTCAAAACATTAGTCAACAAACAATTGTTACAATATATATAGAAATACATATACAAATATACAGCACAAATACACAGATCAGCACAATAAACTCAACAAATAGCATTTAGGTATTCATGATGATGTAGGAAATTTGAGATATTTTCTTGCAATTAATTACTTCTTAGTGCACAATAATAGATGCTTTGGGGTATAAAAAATGAACGTCTGGATAGAAAGATTGCGACTGAATGTAGGAGAATATACATGAGCATACAAATGACAGCTTGGCCATATAGTCTACAAGAATAATCTGAATGAGAACTCATTGTTTAGAATAGGGTTTCCCAAACTTGTTCAATCACAATCTTTCTATCCAGATGTTTATTTTCCATACCCCAATGCATCTATTTTTGTAAGCTTTATTGTGCATTAGGAAGTAACTAATTGCGCCAACATATCTCAAATTTCCTACGTCATCATGAATACCTAAATGCTATTTGTCGAGTTTATTGTGCTGATCTGTGTATTTGTATATGTATTTGTATATATAGTAACAATTGCTTGAATACCACTATGTACCACCCTCAAACAGGCAATTGTAATTATCACTTATGCATTTGCATAAAAACGATGGCTTTGGCACGTCTCTTGATGCTCTGATGAAGGCGCAACTGCCGAAATACATTAGCCTGCCCGGACAAAATTATAAAGGTGAAATGAGGTGACGTCTTAAACATTTTGGAGTGGCGCCGTTTCCAAATGTTAATTTGAAGTGACAGAATTGTAACTGTGTATTGTCTCTGTCCATCTCTCCAACAACCAGATCGTGAGGAAACTCCAGCAGTTTACATTTGATCTGTTTATCCAGGCCCAGTCTCTGCCCACCAAGGTCAGCTTTCCAGAGATGATTGCCGAGATAATCTCAGTGCATGTGCCAAAGATCCTGGCAGGCTTGGCCAAACCAATCCTTTTCCACAAGTAGCAAGTAGCAGGATTTGCCATCATCCTGAGAATATCTGATCCGATCCAAGCTGACTCTATAACCCTACGGCTCTGTAGGTTTTCCCTGCCATTGTTTTCTCTCTCTCAGCTCCTTTTCTTTTTTATCGAATAGCTCAACGTACCATTTTTAAATCATTACATCATTACGGTAGTTTTGCTGCTTATCAGACATAATTGAGATCATTTTCTCAAATAGGCAGCAAGGTTTTAGCATTTTTCTCAAGAGTTGCAAGGTGCCACCTTGTTGACGGCCCTATCTGTCCTGTATTTCAAGAACAAATATCACACAAGACCAGTGGGGTTACATCAAATGTAAGAAACAGAAGAATACCATTCATTGACTGAATGAAAATAAAACTAATAAAACTAAATAATAAAACTAACAAATGCAGAAATTGTTAAACATATCTATGCATATCTTTACTTTTGGAACTTTCATGAGATTGTGCTATGTTCATTTGAAAAACAACTACCGAAGGGAATGTGGAATTAGTCGTTTACAGCATACTCACATGCATACACAATAGTCTATCTGTATTTACTAGCTAAATTGCATAAATATATGTATAAACATATATATATATATATATATATATGTTTAGATATATATATATACAATGCATACATCACTACTGTACAGTACTTACAACTTTCTTGCTAGTTATTTAGTCAGTGAACAAACAATATATTCTAATGGTACCGTCATAATTTCATCTGATTATGGGAAATGTTGTAATAATTCACCCAAAAGTGACTTACTAATTATAGACACACAGAGTGAGACAATTGAAAATAATAACTTTTCAGATATATTTAGTGGCAATGGATATTTAAAAGTATACTATAAAGATATAGTATGAAACCTGCTTACAACTTGGCTGCACATTTAGTCTCTTCATGTAGTTTCAGGTGGCCAAATTATTTGGTCAAACGGAGCATACCCATAATCTCTCAATGCTGAAAATGCTCTTATGAGGTTTAACATGGCCTGAATATTTGCATTATTTAGTTCAACATCAGGATGTATGGAGGTTCATGCTCCATGTGTTTGTAGATGTTAGAATGCTTCAATCTTTATTGAAAACAATGCATGCCAAGTGTACATTTTGCAAGTTCAGTGCAGCTATGATAGCTATTGTGTTCAGAGTAATCTCCAATCTGCCATTCTACCTGTAAAAGCAGGTTGACATTTCATTAGTTTAGATTGAGTCAAGTCAAATATTACCGCTTTTTTCACATTATTTCTTATTAAGACATCGGCTTTTCTTGGTGATTCATTCTGGTTTTGCAGTTAAGTGCCAAACAGGGACATTTTATTCTCTGCACTAGCAAAACCATTCTGACATAACACCATTATTATACCACAACAAGTCTTTTTATACAATAATCTGTACTTTTGCTTGTTTCAGAAAGTAGTGAAAAACAACAAAAACAATCAAGAAAAGCTCTGTTATAAGATCCATAACATGCAAACAATGTTTAAACTAGTTGAGTGTGGTCTTTTTGTTCAGATACCTCAACAAAAATGGCAACAGGTGCTAAACTATGGGATTCAATGATAGCACGGGATAGTCCCTGACTTTGCTTTTATATGCCAAATGCATCTTAAATTACTACATCAAATCAAACCGTTTCATATTTTAGACTAGGTGAAATGCATTATCATATTTAGAATGTCATTTAAATGCCTTTTAAAATGCTGAAATCTTCATGCAAATATCTGGAAAACAGCAAACTCCAGAAAGATCACATGTTCATGGCCTCGACATCTGATTGAACAAATGGTGGTTCAACATTGGCTGAACCAGTAATGTTAAATGGAGTTTGCTGGGAAGCATCTTGACGCTCTAAATACTGTAGGCTGTGGAAAGAATGGGTTGTCAGAATACACTTTACGTTTGACAGCCACAAGCACTATGCAATTACTTGCAGGTGTTTACCCATTTATAACAACACCATAGCTGCTTAATTAGAATATATGACTCCAGACTGAAACCTAGGCCAAGTTGAAAGTGCTTTATAGAAGAAAAGTGACTGTTAATATTTGTCCCTAAATAGACCACATCAAACCTACAACAGGTAGCACTTACTGTAATCAATTAGTGTTACAATACACATGCTTCTCAGATTTTAAGCAGTGATTGATTGCACCTATCTTTGCCTGACACCATAAAAATGTCCAGGGATGAATCAAAAGATAATTTGACAGCAGTAGTTTTTGTTGTTGTTTTATCACCATAAATGGCAATAACATGCATCCTTCACAACAATTGCACTCATTCTCAGACACATGCATGTGACGCATGCAAAAATGGAAGCGTTAGAACTCCAGTCTACCTTGGGCATGCAGAAAACCAGTCAATTATAGTGCTGTTATATATTTCTTCAATAGCTTGTGCATAAAAATCACTGTATACATTGTGACTTAAATCCTTTAACGCATATTACCATTACCATTATCATATCATTACCATAATCAAATGCATTTGTACAAATGTAAGTTCAAGTTGTTGTTGTTCTTGTGTTGTGAGGAACTTGTTGACCACCATAATTCTTATAAATGTACTGCAATAATATGGATCTCAATTCAATGAAACCACATTGCAATATTCAAGCAGCAGCACAAATCTAAACATACCTTTTCCGTTATAAACAAAATGGCAAAATGGTTTTGGTAGAAACAGCAGCTAGTGCTTTCAGTTTTCAGACACGTGTGCATGACAGCAGTTGTGTAAACAAGGATACTGCATCAATATTGCTATGGCAGATTTAATTGAATTCGGGCCTAGGTTACAATTGCCCATCTGAAAACATCTGATATTTTCTCGTCGTAGAGACATTGGCTATGCCTACATAAAAGCAATAAAACAATTAATTTGAATATTGATAAGAAAATGTTTTAATACATCAGATGACAATTTGTAAAAGCCATGGGCACATACTTTACATTGGTATTGTCGTATTCCTTTGTTAATCATCTTGATAATAAAATATACTCGTTACAGGGTTTTCCTCAAAAGAACATCCCAAATCAGACACCTTAAATCAGAAAAAAATATTTCTATGAGTAGTAATTCAATATTAAAGCCATAGATTTGCCTTAAAAAGCATATAGATTTTGTACCATATATTATTTTAGATTAAGTGTAAATTATTCAATTGTCTGTAAAGTAAAATGATCAGCAGTTGTGTCTACCATAATGAGGCCACATTACTTAGCTTGAATTCTGAGGTAAATGACGAGGTAAATTAGTTGGTAAAATCGTTTCTGATTTAAGGAAATTATCACAAAGATTAAGCTATTTCTCTTTATACACCCAGTAGTCATGCTATGACTGCTTTGTTTATCATATAAAACATTTTTCACATGCTTTTTAGATTGACTTGGAGAACAGGATTGCACTGCCAAGCAATAAACAATTTGCCATAATAAACTTTACTTTAAATGTACCATGGTAGACCAACATTGAATCATAATGACAAAATCTATTTAAAAAAAATCCAGTTCCTAGAATTGATGTTTTCATACTGTTGTTATTAGTGGTAATGCTGGTATGTAAATGTTATATATGAGTAAATTACATCACAAGTATATTAAAATGTCAAAATGGACACAGCTGTATGTATTTATAAACCATATTAGCCTGGATTTGTGTAAATGGTACAATGACTTTGTGTACATGTAACTGATTAAAAAAAAAAGATTGGAAAATCAATTGTTAATGCTTTTTAACTACCTTCTGTAGTATTGACGATGTACTCTGTGTTTTGTGATTTTTTTTTAAACTGCAAACTTGCATAACTTTTTAAAGATATTTGAGGCAATCCTGACCATCAAAATGGTGTTACCTAATATTTGAAAGTTTGTAGTATTTCTACAATTTATCATGTGAAGTGACTACTAGTGAATGTGTCATTATTTAAGAATGCCCCCCCCCCCCTCCACCCATAATCTGTAAATTGATTGTTCACTTTCAGCTATTGATATGAATTGTGTCAGATAAGTCTTAGTGTAAATCGGGTTTAGTTTGTTTGTGTTCCTTTGCATATTATTAAAAACAATCAAAAATGTATTGTGTGTGTGAACTTTATTTACATACTGAAGTTATTTTATGTTAACTTTCCTAATATTTTTCTAAAATCTCTGAAGCCAGAAGCAAATCTTGTGTGCACCAGCTAGTGATCTACTCAGTTTATTTTGGGGGATGAAAATATGAGCTAATGGAAACAGCTGATTCAGACCATCCCCACTACAGAACCACTATGAAAATTCTGGTTAAAATCCCACCTCCACTTCAAGCACTAACTTGATTCGTCAAAATAATTAGTGATGCTGCTCTTCACCAGAAGATTTTTGTTCCCCTATCTCAGATTAAGCAAATATCGCCAACAGATGTCAACATTTATGTTTATGTTCTGTCATGAGAAATTAGCTATTGACCAGCACCTGCCTGCATCATTTTTTTTTTTAACCCGACCTCACCAAAAAACACTTCATGTGCAGGCAGTAATTAGTCTAAACATTTCTCAGAAAGACATATTGGTCATTCTTGCATTTTTTATTTAAATGCATTTGGGAACATCTTCCCATACTAAATCAACTAATATGGCAGCTTAATGATTTCAAATGTTTAACCATTATGATAACATTGTGCTACCAGTAAGAGGCGCAACATCATTGATGGTAACACCAATTACACATTTTTGGTAATTGAGGACTTTTGTAAATTGAGTAACACCATTATCTAGGTTTCCATCCAATTGGTAACAGATTTTCATGTGAAAATTCTAAAATACTCATTAAGAAAATATGCACATTTTTCCACCAAATGGACTTGTTGCAGACATTCGCTGCCCGCACCTGCCCGCACGTCCAGCATCACTACTCTGGACGGTTCTGACTTAGAATATGTGGACAACTACAAATACCTAGGTGTCTGGTTAGACTGTAAACTCTCCTTCCAGACTCACATTAAACATCTCCAATCCAAAATTAAATCTAGAATCGGCTTCCTATTTCGCAACAAAGTATCCTTCACTCATGCTGCCAAACATACCCTCGTAAAACTGACCATCCTACCGATCCTCGACTTCGGCGATGTCATTTACAAAATAGCCTCCAACACTCTACTCAACAAATTGGATGCAGTCTATCACTGTGCCTTCCGTTTTGTCACCAAATATATACCACATATAATAACCACCACTGCGACCTGTATGCTCTTATTGGCTGGCCCTCGCTTCATACTCATCGCCAAACCCACTGGCTCCAGGTCATCTACAAGTCTCTGCTAGGTAAAGCCCCGCCTTATCTCAGCTCACTGGTCACCATAGCAGCACCCACCCTTAGCATGCGCTCCAGCAGGTATATCTCACTGGTCACCCCCAAAGCCAATTCTTCCTTTGGCCACCTCTCTTTCCAGTTCTCTGTTGCCAATGACTGGAACGAACTGCAAAAATATCTATAGCTGGAGACTCTTACCTCCCTCACTAGCTTTAAGCACCAGCTGTCAGAGCAGCTCACAGATCACTGCACCTGTACATACAGTGGGGCAAAAAAAGTATTTAGTCAGCCACCAATTGTGCAAGTTCTCCCACTTAAAAAGATGAGAGAGGCCTGTAATTGTCATCATAGGTACACTTCAACTATGACAAACAAAATGAGAGATTTTTTTTTTTATCTCAATACTTTGTTATATACCCTTTGTTGGCAATGACAGATGGTCAAACATTTTCTGTAAGTCTTCACAAGGTTTTCACACACTGTTGCTGGTATTTTGGCCCATTCCTCCATGCAGATCTCCTCTAGAGCAGTGATGTTTTGGGGCTGTTTTCTATGGGGTTGAGATCTGGAGACTGGCTAGGCCACTCCAGGACCTTGAAATGCTTCTTACGAAGCCACTCCTTCGTTGCCCGGTTGGTGTGTTTGGGATCATTGTCATGCTGAAAAACCCAGCCACGTTTCATCTTCAATGCCCATGCTGATGGAAGGAGGTTTTCACTCAAAATCTCACGATACATGGTCCCATTCATTTTTTCCTTTACACGGAACAGTCGTCCTGGTCCCTTTGCAGAAAAACAGCCCCAAAGCATGATGTTTCCACCCCCATGCTTCACAGTAGGTATGGTGTTCTTTGAATGCAACTCAGCATTCTTTGTCCTCCAAACACGACGAGTTGAGTTTTTACCAAAAAGTTATATTTTGGTTTCATCTGACCATATGACATTCTCCCAATCTTCTTCTGGATCATCCAAATGCTCGCTAGCAAACTTCAGACGGGCCTGGACATGTACTGGCTTAAGCAGGGGTACACGTCTGGCACTGCAGGATTTGATCCCTGGCGGCGTAGTGTGTTACTGATGGTAGGCTTTGTTACTTTGGTCCCAGCTCTCTGCAGGTCATTCACTAGGTCCCCCGTGTGGTTCTTCTCACCGTTCTTGTGATAATTTTGACCCCACGGGGTGAGATCTTGCGTGGAGCCCCAGATCGAGGGAGATTATCAGCGGTCTTGTATGTCTTCCATTTCCTAATAATTGCTCCCACAGTTGATTTCTTCAAACCAAGCTGCTTACCTATTGCAGATTCAGTCTTCCTGGTGCAGGGCTACAATTTTGTTTCTGGTGTCCTTTGACAGCTCTTTGGTCTTGGCCATAGTGGAGTTTGGAGTGTGACTGTTTGAGGTTGTGGACATGTGTCTTTTATACTGATAACAAGTTCAAACAGGTGCCATTTAATACAGGTAACGAGTGGAGGACAGAGGAGCCTCTTAAAGAAGAAGTTACAGGTCTGTGAGAGCCAGAAATCTTGCTTGTTTGTAGGTGACCAAATACTTATTTTCCACCATAATTTGCAAATTAATTAATTAAAAATCCTACAATGTGATTTTCTGGATTTTTTTCTCATTTTGTCTGTCATAGTTGAAGTGTACCTATGATACAAATTACAGGCCTCTCTCATCTTTTTAAGTGGGAGAACTTGCACAATTGGTGGCTGACTAAATACTTTTTTGCCCCACTGTAGCTCATCTGTAAATAGCCCATCCAATCTACCCCATCCCCATTTGATTTTATTTATTGATTTATCTTGCTCCTTTGCACCCCAGTATCTCTACTTGCATATTCATCTTCTGCACACCCTACCATTCCAGTGTTTAATTGCTATATTGTAATTACTTAGCCACCATGGCCAATTTATTGCCTCTCTCCCAATTTATTACCTCTCTTATCCTACCTCATTTGCACATGCTGTATATAGATTTTTCTACTGTATTATTGATTGTATGTTTGTTTATTCAATGTGTAACTCCGTGTTGTTTTATGTGTCGAACTGCTTTGCTTTATCTTGGCCAGGTCGCAGTTGCAAATGAGAACTTGTTCTCAACTAGCCTACCTGGTTAAATAAAGGTTAAATAAACAAATAAAAATAAAACACAACGTGCCATTGGAACACAGGAGTGATGGTTGCTGATAATGGGCCTCTGTACACCTATGTAGATATTCCATAAAAAATCTGCCGTTTCCAGCTACAATAGTCATTTACAACATTACCAATGTCTACGCTGTATTTCTGATCAATTTGATGTTATTTTAATGGACAAAAAAATGTGGTTTTCTTTCAAAAACAAGGAAATTTCTAAGTGACCGCAAACTTTTGAACGGTAGTGTGTGTGTGTATATATATATATATATATATATATATATAGCATTTGTTTTTATTTAACTATACAATATATGAAATACTTTTGTTTACTTTCCAGCATTCAAAATAATAGATATCTCTTAACCCCAAAAAACATGTAGTAGTAGCTAATAATATTATAACCGCCTATAATGCAATTGCTGCACATAATATAATAACTTTTGCATTTATAATGTAATAAATGGTGCTAATGTAATGCATTGCCAATAATGTAATAAATATGCTGAACGTAATAATGTTTTTGTGCATAATGTAATAATGCTTTTGTGCATTGATCATTACATTATGAAGTGGGGGGGGGGAATCATCAATTGTGTCATGACTTTAACCAATATTGTAATAACAACCAATTAAACATGTAAAACGAAATGGACTATTTATTTTCATTTATATCAAGTGTAATGCTTCAGTAATAGCTGACTATACACCAAACCATATTCCTGAATCCTAGCTCTGAAGCTCACTTTTGCAGTAATATCAAGACTTTCAATTGACACAATTTACTCCCCAATACACACCCAACAGCCCCTAACCCCCCCCCCCCCCCCATATAATCAAATGCAAAAACTCCTAAGATGCTGTTTACTGTTAAAACAATGTTGAAACAATCCAAGACACTTTCAACAATTGTTTTTATGAAAAACATTGTATTTAATCAAACATTGTTCAACACTTAACAATCACAGTTTTATTCAACAAATGTGGCACTATTTTAACTTGTGCTCAAATCGTTAATGAACCAAAATCTTTAATGAACCAACATATTAATCTTATTAAACACTTAACCAAACTTTTCTCCACAATTATAACAATTAACTAAAAGGTTATCCATGGGGATTTGGAAAAACAAAAAATAACAAAAAGGTTAGCCATCTGGGGATACTCCTCTCTGACGGTCATTGGGGTGGTGTTGGTAGTGTTGGTGGGGACACTTAAGGCGGTGTGGGTGGGGCTACGCGCTGCCTCACCACAGCCTGCAGCAAGCGCTGCCGAATAACTATTTTTCTACTGTATGGAGACAGTAGCCTGGTCAATCCTGGGATAAGGAGGAGTGAGAATTTGGAATATCACTGCAAGGCGTGTCTTTTTTTTCTTGACGACACTGGATGTTTGCAATGTCAAACAAGTCTGCTTTGGCAATGGATGTAAATACAAAGTGTTCCTCAAGTGTCAAGTGTGAGATAATGCATTCCATTAAAGAAAGAGTGTGATTTTAGGTTGTTATTACATTATTTGTTTACGTTATTACACTATAGATTTTTAAAATCTACTTTACCATGTAATAATCAACGTTATTACATTGTTACATCATTACATCAACGTTAAAATGTATTTACATTATGCGTTCAGCATATTTAGCACATTATTTATGACAATAGCAGCATTTATAACATTATACATGCAAAAGTTATTACATTTTTAGCAGCTATTACATTATTGGCAGTTACATTATCAGTTGCTACACGTCAATAAAACTCTACTCAACTCTACTCACTACAACTCTACCCCTGTCCAGGGGTATCGTCGGATGGGGCCACAGTGTCTCCCTGTCTCAGCCTCCAGTATTTATGCTGCAGTAGTATATATGTCGGGGGGGGGGGGGGCTAGGGCCAGTCTGTTATATCTGGAGTATTTCTCCTGTCTTATCAGGTGTCCTGTGTGAATTTAAGTATGCTCTCTCTAATTCTCTCTCTTTCTTTCCTTCTTTCTTTCTTTCTCTCTCTCGGAGGACCTGAGACCTATCTCCATGCCTCAGGGCTACCTGGCCTGATGGCTCCTTGCTGTCCCCAATTCACCTGACCGTGCTGCTGCTCCAGTTCCAACTGTTCTGCCTGCGGCTATGTTTTCAACTCTCTAGAGACAGCAGGAGCGGTAAGAGATACTCTGAATGATCGGCTATGAAAAGCCATCTGACATTTACTCCTGAGGTGCTGACCTGTTGCACCCTCGACAACCACTGTGATTATTATTATTTCACCCTGCTGGTCATCTATGAACATTTGAACATCTTGGCCATGTTCTGTTATAATCTCCACCTGGCACAGCCAGAAGAGGACTGGCCACCCCTCATAGCCTGGTTCCTCTCTAGGTTTCTTCCTAGGTTCATAGCCACCGTGCTTCTATACCTGCATTGCTTGCTGTTTGGGGTTTTAGGCTGGGTTTCTGTACAGCACTTTGAGATATCAGCTGGTGTAAGAAGGGGTTTATAAATAAATGTGATTTGATTACTACTGGGACAAGCCAATTTGATTCTCCTATGTACTTGAAACAATGCACAAAGTTTTGCAATATAAACCACTTGCATTATGTTTTATCGTTGATAAACAGTTCAATATAAACAAAAACATGTATGATGTGTAATTATTTGTAATTTTAAGGTGTTTTTCACGGATGCAAAGCTAAGGGACACAAATGCCACCCCAATTCAAGAATGACCCATATCAAATTCAATACAAATCAAATTGTATTTGTCACAAGCACTGAATACAACAATGCTTACTTACAAGCCCTTAACCAACAATGCAGTTAAAGAAATAGAGTTAAGAAAATATGTACTAAATAAACTAAAGTAAAAAATTCTAATCAAATAATGAGGCTATATACAGGCGGTACCGGTACCGAGTCATTGTGCGGGGGAACAGGTTACTCGAGGTAATTTGTCCCCTTAGGGCAATTACTAAATACGGGTATCTTCTAATTGGCAAAAACATAATATAATCCAATCTATCTTCTTAATTATTTATTGTTAAGACCAAAGAGCATTTAACAGGTTATTATGAGTATGCTTTATAGGCCCAGTGCAGTCAAACACGTGATTTTCCTGTGTTTTATATATATTTAACTAAGAGTAAGACTGGCCTGCTAATGCTGAGTTTTTATGGTGTCCACTCTAACTTCCTGCAGTTAGGCTGGGCTTCTGGTTAAGGAAATGGGTTTTGCTAGGGATAGCTTGAGCTGACAATGACTTGGTGATAAAAACCTAAAAGCTGTCATTCTATAGACAAGGTGTGGTGTGTGTGACCCGAGATAGAGATAGCCAGGAAGAGTTTAGATCAATGTCTCATTGTCTCATCTTCCTAGCATCTGGGAGACTAAGCCAGGTAGGAAGTAAAACAACATCCCTTGCAGATAACCAGGAGATGGACCAAGGTGGCTTATGGGAACGGTAGAAATGACTGACTGAGCATTTAGGGCCTATAAAATATCTGTTTTTTCATTATCAGTTAAGCTCTCTGCAACACAACCTAGAGTGTGCGGTCGACGGTTTCGTTATTGCAATAATTAATCGATGTTGAATAAAGATGATTGAATAATTGTCCAAGTCGCTCTCAGTACTGAAATTTCCACTACAGATAATACTGTGAAATTGTGAAAATTGTGATAAACTAAAAGGGCTTTAAGAGCTGTTTGAAAAGACCGCCTAAAAATTCAGCCTCTTTTGGTGGGATGGAGTTTTGGGCTGCCTGGTGACATCAGAAGGTGGTAAATCAGTTAACAGACCAATAAGAAAGAGAGTCCCAAACCTATCTGCCAATAACAGCTAGTTGTCAGTTTTTCCTACCCCACTCAGACCACTCCCTGACGGTCCTAGCAACGTTTTTTCTTGAGAAATGTAACTTCTCTAAGAAGATATTTTTTGTTTCTTTTTCACCTTTTTAATTGAAAACAAACACAGTAAGGTTGATTTTATTTAACTAGGCAAGTCAGTTAAGAACAAATTATTATTTACAATGACGGCCTACCCCGGCCAAACCCAAACCTGGACAACGCTGGGTCAATTGTGCGCCTCCCCATGGGACTTCCAATCACAGCCGGTTGTGATACACCCTGGAATCGAACCAGAGTCTGTAGTGACGCCTCTAGCACTGAGATGCAGAGCCTTAGACGGCTGCACCACTCAGGAGACCATAATTGTTACCCAGAAATGATTTGATATTGAGATAAATACAGTTGCAATGGACCTTCAAAAACAGAAGCTGGCTCCCCTGGATTCCTAAGGAACTGATTCCCTGACATTCTGAAACCTCTGAGAGGAATCTTGGTTGATACAATCCTTCCCTTTAAATAATTACTTTTCTTTCACCACTTATCAGTATTGATAACTGACTCAACCTGTTTTTTGTTTTGTTGTCCAGAAGGCCAGGTATATTTTTGAATGTGTGTGACTTTTAACCATATGATTTATTGAAAATATTTTGTGGGAAGGACCTGGCTTATGGCCAGTTGATATTTGAGACTGATGATATTCCTGTGTTCAGTGAAATTTCTAAGATAATGGCCTAATGCAGGCTGCAGTACCAAGCTGTACTGCTACATGTATCATTGCCACTTGTTCATCTAAATCTCCCTTTTCTCAAATTCTAACTTAATAAATCCATTTTTATAAACTTTCGTAAAAAGGTAATTTGGGAGCAACAACGCGTGTGTCATTTTTTATACAGTATTATGTTGCCCTGGATCGGAGTTATAGTTGCTTTTTGTGTTATCGGGATTTGGATATGACCACACTAGTCCCTTTTGCTCCACTTATTAACCATTCTGATTCCACTTTTCATTGTTATTCAGACAGAGTGGAAAGTTTAAAAAAAATGTTACTTTATTTTTCAATGTTTTCCTTAACCATGCTCATACATGGTAAATGTTTCTTGAAAAACTCTTACAGAATGCATATAAGGGATAAAGAAAAGGAAAATGTAAACATTAGATAAGAAATGACAGGACATTGAAGAGCATATTGGTTTTATACAATCATATAATTTTCATACAAAAGCAGATGAAAACAGTTGTTGTTCCTGTAAGAACAAATTACAGACAGGGTCAAGCAGGTCAAACACATACAAGAAAATGTATGTTTCATGGTTCAAATGTTCACAGAAATAAAAATGGGAGTTGAGACTCAATTTAAAGATGAAAAACCTCTGGGAACTCTAATGACAAGATCTTAACTGCGCTGTCAATCTTTCACAAAATATTCTAAGACAGAAATCATTGAAGACAACAAAATAAAATGCTCATCACCCTCCACACAACCCAGGATTCCTAACAATTCCCTTCACTGCTTAAAATATTTATTAAAATGTCATTTTTACAACATTCCACAAATGAAACATTCATTAATGAATCAATTAAATTAAATCAATAAAGACAAGTTATCCGAATGTAGATAGAAAATATATATTTTCTGAAGACCCACGTTACGTACAAAAAAGGTGGTTATAAACATGTTAGATAAAATGGTTTCCTTCATAGTAAGTGTTGCTAAAGTTATAGTGCTAAAGTTCAGGTAGGTAAATTACAGTCCTCACATCTGTGATACATTGACATTTTAATACAGATTAGCTTTGCATAAACCTCCCCTCATAATATAATGCATTCTTAAAATGACACCGTAATCTCCATTGTGAATTAATTTGCAAGTCTTTGAAATGGTACAAGCCACAAACTGGTATAACAGTTGCTGCTGGTACTATGTGGGTTGTGTACTCACACTGGGAACACTGTACAGTACCTGCCAATTGAATTACTATGTACAGTTGAAGTCGGAAGTTTACATACACTTAGGTTGGAGTCATTAAAACTCGTTTTTCAACCACTCCACATATTTCTTGTTAACAAACTATAGTTTTGGCAAGTCGGGTAGGACATCTACTTTGTGCATGACACAAGTCATTTTTCCAACAATTGTTTACAGACAGATTAGTTCACTTATAATTCACAATTCCAGTTGGTCAGAAGTTTACATACACTAAGTTGACTGTGCCTTTAAACAGCTTGGAAAACTTCAGAAAATGCTGTTATGGCTTTAGAAGCTACTGACAGGCTAATCGACATCATTTGAGTCAATTGGAGGTGTACCTGTGGATGTATTTCAAGGCCTACCTTCAAACACAGTGCCTCTTTGCTTGACATCATGGGAAAATCAAAAGAAATCAGCAAAGACCTCAAAAAAAAATCATAGACCACAAGTCTGGTTCATCCTTGGGAGCAATTTCCAAATGCCTGAAGGTACCACGTTCATCTGTACAAACAATAGTACGCAAGTATAAACACCATGGGACCACGCAGCCGTCATACTGCTCAGGAAGGAGATGCATTCTGTCTCCTAGAGATGAACGTACTTTGGTGTGAAAAGTGCAAATCAATCCCAGAACAGCAGCAAAAGGACCTTGTGAAGATGCTAGAGGACACAGGTACAAAAGTATCTATATCCACAGTAAAACGAGTCCTATATTGACATACCCTGAAAGGCCGTTCAGCAAGGAAGAAGGCACTGCTCAAAAACCGCCATAAAAAAAGGTTTGCAACTGCACATTGGGACAAAGATCGTACTTTTTGGAGAAATGTCCTCTGGTGTGATGAAACAAAAATAGAACTGTTTTGAAGCACTAGGGTGGCAGCCTCATGTTGTGGGGATGTTTTGCTGCAGGAGGGACTGGTGCATTTCACAAAATAGACAGCATCATGAGGAAGGAACATTTTGTGGATATATTGAAGCAACATCTCAAGACATCAGTCAGGAAGTTAAAGCTTGGTCACAAATGGGTTTGCCAAATGGACAATGACCCCAAGCATACTTCCAAAGTTGTTGCAAAATGGCTTAAGGACAACAAAGTCAAGGTATTGGAGTGGCTATCACAAAGCCCTGACCTCAATCCCATAGAAAGTTTGTGGGCAGAACTGAAAACGTGTGTGCAAGCAAGGAGGCCTACAAACCTGACTCAGTTACACCAGCTCTGTCAGGAGGAATGTGCCAAAATTCACCCAACTTATTGTGGGAAGCTTTTGGAAGACTACCCGAAACATTTGACCCAAGTTAAACAATTTAAAAGGCAATGCTACCAAATACACTCAATTAGTATGTTAACTTCTGACCCACTAGTAATGTGATGAAAGAAATAAAAGCTGAAATAAATAATTCTCTCTACTATTATTTTTTTGTTGACATTTTACATACTTAAAATAAAGTGGTGATTCTAACTGACCTAAAACAGGGAATTTTTACTAGGATTAAATGTCAGGGATTGTGAAAAACTGAGTTTAAATGTATTTGGCTAAGGTGCATGTAAACTTCCGGCTTCAACAGTAAATGACGGTCTTAGTCACACTACATACATCACACTACTTAATAAACATTCATGTTGGAGTGTTGTATGAATGACAGTACCCAAATGGAAATGGAGAGATGCCAACCATCGGCTTCAACAAAATAACAATGGCAAAAACTAGGACTGCTGAGCCTTCAAATTAACCAGTGCTAATTTGGATTCCACTATCCAAAATAATTTAGTTATGAGTTCTTAAAGCTGAGATCTGCATAAGGTGAAACAGCATCAACGGTCGCCCCAGGCACATATCTTATTTGTTTTGATTATGAAGAGGATAGTAGCATCGTGGTAAAAACAAGTCGTTGTACATACTGTGCTGTTCTATTGTGTGTGCCATGATGTACGAAGGGGGGAAAAAACAGTGTTGGTTGTTGAAGTGTTTTTGTTGTTGTAATATCACAAATGAACATGGCAGTTTCACCACTACGAATTTAGGGATTCCAGCTTTAAGGGTTCTTAACTTCTTAAAGCATTGTTGGTTAAGGGCTTGTAAGTAAGCATTCCACTGTAAGGTCTGCTGTATTTGGCACGTGACAAATAAAATGTTATTTGATTTGAGTTATATGATAGGACTGTTGACTACACTCCTCCTGTTCATGATGCTCTTTGGTGATTGAAAACAGACCACAGGAATTCTGATGTGCTGAATACCATAATTAATTTGGTTAAGCTTAAAGTCCTACTTAACCAACCATGATAGCAAATAATAAGTAATGAATAATGATCCACTCTCTGTCACACTATGTTAGATGCTGTTAGAGAGAAAGTGTCTGACAAAAAAATCACAACCATTCCCATGTTCTTAAGAAAAATAAGCGTTAAGTAAAAAAATAGATAAGTAAAAAGTTTAAAATAAAAGTAACAAATTATTAAACGGCAGCAGTAAAATAACAACTGAGACTTAGAATCTGCACCTTTGGCTCTCAGTTTTGCATTAGATACTACAGTAGTTAACACTATTGTGCTACAACTGAGTCGCTTGCTTTCATTTCAACCTGTTACAGTAGGGTACTAGAGTATAGCCTACATGTATGTGAATCCAAATGGTATTAGGTAGCTACAGTAGCTTGTTTTCGAGCAGTTTAAAAGTCAAATAACTGTATACTGGAACTAGCCACTTGGACTAGGATTCATTTAGTTAACATTACATCATTCAGTTAACAGGTAAATTGTTTTTGTTTAAATTACATCATTATTGAGTTGATCCCATAGAATGTATAAGTATTGATCCAGCTGCCAGAATCTCCAAGATTTGGATCAGACAGAGACATATACAGGCCTCCTTTAATAAACAGATTGTTTTTAATATCTAGACTGGAGCTCCTTTATCACTAATTAAACAACATGTTAATTGGGTCCCTCATAGCAACAAGCAGGAGGGTGTCCACAGACAGGACAAAATGCACTCTGTTTCCTTTGTTCCACTACAGTACTGTATGTGTCCAGATGCTCACTGCAATTCCACAGGTCAGTGACAGGAGTAGAGGCCATGGTAACAGACGCATCAACTTAAATTCTAAGAGAAAATAAAAAGAGTGGTTTTGATCACAAACGGCAAAGTAAATTATTTAAAAAACAAATGTGGAGATGGCCTGGGCATTTACTTCTGGTTTATGGGCCAAATTAGTTCATAAAAGCTTAGCAAGGCCTATTTGAAACCCATTTCCAGGTATACTGTACGTATGAAGCTGAGCTATTATCTCAACTAGCTCTAAATCGCTTCTGCAGTAGCTCATTCAAACCATTACTCTCCCTCTGTCTGCTTGTTCACAAAGTGTAAGGGGGGGGGGGGTGAAATCACAGGACATCATACCTCCTCTTTCACATTGAGTAAAGTAGATGCTGGAGGTGAGACCGATGAGCTACATGAGGAAAGCAGAACAACCCATTAAACATGAAATAAGCAACAATGTCAGATAAAATATTATTTAAAAAATACATTTAGAATTTCTCCAACAGTTACAGTTGGCAAGCAATACTATTGTCTACAGTAACCTGTCAGCTTCGAAGAACATCCCTCTACATTATTATTCTGCATTTGCGTTACCCGCCTGGCTTTTGTATAGAATTATTATTTAATTATTAAATAGACTTCAATCATCAATTATAAGAGTATCATTACTGTATATACAGGTAACTGCCAAAATAAAGGAAACGCGTCAGTAAATGAGGGATACAAAGTATATTGAAAGCAGGTGCTTCCACACAGGTGTGGTTCCTGAATTAATTATGCAATTAATATCCCATCATGCTTAGGGTCATGTATAAAAATTCTGGGCAGTCCATTATTTTGGCTACCATGGCAATGCCCCCATAGGATGACAATGCCCCCATACACAGGGCACGAATGGTTACTGAATGGTTTGATAAGAATGAAAACGAAGTAAGCCATATGCCATGGCAATCTAAGTCATCCAGTCGCAACATAATTGAACACTTATGGGAGATCCTGGAGCGGAGCCTGAGAAAGCATTTTTTACCACCTTCAACACAACACTTGTGGAAGAATGGTGTAGCATCCCTCCGATAGATGTCCAGACACTCGTAGAATCTATTCCAAGGTGCATTAAAGCTGTTGGTAGCCCAACGTCCTATTAAGACACTTTATGTGTTTCCTTTATTTTGGTAGTTATCTGTAACGGAATACAATGATTTACTGGATTTGAACCACTGAGACTACTGATCATTTGACTATATGCTAAATTTAGGACAAAACAACAGCCATCCCATCAGTGCCTGAGCTTTATTTATTCTGAAACTCAAGTGGTTCTTTCAAGGTTTAACTCATAGTTACCAGGTCACACCTGACACCAGGAAAACACAACATCACTGAGGGCTCTATTTTAACAAACCTAACACAATGTTAAATCTTAGCACTGGCGGTTCAGTGGTATTAAAAATATTTTCTATATTTTTTACAACTGGAATTATGGGCGCAGTAGATGAGAGAGGCACGAAAGGGCTGGGTTTTGATGAATAAACAAGTTGTATGTGTCGATGATTGACCCTTCACTGACCAATCGGAACGTGCTCCATGACTAAATATGCGGTTTCTTGAAGTTGTGTATTTACAGTCTTATGTATTGCGTTGGAATCAACTCCAATTCAAATGTTAGTACGTTATAGGCTAGTTAGTTAAAAATAGCCTACAGAAACTAAATGTATGTAGGTCTATCCCATCTTTTCTAAATATGTTGAACGTGTAAGAAGCCTAATTGTATGGCTTCAATATGGAAATATACTGTTAAACATAGCATTCACACTGATATAGGAGCTAGGCCTATAGTAAATTTAATTATGTCTGCCATGTCTGAGCCATGGACATGCCAAACGTTGTCAATAAGCAAGATTGAATTCACTATTGATAAGGCTTCAAAAGAGAGTGAATATTTGTAATCAAATGAAACAACTTGTTTTAAGGTTGTCTTAATACAGTTACAGGCACTACAATTCAAGATGGCGCTATCCATACCTCTAATAAACCTGGTTCATTTTCAAAATCCTAAAAATAGAGATGTTTCTAATGTTAAATGTACATGTTTAGTATTAGTGGATGGAATTTCTTTGCTTAGCTTTACTTCCTAATGTGTTTCTATTCCCCTTTAAAAATTGTTTATTTTCTTGTCTCTACACTTTACATTTTAGCCTCAAGGCAAAAGCACAGAGTTAGCCTACTAATAGCTAACAAAATCTCTTCACCAAGTAATGCTAGCCTATCAAAAACGAATGATTACCCCTCTAATATAAATATAAAAGTACTGTAGGCCTACCTTACAACAAAACATGCTTAATTTTGATCAAAATCATGCAAATCATTAGGCTTCATGTGGCAAAAGCAAATTGCAACTGAAAACGTGGGTATAATTCACCGGGAGTTGAGATGTTGGGCTGATTTATATGGAAGCCCATTCCCGACACCCAAAAATAAAGGTTGCGTTTCTTCATTTGTGCATTGTGTGGCGATTTCCATCTATCTACGCTGCAGCGGGCCCCTGGTAAATGTGTGGCGAGCAGGCATTTGCCCCAGCACTTAAAAAATATTGACACAAAAGCGTCGAAAAGAGGGCCAAAGCACTCTTGTTTAGACTGATTCGCCTCATGATTTGTTTGACAGGATGTTAATGTTTTCATCCTCCCTAGTGTTTTTCCAGGATTTTTTTTATTTTTTAAACCATATGACCGGACAAAAAAATTATTCACATCATAGCCCATATAAAACAGTTTTTATTTACAGTTGGTTTATTAGTCATACCACCACTCTGGGATCTGTTGTGCCACCTTTGAAATCACCACACAATGTTACAAATTAAAAAACATTCTATTCGTATGATCTACCTCAAAATGTTGACTTACGCAGTTTTACTTGCATATCTCAACATTTTGACATACACATCTAAACATTTTGAGGTAGTGCTTGAGACGTGATAATTTCACAAGTTTACACAACGGTATTGTCTCTAGAGAATCGATACTTCGAGAACCTGTCGAAAATTTCCCTTTGCTATCGTCATTGTGAAAACGGTCTAAGAGGACTATATATTTTAAAAGATGAGACATTGAGGATTATAAATACTGATGTCACATGAGCAAGTCAAACACCTGTGAGTCGAAAGATGAACTTCACATTTCATGTCATAAAACATATACAGTGTAAATGTTTATGATCACTATGTTTGATGTACAGTTACCAGATAACATGGCATCATTCCTTGGGTTGTTCTGAACCAAATCATGTTTGTCTACTGTGAAGAAAATGTATCACGGCACACGCACCAGAATGCACTCATGATTCCTTTCTATCCGCACCAAAATGACATTGTTTCTCTGAATTGCATTGTGAAAACCTAACACTGATTTATCGTATTTTATAACTTTGGGTTGCATAAACAACAACAGTAGTTATGTGATGGCTGGGATGCAAGGGTTGTGTTCCAAACAAAACTACTACAATTGTGCTTGCTAGTTCCTTAACGGCAAGGCTAGGAAAGCTCAAAACAGCACCTTATAGTTGAAGACTGTTCTTTGAGCCATAAAAGGGCATTGAAATTAATTAGGAAATGTGCGCACTTTGGAGAGGTGTGTGGCCATTTGGAGACATCAGTTAGTACTCTCACTCAAATCCTTGTAATTATTTTGTCTTATGCTGTATGAATTTTCCATGAATATTCTTATCATGTTACTGAATGTATCCAAAGCATTTTCAGATTTCGTTATAAACAAATATGTCAACATACAGTAAATCTAAAATGCACATAAAATCAACAGTGTAATGTTTGGATTCAGCTTTGTGTCAGGTGAACTGTTGTGTCCTCACATTTGGTCTGATAATTCCCCCATAATCTCCAGTGTTCCCTTTCAATTGCTACCATATTCTTCTGTACGAAACATTTAAATTTATCCCTATCTGTATAGGCCAATTCCCACGAGTCTAAAGGGTTAAGGGAAAGTTAGGCTATGCATTTCGCTACACCCGCAATAACTGCTAAATATGTGTATTTGACCAATAAAATGTGATTTGATGCTTGGTTTTGTATCAAAATAAACAAAATGGGCAGAAAACAATTGTTATGTTTCACTATATTGTATCACTCCATTATATTGGTATCACTCCACGGTGGAGGGATACATCCGAGTAAGGATTTACGCCCGTGTACACCTGTGTCACGGCTGGGGTCCACCCCTATATATAGACCCCATGGCCGCGACACATGTTCTCTTTCATTTACTCGGCGGACGTCTGTACGGGTTGAGGTACAAACTTTCTGAAGTTCGCTTGGTAAGTCACTGGTAAGTGTGTAATATCTTGCGTAGAAGTATACTCGCTGGCTGTTTACAGCCTGGAGCATGTGGCCTGGCCACATGACCAGCCCCTCTTCTTGAGTGCTCCCCTCTTCTTCAGTGCTCCACTCGCTGCGTGCGGTTGATCTGCATCTTCCGCCTGTGGTTTGTCGTGCTTGTGTTTCGTTAGTGTTACACTATGACTCTGTGTGCATCTATTAATATATTGGTGGCTCTTGCTGCCTCAAACTGGATTTACCTTACACAAATTTGCCGACTGGCTTGTTTTGTGTGTGTTGTGAATTGCTTTAACAAGCTGTCTATAGGCGTGGGTTCTCTGCTAATTACCCTACAGGTTTTTTTTGTTCTTTCTCTTGTTCTTTCTCTGCAGAATGTAAGAGTATGGTGGTGGGCTGCCACTACGTTGAGACATTAACTTTGGAGTTCCTTAACGGAGTTACTCCATCATACGGTGCTGTTTTTTGTTTTCTGCTTGGATATTAAACATTCTAGGTATTTGGCGTAAAACAAAAACACACAAATCAAATCCATTACCTGTTTGCTGTTTTTTTTATTCTGCCTGTTTTTCCCACATGGGCCTTCCCTCACCGGGTTCCTATTCCTCCGGGCGGGTCACAACATAAGCTCTCCCAGTGGCCTTGTTGGCTGAGCTTATGGCTTCCCTTTGTGACAGGTGTCAACCGTCACCGCCATAGGGACGTGCCTGGGGGACCCATGCGCTCAGGGCGCCAGAGTAGAGGGAAGGGTGTGTTCCCTGACACACCCTTCCCCGGCCGCTTCTCCCGGTCTCAAAGGGCAAAGTGGGAGGAGTGTGTGGAGTCCCCGTGGGTGTTGTCCTCAATGCTCGAGGGGTACTGACTCCAATTTCGGTGCCGGCCTCCGTTCTTCAGGGGCCTTCGTGTCACCACGGTGGCCGACCCTCTAAAGAAAACCCTGCGGCTGGAGATTTCCTCACTCCTGGACAAGGGTGTCGTCTGCAGGATTGAGACATCAGAATAGCTAGGTGGGTTCTGTTCCACTTATTTTGTGGTCCCAAAAAGAGACGGAGGGTTTCGACCGATTCTGGACCTCCGCAACCTCAATAGGTACTTGAAGGTACTGAGATTCCACATACTGTCCCCAGACCACGTGTTGCAGGGACCAGTGGTTTGTGACGCTGGACATGATGGATGCGTACTTCCATGTTCCTGTTAACCCAGCTCATTGGCAGTACCTCTGATTCGCTTTCGAAGGGACGGCTTACAAATTCATGGTTCTACCCTTGGCACCCTGTACTTTCACCAAGTGCATGGGCACTGTCCTGGCACTTCTCACGTCCCGAGGATTGTTGATACTCAATTACCTGGACAATTGGCTGATTGTGCACCGACCAGGACCCAGGTCCTGTCAGACAGAGACGTGCTCCTGACACACATCGGTGGGCTGGGCATTACTGTAAATGACAAGAGTCGTCTGATGCCCACCAGAGTGTGGCCTTCATTGGCATGGAACTGGAGTCGGTCCTCATGAGAGCATGCCTGCCCACCAGAAGGGTTCAGGCGATCTTATCTTGCCTCGACTACTTTCGGCAGGGGTAGGTGGGATCCACGCTAACCTGCAAACGCCTGTGGGCTTGCTGACGGCAGCCTCGTTGTTGATTCCCCTGGACCTGCTCCATCTCCGGCCTCTTCAACGCTGGTTCAACTTCCACGAGCTGCCCACAAAGCGCCACAGTCACCACCAGCTTTGGGTGACCACACAGTGCCTCAGGGCATTGTTGAGGTGGCGCTGTCACTCCTTTCTCTCAGGTGGGGTAGAGATGCTGAGGATGTGCCGCCGTGAGCTGGTCAGCACAGACGCCTCCCAGATCAGCTGGGGGTGTGACCAAGGGCAGGTCGGCCAGTGGCTGTTGGCTACCCCCTTGGAGAGGCAGACTCATTAATACACTACAGCCCTGCAGTCTTTCCTTCCACATCTGACGGGAAGATGTCCTGGTGAGAATGGACAACACCACAGTGGAGGCTTCCATCAACCATCAGGGTGGACTGAGGTCCCTGATGTGCTGGACAGGACCAGGATGGCAGAGCATTGTCTGCTGCTGGTGGCCCTATACTGGCCCAGACAACCCTGGTTCAACCTTCTCCTGTCCCTGTTGTCTGGGATACGTTGGCAACTTCCCCTGAGACCTGATGTCTCAGGTCGGGTGAACTCTGTGGAATCCGGGGCCGCACCGCCTCAGTCTGTGGGCTTGGCCATTGAACGGCACCAATGGTCCATGTTAGGACTACAGGAGGGTGTAATGAACACCATGCAGAGCGCAAGGGTGCTGGTTACAACTGCGGCATACCAGTTGCGCTGGTGGTTGTTCTGCTCTTGGTGCACTAGTATTGAGGTTGTGCCCGAGTCATGCGGAGTGCAGTATGTCCTCCAATACCTGCAGTCTTGCTTGGATGAGGGCTTGGCAGCCTCTACACAGAGGGTATTTGGCCGCTATATCTGCCTGCCATGCGGGGTGGATGGGCAGGCCAGTGGGGCGCCATCCCTTGGTCTCCTGGTTTATGAAGGGGGTTTGTAGCCTGGGTCCAGCTAGGACCAGCTCAATGGCGAGCTGGATGTGGTCTTGGCAGCTTGGCAAAGCCGCCTTTCGAACAGTTGGAGTCTGCCTCCCTGAAACACCTCTCTATGAAGGTGGTTTTCTTGGTAGCGATTACTTTCATGAAGAGGGTGGGTGAGCTCCATGCTCTTTCAGTAAGTTCTGAGTGCTACAGGATGGACCCTGGGGGGAGGAGTATATCTCTCCGCCCCAACCCTTCATTCCTCCCGGCCAGCTGGGCACCTTTGCTAGGTACTATCGGGTAATTGTGGCACCTCCCTCTGCGGTTGGTTCAGTAGTCCTGGGCGGCACCTCCCCTTCCAGGGACTGTGCTGGGACCTCCCCCTTCCACATTGACGGCCCCCTGCGTCGTGTTCCCGCGCTGGGACTGTTCCGCTGGTTGGCCAGGTCTCTCTTGCACCGACTAATCTGGTACGGGTATACCAATATATTGGAGTGATCCAATATAGTGAAACCTAACGAAGGTTACGTATGTAACCACGGTTATGTGAGCTATACGGATCACTCCAATCCTCTATGGAGCTAGAGGCGCCTCAAAAATGATGTTGAGAACGTGTGTCGCGGCCATGGGGTCTATATATAGGGGCGGATCGTGACAGGTGTACATGGGAGTAAATCAGTAAATCCTCACCTCGGATGAAAATTGTCAATTTTGTGCTTGTTTTTAAGGACACACCTCAAATATTGCCACCACTTCCACCTCAGCGCAAGCAAGCTGATGTTAGACTGGTAATTTGCTGAACCTGGCATAAGGGGTGGAAAATGCCAGTGTGTTTGACACTTGTGCCTCCTTAGCACCAGGCGAAAATAGAGCCTAATCATGAGCTCAATTACTTGTTAAAGCTTGTTCGTGGGAAAGACATATAGGTCTGTGGCAGTTAAAGTTGTGGGCTTATCACTTTAGTCATACAAGCATGGACATAGTTGTATGGCCAAGTATGGATAATTTTCAACATTCATTTGAGATCATTCAAGACAACCTCTCAGCTCCTCTTTAATTATAAATGGCCAAACAAGCTGAGACCAGGTACAGTGACTACTTCATTTTTAAGAGCAAGTTACTTTCAATAGTTCATCTTAAAGTGAACTCACTGATTTATTTCTCAGCCATCAGCATGAAGCATTATGTTTAAACAACTTGGCTTCGCAGCATGTTGAGGCTTTGCCAACCATGGCAGTAGCCACTGCCATCTCATCATGTAACATGCATATCTTGCTGATTGACTCTACATAAGGATTTCATGGGGCAAAGGAGCATGTAGAGATTGAGTTTATTTTCAAACCTACCTTCCAAATTGCCTTGAAGCATTCTCAAAAAACTTGGCTTTGGAAGCAACACTGAAAAAAGAGTAAGAGAAAGACAGATTAATCCCAGATGATCCCTGAGACATGTTTGGCTTACAGCATACCAAACACTGCTGGAGTACAATGACAAACGTTACGGGCAACATTTTCAGCCCTGGCAATGTGAAAATGACATGTAACTTAGAATAGGATGTTACACAACAACTGTAGTATTTGAAATAGGCAGGAGGTCACCTAATACAAAAGGAGTTTGCAATAATACAGCTTGTGATCTCATTACCTACATCTGTGGAGCACACTGTTCACTTGAGATCCACATAAATGATTACCACAATCACATGGACATTGTAAACGAGAGCTTTTGAGATGCATTACAGTGAAAGTATTATTAGTAACACAGTTTTCCTTTTGTGCATTTTAGCTGTATTTAGTGGGCAGAAAATATCTCCCTAAATCTATTATGGCATTGCACGGCATACCCCTTGTAAAACAACAGGGGCAGGCATGAACGGAGTACAAGGGTCAATGGTGAGTAGCAAAATATAGGTTATTTTGTTGCTACAATGTGATATCAAATAGGACACTGAAGCTTAAATCATAGCGGGGGATTTCTGAAAAGACTAGTGAATAATAAGAAAATACACTGACTAAGACTTCATGTACACCTTTCCAGAAACAAGTCTCTCAATGTTGCCGCTTGCTATAGACCACCCTCTGCCCCCAGCTGTGCCCTGGACACCATATGTGAATTGATTGCCCCCCATCTATCTTCAGAGCTCATGCTGCTAGGTGACCTAAACGGGGACATGCTTAACACCACGGTCATCCTACAAGCTAAGCTTGATGCGCTCAATCTCACACAAATTATCAATGAACCCACCAGGTACAACCCCAAATCCGTAAACACGGTCACCCTCATAGATATCATCCTAACCAACTTGCCCTCCAAATACACCTCTGCCATTTTCAACCAAGATCTTAGCGATCACTGTCTCATTGCCTGCATCCGTAATGGGTCTGCGGTCAAACGACCACCTGTCAAACGCTCCTTAAAACACTTCAGCGTGCAGGTCTTTCTAATCGTTCTGGCCCGGGTATCCTGGAAGGATATTGACCTCATCCCATCAGTAGAGGATGCCTGGTTATTCTTTAAAAATGCCTTCCTCACCATCTTAAATAAGCATGCCCCATTCAAAACATTTAGAACCATGAACAGATATTGCCCTTGGTTCTCTCCAGACCTAACTGCCCTTGACCAGCACAACAACATCCTGTGGCATTCTGCATTAGCATTGAATAGCCCCCGTGATATGCAACTTTTCAGGAAAGTTAGGAACCAATATACACAGGCAGTTAGGAAAGCTAAGGCTAGCTTTTTCAAGCATAAATTTGAATCCTGTAGCACTAACTCAAAAAAGTTCTGGGACAAAAGTTAAAGTCCATGGAGAATAAGAGCACCTCCTCACAGCTGCCCACTGCACTGAGGCTAGGAAACAATGTCACCACCGATAAATCCACTATAATTGAGAATTTCAATAAGCATTTCTCTACGGCTGGCCATGCTTTCCTCCTGGCTACCCCTACCCCGATCAACAGCCCACCAACCCCCACAGAAACTCGCCCAAGCCTCCCCATTTCTCCTTCACCCAAATCCAGATAGCTGATGTTCTGAAAGTGCTGCAAAATCTGGACCCCTACAAATCGGCCGGGCTACACAATCTGGACCCTCTCTTTCTAAAATGATCTGCCGAAATTGTTGCAATCCCTATTACTTGCCTGTTCAACCTCTCTTTCGTATCGTCTGAGATTCCCATAGATTGGGAAGATGCCGCCGTCATTCCCCTCTTCAAAGGGGGAGACACTCTAGACCCTAACTGCTACAGACCTATATCTATTCTACCCTGCCTTTCTAAGTTAACAAACAGATTACCGACCATTTCGAATACCACTGTACCTTCGCTATGCAATCTGGTTTCAGAGCTTGTCATGGGTGCACCTCAGCCACGCTCAAGGTCCTAAACGATATCACAACCGCCATCAATAAGAGACATTACTGTGCAGCCGTATTCATCGACCTGGCCAAGGCTTTCGACTCTGTCAATCACCACATTCTTATCGGCAGACTCAACAGCCTTGTTTTCTCAAATGATTACTACTTCTCTGATAGAGTTCAGTGTGTCAAATCGGAGGGCCTGTTGCTGACTCTCTTCTCTGTATACATCAATGATGTCGCTCTTGCTGCTGGTGATTCTCTTAACAACCTCTATGCAGATAACACCATTCTGTATACCTCTGGCCCTTCTTTGGACACTGTTAACAAACCTCCAGACGAGCTTCAATGCCATACAACTCTCCTTCCGTGGCCTTCAACTGCTCTTAAATGCAAGTAAAACTAAATGTATGCTCTTCAACCGATCGCTGCCCACACCTGCCCGCCCGTCCAGCATCACTACTCTGGACGGTTCTGACTTAGAATATGTGGACAACTACAAATATCTAGGTGTCTGGTTAGACTGTAAACTCTCCTTTCAGACTCAGATTAAGCATATCCAAACCAAAATTAAATCTAGAATCGGCTTCCAATTTCGCAAAAAAGCATCCTTCACTCATGCTGCCAAACATACCCTCGTAAAACTGACCATCCTACCAATCCTCGACTTCGCCGATGTCATTTACAAAATAGCCTCCAACACGCTACTCAACAAATCGGATGCAGTCGATCACACTGCCATCCGTTTTGTCACCAAAGACCCATATAATACCCACCACTGTGACCTGTACTCTCTCGTTGGCTGGCCCTCGCTTCATACTCGTCGCCAAACCCACTGGCTCCAGGTCATCTACAAGTCTCGCCTTATCTCAGCTCACTGGTCACCATAGCAGCAACCACCCGTAGCACACGCTCCAGCAGGTATATCTCACTGGTCACCCACAAAGCCAATTCTTACTTTGGCCACCTTTCCTTCCAGTTCTCTGCTGCCAATGACTGGAACGAACTGCAAAAATCACTGAAGCTGGAGACTCCTATCTCCCTCACTAGCTTTAAGCACCAGCTGTCAGAGCAGCTCACAGATCACTGCACCTGTACATAGCCCATCTGTAAATAGCCCATCCAACTACCTCATCCCCATACAGTATTTATTTATTTATTTATTTATCTATCTCGCTCCTTTGCACCCCAGTATCTCTGCTTGCACATTCATCTTCTGCACATCTACCATTCCAGTGTTTAATTGCTATATTGTAATTACTTCGCAACCATGGCCTATTTAGTGCCTTACCACCCTTATCCTACCTCATTTGCACATAGTGCAAATAAAATAAAATACAAAAGATAAAAAACTCTTGACTATATAATGCTTTCCAACTCAACTCTGAAACAGAATAACAAATGTTTGGCGAGGAGTAAACCAGACAGACTATGTTGGCAACAAATGCAGTCAATGGAATCGGTATGGTGTGGAGGGTTCATTAGGAAAAGGGGATACAACTTCATGTGATATTTCAATTTTACAGGAGAAACATTTAACAAGGGACTTACAAGGACTGGAAGAAGACCAAAAGGAAACTCATAGCTAACATTGTGATTGTTCTCTTGATTACAATTTGAATCAGTCTGGATGGAGTGTCTGGGTCTGGCTGAGTTCTAAGATCTACTTACTACGACGCTGGGGTGTCCTCGCTGGGGGCTGCAGTGAGGCTCTTGTGGGGTGCAGGGTATCGGCTAGGGGGGTCAGGGGGTCTGGTTGGAGGTCTGCAGATGGCAGGCTTCTCAGCCAGAGACCTCGTTTTTATCATGCCGTCACTTTTTGCTGCAATGCAAGGAAGGAAAATCTTAGGTAAACTGTTGTAAAATGTAGATTCAAAATGAAAAAAGCTAACAATGTTTGAAAAGCCACTTTCCAATTTCTCTTCTCATTGCACATGATATGGCATCAATATCACAGACCAGCTAGGCACTGTGGTTAAGCCACATATAAAAGTCTAGAATTCATAGTGTGTTTGTGTTGTGAGATGATATAGTAGGCTAGATTGTTCTGCTACCTTCTCTGATGACTGCAACACTTCGAGGAGGTGGTCTCCTACATTGGAAGGACTGCGCTCGGTTCACAGTGACTCCTGTCTCACCATTGACTGTTGCTGCTCTATCTGGCCTCTGACCTCCGTCTTGTAGCTTAGCGACCAGTTTGGCAACGTCAGAGTCTGAGTGTCTGTCCTGGCGGGTGGATGGCTTGGGCAGGAGGGCCTGCCTTTGAGTGTCCCTATGGAGCCGTAGAGGGGCGGTGATGGGTTTGGTCCTTTGGAGAGGTGTGGGGCTCGTTGGGGTGTCCCTGCCAAAATCCACCCCCTCTGGTCTGCTGCCATTCTGCTCATCTATGTGACAAACAGTTTCAAAACATAGTTAAATCGAAATACAAACAAAGTGCAACACATTTTCAGCATAGGCAGATTCCTGGACCACCTTCTTGTGGTGGGTTTATTGGTTAAAGAACATGCAGGTAATTCCCCACAGTGTCATAATGCAGAGGTTGCTGCTTTAGAACTGACTTTGAACTTGATATGATCATTACTTCTCCTGAGCTCCTACCGATCACGTGTAGCATACATACATGTGGTATGTGTGATTTAACCATGTTTAACTATTACAAACAAATGAACCACACAAACCAAGATATATTATTTTAATTAGTACTTTCATTCATTCATGCATTCTGAGTACTATGAAAGCAATGTCTAATGTGGGCATTTGGGCAGATTTATTAAATAATGGAGAAGAAAAACCAAAGCCTTTTGTGGATTAATATAGTCTGTGATCCAGAGAAGAATGATGTTTTTAGGAAAGAAGATTGCGTATAACAATTATCTATTCATCTAGGAGATTAAAAAGTAAACAGACAACTTCGGTGTACTCTTTGTCTCATCTAGAGTCATGCTGTTGGCCAGGTTTCCAGTGGTACATGCAGTATTCAAATGCTGCGATGGATTCAGACAGGTGGTAGTTACTTGTCATGCAAAGTGGAGCTGGTTATTTGGTAACTCCACGCAGGAACTCAGAGAATAGCAATAAATAAAATACCACACAATGAGGGGAGGACACGTAGCAAGTGCTCCACATCTATCCATACCACAGTAAATGAAAGAACTGACTCACACAGAGACATTTAACGCAAAGTTACAAGAGGTATAAATTGCATGATTTAGCCTGAAGCAAAAACTTCCATTCAGTGAGCACACAAGACCTCCATCTACTTCTCTAAGTGCAGTTAACAAATAAAATGTATGGTTAAGCTTGGCTTAGGAAGAGGTCGGAGTAAGCCAACATCTAGATATGACATGACATTTTTTATGTTTATTGGTTCCAATTCAACAAAATTGGTTTAAACTTTATAAAATATCTCACACTTTTCCCTCAAAGGGCATGCAATTAATGTAATTAATGCTGTATTCTGGCTCCCGAGTGGCGCAGCGATCTAAGGCACAGCATCTCAGTACTAGAGGCGTCACTACATACCCTGGTTCGATTCCAGGTTGTATCACAACCGGCCGTGATTGGGAGTACCATAAGGCAGCGCACAATTGGCCCAGCGTTGTCCAGGTTAGGGATTGGCCGGGGTAGGCCGTCATTGTAAATAAGAATTCGTTCTTAACTGGCTTGCCTAGTTAAATAAAGGTTATATATATTTTTTTTATCATTCTATGCTAGCAATTCACAAGTACTTAGGATTCACACATCAGTAATACTGTGTCCAGAATAAACATCAGCCACCTCCTGTATAAATCACCTTACTCATACCAACTGAACACTGTAATAATCTAAATATAATCTGCATTCGCAGGACAAGGGATGGTAATGATAATAATGGTTATGGTGATGATGAGGATGATCATGATGATTAAACCAGAGGCAAATAATTACTCTCAGTGTTCTGGAGCTGGCCACAATTAACTGCTAGGCAGATGCGGAGCGGACGCTTGGCGATGGTGATTGGTTGCCGTTTCCTTGGGGTGATCCTTGGAGGAGGCATCGGTGGAGCTGTGGAACTCTCATCTGGTGCGCTGCAGAAGATCTGTAATCACACCAGCTCATCTAAAAGGACTTACATTTAATATACATTACATTATACTTGAGAATACACATTTAATAGTATCTAGATCAGTGGTTCCTAAACTGTGAATCTTGTGCATTCTACTAATACAACTTTCAAGAGTAAGTTGAATGACCGACTCAAGCTTTCAACATATTCTTGAAAGTTGTAATAGTAGAATACACAAGGTGCAATTTCGAAAATGGGTAGTACATCAGCAGTTTTCCTCTTGTCACGTCAGGCATTGCAGACCTTTGAAAGCCATTTATAACTTGTCAGAAATGTCCAGATCAAGTAGCACATGTCAGCTGACATTTTCTTTATAGCTAGGTTGTTCCCCAATGATGGAAGGTGTGCCCCCCCCCGAGAGAAAACGTTTTTTGAGATTCACTGATCGAGAATGTGCCATGGCCTACTTGAATGTTTATGATGCCACAGTGCATAAAATAACCATTGCATGACTCTTGACCTCTTTGCAAGGGAGGAGCGGGTAAATTAATCTTTCAAATTCACCTTGGTATAGTCCTCAATGAGAATCTCAACAACTATGTTCTGGAACTTTATATCCAACATGGCTGCCACAGTCTCCTCCTTTGCCCTCATCAGGGTGGGGCCAAAGATCACACCCATGTTGGAGGGAGTCATCAGGTTGTCCCCACTGTTACCGCAGACACTGTCAATAGCAATCCAGACAAGTTCGTAAACAAAATGACTCTCTAAAGACATGTCCAATAGGAACAAACATCTCTCAAATAGTGGACAACTTAATGCCAGTTAATGTCAATTTATAATTGCGCAACTATCATAAATGAATGAACAGGATAGTGATGATATTGGAGGACTGGACCGGTATTTCCCAATTTAAAAGTACATTACATTTGCACTATACATAGATGCAAGTTTCTAGGTCCGATACAGTAATCATCTGAACAGATGCAAGTTAACCCCTTCACTGGGCCCACGGGCAACACAACAGATATGTAATTACACCACAATAAAAGGCCTAAATAAGAATAACCCTTGTGACTGCATCAGTTAGGAGGCAAGGCACTGAGGCTGCAGCACAACAGCGGCACATCATATCAGGTTAGCTCTTACTTGACCAGGTGTTGGATCAGTAGGCTTAGCATTTCTCGATTCTTCCCTGGGAGTTTGTACGTCAGGCAGTGGATTGCACCCAGTCGATCATCTAGATTATCCGATTCTAAGAGACGAGAAATACTTTTTACATGCTCAATAATTTATATATTATCCTCAACTGAGACTGACCTAAACATCACTGCTTTTAGGGCATTTATCTGTTGCCGATTTTACACAATCCATTATGTATATATGGGGTGTTAATTAAACATGCATAGACATTGTGCATGAGCAAATAAATCAGCAAAGCCTAATCCCAGCCAAAACATTTCAGGGGTCCAGCTCCACACAGCTGCATTGTGGTGTAATGTGAAACGAGGACCTCATTCAATTGAACAATAGGTCTCCTGGGGCATGGAAGCTTGTCTCAGTTAAGAGGATTAGAGCTGGTGTACAACATACCATTACAATGATTTTACCATTTAATTATGGCATTTTCAAATACAAAATATGGAGTTTCACACACCCACTATGACACTGTGGATCCAGTCTGTGGAGAAATGGAACAGAAAAGAAAGCAGGGGACTAGAATCCCCCGCAGGAGAACTGAATAAGCTATCTGGAGGTTGGAACTTCTAATTGATTGGAAAGACCTAATAAAATAAAATGCCTTTTTTCTTTGTTATTGCTTATGTGAGGAACACACAGATGTGTGCGTGTGTACTTTTTTTCTTCCCTTTTATAGCTGTAACCCAGCCTGTAGAACTTGAGAATGAACTCACTCTGATGGAGAACAAATGCACAATGAATTAACTCTACAGAGAGCATTTGGCAAACACACGACAAGATGTGGACGTAAACAACCTGTTGCTCAGCTCCCAAAGCCAATCTTAAAAATGTAATGACTTGTACAATACAAAATGTACAGTAGTGTCAGACAAAATGTGTCCTACAAAAACATGCCCTCGCATGAGAAGGAAACGTATGTTTTATGTGCAATGAGACTATGCTAAAGATCTATAAATCTGACGTCTGTTATGATAACAGAATTCCATCAGTTTAGGGGACTGGTGCAGTTTCTTTTTAAATGTGTAAGCCATATGCAAATCAGATAATATTTTATCTTGAAGTGGGTTTCAGTAATTGTTTCCCCAATGTTGTTTTTAAGTCCGTAAGTGTGAAAACACATCTTACTTGCTGCTAAGATGAGGTCCCTGTTGAGACCGTAGGTCATCAGAGGCTCTGCTAGACTCCTGTGGATGAACACACGCGATCAGGTAAACAAGTACAGTACAAATACTCTAACACTTACATCATACCCTAAAACACCCTTTTTAACCACTGCTACTCATGTGTTACTCATGCACTTTCAGCATCAACAAGTGCTACTCATTCTGAATGAATGAGAGTTCACTGGCACATTTCTCTTTATCAACATTTTTTTTTCCTGATCTGAAATTAGATTTATCATTGCAGTGTTAAGGCATGAGAAACCAAAGGCCTTGAGTAAGCTCCTTCAAACAGCTGCCTGGCCTCTTCCAAGTGTGGCAAGAAGACATGTGAGTAAATCATCATGATGGGTATTGGGGGAGGATAAAAACCTGGCCTTGAAGCCAAGAGGCCTTGTCACCGAGTACTTCAAACAGCAAACAATTATACTAGGCTAATGGAGCAGAGAAAAACCTCTCATCCTCAGCCAGCATAGATTATTAGAAAGTATCTCGAATCATTACACATAACTAACTTGAAACATACTATTTTCATATTAAACATATACAGAATACACAGTCTGGAAATGCCATAGAACTGCAAAATGTACATACCATACTGTGCATACTGTACACTTCACGCAATACAGAGCCGTATATAATTTTATATGGCTCTGATGTAGAAGCTGAGTGCTAATGGGCTTCAGACAAAGGCTGGTGTAACACAATTCTATTGAACGTGTTGTTCCAGAGCAGCTGGCTCTTGCGTGTCACCTGCTGGATGATTTAAGAGGATGGGAACACACCTGAGATAAAACTTCATGGCACTGGTTATGGTTTTTATGTCCCAGTCACTGCTGTGGAAATCCACATCTCCTGGGCATTTCTGGTCTACAGGGAGAGGAGGGAACCGATTAAAAATAAACATGCAGAAATGGTAAAAATAAATATATAAATAAATATATATATAAATAACTGGCAAGTTATCCACAGTAGGTTCAGCCAGTTGAAATATCTGAATGTATTGATCTAGAGTGAATTAAACTACTTTATTAAAATAGTTTATTTTTCTCAGATTATTTATTTATTTGCAACCATTTATTTTATTCCTTCATTCAAAAAGGCAAGTAAATATAACATTTCAATGTTTCCACATCATTATAGAGGGCTGCAAACATGGATAAAATATTATAAATTAAGCCTTTGCAATGGCACATCATAAATATCGAATCAATTAATTGTCATCCGCCTTAGGGGATAAATTAGAAATAAAACAATATTTACTTGGTGCTTTTTAATATTGTTTCAAATCCTGTTGTGTGTGCCATTGAAACAGGGAAATGTAACAGCTTAATAATGTTATTCTGCTTCAAAACAGCCCTTCTGTTTCTATGCATTCCTCAATTCCAACTCAATAGAGGGCACAGATGTTGACTGGGTAATTTCCTCACCAAAAAATACATTTAAAAGCTTCTGGACTTGGATGTTGCTGCCAACAGTTCTGTAGACTCCTTCTTGTGTGAGTCCTGTAAAAGAGAGCAGGAGATGGAGAGAGTGGATGGGGTTGAGGTAAAAGGAAACTAAAGGGGGAGTTTCCTCCAGAGAAATTCCAAGCAGTGGAAATATACAGGCTGTTCCTCAGTGCAGGCCTGTCTGAACTGGAGTGAAAATGGGAACGTAGCAGACACCGCCTTGACAACGCTAGCCTACGTCCCAACCTCTTTCAAATGAATGATTTGCTTCACTGCTCCAGTGGACGGCTGGAGTTTATGTTATTATATGATCCCTGCATATCTTACCGGTTGTGAAAGATACAGGGAGCATATCATAGTGCTGGTGCCTCACCAAACTCATAATTAACAGACGGAGTGTATTTTTTACTAAATTAAAGTAGAGTATAGCAGAGTGAATTAGGGAGGGCTGAAGTGAGAAGGCCCATGGAATCTATAAAGAATTTAAGCTGCTTGAGAAATAAAAACAGTTGAACGTGAGGTGCCCACACTGTTAAAAGTGTTCTGATGCCACATGTGAATAGGCTCCCTCTGGAATAATACCTTTGTTGCCTACCTGCAAGCATGATTATTAATAAGCTATGCATAGTACTGGTGCATTATTAATAGTTCAATTGATGTAAACAAAGTAAAACAGCTCATTTAGTACGGACTGAAGTACTCTACTGTAAGGAAGTTTATTATGTTGAGCTACATGCCAAAGTTATGCTCTCCTGGCTGGACGTCACATTGGAGCCAGTGTGTTTTTATTTAGTACTGGCCTTTGGTGAGAAGGTTCATTCAGGACAGCAGTGAGGCTTCAGCAGATCTCATTCCAAACACAACTCATCTCTGCCCTCTAAAGGGCAATGAGGCAAACTGACTAGACTATGACAAAACTGGCATGAAATCTGATCCGATACATACAAAGCGAAAACACATGGTGTGTACTGGAACTTTCTGGTAACTTTACCTTTAGTTTCAACAAAGTTGATGCATTTTCTCACAAACTTGAATCCAACTTCATTCAATTCCACTGTGGAAGGCAAGTAACATTTTATAGATTTGACAAGCAGTGGCACTACATACAAATGTGTGTGTAAGGATGTTCAATGGGACGAATACATTTTAATTTACTGTATTATACTGCAGAAAAATACAAAAAATTAACACTGGTAATGGTACATACTTTCAGCTTGCTTGTGAATTGGGGAATGATAAATCTGGAATGAAAGGAACACGTAAGACCAAAAGAAACAGAAATATATGTGAAGCTTTCTGTGGCCATCCTAAATGATCTGTATGATGCTGAATACATGCTATTATTATTATAAAGAGATGCTGCTTTTATAATCATATTATTGTTTATCAAAACCAAAGTAAACAGCAAGATGAGGACTATAAACATAATGCCTTCACAGTACAGAATAACTTTTGGACCAGGGGGGGTTGTATGGACCCTCCAGTAGGAGGCAGCAAAGAAACTCACAGGCTCTTTTCCGTACATGGCCTCCATCCACAACTTCCTGTTGGCCTCCGAAACTGCCTGGAGTGTGACAGGTGTGTTTCTATGGATATAGGAACAAGTGTCACAGTTATGGCATATATTGCATTTATTTGTCAACAGTTTTGTTACATGAGACCCTTAGTCCAAATAAAAATGAACTTAAATCTACATATAACTGCCAAAAAAGAGGAAACACTTGAGTATGAGGGATATAAAGTATATTGAAAGCAGGTGGTTTCCACCATCATCAACAAAAACACAACACGATGGAATTTCTCATGTAAGAACGGTGTCGCATCCCTCCAATAGAGTTCCAGACACTTGTAGAATCTATGCCAAGGCGCATTGAAGCTGTTTTGGCGGCTCGTGGTGGCCTAACACCTTATTAAGACTCTTTGTTGGTGTTTCCTTTTGGTAGTTACCTGTATTCGTCTGCCCTGATTGATCAACATTTTATGAACTGGTGTCTGACATCCCTCTGTCTGATATGAAATGTCAGTGTATGGCTTGTGTCCCTCTGCTGTGCATATTGTACAGAATGTTTTGCTTGTATACATATGACTTCATGGTGTTCCCTTCCCCTGGAATCACTGAGTTTGCCATCTGCTTCCAGCAGGATATAGAGGAGCCTGCTGCCAACTGATTGTTTGGGCTAGAATCCACTCTGTACCCACACACTCAGTGTCCTTGTAGACCACCTGTTCACCTCACTGCTCAAACTTGTTTATCCCAAAAGGCATGTATCATCTTATATAAAGTCTACCTCATCTCGAAGTCTGAAAGTGGAGCATTTGTACTAACCTCTCGTAAGTTTCAATATCAAAGCAGAAGCGCTTGTCTATGGACTCTGTCTTTCTGCGGAAGCAGGATTTAAGCTTCAGCTCTGTGGGGCCCTGGAAGAAACAGTGTGTAGGTAAAATGTGGGGGAGAGAGGACTAGAGAGAATCTCTACATTAAAGCTTTGGAGAAAGTTAATAAAATAGTAAAAACCCAAGTTTTTTTTAGCGCATGTGCATTTAAATAATTCCATTGAGTCTGATCAAATATCAGAGATGTGACAAATAGTTGTTCAAGTGTCTTATACAGATTATACGACCCATTTTATGACCTACCTGTTTGGTTGCAGGTTTTGGTTCAGCAGGGACCATGACAAACAGCTTGCTGTCTTTGTGATACTTACAGTAGTACTTCACCCATGACACACCCAAGGCCCCTGAGAGAGCAGGGTGTTAGTTTATCATGTCAGGTCAGGGCTTATTGAATACAACATGTTGAGAGGAATGTAGCAGGTTTACAAACTGTAGCATGCATACTTACACTTCTCCTGAGAGTACAAGTAGCCCTCAATGACTGGTTGGCTGTGCATTTTACCAATTTGGGTTGGATGCGTCATTCTCTTCATCAGCTCCTCTATCTCCTCACGAGTGCTCTCAAAGTGGTTCCGCGTCTGCAGACCACATCACAACACACTCAGACTCACGGTCATGTTCGATGGTTATTGGGAAGCCCTATGACAGCTTCCTGGAGTCCTAACTAGACCCATCACCATTACTATATCTCTCGCCTCCGGGTTTAGGCATCATCATTATTGAGTCTCATTTAACTAATGTTGTCATTAACATCGGTAGCTACTCACATTCTGCAAGCTGAGCTGCAGCTCTTGCTTATAGGGCATGAAGTCCTGAGTCATCTCTACCGTCAGGTTGTTGAGTGTCAGGATACTGTGAAGAAATGCCAGCACCTGTTCATTGAAAACAACACAACATACAACTGATTATTAGCATATTGATAATTATTCAAAAATGGTCCTGTCACTATATTCTTATAATGGGCACATTAATTTTCTAATACTTTTACAAAAAAAATTCTACCCCT
Organism: Oncorhynchus clarkii lewisi; assembly: GCF_045791955.1. Taxonomy (NCBI): domain Eukaryota; kingdom Metazoa; phylum Chordata; class Actinopteri; order Salmoniformes; family Salmonidae; genus Oncorhynchus; species Oncorhynchus clarkii. The sequence continues at coordinate 37,565,365 of NC_092156.1, forward strand.
TTTTCTCCCCAATTTCGTGGTATCCAATTGTTAGTAGCTACTATCTTGTCTCATTGCTACAACTCCCGTACCGGCTCAGGAGAGACGAAGGTTGAAAGTCATGCGTCCTCCGATACACAACCCAACCAAGCCGCACTGCTTCTTAACACAGCGTGCATCCAACCCGGAAGCCAGCCGCACCAATGTGTCGGAGGAAACACTGTGCACCTGGCAACCTTGGTTAGCGTGCACTGCGCCCGGCCCACCACAGGAGTCGCTGGTGCGCGATGAGACCCTCCCTAACCCGGACGACGCAAGGCCAATTGTGCGTCGCCCCACGGACTTCCCCCGCAGCCGGTTACGACAGAGCCAGAGTCTCTGGTGGCACAGCTGGCGCTGCAGTACAGCGCCCTTAGCCACTGCGCCACCTGGGAGGCCCTGAATTTTATAATACTTAATGAAGTGAAGTGTAAGAGTTCACCTCCGTACTACAGTAGCCTTGCGTACCAGACTTCTAGACTCTCATAGCTGTTCAAAGGCTGTTCTTAACACTCACTCATACCGTACTCTAACACTGACCTATTGCTAATCTAGATTTGGGTTCAAATGAGAAATCAAAATCAATGAGATTGTGAGTAATTCTTTCCTAGTGTGCCATGTTAGACTTGCCTGTCTCAATGTGCAATGGTGTTCAGGGTTAATTATGGTTGTACAGGATGTGTGCCACTGATCCACTGTGGCCGTAGCATATAACAGGTTTCACAGGCAGCATCTGTAGCTGTGTGTGTGTGTGTGTGTGTATGTGTGTGGATATCCATGCAGCAACACAGGGAGGTGTAAACAGGAAGTGTGGACGACAGAGAGGAAGAAAACACTCACAGGCTCCACCACATCAAACTTCTTCCTGTCCTGCACCTGCTGGATCTGGTACACATATTCCACTGACGACTCATAGAAGTTCCGCCTCTCTTTGTCCAGCAGCTCGTCAGCCTTTGGAGGGATGAAATGGTGATTACAAAAGCAGCTTGTTTCCGAATAGTCTTAATATTTGTTGTTATTGGCTAAACTTTAAGCCGGTGAGCTTGAGCCAGTTGAGTTATCCAATTAGGGAGCATTAGAATAAAATATTCACATTTTACAAACAAAACTTTTAATCCCTTCAGAGTTCCATTAAACTCTTTACAGGAAGTCTCTGTTGAGGGATTTCCACCAACCTCCTGCAGCTGAGTTTCCTTCTTCTTAGCAGACAAATGTAGATGTTTATCTAACTGAGTGTAATATTTTTCACTCTCTTTCTCAAACTTCTTCCTTCTTTCCTAAAAGACAGACAGAAGTTTATTCAATAAATTACACAATAATTCAACAAAACATTATAAATGTTTTTCAGTGTGAGACTTCATCATGTGTCAACAAGAATAATAGCAATATCATAATGTCATAATCGTAACAGTTTGTACATGCACATGTTGCTCCACACAGCCATAATTGGCCTTGATCAGTTGAGATCATTGTTTCCCAAACCTCTCCCGGGGGACTACAAAACAGTCCACAGTGTTGTTCTTGCCCAGCACTGAACCCTCACACACCTGATTCAACTAATCAAGGGGCTCTATTTTTGTCTGGCACTAAGGTGGTGCAAGTGTCAAAACACAAGTTAGCTGGCAATTACAGCATGTAAAAACTGGCACTCTGGCATTTTCCAACCCTTGCGCCAGTATCAGCCCGCTTGCACTGAGGTGAAAGGAGTGGCAATATTTGAGGTGTGTCCTTAAAAACTAGCGCAAAAGTGACAATTTCATTCAGTATAAATAGGGAGATTTGACTCACCAAAAGTAGGTCTTAGCGTTAAAGTGTTTGGTTATTTAATATCCATGACGCATAGTGCCCAAATGCTCATGGAACAACAGAAATGTGCTCTTTGTGCCCGTGTACATATGAATGAAGGCAGTTTTTTTTCTTCTGCCCAATGCATTCACCAGTACCCAATACTATCAATAAAAGGTTTGGCTCATGAGACCACTTTGAAATAAATCTTAATCACCAAAGCTTTATTAAAAAATAACGTTTGGGAGCAGCAAAACAGTAAGCGAGCATCCCCTTTTTATCTACAATAGGACAGAATAATTTGAGTAATTTTGGAGGAGCACGTCTTTGGTAACTAGACAAGAGGCACTCTTTGGAATTGGGGATGGATACAAGCAAAATGGAGTATGCAGGTAGGCCTACTGTATGTGAATAACGCAAAAGCATGCCAGTAAAAGCCTCACAAGATGACCATTTAGACACCTTTTATGATAGGCTACTTGGCTAATGCATAGGCCAGAAAGACAGCAGACACATTGCTGTTTAACCAGCTTTCGTTATAGTAGGGTAAGGGTAGCCTACTGAGGGCTTGTTTTTTAATCTAATGAAAATAACTTAGATGTTTCTAAATACAGCACGTGTGTCACCGTCATCGTCTCATCTCTCATTCCATGATAGGCTACATGTACATATGCCTATGCGTTCACACTGCACCTTAGCCCAGGGCTAAGGGAGATTTTAGCCTGGTGCTGAGCGAGTGTTCACACTTGCACATTCTAAAGTAGGCAAGCACCAACCTTAGCCCAGAGATAGCTGGCCCTGCTCCTGAGCAAGGTTAGCGCTGACTTTTCAGGGCTAGCCCAAGAAACATGGTTCCAAAATAGCCCGTGTGAAATGGGCTCAAGAACAACGCATGTAATTTTCTGGGTAACAATTAAGTACTTTATTGTAATAGAGTTCCATTAAAATGGGCAAAACTAGCTTTTTAGCAATTTTTTTTAAAAATTCTCAAGAAAGAATTTAGCTAGGACTGTCTCTGGGACCTATCTGAATGGGGAAGGGAAAAATGAAAACTAGCTGTTATTGGCAGAGAGGTTTGGAACTCTTTGCTGCTATTGGTCTATTGGCCAATTTTCAGGATGGTCATATCACCATGGACAGCCAAAATGCCACACCCATGCAAGCCTGCTGGTTAGAAGGTCCTGTGTAGATTGCCTAATAGTTGCTGTTTGGAAACACAATAACACTGATCAAATTGATCAAAAGAAAAAAATGAATTTTGACTGCATTGGGCCTTTAATAAACAGATGAGGACACAAATATTCCGTGCCCCTAGATGAATTGGAGTTGATGACAATGCAAAGGCAGTCAATAACATACACAACTTGAGACAACCGCATGCAGTATTAATCCTTGGAACAAGTTGATTGGCCAGTGAATGGTCAAGCCCTCGTCCCACAACTCCCACCTACAACTTATATATTAATCAAAACCCACCCTTTTCGCGGCACCGTCACCTATTGCGCCCATAATTCCTGCTGGGAAATTAGCACAAATATTCTGACACACCCCCGGACCTATAGCGCTACCATCAGCGCTAAGATTTACCATTGCGTTAGTTTGTCAAAATAGAAGGTTTGGGCGTTGAGTATTAGTTGATTAGATGAATCAGGTCTGTTAGTGCAGGGCTATAACAAAAATGTGGGCTGTCTGGACATCCTCAAAGACAGAGGTGGGAAACTCTGGTGTAGATAGTACTGCCAACACGCTTGGAAGGCCTAGCATTTGTTTGAGCTAGCTTCTCAGCTGAGGTCATCTGCAGTTGATTACAGATGCCAAAGCACTACAGTCCACAACCTATGTTGGACTAGACCATAGCTTCCTTGGCAAAGGGAAGAGAGTTTCACAAATATTTAGTTGGATAAAGAGAATCTACCACTTCTTGAAATCAATGTCCATGTATTTAGTACAAATGCTGAGACTAATGTGTGTTAGTTAGATCTGGAAACACTACATAATTTCAACGTGGATAATTTGGTCGAGACGTTGATCAATGGGATTACAAATTATATTCACCCTCTCAAAAAGACAGTTCAATTTCCTATGTGTTATCACTATGCTTTCAACTATCTAAAAGCACAACCAAATTGTCTGATATTTGGATTCGTTGTCACCCAAACATTTAAAAGCCCAGCAAATTTCAAATGGGAATAAAATATCAGACATTTTGTTTTGTTAGACAACAGATTAATGTGACATCACTGTGATTCATCTAATAGCAGAACCAAATGACTGGGATTGCAGTTGAGATTACATTAAAAGTACATGGTGCAAGTGATCAATGCCATTTGAGATTCAGCGCAGATTATTATAGCAATGGTGAAGATCTCCACAGACCTGTGATGACTTAAGAATGTGATCTTGAACATAGTTTATATGATTACATAAGACCTTTATAGTTTTAGTAAGCTCAACATGTGGCCACAGATGTGTTAACTTGTTTTAAGGGAGAATATTACATTCCTTTGTAAAATAGCCTAAATGAAGGAAACTATTTACTGCATTACAAAGGTAATATACAATTGTGTTTGGTTGACAATGCAACCAAATATCAACATTTAAAGGAGGAGATATATCTACTACTTGGATATTTCCATCTGAGCCACAGGCTTAATCACATTATTTTACTTTTGGTGTGAATCCAATATAATTTGTTAACTTGTCAACAAGTTAATAGGCTATTTATTGGATTTCAAAAGTGACAGTGTGTTTGGTTGTCAACACAACCAAATATAAACATTTGAAGGAGATGTATCTTATGCTTGTGTAGTTCCATCTGTGCCACTGACTTTAAATGCACTATAAATAAAGTGTGATGAGTTAGTCCTATACTTTCACTTACAGTGAGCTCAAAAAGTATTGGGATAGTGACAGATTTTAGTTTTGGCTCTGTACTCCAGCACATTGGATTTGAAATGACTACAATGACTAAGTGCAGGCTGTCAGCTTTAATTTGAGGGTATTTTCATCCATATCGGGTGAACTGTTAAGAAATTACAGCACTTTTAGTACATAGTCCCCCATTTTAAGGGACCAACAGTATTGGGACAAATTAACAAGCTTAGTATTTGGTCCCATATTCCTATCACACAATGATTAATTACATCAAAGAATGTGGGACCAAACACTAAACTTTCGACTACTTTAATACACATAAGTGAATTTGTCCCATTACTTAATAATTCAATATCACATTCAATTTGAAATCAACCAGAGCTTGAAACCCTAGACTGTTTATTTTAAACAGTTCTGGGTTGAATTCAAACAATTGTTGTTGATGACTTTGTAAAATGCTACATAGGTCTAAATATCATTCTTGCTGAAGTATGGCCACATTTAATTTGCTCAGTTCTTATTTATTTTATTTAACTAGGCAAGTCAGGTAAGAACAAATTCTTATTTACAACCTGGACTATGCTGGGCCAAATTGTGCGCCCTATAGGACTCCCAATCACGGCCGGTTGTGATACAGCCAGGAATCGAAACAGGGTCTGCAGTGATACCTCGAACACTGAGATGCAGTGCCTTAGACTACTATACCACTTGGGAGCCCAAACCACCCTGGACTCAGGGGTAGACTCAGGGGTAGATGTAACATAGTACATTTAAATCTTCCGGGGAAGAGTTAGCTAACATGCTAAGTAGTTGCAAAGTTGCCAAGTTGTCAGCGATGACATTCGAACATGCAATACCCATAACTGTATTTTCCATGTTGATTCCATATCACAATACGTTGAAAAATTATGTTGATTCAACCAGTTTGTGCCCAGTTGGAAGCTCCTTCCTCCAGAACTTGTCTTTCTACATTTATGTAGTCGAACACTAGTGGTGTTACTACAGCACATCTACTCACCTTTGGCTATTTATTCACTTAATCTAAAGGCTCAATTCAATCAACCTGCATTGCAGTAGGACCAAGTATATATAGAACTAGTAAATTTGAATAGTCTTTGCAATGGTAAAAAAGTTTACAGTTGATCAACTGGGTCAGTTTATGGTGGGACTGGATAGGTACACTAAAAACAAATAAATTGTGTTTGACTGAATGTCTTGCTGAATAAGTAGGTTGGTGTCATGAGCTTCGCGCTGAATTTTCACAACAAGCAAATCTGGAGGAGATGGAGGAAGGGGAAGGGGGCCCGTGTCACCTCAGCAGCACATGAGAGTGTGATTTATATGCACTGCCAAAACTCAGATCCTGTTTATCTCCCATCTAGTTAAAGTGAAAAAGTGCTACATGAGCACATGACTGTTCAATGAAAAGTAGGTATACTCAACAATCCAATCCAACAACCAATAATTTTAAAATGTAAATACTGAAGTATCCACCACACTAAATATTATAAATAAATTAATATAAAGCTAAATATGAACTCACCTTTGTCACTCCTATTTGCTCCTTGCGAAACTTCTCCAGTGGCTTGATAAGCAGATCACAAGCATTCTGAACCTGAACGAGGAAAAAACATGAAACATTGAGTGTTCTGTTGGCCATTTGGCAAAAGCATGCCATGCATTACATTACAAACATGCAAGATTAGTTATGATAAGAAATTGGATGAAAAAGGGAACCAAGCAATTAGAAGCCTAGAAATGAACAGGGAATTATCTTGCACTCCAGCAGGTGTTGCTCTTCTTCCCCTCAAAAAGAGCATCAGCTGTAATTATAGAGTAGCTGTGTTTTAGAAAAAATCCTTAAAGCATCCAGAAAGCCCAGTATAACAGGATCTGCTGCTTTTCCCTGCACACTGATAATGCAGTGTCATGACACCACTATTTATATTGCACAGGCCCAAAGGAGGACAAGACCAGAGACAGAGTTCACCCCAGGAAGCCAGTTCCAGTTGGGGTTTCTCTTATATCCACCTCTGGCTGTATGAGGGTCAAAAAGGTGCTGCTGATAACCCACCAGCATCATCCTGTCATCCTCCACTTCCTGTAGGAGACCAGCAAACTCCTGGAAAGACTCCGCTGTAGACAAAGAGAAAGATAGATATTAGGTTACATATAACTAGGACACACATGTACATAACTACATATTCTTTAACCTTGGACACTGTTTTGACAAAAAGGTAATGTGTTATCAAGACATTCTAGCTGTGTGCTGGTGTCACAATACATTTACAGTCTTGTAATGTCACATTACATTATGGTGTGGCCTGTGTTATGTAACTGTATAGTGAATATATTTGGCACAGGTCTTGTTTCGTTATTATATAGTGTAATTAATGGGGTAAACATTTTCCCTAGAAGATGACAGGTTTATATGCACTGAACAAGGGAGGAAGTGAAATCAATAAAGGCTTTGTGCCATCACCAACAACTAAAAAAGAACTTCCTAATTCATGAAGTCAAATACACTGAAACTTTGAGAAACATTAAGAAATCTATTGCCAACCAGTCAATGCTGGGGAGAAAAGTAATAAGGCTGACTAGACTAGAGCCATATAGAGATATGCAGAATATGGCTTTCAGGCTGACCAATACAGTAAGTGTATGTATGACAAAGCACTATATGAACTTACCAATGTTCATCTCATCATCTGTCAGAGAATCACCAATGAAGTCAAACTGGAACACACCGAGTGTCTGGGAGAACTTCTGCACTGCCACTGAATAACCTTCATAAAACACACATTACACATCGACACAATAACAACATCAACATAATAACAGTAGCACTTTACATTTTGATTTAAAAGGATAAAGTGTGTAATTAGGACATTATCAATTAAATTGCAATATTTATTTTGGTGATTGCCAAACATGGGGCTTATATGTGATTGAACTGTTATCATTACAGTTCAGCCATAAATAAATAAGCACAGTATTTGGAGAGCAACTAAACAGAAAAGGTATGTTTGAGGAAGTCATGCTGCCTGGAATAATAAGAATAAGGAGGCCCACCCACTTCCCCTTAGACAACTCTTGGTTTGGGCTAACTCAGGACTATTGTCAAAGTTAGAGACAGGTACTGGTTGGTTCCCATGACTAGCCCAGACAGGCAGCATGAGAGCACATCAAATAGTTTCTGGTTGCTGAATTTCACTATCAGAAATTCAAATAATATACTTAAGCAATAAGGTCCGAGGGGGTGTGGTATATGGCATATATACCACTGCTAAGGACTGTTGGGCACGACGCAACGCGGAGTGCTAGGACACAGCCCGTAGCCTTGTATATTGGCCATATATCACAAACCCCTGAGGTGCCTTACTGCTATTATAAACTGGTTACCAACGTAATTAGAGCAGTAAAAATAAATGTTGTCATACCCATGGTATACGGTCTGATATACCACGGCTTTCAGCTAATCAGGATTCAAGGCTCGAACCACCCAGTTTATAAATCATCTATTTTCAGCATTCTAATGAATGAAGACAGTCATTACATTAGCATAGGTGTGTCAAATTCCTTTTACCTCAGGGGTGTGCCAATGAAGAGGCAGAAAATATCAGACAGACTAGTCCAATGATAACATAGCCCATCCTTTCAGTCAAAGGCAATTCTGTAATTAGGGTTTTAAATTTTTTATAGAAAGTCAACCTCCTCACTTCAGTGAATAAAAAAATAAATTATATACTATACTAGAGGACTTGTGTTTGCACCCAAATGGGTGTTAGGCTTATGATTTATATCATCAGGGGGGAACTCTTATTTCAGCTCCTTATACCTCAACAACAAAAACTCTCTTCAAGTGACCAGTTATCACCAAGACAGAATAAGTGGCAAATCCTATACTCAGCAGCATTGCATCTCTCCTTACAATGACAGTTTCTGTTTTCGAGATAAAAAGCTTGACTTTTGTGAATTGGGCTACAGAATGGAATCTCGGTGGGTCAAACAATGCAAATACTGTTCCAGTAAATTTGGTCCTATACCAACAAAGGCAGCGGTACTCATGGAGAACATCCAAGAGCTGACGTTTGGGATTAGCACAGTGGTACTTTGGTGACACACTGAGGCTAGCCTTCAGTATACCATTGGCCCAGTCTAGCAACCCATCTTCCAGTCACCCCTCAACTCTCTCACACGACTGGAAAACATCTCATATCATCCACATCCCGAAAAAGCCATACCCCAAGGAACACAATGACTACCAACCAGTGGCCCTGACCTTTCATTTGGGTGATTAGCAAGCTGGACAGTCAAGACACTGTATGAATGTAGGTCCATTATAATTTCTACAGCTTCAATTTGGTTTTAAAGTATATTTAGTTTGTGTGTGTCCCCCACCTGCATCACTGCGTGGTAGAACAGTGTCATTGTACAGGCAAAAGCCAGTGACAAGTCTGCTGAAAACTGCCTGAAAAAATGATCAGCAACCCCACCAACAACTTTTCTGGACAGCTACCACACAAATATGCTGAAGATGGTAAACAAAATAGCAGAGGACCTCTCCCATATGCTAAACTCAGAGTGTGTGCTCCTGCCGTCCAGGAAGCGCTACAAACTTCCCTGATGCAAATGAACTAGGTACAAATGCTAATTTGTGCTACACCCACTGACCCTTATGAACAAATAAGGACATTAGGGGCTGACTCACTCATTCAGGAATGTGCAATAATGAAAAGTGATAAGCAAAATGTAACTGTGTAAAATAATCATGGAATCATTGACATTGAAAGTATAGGGTTGTGCAATAACATTATGCGCAATGCTCAGGGACCTTGGACAGTAAGGGAAGGGGGGGGGGGGGGGGGGGCTATGTAATGTGGAAGGGAAGGGATGGGTAAGAATCCTTAAGCTGCACTTTTTCTGATCTGCAAAGGCAGCATTTTCTCCTTATATGTAGAGTAAAATATCACATGGCAGTGGTTTTGGTGGAGGAGAAAACAGGAAGGAAAAGAGACAGGACCATGGCATGGATAAGGCACAGCACGACAACAATGAAAAAACTTTGTTTATGCTACATGTTCATGTTGCTTATGCAGTTGCGTCTAACAAGGAATCACTGAGGAATGCCAGTGTTGTGGTTTGGGTATTGACTGTGCAAACATCAGGTCATATTTTTTGTATGACAGCAACAAACATTTAAGCCTACCTAAAATGCTCTGTGGATTTTGACTGACTTTATGAAGCACAGTAAAATGTCACATGCGCAAGTCAGCATGGGATGAGTCATACATACCAGAGTTCCCCAGAGTTAAGTTACACTATAGCTGTAGGTTGTCTGTCTATTAGGTCATGTTTTTTACATGTTATGTTAGTTACATAATTCATAGTCTGTCACAGCCCACTGTCATCCACTCATTATTTATCAAGAAAAGTAACATGTTAGTTAGGCTGATAAACTGGTTGAAACTGTTAGCTTGTCATTCAGCTGCTAGACAAATACTGAACTTGTGTTACTGTACAATGTTGTTAAATCTAAATTGAACAGTAATCAATACCAATACTAGGTCACTATTTTGCACACAATGAATTGGCTATGTTTTTCCATTGATGATGTTATGGATCTGTTCACACATGTATTTTTTACAGGAATCCATCGGGAGCTCCAACAGATTATAAACATTCTGGGTCGAGCCACGAATGCTGATTGGCTGACACCCGTGGTATATGGTCTGATATACCACGGCTATGACAAAAACATGTATTTTTACTGCTCAAATTACGTTGGTAACCAGTTTATAAAAGCATTAAGGCACCTGAAGGGTTTGTGATATATGGCCAATATACAAGGCTAAGGGCTGGATCCATGCAGGCATTCCGCGTTGCGTCGGATGTAAGCACAGCCCTTAGCCTGGTATATTGGCCATACTACACCCCCTCGTGCTTATTGCTTCATTATATCATGTCAAAGCAGGCTTTGTTTTTTGGAAACAATTGCTCAACTAATTTGTATGTTGGCTGTGTCTAAACAATGCAGGTTCCTCCTCTTCGACATACTACATAGAAAAACATTAAACCCCACAAACAGTCTATATAGAAAGTAGTAATATATAGAAAGTAGTAAAAAGGGTGAAGAAAGAGAGAAGCTTACCCTTGATTGCATTGATTACACTGTTGCCGTCTTTGATTACATCTTTGAGAAATTTGCTTGTTCTTTCCAATTCTAATTCATAGCATTTTAGTCTTTCTCTAAAATCCGGACTATCCTCATAGCAGTCGCTGAACTCAAGAGGAGGATGCCCCATTGCTTATTTTTGGAATGATGTACAGTAGCCTAGATGTTGAAGTTAGAAATCTGAATTAATGCATCGAATCAGTGCAGAACATTGTCGATAACATTTCCAGATTGAAATTTGAGTAGCCCACTCCTCCAGATTTGAATGCTGTCGAATCCTTGGACCCGTGGCACACAGTGACTCTTCTTTGGTTCCTTGACGCATTAATTCATTAGGAAAACAATGTTAGCTGATTCTTGTTACAATGTATTTTCGTGTCTATCTGGTTCGGTGTTGCCAAGGACCTCCTCCGTTCACACCCATAGTATAATTCTTAAAGGAACAACTACACCAAATATTTTCCATATTGTAATATTTTATTTGTAGTTCTTGTCTCTTACTTCATGTCAATTTGACAAGTCAAGACAATATACTTTGATCCCCTAACCCCACTTAGCGCAGCGCCCATTGAAAATTGCAACGCAAATCCCTCCATATTGGCATCAAACATCCCATTATTTGCATCAGTCACTGATTATACTAGTATTACATTCTAATTGGAATATATTCCTTTTTAAAATGTGCTAATCTTAGACATTCTGGAGGCCATGCAAACATAAAAGTGTGTCTACTATGTCTAGTTTCTGTACGTTTTTTCTCTCCAGCATGTTATCAAGCCACGTGACATCACGGTCAAAGCATGACGTCTCATATCCGTCTGGACAGAGAAAATGGCGGAAGTGGATGAGTTAAGTAAACCTATGGTAAGAATAAAGTACATAATGTAACTAACTACCTGTATTCTTGTACAACAGTGTATGAATTCTTTAATATCTTGTTTTTCATATTATACACGGACGTTTTATTAAGCGTTTCTGATGCCAATATTAAATAGAGATAGGTAGTAAGGGAATGTCAACATGGGTGTTCAAGTTAGCTTAACTACAATAGCTAACAGTTAGCTAACGTTAGGTAAACGCGTCAACACAGAGAGAGCGAGAGAGACAAGCACTCCAATGAAAGTCACTGTCCATGCAAAAGTACTAAATGTCTTCCAAAACCTGAGGGAGAACTATAGCAACTGTCACGTTAGCTGTCTAATGTTAGCTAGTTAGCTAACTGTATAACTAACGTTAATAACGTTAGGTAAAGTACAGTAAATATATTCGCGCTAGCTAACAAAAGTTAGCTAGTTAGCTAAGTGTATAACTAACGTTAGCTAAAGTACAGTAAATATATTCGCGCTAGCTAACAAAATGTAATAAGACTGCAGTGAATTAGCATGACGAAAGTGCATTGGCTAAATGCCAAAAATTGGTTGTTGTCATTATTGAGAAACAAGTATTTATGTGTAACGTTATCTGTGTTTATGGTGTCAGGTAGCCTAGTGGTTAGAGCGTTCGGCCAGTAACCTAAAGGTTTCTGGATCGAATCCCGAGCTGACAAGGTACAAATCTGTCGTTCTGCCCCTGTGCAAGGCCCCGGGCGCCGAAGACGTGGATGTCTTTTAAGGCACCTTAAATTCGGAAGACACATTTCATTTGAATGCATTCAGTTGTACAACTCCTTTTCCTTGTATTATCTCCAGTTTGCAGGTCTGTCAGATGTATCCATATCAGGAGACATCCCTGTTGAGGGGGAGATCAATGTGCCGGTTGGAACCCCCAGTCATGATGACGAATACTCCACACTGGATGAACCTGTCAAAGACACCATAGTAAGATTTCCCTCTTCATACCATACTGTGTACACTTCCATCTTACATGACCCCTTTTTAATTTGACTTACATTATATGTTAAAGGCCCAGTGCAGTCAAAAATTAGATTTTCATATGTTTTATATATATTTCCACACTATGAGCATTGGAATAATATTGGGACAATTATAATAATGTCCTTTTAGTGTAAAAGCTGTTTAAAAAGACTGCCTGAAATTTCTGCCTGTTTAGGTGGGATGGCGTTTGTCCGCCTGGTGATACCACCAGGTGGTAAATTACTGTTGTTAACAGACCAATAAGAAAGACAATTGTAAACCTCTGTCAATAACTACTAGTTTTCAGTTTTCCCCTCCCCATTCAGACCCCTCCCAGACAGTCCTAGCAAAATTCTTGCTTGAGAAATTGGTCTTTGTCAAGAAGCTATTGTTTTATTTTGACCATTCCAATTGAAATCCATCACTATGATCATGTTTCCATCCACAGTTTTAATGCGAGTAAAGTCATACCATATCATTTTTAAAAATCACTACAGATGTGATGGAAACGGGTAGATTCGGTACATTTAAATAAAAAAATGCCAACAGATAATTTGTTTGTTTGACATGGTGGGATCTTTTTGTGTCTGTAAAATTAATTATGTGAGAAGTGGAGGTGGTGGAAATGCCTTTATGCGCAAATATTAATATAATAACCATCATATCGAGGTAAACTTGATATGGTGTGTGGTCCTCCCACTATGACTTGGAAACCATGCAGTTTATTAGGCTACAGAAGTTATGATAAATTTCACAGGGTGGTGAAAGTGCACAGTGATCTTGATGCTCCTTTTCAATAAATATTGAGGGTCTTATTCTGGTGACATGATGATTGATGCTTGACTACCGTTTGACAAATAAAAATATTCCTTATCCATAATGATCTCATCATGTAGACTAGCCTACCCGCACTGTATCTGTGAGCTGTTGGCAAGAGTGCACATGCCAAGACCAAAGTAGACACATTTGCTATTTAACACAACAGTTTTCGTAACAACTATCAGTAGAGTTTTGTCACTTTAGATTTTTCTTCGGTACATGATAACTTAAGAGTACATTTTGTGTGCACTATGTCATCACGCACAGACTTTTATCCGCAAAGAGTCAGTTTGGTGGGAAAATGCACATATTTTCTTTATACAGATTTTTGAATATTTACATGACAATCTGTTGCCAATTGAATAGAAACCTAGTTAGTAATGTACTTAATTGTCACCCAGAAATTATTTGATATTGGGATAGAAACGGCTGCATTGGACCTTTTTAAAACCTCTTCTAAAATCTCTCATGTCTCATTTACAGTTACGAGATCTGAAAGCAGTGGGGAAAAAGTTTGTTCATGTGATGTATCCTAAGAAGAGTTCAATGCTACTGAGAGACTGTGAGTACTATATACTTTGAAAGATTAATTAATCTTTTATACTATTCCAACACAATCAATTGGTATTACATCATGTGACCTAGCTGTATTTTACTTAGTGATATCTATCCAACACGTACAAGAATAACAGCATGTATATAACAAACATGATTTAAACTGACATTTGTAATAGTACCTAGGAAAATGTGACAAACTAAATGTGCCAGGTGTTTGGTCATCACTACTTAACATAGCCACAAAGTCATGGCTATGGCTATGGCTAAACCAAGCCTATTTCAATCATTTCTCTTATTAAAATCTGATTTTAAACCTAACCTTAACCCCATTGCTAACCTTATGCCTAACTTTAAATTAAGACCAAAAAGCAAATTTTTGTTTTCAATAAATGTTTACAATATAGACAATTATGACTTTGTGGCAGTGGTAACTAGTGAAAACCCAGGTGTTCTAGTAATATTATTTTAACTTCCTCCTGTACTACCTAGACAAATGTGACAAATGTGACAATGGTAATTGTCTAGGAAGATTGTGTTAACTTCCTCCTCTTTTCCAGGGGACTTGTGGGGCCCATTATTGCTCTGTGTGACACTGGCTCTGTGAGTATTCGTGTTTCAGTGTAGTAGCAGAATATGACTGACACTCTTTTAAAGGGGCAATCTGCAGTTTCTACATCCATTTTTGGACTTTTAAATGAATCATATGTACCCATTGATTCTTGAAGAATATAACTTGGAAATGCCTCATGAGCTTGGTTCCACTGTCATACCCCATCAGAACCCAAAATGTAAACTTGTTTTACTCCAATGTTTGTAAACAAAGTAAATGTAAGCAAACACTATATAGCCTCAAAATATGGTTAAAACGATCATTTTGATGTAATAGATGGTCTGTGTATCCATAGCCCTATATATGAATTTGAGAGTGGTTGCTTTTCTCCAGCCCCATCCCTTTAGCTTTTTACTAAAATGGGGGTAGGTAAAATTATTTGTTATTGTTTCAAGTGATGATTGGCATTTATGAATGAAAGACGACTGGAGAAGGATGCGCTATGGATTCATATTGTTTCCTTCCTGTTTTCAGGATGCTGCAGGGGGGTTCAGTTGACAGTAAGGAAGATGGAGGGCCCCAGTTTGCAGAGGTGTTTGTGATCATCTGGTTTGGATCTGTCATCATCACACTGAACTCAAAGCTGTTGGGAGGCACCATGTACGTATCTTTCTAGCCAGCTTCCAATCATTATAGTCAAATTAATAAAATAAAAATATAAAATGCTTTTGAACATGCAAGTACTGTAATATGATTAGTTCTTTAAGAGGTGAATTGTATTTATTAATTGAAAACTTAGAAATATGTGCATTTAAAATTCCTGTTTAAAATTCATTTTTTTCTTTCCTCTAGATCGTTTTTCCAGAGCCTGTGTGTGCTAGGCTACTGCATCATGCCTCTGACTGTGGCAATGGTTGTCTGTAGGCTGGTGCTGCTGGGTGGGTCTGGGATGGTCAGCTTCATCGTTCGACTAATTGTGGTCACAGCATCATTCAGTTGGTCCACGTTTGGTAAGGAAAGTCCTTTTCATAACGAGACAACTATATTACACGTCTTATTTGGTTGACTACGTTTATTGGTGCCAACACACCTCTACAAACTCATTGACTGTTTGCAGTCATACTGACTTACAGTAGGTGGAGCTGTTGCATAAAGATTAAACTTGTTCAAGTGTTCCTCATAACATTAGTCCTACATTTTAATAGATTATACAGTCTAGTCTTTATTATAACCTGGGTTGTTCGAGCCCTGAATGCTGATTGGCTGAAAGCCGTGGTAAATCAGATTGTATACCACGAGTTTGACAAAATGTATTTTTACTGCTCTACGTTGTATTCCTACAAATATGATGTAGCCTATAACTTCAGTTAAATACTAAATAGTTATACAGAAATATTGTAAAGTAATGCTTGTGTGATGTATGAACTCCTTTTCATGAATCGGAACAGTCCCATAAGGTAAAAACATTGAGTTTACACTAGTCGCAACTTTCTCCTTTAAGCCAATTTAATGCACGGATTCTACTAGCTATCAACGTGTCCTCACAACCAGTTTATAATAGCAATAAGGCTCCTTGGGGCTTTGTGATATATGACCAATATGCCACGGCTAAGAGCTGTGTCCAAGCAACCCTTAGGGGCTGTATATTGGCCATAAAACACACCTCCTTATTGCTTAAGTCACTGATAACATGTAACTGAATGTATGTATATTATTTTCCCCCAGCCTCTACAGCTTTCTTAGCAGATAGCCAGCCTTCTAATCGCAAAGCTTTGGTGGTATATCCCGTCTTCCTCTTTTACTTCGTTATTGGATGGATGATTCTCACGTTCTCACCGTCTGCGTAACAGTGGACTTGTCTCTAAACTGAACTTAACACAATCCGTTTGGAATAGAAGGATACAAATCAACAGCATGTAATTTGTGAAGGATGAGGACCATGATGTGTTGGGGGTACTCTTGGTGTGAAACGTTGTGCATTTTCCTTTAGTGCCACAAGGAAAATAGTGAGATTTGACCAAAGTGCACAGTGCTTTGCCTCTCTCTCTCTTTTTGTTTCCATTATTGCTAAGCTCAGCTAAGAAATACAGTGGAGTACAATGCATACAAAAGAGTCAGTGAGGCTTTTCTGATATCCTTACAGGGACTATCTGCTTGATTAAACAGGCTCTCTGTGTCTCACATGAAGAGATTACTTCTAGTACACTAGCAGTAGTAAAGGGGACCATGAGATCTATATTCTATGTGACATGGTCCATTTACCTATATCACTGACTAATATGTGATGCCAGTGTGTATGTATACTGTACACTGCCTTATGCCCCATTTTCAACATTTCTTAGGTTTCTGTTTTATTTAGATTATTTACAAGTAGTATTCTCATTTAAAAATTAAGATTTGATTTTCCAAGGATAGTAAGTGGCAGTGTTGCTCAATTTTCATATGTACAGTAAGTAGGTGGCTGTAGTTAACATTTACTGGGGAAGGTTATGTTATTATATATTTATAAATGCCCTGTTCTCTTTCAGTAATTTAATATAATTCTATTTAAACAGAAATGTGAAAATAAACTGTAATTCTCCAAAATCTGAATAATTTGTATTTGGTTCTTTAATTGTTTTTATTTTTATATTTGGTTCTGTAATATGGTGCAAAATCATTTTTTCTGTTGTTCAGATGCCAGTCAAGATCTCAGTGTAGCATGAATCACAAGGTACACCTTAAGTACAGTCATCAAATGCATTGTACATGGGGGTAATCGCTCTGCCATTTACCACTTACAATTGACCATTGGTCCTTGTGGTTAGCTGTTACATAAAATACCTATCCAGGTGTGCTAAGATCGGGCATGTGTCAGGAAAGCCTGGGCAGAGGAACAGGCTCATTTAAAGCCGAGTTTAGACTCATAACTACTCAATATTACTTGTAGATCAGTCAGTCACCATTTACCCATGATGCATCACGGTTTTTATGCTCTCTAACACGGCCACTGATCACATCTGGTGTGCATCGTGATTTTTAAACATCTATGAGCAGGCCAAGGTTAGTAAGCAAAAGTAAGTTTATGTTGAAAAAGGGTGAATTTCCCCCTTAACTGACAAGAGGCATCACGCAGAGGGACTCCTGGCTTGAAGATATTGGCCTTTAGTGGTAAGCCGGAAGTTGTTTACAAGTAAAGCCGAAAGAGGCACATATGCATCTGCTGTCGGACGACTTCTGCTCTTTCTAGGAAACGCGTCAGTGGCAGACCATGGCATTTGCCTTTGTTATTGCCGACGAGGTGGATGGTATTGAAATTCCACATCTACACAAAGCTGAACATGATCAGCATGGTCTAAGGAATGAATATCCTGATAAAGAAATTAGACACCAGTCCAAGCTCTAATATTCACAATAATTGTTTTGTATCTGTGATGGTTTTCTCAAAATATAACCAGAAATTGAGTGCATAGGCTACTAGAATGAGAGCATATGTGTTATTGCGTTATATGGGATATGCTCTTATTTTTTGTCATTACTTTATGTCCTTGAACCTTCCTCATTATTTGTGATTGTGCAACATGGAATTGTGACAGATGTGATTAAATATGGTCCACAAAGATTCTTACTGTATGGTAATTATTGCATGTCAGCATCACTACAGCCTGTAGTGTATTTATTTAATTCGCAACCTTTAAAGAACACAGTTGTATTTAATCACAAGAAGGACAAAACACACTGTACAGAAAAGGATTAGACTATACATGTACATCACTTCATATAAGTTACTGGGTAAACAATATGAAAAGAAGTCAAATGCACTTATTGACCCCACGACTGGTGTCTGGGGTAGTTTCTCATTAAGGTACTCATTCCTGGACACAGATTAAGCCTCTAAGATTGCCTGTGTAGAAATCCCCTACAACCCATATATCCTACAATATCTATTCCATTTTATTCACACATACTAGACAATCAACAAATTTGAATGTTTGGTGACATTATTACAGACAAGACAAATTGTAGGCTATGACGTAGCACATTACATTACAGTAACATTGAGATAGCTATATTGTTGCAAGTAGAAAATTTCATTTATTAATGTGGATCACATGAAGGCCTATGTGATTAGATTGTAAGGATGTAGAGCCTGTAGTGCCCTTTGCTTCCAAAAATCAGAGAAGGTTGTCTTCCACAATGCTTTGGTTCCAACTTCAAGTTGCTGTTGGTGAGGAGCAAATTTCCAGTCGACTGCAGTAGAAAGTTCATGACCTTTGATCACATGGTTTTGTAAAGGTCATACCAAAGACATGCAGCCAACATGTAGTGTTTCTGATTTTGAACGGTTCAAATATAGGGATTTGGAAGAATAAAAGTCCTTGCCTTGGTATGCGTTTTTCATGTCACTAATAATATATCTCCAATGTATGCAATAAGAACTGAGGAATACAACATCAGCGGTTTAACTAAAAAGCATTTTTGCATATAATACAGGTAGTTAAATAACCTCTGTGAAACTTTTTACAGTAAACAGCATTTTCCACCACCATCAACAAAACACCAAATTATGGAAATTCTCGTGTAAGAATGGTATCGCATCCCTCCAATTGAGTTCCAGACACTTGTAGAATCTATGCCATGGTGCAGTGAAGAAACTTTGTTGGTGTTTCCTTTATTTGGCAGTTACCTGTAGCTTGTCTGTAAAAACAATCTTAAGCAATGCAAATGTTTCTGCCTGCATCATGAAGTTTGTACTTATATAAGACTGTAACTACACCTAAAATAAGTGAAGGGAAGAAAATGCATGTTCCCTTTTCTGTCAAATTAGTAGTTTTCCGGAAGCTACTTAGGCTACACGGTGCTAAGTTACACTGACTAATCACAGTATTGTACATTTTCATCCACTTGTATTTTGGTAATAAAGTGTGAGATATCCCTCAAGAAGTATTTTCTAAAGTTATCTCAATGACATATTGCATTCAGTGTAGTCTACAAAACATGTTTCAGTTAGATGGGTTTTTCTCTCCACTGTTACTGAACTTCCCACAAATACATGAGCCACCCTCTATTATCTGACACTCATCTAAAGTCCTTGATTGGACTGAAGACCATCACCAACAGAACAAAGACAGCATAGATCCCACTAAAGCATTTTAATTGAAGTTATTTCCCATCACCATCTCACCAACATTATATAAGTCCACTAAAGCTTTAGAGGGATCTTTGTAAAATGAACTATATTGGCCCAGGAAGCGATAGTTTGATATTCTTGTAGAGGAGAAAAAAGCAGGTAAGATTGCCTCTTCCCTTGAGTCGAGAGGTCAGGCTTAGCTGACACTTTTTCTATTGTATCTGTCTATCAAATCACCCGCTATGAAACTGTTATAACAACTTCAACAGTGTTCTAGAAATGTCACTCAAGCAGCACTGTCTTTTGTTGAGTGGACATGTACATTTAGGAGTAGAGAGAGGTATGTTCAATTATCAATGGATTTCTCTTATAGCAGACAACACACATGCACATTGTATCATTTGTGTAATGAAAACAAAGACATGTAATGAATGCACGTAGTATAAAACATTCCCAAAAGGCACTGTGATGAATTCCAAGAGCACTTGAGAAATTCTAAGTATGACTGGCATGTAATCCCTACCAGGTCAAGTGTTTTCTGATGAATGACCATGAATATATTGACGATGAATATATCCCCACAATATAGAACAAATCCATTACTGTCATTGTTGACAGTTCATTACTTATTCTGCATTATGCTTGTCAGTCTGTAAGGTGATAGCTTCTCTTTGCATTCATGATAATGCCACAAACAATAAACTTGTGTTATGCATTCTGCATGTAGTCAAGAGTGAAAACCATCTGATTGAAGGACATTACCAGCCAATTCAAATTCAATCAAATGTATTTTATAAAGCCTGTACATCAGCAGTTCAAGGGTTCCATGTGGACTCTATTAAATTGGAACCAAGTTTATGTTATTGTTGTGGATGGAAACACCATATTATGCAGTCTTTGAGCTTTGTTGACTTAACATCTTGGAAATCTAAAAATACAAAATATTCAGATCTTGTTACTTATAAGCCTGAGAAACATGTTGATCGGCATGCTTGTCTCCTCATGACAGGCCTTCATGACAATATTAATTAAAATATGTTGTGCGCTATCCTGGAAAGTAGAAAACACAGTATGACATGAGGAATAGATATATAACAATATTGTCCATTGTTCAGTTGTCAATCATCCCACAGTGTGTGGGTATAGCATGTTTCCAGAGGACATTCCTTGGTCAGCGCACATTGAGACCATTGTGCATTCTACGTCAATCAAGAGATGCTTATGTGTTCACCATCATTGAATTTAGTAAGTTTAGCCTTTTCCATTACTGGGGGCTGGGAGGATTATGGTCTTAAATTGCTTAGAACTGTCATGTAATCCCTTCAGTATTTCTGATACACTGTGCTTCCCTTCTTGACCTACAGAGAGAGAGAGAGAGAGTGAGATAGAGAGAGACATTATACTGTATGCTGTTTTTTGAGGGGCCCTTTTTTTCCAGAGCCAATGTCCAGTGATTCAGTCCATTGGTATGCACCAACCATCATTTGGAACAGGTTTGTGCTACTGCTGTGATTTACTGTCCCAGTCCCAAGCCCTGCTCACTTCCCTCAGCCTGCCTCTTGATATTCTGCCTCCCAGCTACAGCTCTAGAACTGGCTGTGGTGGACACTGAACAGCCATGCAGGACCCAGCACATTTGGCCCCCCTTTAACCCCGCATCCAGGACCTGTGGCCTTTCATAGGACACCTGAACATGGCCTTGTTCAGCTGTTTGTGCTCATTGTTTGGAAGGGCATAAGTAAGATATTTAAAAAAAAATGTAAACAATGTTTTGGAATATTGTTTGAAATACATGTACCGGTAAGGACAATAATTAATGTGATAGAGAGCATCTGTTTTTAAATGTACATTTAAGTATTTCTGATACTCCAACTGTGTTTTGTATTTAATGGATTCCTCTGCTCTTTAAGAAGTCATTGAAACATCACTTATTTGAAACATCACTTATTTTTTATAAACTACACATGTATATTTTTGCAGTTGTATACTCTTTTTCAGAAAGAAACATTAAAGTATGAGAGTTCTCATAACTTGCTTACGGTTTCATAGTAGTAGTCGGTTCATCATGTAAGTGACACCCAAAGTAACAGACTTTCCAGTCAGTTGGGAGTGGGTATGGGAATGGAGTAAATGCTGGCTTGTTTTCAGTGAGGATGTATTACCCCAGAGTTACCGCAGCAACGGGATTCAAAAGTAACTTTCACAAGACTTCACATGGAGCCCATCGTGCTTATTTTAGAAAGTTCTGACATCATCAAAAATCAAAGGAACTACAGTGAGGGAAAAAGGTATTTGATCCCCTGCTGATTTTGTACGTTTGCCCACTGACACAGAAATGATCAGTCTATAATTTTAATGGTAGGTTTATTTGAACAGTGAGAGACAGAATTACAACAAAATACTCCAGAAAAACACATGTCAAAAATGTTATAAATCGATTTGCATTTTAATGAGGGAAATAAGTATTTGACCCCTCTGCAAAACATGACTTGGTAGCAAAACCCTTGTTGGCAATCACAGAGGTCAGACGTTTCTTGTAGTTGGCCACCAGGTTTGCACACATCTCAGGAGGGATTTTGTCCCACTCCTCTTTGCAGATCTTCTCCAAGTCATTAAGGTTTCGAGGCCGACGTTTGGCCAATCGAACCTTCAGCTCCCTCCACAGATTTTCTATGGGATTAAGGTCTGGAGACTGGCTAGGCCACTCCAGGACCAACCTGTTGAGGTAGGGGGCAGTATTTTCACTTTTGGATGAAAGGCATGCCCAGAGTAAACGGCCTCCTACTCTTTCCCAGATGGGAATATATGCATAGTATTATATTACTGGTGGATAGAAAACACTCTGAAGTTTCTAAAACTGTTTGAATTATGTCTGTGAGTATAACAGAACTCATATGGCAGACATAAACCTGAGAAGAAATCCAAACAGGAAGTGAGAACTCAATTTAGAAAACAGTGCCATTGGATGTCCACCTTAGATATGGATGAGAATGCACTTCCACAAGATGTCCCCGTCTTTAGATTCTGGTTGTATGATTCTACTATAAAGGTGGGGCTCATAATAGCTTTTGAGTAGGTGGTCTGGCAGAAAGCCTCGGTTTCATTACGCGCGGTCATGAGAGAGTGTTCTTGCATTCCTATGCTTTTCTTCAGACAATGAAATTCTCCGGTTGGAACCTTATTGCTGATTAATGTTTAAAACATCCTAAATATGGATTGCATACATCATTTGACCTGTTTCTACGACCTGTAACGTAACTTTTTGAGTTTTTGTCTGGGAGGAATTGCTCGTGCTTTATGAGGATTGAATGCTGGGCTGAACAAGCTAACAACAAGTGGCTAAATTATGGGCTTTTTGGAACTTTATGGAACAAATCAGTCATTATTGTCGAACTGGGATTCTTGGAACTGCCTTCTGATGAAGATATTCAAAGGTAAGTGAATATTTATAGTGTTTTTTGTAGCTTCTGTTGACGCCAAAATGGCGGCTATTTCTTTGGGTTCTGAGCGCCGTTCTCAGATAATTATTTTTCCTACATTTAAAAAAAAAATCTGACACAGCGGTTGCATAGAGGATACATTTATCTTTAATTCTGTGAATAACACTTGCATCTTTTATCAATGTTTATTGTGAGTATTTCTGCAAAATCACCGGATGTTTTGGAATGAAAATATTACTGCACGTAACGCGCCAATGTAAACTGAGATTTTTTATTTATAAATATGCACATTATCGAACAAAACACACAATATGTATAACATGATGTCCTATGAGTGTCATCTGATGGAGATAATCAAAGGTTAGTGATTCATTTTATCTATTTATGCTTTTGTGACGACTGAAATATCGCTCTGTGTGTTTTTGAATTTGGTGGTCATCTAACATAAATGTTGTTTTCGGTGTAAAACATTTTAAAAATCAGACACGATGGGTAGATTAACAAGATGTTTATCTTTCATTTGCTGTATTGGACTTGTTAATGTGTGAAAGTTAAATATTTCTAAAGAATATTTGTATCAGCTGAATGGGAGGACGTGTTCCCTTTAAGGAACTCCTTGAGCCCCCCTAGACCCAACAGGTTTAATGTGCTTCTTCTTGAGCTACTCCTTTGTTGCCTTGGCCGTGTGTTTTGGGTCATTGTCATGCTGGAATACCCATCCACGACCCAATTTCAATGCCCTGGCTGAGGGAAGGAGGTTCTCACCCAAGATTTGACAGTACATGGCCTTGTCCATCATCCCTTTGATGCGGTGAAGTTGTCCTGTCCCCTTAGCAGAAAAACACCCCCAAAGCATAATATTTCCACCTCCATGTTTGACGGTGGGGATGGTGTTCTTGGAGTCATAGGCAGCATTCCTCTTCCTCCAAACACGGCGAGTTGAGTTGATGCCAAAGAGCTCCATTTTGGTCTCATCTGACCACAACACTTTCGCCCAGTTGTCCTCTGAATCATTTAGATGTTCATTGGCAAACTTCAGACGGGCATGTATATGTGCTTTCTTGAGCAGGGGGACCTTGCGGGCGCTGCAGAATTTCAGTCCTTCACAGCGTAGTGTGTTACCAATTGTTTTCTTGGTGACTATGGTCCCAGCTGCCTTGAGATCACTGACAAGATCCTCACGTGTAGTTCTGGGCTGATTCTTCACCGTTCTCATGATCATTGCAACTCCACGAGGTGTGATCTTGCATGGAGCCCCAGGCCAAGGGAGATTGACAGTTCTTTTGTGTTTCTTCCATTTGAGAATAATTGCATCAAGTGTTGTCACCTTCTCACCAAGCTACTTGGAGATGGTCTTTTAGCCCATTCCAGCCTTGTGTAGGTCTACAATCTTGTCCCTGACATCCTTGGAGAGCTCTTTGGTCTTGGCCATGGTGGAGAGTTTGGAATCTGATTGATTGCTTCTGTGGACAGGTGTCTTTTATACGGGTAACAAGCTGAGATTAGGAGCACTCCCTTTGAGTGTGCTCCTAATCTCAGCTCGTTACCTGTATAAATGAAACCTGGGAGCCAGAAATCTTTCTGATTGAGAGGGGGTCAAATACTTATTTCCCTCATTAAAATGCAAATCAAATTCTAACATTTTTGACATATGTTTTTCTGGATTTTTTATTGTTGTTATTCTGTCTATCACTGTTCAAATTTACCTACCATTAAAATGATAGACTGATCATTTCTTTGTCAGTGGGCAAACGTACAAAATCAGCAGGGGATAAAATACCTTTTTCCCTCACTGTACATAGAATAGTGGTATCAAGGCACAAGGCGAGACCCAGATGCAGACACAGGAGGCAGATGGTTGGAGTCTTACAATGTTTAATAATAAAAAGGAGTAGGCAAGAGAATGGTCATGGACAGGCAAAAAGGTCAAAACCAGATCAGAGTCCAGGAGGTACAGAGTGGCAGAGAGGCTTGAATGGTCATGCAGGCAGGTACAGAGTCCAGAAACAGGCAAGGGTCAAAACCAGGATGACTAGAAAAAGGAGAATAGCAAAAAGGAGTATGGGAAAAACACACTGGTTGACTTGACTAAACATACAAGACGAACTGGCACAGAGAGACAGGAAACACAGGGATAAATACACTGGAGGGGGTGGAGACAATCACAGGAACAGGTGAAACAGATCAGGGCGTGACAAGTGGTTCCTTTTGTTGAGTATAGATGTCACAGTCTAGTACATTTCTCAAGTCTTATTAATTTCTCTAATTTTACTTCAAGAATGTTGGCCCTATGACTAACATAACAAAGTTGTAACCTAAATAATGTTTTCTAACAATGTATTCCCTTACAAAAAAAGATTGCAGTTTTGAAACTGCAGTAAAAGTGCAGTAACTGCAGTCGACTGTGATATTATGGACACAGTAATGGCAGAATAACTGCAGTGTAATGCAAAATTACTGCAATAAAAAAAGGGTTATTTTGGATGCAGTATCTGCAGCATACTGCAGTTGTACTACACTCCGACTGCAATCTTTTTTCATAAGGGTTTACACCACATTTCAAATGTCATATCATACGTTTGAAAATAAATAAGAAGTTCCTGCATTTGATGCTGCAAAACATTACATCTTAACCCAAGTATGGAAAATTAGATGCACTATTTTCCTTCTTTCAGGTGATGTCCTCATCATGGGACTACAAGAATGGAGGTAAGGATAACAGACTGACTATCATTCAGATGAAATTGATTTAGGATCTGAGCATTGGGAGCAAAATATGTGCATCTCTTTTGTTGTTGTTGGCCATGTTGTCTAATAGGTTAGACGTGTATTACCATCAGCTGGTCTTCTGGAAGAAAAACATAGGTATTCAATTGCAGGTAGTAGCACTACATATGGTACTCAGAGGAGCATTTCATTTGCACAGTAGTGTTCCCGAAAAGAGGGGTTGCCACTTGATTTAGAAAGTGGCAGTCACGTGGAGTATAGAAGTATTTCAGAAGATCAATTGTTGTTCATCTTCAAAGTAAAACTACACTGCTGTTTTAAATTCGCTAGGCATCAGGATTTGCAGGACAATTATAGCCAAAAACTTTATATCCCACACCACACCAGAGAGTGTATGTAGGCTACGCGTCGTGTGCCATGCCCTTCTTGGAAGGTGTGGGCCATCATATGTACCTCAGCAGGTGTAGGGCTACATTTAAATGTTCAGAGGGAATACAGGACATAACTACAAATGACTTCACGGACTATGCCTACATCTCGAAATGGGCCTAGGTCAAGATGTTTCTAAGTCAAAATAAAGTTATCATGGACAAGGGTTTCTGCTGAGAATGTATAGTGAAATTTCCCAACTTTTCCAACCCAAGACTACATGAATAAAGTGAATGCTTTATTGCGAAGGAATTAAGGAACACCCACCTGTTGCAGGTAAATCATAAAATAGGCTATGCCTAAATCTATAATATAATTTGGTTAATCTAGTATTAAAATAGACTACCACTGCAAACTGTGCTGTTTGTTATCCTTATTTAATATACACTATGATATATTTAAGCAATAACGCAGGATGGGGTGTGGTATATGGCCAATATATCACAGCTAAGGGCTGTTCTTAGGCACGACGCATCCGTGGTATACTGGCAATATACCACAAACCCCTGAGGTGCGATATTGGTATTATCAACTGGTTATCAACCTAATTAGAACAGTAAAAATACATGTTTTGTCGTACCTGTGGTATACAGTCTGATATACCACGGCTGTCAGCCAATCAGCATTCAGAGCTCTAACCACCCAGTTTATAAAAATCTATATATAATAGACTCGAAATGTAATCTTTGAAAGGCCACTATGTGGATGATACTGGATGATATTATTTATGTAGCCAATATGTGAGTCATATAGACTCACTGATTTCTGACTTTTGTCTTAAAATGTAGGCTATCAATTGTGTGTTGTTTCAGTAGCCTAGATATAATAAAATGTGTGTAGAAAACACATATTATTACTTTTTTTACTGCCAAGCTCCACTCAACAAGTGGTTGCAAAGCCTGATCCAACTTATTAATTTTAGTTTACTTTAGTTCCTGTGTACACCACAGTGTAACCTACAACAGAGGGCTGTTGAAGACAGAGTTAGAAACTATATTAAAATAGGTTAATTAACATAGTGAAATTGCCTATTAGGCTACGGATTGAGAGCTTCAAGTTTCTTGCTGACCACATCACCAACAAACTATCATGGCCCAAACACACCAAGGCAGTTGTGAAGAGGGCACAACAACGCCTATTCCCCCTCAGGAGACTGAAAAGATTTGGCATGGGTCCTCAGATCCTCAAAAAGTTATACAGCTGCACCATCGAGAGCATCCTGGTTGCATTACCGCCAGGTATGGCAACTGCTCGGCCTCCGACCGCAAGGCACTACAGAGGATAGCGCGTATGGCCCAGTACATCACTGGCCAAGATTCCTGCCATCCAGGATCTCTATACCAGGCGGTGTCAGAGGAAGGCCATAAAAATTGCTAAAGACTCCAGCCACCCTAGTCATAAACTGTTCTCTCTGCTACCACATGGCAAGCAGTACCGGAGTGCCAAGTCTTTGTCCAAAAGGCTTCATAACAGCTTCTACACACAAGCCATATGACTGCTGAACAGCTAATCAAATGGCTAGTCGGACTATTTGCATTGTCCCCCCACACCTATTTTTACGCTGCTGCTACTCCCTGTTCATCATCCATGCATAGTCACTTTAACCTACAGTACATGTACAGTTGAAGTCGGAAGTTTACATACACCTTGGTCAAATACATTTAAACTCAGTTTTTCACAATTCCTGACATTTAATCCTAGAAACAATAATAATATAATATAATATTCCTCCCTCATGATGCCATTTTTCTTCTTTATTTTAAATGTTTATTTATTTTTCTTAAAACTGCACTGTTGGTTAAGTAAGTATTTCACTCTAAGGTATTGTTGTTGTATTTGGCGCATGTGACAAATTCAATTTGATTTAATTTGATGTCCAGATGATTTACAACCATCTCTTGTAATAGAAGGGTTGTTTGGTCTAATCAGCAGGCTTCAAAGAGGAAGCTACCCCGGGAACCCAGCCATAACGTAGCCTTCACAACACTATTGTCTCATGAGCTGCAGTAGCTGTGGTATATCATGTTTATTTTGCTAACAACAGGAAGACATGCTTCCCATATTGTGCAACTTTTTTTCATTATCTTTGTGATTTCCTCTTATCCTTTTCATTTGAACCCATTTGAAACCAGTTGTATAGTAGAAAGAGCTTTATGGTTTTAATAAACCAACAGCTACTGTCCAATTTCAGACTCAGGATTATGGTTTACTGGCCATGATTTCCCTAGAGACAGCCAAGTGCCATTACTAACATAGTGAGGGGGCTAAGGGCAGTGCTTTTTGTACTTTTAAAATATTTCAGAGCTTCTAAAAAAGCACAAATGTAAAACAGATTAGAAGTGTCTCCTTTAAACAAATACTTTGATTATGTTATTGCTACTTTCAGTGCACAAGAGCCTGCAGAGGGGAGGATGGCTCATAAGAATGACCAGCATGGAGCGAATGGAATGGCGTTTCAGTGATACCTTCAATGTTTAGGAAAACATATGTAGGTGGATTATACACT
Organism: Oncorhynchus clarkii lewisi; assembly: GCF_045791955.1. Classification (NCBI taxonomy): domain Eukaryota; kingdom Metazoa; phylum Chordata; class Actinopteri; order Salmoniformes; family Salmonidae; genus Oncorhynchus; species Oncorhynchus clarkii. Next base: position 37,594,209 of record NC_092156.1, read on the forward strand.
AGTTTCTTGCACAGGACTCTATGTCAGAATGCAAATGTACATTAGGGCAGGCCTACTTGTAATTGTAAGGGCTTTATCATGTGAGCACTAATTTAAGCATCTTATTTATGGTAATGATATTTTTCTGACAGGTGAAAGGTGATGGAAAGGTGATGGAAATTGTTGATGATTGTCCCTATTCTATACCTGTCTTGTGAAAGTGTTTCTCCTCTATATCACTGAAAAAGCATGTTCAAACCTCACAGGATTTCCACAAATTCTCATGTTCTATAGTCGGTGGTATGATTCAGTGGTTAGGGCAGAGAAGATGCACAAAGTAAGAAGGAAAAATCCTGTTGAGATGAAATTGGAATGAGAGACTATCTGATGCATTGTTTGTTAAGCACAAGCTCACACTGTCTTCAGGTGCCCTCAGACGGACTACTAAAATGCATAGACAGACACCCAGCATGTTTTAAATTAAGGTGTTGTTTTAAAACGAGGGTGATAGAAAGTTTTGTGCAGCCGTGTGGTGGACACAGCATCACAGGGGCCCAGATGTTATTTGAGGAATGACAAAGGTGGTGAAGTATTGGGCACATATCATCCTGGTTGTCACACCCTGATCTGTCTCACCTGTCTTTGTGATTGTCTCCACCCCCCCCTCCAGGTGTTGCCCATCTTCTATCCCGTGTATTTATACCTGTGTTCTCTGTTTGTCTGTTGCCAGTTTGTTTTGTTAATCCCTGAGCCTGCTTGACCATGTTCGATTTAATACACTTTTGTTACTTCGACACTGTCTGCACCTGGGTCTTACCTTCAAACCTGATAGTACGAATTGGCCATGACTGACCCAGTAGACACAGGCCAGCGGTGCAACGCCATCTCCTCCCAAGGAGCCACCATCGGTAGGCACAAGGAATTACTTTGTGGCCTTATGGAGGGGGTCCAAATGTTGGCTGAACACCATGACCGGGCGTTGTACATTTTGTTGGAGCAATTCCGCCAGTTGTCTGGGAGGCAGCCTACCACGGTGGTAACCTCACAGCCCTTCAGTAACTCAGCTGTTAGCAGCGCCGTCTCATCGGTCACTCCACCTTCTCGGGAGCCCCGCTTACCTCCCCGGAACGCTTCAATGGAGAGCCAAGCACCTGTTGGGCGTTTCTAGCTCAGTGTGCCCTCATCTTCGAGCTTCAGCCCTCATCCTTCCCCTCGGATCACTCCAAGATAGCCTACCTCATCACTCTGATGTCCAGGAGGGCTCTCACCTGGAATACTGCTGTATGGGAACAACAGCCGGCTATATGCGTTAGCCTTTTAGGTGTTCGTGGGAGAGGTGAAGAAGGTTTTTGATGCCCCGTTCTCCCCGGGAGAGAAGCTGCCCAGAAGCTAATATAGCTTTCACAGGACTCCCACAGTGTGGCAGACTATGTGATGGATTTCCGCACGTTGGCAGCGTTGAGTGCTCGGAACCAGGAAGCGCTGTTCGATATGTTCCTGCACAACGTGTCAGAGGAGGTCAAGGATGAGCTTGCTGCTCGGGAGTTACCTACGGATCTTGATTCCCTCATCGCTTTGACCATCCGAATCGATGGGCGATTACGGAAACGACAGAGGGAAAGGATATTCGATTTCACTCGCACGTACAGGGAATCCACCTTGCCTCCGAGTCATCCCTGAAGTCCCAGACGGTCCCGTTGCCGAGAGAACCCGAGGCTTCCCAACGTCCCCCAAGAGTCGCCGAAGACGGCTGAGTCACAGCTTCCCGAGCCTATGCAACTAGGCAGAGTTGGGCTGTCGCCAGTGGAACGGCAATACAGGATCAACACGAAGAGTTGTCTGTATTGCGGGACTCTTGGTCATTTTGTGTCCTCTTATCCTTTAAAAGACCAGGCTCACCGGTAGGAGCGATGACGCTGGTGGCCCATATGGAGAACTTTTCAGTTTCCCTTGCTCGCAACCCTTTTCATGCCATTCTGCTGTGGGGAAACCAGTCTAAATCTCTCTGGGTCCTCATTGACTCTGGGGCCGATGAGAGCTTTTTGGACGCCACACTGGCTTCTGAGCTGAACATCCCCACTTAGCCCCTCTCCATTCCCATGGATGTTAGAGCGCAGGACAGGCACGCTATATTCCGGATCACTAATAATACCACTCCCATCAACCTACGGTGTCAGGGAATCACAGCGAGACTCTTCAATTTCTGTTCATCAAGTTTCCTCAGATTCCCATGGTTTTGGGATTCTCCTGGCTCCAGCGACACAATCCCCTCATCAACTGGTCTACTGGTGCAATCATGGGCTAGAGTCCGTTCTGCCACATACATTGTCTGAAGTCAGCGCAACCTGCCCCAGACCTCTCTGCCATTCCTGCAGAGTACCAGGACTTTGGGATGTGTTCAACAAGGCCCGGGCTTCCACTGCACCAACCATATGACTGCAGGATTGACCTTCTCCCTAGCCCCACTCCGCCCGGGGATGAATGTACTCGCTGTCGGAACTGGAGACCAAGGCTATGGAGACCTACATTGGGGACTCCCTAGCTGCAGGATTTATCCGTCCTTTGTCCTCTCCCGCCAGCGCAGGTTTCTTCTTTGTGGAGGACAAGACCCTACCGGGGACTCAATGACATAACGGTGAAGATCCGCTACCCGCTACCACTCATCTCCTCTGAGCTGCTCCAGGGTGCCACCATATTTTCCAAGGCGGATCTACGGAACGCCTACCACCTGGTGCAGATACGGGAGGGGGATGAGTGGAAGACCGCCTTCAACATGGCCAGTGGCCACTACAAGTATTTGGTCATGCCAATTGGCCTCACCAATGCCCCTGCTGTGTTCCAGGCTCTGGTAAATGTTCTCCGCGACATGTTGAAATGGTTTGTCTTCGTCTACAGTGATAACTTCCTCGTCTTCTCCTGCTCCCCCCAAGAACATGTGCTCCATGTCCGACAGGTTCTTCAACGCCTCCTGGACAATCAGCTGTTTGTTAAGGCAGAGAAGTGTGAGTTCCATCGCTCCACCATCCCCTTTCTGGGGTATATCATCTCTGCTGTGAGTGTCCAGATGGATCTCGGGAAGGTGAGAGCGGTGGTGGATTGTCCCCCAGCCTACATCCAGGGTGCAGCTGCAATGTTACTGGGGTTCGCAAACTTTAATCGCCGGGGTTACAGCACCCTGGCTTCCCCCCTGTCAGCACTCACCTCTCCCAAGGTTCCATTCACATGGTCCCCTGTTGTTGACCGGGCATTCCGGGACCTCAAACACCACTTCACCACTGCTCCCATCTTGATTTATCCTGGTGGAGGCCAATGGTTCTGATGTAGGAGTGGGGGTGGTCCTGTCCTAGCATTCTGCCCTGGACCAGATAAACGGATGTTTGTGCCTGATGCAGTCTGCTCCGCGGTCCTGAAGTGGGCCCGCTCCTCCAGACTGACCTGCCACCCGGGCTCCTGTTGGAGATTGGCTTTTGTGCGACGGCGCTTTTGGTGGCCTACCATGGTCCCTGATGTCTCCACATTCGTTGCCGCTTGCACGGTTTGTGCACAAAACAAGACTCTTCAACAAGCTCTGGCTGGTCTCCGCCAACCTCTGCCTGTCCCTCACCGTCCCTAGTCTCACATCTCCCTGGACTTTGTCACGGGTCTTCCCACATCTGATTGCAACACCGCCATCTTGACGGGTGGTGGATCGGTTTTCCAAAGCCGCCCACTTCATTCCTCTCCCAAAACTACCCCCTGCCAAAGATATGGCCCAGCTCATGGTGCAGCACGTCTTCTGGATCCATGGACAACCAGTCGACATGGTCTCTGACCAGGGCCCTCAGTTCTCGTCCAAGGTTCTGGAAGACGTTCTGCATCCTCATTGGATTATCGGCCAGCCTGTCCTCCGGGTTCTACCCCCAGTCCAATGGCCAGTCGGAACGAGCCAACTAGGACCTAGAGACTACTCTGCGCTGCCTGGTCTCCGCCAACCCCAACACCTGGAGCCAGCAGCTGGTGTGGGTCAAATATGCCCGCAACCCCCTCCCTGCTCTGTCATGTGCCTATCTCCTTTTGAGTGTTCCCTGGGGTATCAGCCCTCGCTCTTCCCTGAGCAGGAAGAAGATGTCAGCATACCTTCTGCCCAGATGTTTGTCCGCCGCTGTCGTTGTACCTGGAGGAGAGCCCGGTTGGCCCTCCTCAAGACCACCTCCAGGTATCAACAACAAGTGGATCGCCACTGGACCCCGGCTCCCCGGTATCGTCTCGGGGCAGAAGGTATGGCTGTCCACCCGGGATCTGCCCCTAGGGGTGGAATCCTGCAAACTCTCACACTGGGTTATCGGCCCATTTCCCATCTCCAAAATCATTAGCCCCATCTTCTGTTTCCCCGTACCTTTCGTATACATCCTACCTTTCAGGTGTCCAGAGTTAAACCCATGTCTCACAGCCCTTTGTCTCCTATTTCCAGGGCAGGGGGTTCCAATACCTGGTTGACTGGGAGGGTTATGGCCCAGAGGAGAGGTGCTGGGTCCCCGCCAGAAACATCCTGGACCCAGGCCTCATCGCAGATTTCCAATGACGACACCCCGGTCAACCAGGTATGCGCCCAGATAGGATGCCTGGTGGTGCCCCTCCGGGGGAGGGGGGTAGGGGGAGCTGTAGCCTGTTGCTAGTTCATTTTGTTCATCAAACCTACCAGCGTTTTCCCCCTTGTTCCTGTCTTGTCTATAGTTCCTGTTTTCTAGTTTCCCCGGTTTTGACCTTTCTGCCTGCTTTTACCCTGAGCCTGCCTGCCGTACTGTACCTTTGCCCCACTACTCTGGATTACCGACCTCTGCCTGCCCTGACCCTGAGCCTGCCTGCCGTCCTGTACCCTTGCCCCACTACTCTGGATTACCGACCTCTGCCTGCCCTGACCCTGAGCCTGCCTGCCGTCCTGTACCTTTGCCCCACTACTCTGGATTACCGACCTCTGCCTGCCCTGACCCTGAGCCTGCCTGGCGTCCTGTACCTTTGCCTGCCCATGTTTAATTTAATAAACTTTTGTTACTTCAACACTGTCTGCACCTGGGTCTTACCTGGGTCTTACCTGATACTGGTAGAAGAAGAGACTATAAATAGTGTGTGGTCCGGCGTTTTCTATAATTGATTTGTAGTTACTCATTCTGTTGCATTTATTTTCCAAAATTGAATTTGAGGTGCAGCTGCAGGTTTAGGACACGTGAGCAAATTGACAATTTGTGCGTTTTTTGTGTGTTTGACTAGTACAGGGTAAAATAGCAGATTTATTTTCACCTATCGAACATATTATGCAATGAAAAAGATCAGTGAAGCAGACACGTGTTTATGAGGATTTCCTGAGAGATCAGCTCTGTACCACACCTTTTCCCATTGCTGTCTTTCCCAGGCATCGATTGTTTTACATATTCACTGTAGTTTCCCAGAAGTCCATACTTCCCTCTGAACCTATATGCCTGTATGTAAGGAAATGTCTGTCATGCATTAGTCATATAAATGGAAAATGAAGAGAAAGTTCCAAACTGCTTCTGAACTTTGATCTGATCATGAATATCAGGCACTAATGGCTTTACCTCGGCTAGAACTATCAGATCTGAAGATACTTATGAAGAGTATCCCATCATATAGTGTGCTATTGCGGAGCTTTATGTGGAAGGTTTTGTTGCTCTACAATATGGTAACAGCGAGGTCCATTGGCCTTGAGAGCTCGACCTCTCAAAAGGCAAAGATAATGTACAGACCGGGACAGAACAAGTAGAAGGAAAAATGTGAAGAAGTATGTCATTTAACACCCCAAACCCTACCCAAATTAAAATAAAATGTTACATTATCGCAAGTATCACTAAATTCTTATGTTCCTAGCTCCAACAATACAGCAATACCTAACAATAGAAAACAATACACCCAAATCAAAAAAGAAAGGAATGAAGAAATATAGAAATATTTGAATGAGTAATGTCAGAGTCTGCAATATAAATTATACAGTGCATTCGGAAACTATTCAGACCCCTTGACTTTCCACATTTTGTTAGGTTACAGCCTTATTCTAAAATGTATTCTAAAATGTATTAAACTGTTTTTTCCCCTCATGACATTTTCATAAGTATTCAGACCCTTTACTCTCTACTTTGTTGATGCACCTTTGGCATCGATTACAACCTTGACTCTTCTTGGGTATGGCGCTACAAGCTTGGGGAGTTTCTCCCATTCTTCTCTGCAGATCTTCTCAAGCTCTGTCAGGTTAGATGGGGAGCGTTGCTTTACAGCTATTTTCAGGTCTCTCCAAAGATGTTCGATCGGATTCAAGTCTGGGTTCTGGCTGGGCCGCTCAAAGACATTTAGAGACTTGTCCCGAAGTCACTTTTGCATTGTCTTGGCTTTGTGCGTAGGGTCGTTATGCTGTTGGACGGTGAACCAGAAACGTTTTGGTTCCCTTCCACAGATCTGTGCCTCGACACAATCTTGTCTCGGAGCTCTAGTGACAATTCCTTCAACCTCATGGCTTGGTTCTTGCAGTGACATGCACTGGCAACAGTGGGAAAGGAAAGGAAAGGTGTGTACAGCAGTAGCTATATAGGATGAGCCTTGACTAGAATACAGTATGGAGATATGAAGTGGGTAAAATAGTATGTAAACAGTGTTCAATGACTATGTACATATAGGGCAGCAGTCTCTAAGGTGAGTACCAGATGGTAGCCGGCTAATAACAGTGACTAAAGTTCAAGGCAGGGTACTGGGCGGAGGCCGGTTAGTGGTGATTATTTAACAGTCTGATGGCCTGGAGATAAAAGCTGTTTCGGGTGCTTGTTGTGGCCCAACGCCATATTAAGGCACTTTATGTTGGTGTTTCTTTTATTTTGGCAGTTACCAGTACGTTGTTTACTCTCGTCAAATTTGGCTTGTTGATTTGTTTCAAAAAGTTGGTTGTCTGAACCGAGCTCACACAGGCTACAGTACATAATGTTTGGTTTGAGATAACATTTGTGACAGCTTCAGAGATACAATGAGTGTACAAAACATTAGGAACACCTGCTCTTTCCATAACATATACTGACCAGGTGAATCCAAGGGAAAGCTATGATCTCTATATATTTCCCAAAGATTGGAAAGTTGCCGCGGTCATCCCCCTCTCACAAAGGGGGTGACACTCTAGACCCAAACTGCTACAGACCTATATCTATCCTACCCTGTCTTTCTAAGGTCTTCGAAAGCCAAGTTAACAAACAGATTACTGACCATTTCGAATCCCAGCATACCTTCTCCGCTATGCAATCTGATTTCAGAGCTGGTCATGGGTGCACCTCAGCCACGCTCAAGGTTCTAAACGACATCATAACCGCCATCGATAAGAGACAATACTGTGCAGCCGTATTCATCGACCTGGTCAAGGCTTTCGACTCTGTCAATCACAATATTCTTATTGGCAGACTCGACAGCTTTGGTTTCTCAAATGATTGCCTCGCCTGGTTTACCAACTACTTCTCTGATAGAGTTCAGTGTGTTAAATCGGAGGGCCTGTTGTCCGGACCTCTGACAGTCTCTATGGGTGTGCCACAGGGTTCAATTCTCGGACCGACTCTCTTTTCTGTATACATCAATGATGTTGCTCTTGCTGCTGGTGATTCTCTGATAAACCTCTACGCAGACGACACCATTCTGTATACTTCTGGCCCCTCCTTGGACACTGTGTTAACTAACCTCCAGACGAGCTTCAATGCCATACAACTCTCTTTCCGTGGCCTCCAACTGCTCTTAAACGCAAGTAAAACTAAATGCATGCTGTTCAATCAATCACTGCCCGCACCTGCTCGCCCGTCCAGCATCACTACTCTGGACGGCTCTGACTTAGAATACGTGGACAACTACAAATACCTGGGTGTCTGGTTACTGTAAACTCTCCTTCCAGACTCACATTAAGCATCTCCAATCAAAAATTAAATCTAAAATCGGCTTCCTTCACTCATGCTGCCAAACATACCCTCGTAAAACTGACCATCCTACCGATCCTCGACTTCGGTGATGTCATCTATAAAATAGCCTCCAACACTCTACTCAACAAACTGGATGCAGTCTATCACAGTGCCATCCGTTTTGTCACCAAAGCGCCATACACTACCCACCATTGCGACCTGTACGCTCTCGTTGGTTGGCCCTCGCTTCATACTCGTCGACAAACCCACTGGCTACAGGTTATCTACAAGTCTCTGCTAGGTAAAGCCTCGCCTTATCTCAGCTCACTGGTCACCATAGCAGCACCCACTCGTAGCACGCGCTCCAGCAGGTATATCGCACTGGTCACCCCCAAAGCCAATTCCTCCTTTGGTCGTCTTTCCTTCCAGTTCTCTGCTGCCCATGACTGGAACAAATTGCAAAAATCTCTGAAGCTGGAGACTCACATCTCCCTCACTAGCTTTAAGCACCAGCTGTCAGAGCAGCTTACAGATCACTGCACCTGTACATAGCCCATCTGTAAACAGCCCATCTATCTACCTACCTCATCCCCATACTGGTATTTATTTATTTATTTTGCGCCTTTGCACCCTAGTATCTCTACCTGCACATTCATCTTCTGCCGATCTACCATTCCAGTGTTTAATTGCTATAATGTAATTACTTCGCCACCATGGCCTATTTATTTCCTTAACTTACCTCATTTGCACTCACTGTATATAGACTTTTTGTTTTCTCAGCATTAGGCCTAAATGTAGGCTAGTTATAACAAATATACAATTGCGCCATTAGTTGTAGTTTGAAAGGAAGAAAGGAAATATCTTTCTGTATTAGTTGTGGTTGTTAAGGCCATTTTAAGGCCCCTCACTAGTTCAAATGGTATGGCCCTCCTGGAAGGGGGTGTGGTGTTTGAGGTGGGACATTTGTTCAAGAGGAACCAGATGGTTTTCAGCATGAAAGGTGTCAGGAAGGCCAGGTTATTTTAGGCTGGTACGGTCGTTCGCATACAGAATAGTGGCCATAACTTTGGAGTTCATGGCTTCTGTTTCCTTAATTGATTTTATTTTGCCTGCTTGAAATATATTTTTCTTGGATTTGTGCAACTCTAACTCTCAATCACTTCTGGAATCTGTACACTTTTGACCACTACAAGGATACTGTTGAGTGTTTTGTGCTTCAATGCTCTTTTAATTTGTTAATGAGTGGTCAGATTAAGTTTCAGCAACTGCTTGGAAAAAATGGTGCGTATGAGACTCCCCTCTGAATAGCTGATAGTATTTTTAGTTTATTTACACACGTATATTATGGAGTCCCACTGAGAGAAAAGAGAGGGACAATTTAGACCATATGATTGATACATTTCTTCTTACAAAAGCTTATGATGTGCTTTGCAAACATCACATGTTCTGTCCTTCGTCAGTACTTTCATTAATTTCTAAATAGATTGTATTTATTTTTAAAGCCAATTGTAGTGCAAAATGAAACAGCTCTTTACCTTATGTTTGTGGTATATTATAATGCCATAGGCTTAACACTAATGTTAAAGCCATCCACCGCATAGAGAGAATGAGACCTTTGAACTCTGCGTTGTTCCTGATGTCACCACACACGCTCAATTCTGCTGGAATTTTAATCAAATAGAAATGTACAGTAAGACTTCTTGGTCGTGTGGGCTTTGAACACTTGGTGATCAATGGCTGACATTGTAGGTTCTTGGCCTTCTATTGAAACATTTGATTTGAAACAATGGCAGCCTTACATCTCCTGTGAACAAAACTAATTATTCCGTTTTGAAGGAGAAATGGGAACGCAGGGATTTGTGGTTACTTGCGAGAATATCCCCTCTCTATCTTGGGACCACAGTGTTATTCTTGTGTCTATGGTAAGGCACTGATTAAAACATTTGCATTAATTCAGTGAATTATTAAAGTTGCCCGAAATGGAAAGTTGGATTTGGTTTTTAAAGAGAAGGCATTGTTATAAGTTGTATGAAAAAATGTCACAAGCATAAAAAAGGCACACACATATGTTGGGCTCCCGAGTGGTGCAGTGGTCTAAGGCACTGCATCTCAGTGCTAGAGTTACTTGTTCACACCTGGGCTGTATTACAACCGGCGGCGCACAATTGGCCAAGCGTTGTCCGGGTTTGGCTGGGGTAGGCTCTCATTGTAACACAACAATTTGTTCTGAACTGACTTAAGGTTAAACAAAACAAAAATGTGGAACTGGTACCACTGCAAGGCTTTTTAGGCCATACCATGGGCGCAACTTTTACTGGGGACAGGCAGGACATGACCCCCCTCCCTCCCACCCCCCACATTCTGAAATTGACACCATAGAGCGAAGGCAAGCTTTGCGTATAGGACCAGCACGGGAGAGATGAACAGAGGCAGCTGCTCTGTGTTGCGTTTTTTTCTCTGAGGTGTAAAAGCAAGCAGTGCAGAAACTGGCTACTCTTTAGTTAACTGATCTAGCTGGCAAGGTAACTGCTGTTTGACAGAATAAAAAAATATTCCCAGTGCTGAGCTGGTAGTGTTACTGACATGTTACGTTTGCTAATGTTTCATCCAATCTTGACTGAAGTTAATAAACTACTAGCAGCTAGCTAGTAGCTACCACAGCCAGTTCAGCTCTAGCTAGCATCTAGCTGTCTGTCAGGTAGCAGTATCTAACAGCTGTTGTGTGTATGGAAATGTTATGTAGCCTTTGTTTCAACATAAGTACATTTGATGATGTACCATTAGCTAGAGCCAGCCAAAAGTTGACTAACGTTAGCTAGCTAGCTCAATAACTTTAGCTATTAATTTTCCCTCAATCCCACTAGACTTGAATAAAACGATGAAACCATCGTCCATACAATTGAAGACCAATATTCTGACGTTTTTCATCACAATGTGAGTTTTTATTAGTCAGTATAGCAATGTAACGCTATTGAGCTCTCAGTTTCCTTAGCTAATTCCTTACTTTTCACACCGACACAGTATAAACAGCTCGATAGGCTTCACTGTCATGGTGCACAGTAAGTACACAACACTATGCTGATCATGTCTTAGCAGGATCAGATGGTGACAGTTGTAGGATCAGACAGCCAGGGAAGGCCAGTCTATGGAGCTCAGGTGATTTTTAAAATTATATTATAACAATCAGTGAATGGATACAAAGTTCCATCTTGAGTTGATGGGTATAGTCTGGGATCTGGGAATAATGGTAATTTGAATTATTGAATCATTTATATTCTTGGATAATATAGTGCATAAATGTACACCAAGGTAATTCTTTGTCATACATCATCTGAGTAGTATCAGGTGGTGACAGGGGTCTCATCAAGGTCAGGCAGCCAGGGAAGCCAGTCTGTGACGGCGCAGAGGTGAACTTTTTCAGATACAACACTTCATTCTCTCTGTGCAGCAAACACTGGACAAGCAAGAAGCTTCAAAGATTGAAACTATTTTAAGGCAGTCTGACAAACCTCTAAAGTTGATTTTCAAACTGTATCAAGAGTTGATAGAGGCTTCAATGATACAAAACATGTCAAACAAAAATGTGAGGAAGACCTGGGAGATGCTATAGGTGATGGTGATGATCAACGGATAAAGATACTGTAAATTAGAATGCTCAGTCATGTGCATATAATCTCAGACATACATTACTGCAGTTTAAGTGAAACTGAATATCATGCACTCAAAAATTGTCTTATTCTGCTGAAAACACAAAGGGGGACACATTTGCATGTGTTATGGTCTTGTGAAGGCTGGCTGAATTATGGCAAAGAGTGTGTTATTTTATCTCAGCATGTCCTATTCTCCCTTCTCCCTGTTTTTGTTTGCTTGGAAATGTTAATACTGGAGACTGTTATCAGAAGAAACTGTGTAACCTAGCATTTGCAGCAGCTAAGAAATGCATTGCCTTTAATTGGAAGGTAGGTTATCCTCCCACAATGGATGGAAGAAATGTCAAGTGATCTATCACTAGATTTGATTTATTACAAGATTAAGGGTATACTGTGCAACTTTCATAAGGTCTGGATGCCTTATGTGGAATACTGTTCAGCAAAAGGAGTCTTGAAAACATGCCCAGATCAGGGGATTTATTTAGGCAATCCTTAGCTGCTGGGCTGCAAAGACCTGGCCCTGGGGGTCTGCCGTTGTGTTGGTTGTCACTCTGACCTTGGCCTAACACACTTGAAACCAATAATGATCCCCTATCTGAGTGGGGTGTGTTGGGTTGTGGCGCTGCAGGGCCGTGGACCCCTAGGGGCAGGACGGGGTGACCCAGATATATTGTGTGCAAGTAAAAAGAGCTCTACAGGACTATTAGGCCTGTGATAGGAACGATATGGAGGATGTACTGTTTCTGTGTGCTTATGTGGAGGTGTATGTGTGTTTTTATTAAACTTTTGTTTTCCAAAACGCTTCCTTTAGACATAAAAAAAAAGATGGGAAGAAAGTTGTTGGGGAGAGAGCTGCGTTATTGGATACACTGGTGGGCCTGCAAGTGGCTCGGGCCTGGCTGGGTGGTCTGGCTGAAATTTGACAAGAGGATGTCAAAATCAAATCAAATCAAAGTTTATTTGTCACGTGCGCCGAATACAACAGCTGTAGACCTTACAGTGAAATGCATACTTACAGGCTCTAACCAATAGCGCAAAAAAGGTATTTGGTGAACAATAGGTAAGTAAAGAAATAAAACAACAGTAAAAAGACAGGCTATGTGAGGCTATGAAAGTAGCGAGGCTACATACAGACACCGGTTAGTCAGGCTGATTGAGGTAGTATGTACAGTGGGGAGAACAAGTATTTGATACACTGCCGATTTTGCAGGTTTTCCTACTTACAAAGCATGTAGAGGTCTGTAATTTTTATCATAGGTACACTTCAACTGTGAGAGACGGAATCCAGAAAATCACATTTATGATTTTTAAGTAATTAATTAGCATTTTATTGCATGACATATGTATTTGATCACCTACCAACCAGTAAGAATTCCGGCTCTCACAGACCTGTTAGTTTTTCTTTAAGAAGCCCTCCTGTTCTCCACTCATTACCTGTATTAACTGCACCTGTTTGAACTCGTTACCTGTATAAAAGACACCTGTCCACACACTCAATCAAACAGACTCCAACCTCTCAGGGATAAAATGGTAGAATTGCACAAGGCTGGGATGGGCTACAGGACAATAGGCAAGCAGCTTGGTGAGAAGGCAACAACTGTTGGTGCAATTATTAGAAAATGGAAGAAGTTCAAGATGACGGTCAATCACCCTCGGTCTGGGGCTCCATGCAAGATCTCACCTCATGGGGCATCAATGATCATGAGGAAGGTGAGGGATCAGCCCAGAACTACACGGCAGGACCTGGTCAATGACCTGAAGAGAGCTGGGACCACAGTCTCAAAGAAAACCATTAGTAACACACTACGCCGTCATGGATTAAAATCCTGCAGCGCACGCAAGGTCCCCCTGCTCAATCCAGCGCATGTCCAGGCCCGTCTGAAGTTTGCCAATGACCATCTGGATGATCCAGAGGAGGAATGGGAGAAGGTCATGTGGTCTGATGAGACAAAAATTGAGCTTTTTGGTCTAAACTCCACTCGCCGTGTTTGGAGGAAGAAGGATGAGTACAACCCCAAGAACACCATCCCAACCGTGAAGCATGGAGGTGGAAACATCATTCTTTGGGGATGCTTTTCGGCAAAGGGGACAGGACGACTGCACCGTATTGAGGGGAGGATGGATGGGGCCATGTATCGTAAGATCTTGGCCAACAACCTCCTTCCCTCAGTAAGAGCATTGAAGATGGGTCGTGGCTGGGTCTTCCAGCATGACAACGACCCGAAACACACAGCCAGGGCAACTAAGGAGTGGCTCCGTAAGAAGCATCTCAAGGTCCTGGAGTGGCCTAGCCAGTCTCCAGACCTGAACCAAATAGAAAATCTTTGGAGGGAGCTGAAATTCCGTATTGCCCAGCGACAGCCCAGAAACCTGAAGGATCTGGAGAAGGTTTGTATGGTGGAGTGGGCCAAAATCCCTGCTGCAGTGTGTGCAAACCTGGTCAAGAACTACAGGAAACATATGATCTCTGTAATTGAAAACAAAGGTTTCTGTGCCAAATATTAAGTTCTGCTTTTCTGATCTATCAAATAGTTATGTCATGCAATAAAATGCAAATCAATTACTTAAAAATCATACAATGTGATTTTCTGGATTTTTGTTTTAGATTCCGTCTCTCACAGTTGAAGTGTACCTATGATAAAAAATTACAGACCTCTACATGCTTTGTAAGTAGGAAAATGTGCAAAATCAGCAGTGTATCAAATACTTGTTCTCCCCACTGTACATGTAGATATGGCTAAAGTGTCTATGCATATATGATGAACAGAGAGTAGCAGTAGCGTAAAAGAGGGGTTGGCGGGTGGTGGATCTTAAAGATAATCCAAAGTTGTCTTTGTACTTTACTTGTAAGAGTTGTCCATTTGTTAGGCTATTGGTTAAATGTGCAACACAATATTGATAATTGAATTATCCTAGATCTAGTTCAGTCTTATCAATCGCTTAATTTTTTTTAATACTGATCTCTTACTGATTATTTTTTGTTGCTCTAAATAGATACCGCTAGAAGCGCCATGGGCCATATTAGATTGTGTAGAAATGCAGAAAATGAGCTTTAGATGCCCCCCAAAATGGGAGGACCCCCACACTTCTAAAACCAAAGGTGTGCCTCTGGGCCATACACAATGTTGTCTATTTTATTTTCTGGTTTCATGGTCCTCAGAAATTCCCTGAGAAGTACAACAGTCAGAGAAGAACATGATCATAAGATAGCACATAAATGATGGGTTATATAGTAATTAATGCTCTCAGCAGCACAGAGAACACACTATCATAAAATATGTAGATCCTCTCAGGACACTGTGGTTTAAACGTCTCCCTTTGTGTCAACACTCCCTCCCAGTGCTGGGGATTTCCTGTAGGCCATTAGCCTCCCATCCATCCTACCCCACCCCGTTCCACCATGGCTCTGTTTCTCCGTAGTGTCAAACATAGAAGCAACACCTCCACTACCAGAGACAGACACATTTCCTGATCAGTACTCTCTCCCCCAACCCAAAGCAGAACGGCCACCGACCGTTCTGACCATTTTCTCACCTCACACCCAGATGGGGAAACAGCATCTTGCTCCGTGGTTAACTTTCACTTCACTCTAGAAAAAATAAGACCACACTCTGCTCTCTCATAAAGACCCACATCTCCCCTGTCTAACCTTCCAGTCAACTTGTGAAAGACAGGCAGGCAGGCCTCCTGCTCACCTCTCACGTCCAGAATGGCAGTCCTCCCTTCTGTTCCCTTTGGACCCCTGAAGAGACAGCCACATTTACATTCAGACAGTCATAAAATCTAATCAAGCATAGCAACAAGTCTCATAAAAATGCTCAATGACCTGATATATTGGGTATTTTTAGATTACTTTGATTATGAAACACAGTTAGGCTAACATAAGCGAAAGCTCCATATGCTGGCAACTAAAAGAATTTGAGCCAGTAACGCCATGATTGACGTAAATTTGCTGATGAACGAAAAGACTGTAATATTATTTATACGAATGCAGCGACCTGTATTTCTTTTGTAAAGATCTGATGCCAATTTAATTACTTCAATCATCACTTGTAGAATTACAATATGGCATCAGTGAAGTACACGTCAGAGAAGAACATGATCAGTGTTCCCTTGTAAGGAGCTCTGAATGAAGATGTGTTAAGACTCCCCAAGTCTCAGCTGTTCTGGTGTCTGATGGTGTCAAGCGTCAGAGGGCGGCTTTAAGACTCAGCATGAGGGAAGGACTAGACTCCAATTGGCAGGCGGCTCAATTGAACACCGTAGGGCAGGAAAAACAGATGGTAGCTCTGGTCAGGATGCTGCACTTGCCCCGAGGCAAATCTGTTTGAAGTTTCAACATCCTTCCAGCTACTTCTCGAACTGATCACAGGGAAGGGACAATGGATGTTTAGAGATGAGAGGCGGGATATGGAATAGTGTACTATTTTGGTGAGGGAGCTTTCTGACATGCCAATGGGAGATTCCTGTAAATGTCAGTCACTGTAGTAATTGTTTTGTTTTTGGGTGTCTTAGGTTTTGACCTTCCCTTTGGAAATGAATCACGACTCCACAGCAGAGACGATTCTGCTAGTTTGGCTTAAATATGTGATAGAAACCCACGAACCCATTATGAGGACATGAGGCTAACCAAGTCTCAATGGTGTAAGTGTATGTCATGTAGCTATTTTAGTTTCAGTGGGGGGTTTGTACTGGTTCAATGAGTGATCCCAATGAGTCTGCATTTACAGTACCCCAGACCTTTTCCTGGGGCCAGTTTGCTATATGGCAGTAAGGGAAAGGAGATCTGCATGAGAAGGAAGCATGGCTTCCCCGGGGACCCACACAGCTCACTCTACAGGGCTTTCAGCTTGAAACTCATTAATTGACTACAGGTTCCTTACAACTACTCTAATCATCTCAATGATGATATGGGCCACGCAGATTTAGTTCATTTCTCCCTTGATATAAATGTTGATGTCCTGAATAACTGAGTAGACTGGTAATTTGGCAGTTGTTCAGATACAGCTCTATTCCTTCTGAAAGTTGATTTTGTGAAGACGTAGTTCACAATTTTCCTGTTACTGCTGGAGTTTCAGGCTTTCCCTGGTGGAGAGCACAGTGGAACAGTAATGGTGCTTGGGAACACAGGCCTCTAGTTATGATATTCAGTCAGCTTGGGGAGTAAGGGAGTTAAGGAATGTCGCAAAGCGGTGGAGTCCCTCCGAGAGGAAAAGAGAGGGCCAATTTAGACAACTTACTGTAGACTATAGTATAGTAAACTGATGCTAGAGGTCTTTGTGTGAAAGGCTCACTGGTTACCCATACGAAAAGTAATATATGGCCATATTTGGCGTTATTTATAAAAGAATGAGACTTAGATTTTAAAATACATTATCATATATTTCAATAATCTATATAAAACTCACTACCCCATACAAAAAAATATTAAAAGGGTTGTCACGACTTCTACCGAAGTCGATGCCTCTCCTTGTTCGGGCGGTGCTCGGCGGTCGACGTCACCGGTCTTCTAGCCATCATTAATCCATTTTTCATTTTCCAGTAGTATGTTTTCCTACACACCTGGTTTCAATCCCACTCATTACCTGTTATGTATTTAAACCTCTGTTTCCCCTCATGTCTTTGTCAGAGATTGTTTGTTGTTTAGATTTCGTGTTGCTTGTATTGGTGCGCGATGGGTCCTCGTAACCACTTTGTTTTATATTATTCATTAGTTTTGGAGTTATGTTTTGTTTAATGTCATTAAACAACTCCATTCTACTAAGTTTGATTCTCCTGTGCCTGACTTCCCTGCCACCTATACACACGACTCTGACAAGGGTAAGTATTTCATCATGCAAAATGAACTGAAAACATTATTTTTTTTGTTCTATGCATTTATTGCTTTGAAATGCATTCCAGAAAATGTTTTGTTGCAAAGAAAAAGCCATATCTCAGACTGGCCAATAAAAATAAAAGATTAAGATGGGCAAAAGAACACAGACACTGGACAGAGAAACTCTGCCTAGAAGGCCAACATCCCGGAGTCGCCTCGTCACTATTGACGTTGAGACTGGTGTTTTGCAGGTACTATTTAATGAAGCTGCCAGTTGAGGACTTGTGAGGCGCCTGTTTCTCAAAATAGACACTAATGTACTTGTCCTCTTGCTCAGTTGTGCACCGAAATCTCCCACTCCTCTTTCTATTCTGGTTAGAGACATTGTGCGCTGTTCTGTGAAGGGAGTAGTACACAGCGTTGTACCAGATCTTCCGTTTCTTGGCAATTTCTCACATGGAATAGCCTTCACTTCTCAGAACAATAATAGACTGACAAGTTTCACAAGAAGTTCTTTGTTTCTAGCCATTTTGAGCCTGTAATCGAACTCACAATTGCTGATGCTCCAGATACTCAACTAGTCTAAGGAAGGCCAGTTTTATTGCTTCTTTAATCAGGGCAACAGTTTTCAGCTGTGCTAACATAATTGCAAAAGGGTTTTCTAATGATCAATTAGCCTTTTAAAATGATAAACTTGGATTAGCTAACACAACGTGCCATTGGAACACAGGAGTGATGGTTGCTGATAATGGGCCTCTGTACGCCTATGTACTGTAGATAATCAATAAAAAAATCTGCTGTTTCCAGCTACAAAAGTCATTAACAACATTATCAATGTCTGCACTGTATTTCTGATCAATTTCATGTTATTTTAATGGACCAAAAATGTGCTTTTCTTTCAAAAACAAGGACGTTTCTAAGTGACACCAAACTTTTGAACGGTAGTGTATATACTTAAAATCAATGCGTAAATCTCACACGTACAGATGAATTATATTCTAAATGCATTTTGTGTTAGGCAACCTTAGGACTACTTAGTTGTTTCTTGTATATACTGTAGATGGTACTTGCAATCTCATTTTGAGATTAGATTGAGATGACATAGACTAGTGTAGGTTTATCATTTGTGATGGCAGGTAGTCTAGCGGTTTAGAGCCTTCGGTCAGTAACCAAAAGGTTGCTTGTTCTGAATCCCTGAGCCAATAAGGTGAAACATTTGTCAATTTATGCTTGAGGAAGGCACTTAACCATAATTGCTCCTTTAAATCACTTGACAGAGTTTCTGCTAAGTGGCTAAAATGTGATGTACACACTTTGAGAATGCACAGAAACGTATAAGAATGTTTATTTTCAAAAAACATTTTCTGTAAGTCTTCACAAGGTTTTCACACACTGTTGCTGGTATTTTGGCCCATTCCTCCATGCAGATCTGGGCCAGAATGGGCCAAAATACCAGCAACAGTGTGTGAAAACCTTGTGAAGACTTACAGAAAATGTTTGAATTCTGTCATTGCCAACAAAGGGTATATAAAGTATTATTTTCCACCATAATTTGAAAATATATTCATTAAAAATCCTACAATGTGATTTTCTGGATTTTTTTTCTCATTTTGTCTGTCATAGTTGAAGTGTACCTATGATGAAAAATACAGGCCTCTCTCATCTTTTTAAGTGGGAGAACTTGCACAATTGGGGGCTGACTAAATACTTTTTTGCCCCACTGTATATACCTAAAAATATAAGTGTCTAGGCAAATTATTAGTAAGCTTGTGTAAAATCTGATAGCTAATGTTTGGTAGCTAGCTAATCACTAGCTAGCTAGCTAAGCACATGTCAGTCAGTGGTTGACAGATTTAAACTGGTAAAGTTATCAATAAAATGTGTGTCACTCTATGCCATAAAACATGACATTGCTAACTAATAATCAATTAGCTAACACAATTTCAAAGTTTATTAAGAAGTTGAACAAGTTAGACACTCACCAGACAACTCCGGAAGGTAGCTAGCTAGATAGCTTGGTTTCCATTTTCCAACAGATTTATATTTATCCCCAGACTGCTTGTCAATGGTTACTGCTCATGTGTCCGCCAGAAACGGTTTCTGGTAAACTGTTTGCCACAGGTTTGCCACAGATTCAAATAGAATGTAGAGAGAAAAGAAAAACTCTGCCGAACTAGTTACTAGTGGCAATACATATTATTGTGGCCAAAGGTTTTCCGCAGATTCACCACTAGTGGCAAACTTCTTGCAACATTTTGTGGCACACTATTTAGTTTGCAGCAAAGTTTGCCTCAACAATTTTTTTTCGGGGTATGCATTGGTGGTAATGATTTTGCATTTCTTTAAATTACCCTTACCGTACAATTTCTGCTCCTCTGAGGAAATCTAATTCGCATAATACCATGATCCCAATCAAAATCCATCTGTTTAAGCTAGAGATATGTTTTTTTTTTGTTGCATGAGCTGCGTCTCAAATTTCCATATCCGCTGATGTCGCCCTTTTGCATCTGCGGTGGAAGGTGGCAGAGCTAGAGCGGTGTTTGTCAGACCATGAGACATCCCAAAAATCGGTCTTCTCACAAACATCTGTAGCGTCCGAACGGTTTGGCCTACAAAATGTTATGACCAATATTGAAAGATGAGACTCTCACAAGCACTCTAGGACTACAGTACAGTATTCTTGTATCTCTCAGATATAGGACAGACACTTCAGAACAAACTTTGTTTTGATATTTTTTGGGGGACTATCTGATGTTCCATGTCGTGAATCTGTTATTCAATCCATTTATAATGGCTAATAGCAGTGATGCCAAATAAATAAATAAAATCCACATTTTTTAAATATATTTTTTTGATATGTTAACGGGTCTCAAAATTCTAAATCAAATTGCTAAAAAAATCCTTGTGTCACATCCTGACCTTAGTTCCTTTTTTATGTCTCTGTTTTAGTTTGGTCAGGGCGTGAGTTGGGGTGGGCATTCGATGGTTTTGTTCTATGTTTTGTATTTCTGCTTTTGGCCTGGTATGGTTCCCAATCAGAGGCAGCTGTCAATCGTTGTCTCTGATTGAGAACCATACTTAGGTAGCCTGTGTTCCCACTAGGATTTGTGGGTAGTTGTTTTCTGTTTTGTATATTCACCTGACAGAACTGTTTCGTTTCTTCCTTTCACTTTGTTATTTTGTTTCTTGTGTTCAGTCTAATACATTAACATGGACACTTACCACGCTGTATATTGGTCCGATTCTTCCTACCCCTCCTCAGACGACGAAGAGATTCGTTACACCTTGGTATGACCAGCTTAAAACAATTTAATATGTTATCTTAGACCAGTCATTAACTCGATCATCAGTTGCACAAATCTATTAATAAATTAACTCTGTTGAACAGCATTCTGGTGTGTGGGCAAACTATAATTTGAGTTGATATGATTTCTCTCTCTTTTTCACTCTGTGTGTGTGTGTGTGTGTGTGTGTGTGTGTGTGTGTGTGTGTGTGTGTGTGTGTGTGTAAGAGCAGTAGAAATACATGACTGAATTGCCAATTGAATCCCACAATCGCTTAAGCTCTGAGAGTCACTACATGCTATCAGGTTCTCCTCAGAGGAGTAGCTATGATTCTGTGTTCCTAGAATACAAATATACTTAAAAAAATGGGCATTCTAAAAAATATTGAATTGAGAACATGGCATGTATGACTAATAAAATCATTCTCAAGATAGCACATTTCTTATGAAAATAAAATGATGTTGTTACATTGATTACCATTAAGCAGTGACATGTTTAAGATAATTATTAGAAAAATATAGTGAATGTCATAGCTTGTCTTCGACACCAGCATAAATAATAAAGGTGAAGAGGGGCCCTTCGATATGATACGATACAATAACGATGAAAAAATAAGAAACTTTTTTACTGTTTTCAAGTTCCAACTATTGCAACTTTGAGCTGTACGAGAACCGTTTAACTGTTGTCTGTCTTCAGCAAAAAGTCATGAATCAAGCAAAATTAAGTTAATGGTAGACTTTCTGACTCGTTAAATGTTTTGACATCATTTGACATATCATCGTTTTCTAAATAAGCCTCTTCGTGAAATGCCTCACAGACTCATTTAAATCTGTAGTGCAGCAATTTACATGGTGTGAAATTCACTCTGTGTGAAGTGATGTAAAAATGGAACAGCCTGGCTACAAGGCCTTCATGTCTGCATAGTCTTGCACTGAATTCTGTTCTGTTCCAAAGATAAGTCATGCATTTTGATCCATCAAAGATGTTTGAGCCCCCTTGAATTCCAATTTTGGGGGGTGGGGGATTTGCATATGTGTTTTCATTCACTGTCAAGTCCCATTGTATGGGACCTAAAATAACCCCTTAAAAATAGAAATATATGCATGAGATGCAAACTGATCTGGAACACAATTACTAAGGGAAGCCAGGTATGTATGTGGTCCTTAAAAAATACTGGAAATATTACACATTATGCGAGATTTGGCGGTGGAAATGCTTTAATGCGCAAATATTGATAGAATAACCCTCAAATAAAAATCCAAGATGGCGTAGCAGTCAGACGTCTTTGTCATGTCGTGTCCCTTGTATATATCGTTTTACATATTTTTTGTTGCATATCCTTTAAAATATTTTGCTAAACCTCATCTAAATACTCTCCTGCAACCCGCCTCACCCAATGTGGCGTGGATCTGCTTTTTTTCCCTAAAGTATTTATATTTACTTCGGATCTGGAATCTCTCAACTGAAGCTAGCCAGCTAACTACCAGATATCAGTCAGCAAACCATTGCCAGCGGTCATCAGCTAACCTTCAGCTCGGAAAGCTCTTGCCAGTTCGAACAACGTGACTCTAACCAGAGTTTAACGGACCTGTTATTTTTATCCCCAGATTCCTACCACAAACTGAACATTTTCATCTGGATCTTCACAACTAGCTAACCTCAATTCCGGATGACTACTCCTGGCTAGTGTTTCCATCCCAGAGCAAGCACCAATTTAACTTGAAGCTAGCCCGGCCAGGGCTTTTGTGCTACCACCGAAGCATACTCCAGGGCTACAATATCGGCCAACTAGCTACCTAGAGCTACTTGGAACCCTACTAATTCCACGTCTGGTCTATCGACGTCACCGCACGAAGAGTTAAAAACAGACTTACCCCCATCGCGACGTCCCCCCCAAGGCTAACTTTCTAGCCCCTGCTATCTGCTTGCTTGCTAACCCGGTCTGCTAACTGCTAAACTGCCGGGCACTGGTCTGCTCACTGCTAGCTTGCCTGCCTGGTCTGCTAACTGCTAGCCCTTGCTAACTGCTTGCTTGCTAACCCGGTCTGCTAACTGCTAGCTTGCACTGGTCTCGTAACTGCTAGCCCATGCTAACTGCTTGCTTGCTAACCCGGCCTGCTAACTGCTAGCTTGCCCTGGTTGCAACCCTTATTACTAGCCTGTTCAACCTCTCTTTCGTATCGTCTGAGATTCCCAAAGATTGGAATGCTGCCGTGGTCATCCCCCTCTTCAAAGGGGGTGACACTCTAGACCCAAACTGCTACAGACTTATATATATCCTACCCTGTCTTTCTAAGGTCTTTGAAAGCCAAGTTAACAAACAGATTACTGACCATTTCGAATCCCAGCATACCTTTTCCGCTATGCAATCTGGTTTCAGGCCACGCTCAAGGTTCTAAACGACATCATAACCGCCATCAATAAGAGATATTACTGTGCAGCTGTATTCATCGACCTGGCCAAGGCTTTCGACTCTCTCAATCACAACATTCTTATTGGCAGACTTGACAGCCTTGGTTTCTCAAATGATTGCCTCGCCTGGTTTACCATCTACTTTTCTGATAGAGTTCAGTGTGTCAAATCGGAGGGCCTGTTGTCTGGACCTCTGACAGTCTCTATGGGTGTGCCACATGGTTCAATTCTCGGGCCGACACTCTTTTCTGTATACATCAATGATGTTGCTCTTGCTGCTGGTGATTCTCTGATCTACCTCTACGCAGACGACACCATTCTGTATACTTCTGGCCCCTCCTTGGACACTGTGTTAACTAACCTCCAGAAGAGCTTCAATGCCATACAACTCTCCTTCCGTGGCCTCCAACTGCTCTTAAACGCAAGAAAAACTAAATGCATGCTTTTCAATCGATCGCTGCCCGCACCTGCTCGCCCGTCCAGCATCACTACTCTGGACGGCTCTGACTTGGAATATGTGGACAACTACAAATACCTGGTTAGACTGTAAACTCTCCTTCCAGACTCACATTAAGCATCTCCAAAAATTAAATCTAGAATCGGCTTACTATATCGCAACAAAGCATCCTTCACTCATGCTGCCAAACATACCCTCGTAAAACTGACCATCCTACCGATCCTCGACTTCGGTGATGTCATCTATAAAATAGCCTCCAACACTCTACTCAACAAACTGGATGCAGTCTATGACAGTGCCATCCGTTTTGTCACCAAAGCCCCATACACCACCCATCATTGCGACCTGTACACTCTCGTTGGTTGGCCCTCGCTTCATACTTGTCGACAAACCCACTGGCTACAGGTTATCTACAAGTCTCTGCTAGGTAAAGCCCCGCCTTATCTCAGCTCACTGGTCACCATAGCAGCACCCACTCGTAGCACGCGCTCCAGCAGGTATATCTCACTGGTCACACCCAAAGCCAATTCCTCCTTTGGTCGTCTTTCCTTCCAGTTCTCTGCTGCCCATGACTGGAACGAATTGCAAAACCTCTGAAGTTGGAGACTCACATCTCCCTCACTAGCTTTAAGCACCAGCTGTCAGAGCAGTTTACAGATCACTGCACGTGTACTTAGATGGGCTGTTTACAGATAGGCTATCTACCTGCCCCATTCCCATACGGGTATTTATTTATTTTGCTCCTTTGCACCCTAGTATCTCTACCTGCACATTCATCTTCTGCCGATCTACCATTCCAGTGTTTAATTGCTATATTGTAATTATTTCGCCACCATGGCCTATTTATTTCCTTAACTTACCTCATTTGCACTCACTGTATATAGACTTTTTGTTTTCTTTTGTTCTACTGTATTATTGACTGTATGTTTTGTTTATTCCATGTGTAACTCTGTGTTGTTGTATGTGTCGAATTGCTACGCTTTATCTTGGCCAGGTCGCAGTTGCAAATGAGAACTTGTTCTCAACTAGCCTACCTGGTGAAATAAAATAAATAAAATAAAATGTAAGTGTTTTTGGAGTCACACGATGATATGCTGTGTGGTCCTCCCACTACGACTTGGGAAAGCATACAGTTTAATAGGCTACAGATGAAACAAGTTATAATGAACTTCACAGGGTGGTGAAAGTGCATGATGATGAGGCTTGATGCTACTTTCCAATAAATATCGAGGGTCTTGTTCTGCTGACATGATGATTGATGCTTGGCTCAACAATCACCTTTATTTCCATTACATTTCCCCTCTCTCTAGGAAGCTACGGTGGTATAGTTTCCAGAACTCTCACAGGCCAAGCCTGACTTCAGCCTCCCAGGAGATGAACCGCCAGTCAGCCCCTCAGCTCAACCTGCTGCAGAAGTTCTCTCTGCTCCGGCTCACTGCTATCATGGAGAAGTACTGCGAACCCATCAAACATGGCTGGAGCTGGTGAGTGGAGGGCCCTTGGGAGCTGGTGAGTGGAGACTGAAATTGAGATAAAGGCCAATACGTAGGGAAGTGCACTCTATCCACTCTATTATACTGACCTTTGATATGCATTTAACCAGGGAATGAAAGGTTCCTTTCAAGAGATTCATGTTTCCAATTACTCAGAACAAGTATTGCTTTGTTTGTGGTCAGGATGTTGCTTTTTAAAATGAATTGTATTCATTGTTCCATATGGCAAGGCCTTTGATCTACATGTCTGCAGCTAATGTATAGTATTATAACAGTTAAATCTGCTTTTCACAAAGATGGCTGTTAAAAAGTTTGATTTGAACAACTTCACAATCGTCTCTCGTTCAGGCTCTTATTTTCTATTCGGATGACTCATGCTTCTCCAAAATAAATCACATTTTCCTACATAAAGAAACTAGGTCGCCTGGCGGGTAGGAGCGTTGGGCCAGTAACCAAAAGGTAAAAATCTTACAAGGTAAAAATCTGTCATTCTGCCCCTGGACAAGTCACTTAACCCACTCTTCCCCAGGGGCGCAGATGATGTGGATGTCGATTAAGGCAGCCACCCACACCTCTCTGATTCAAATGTGGAAGACACATTTAAGTTGAATGCATTCAGTTGAACTACTAACTAGGTATCCCCCTTTTCTTTGCAAGGGCCATTTTAGGACACGCTCAGTTGTCAGCAGTGAATTAGCAGGTTTTATTCTCCATACTAAAAGGTTCCAACTTTAATTTATCTCCCCTTTTATCTCCCCTTACTAAACTGTCACCCAATTAAGCTTCATCCCTCAGCTGAAAAAGCATTATGTGAATATTCATCAGACAAAATGGAAACCGTTAGACCAAACAGTTAAAAAAAAAAGACATCAGATGTCCAGGGGAAATATCTAATGTTACCTGTGGTCAGGCACGTGCACAGATAGTCTACCTGTGCTTGAGCACCTGCCCCTTGCCCTCCCACTCGCCAAGTGCAGTTTTGGGAGGGGATATAGTTTTTTTGTATACAGTTTTTGTCGTTGTTGTTCTGATCCCACTGCTCACAAGTCGTCATCAAGTTCGCCACCCCCTGCCCCGGACCCAGTCCGTTGATTGTGCCTGTTGGTCTTGCCCTGGAGCTCCCGCATGATCTGTTGCATCTGTTTCCCGGTATACCGGCCGCGCAGGTATCCAAACATGTCTTGAGATGCGTGAGAGTGTGTAGCAAGCTCCCTATTTTAAATATCAACAGTACTGCCGCAGCTGCAGCAGAACATTTGATTAACACTTGATAACACTTGATTTACATCATCATCAATATTCGTTCTGGTTGGCTGATATGTGCAGCAGAGAGAGGCAGAAAGACATAAAGAGGAGCTGCACCTATGACCCAACTCCCTCCTTTCAACAGTTGGGAGTTGCACATGAGTGTCAGCAGCAGCCACAGAGGTAGTCGACTTTAGTTAACCACCATATACTAAAATATCCACACAGGCTACTAGCCAGCCAGCCATATATCATGAGTTGAAATATTATGAATATTATATTATTAAGTTATTATTTAGGAGCACTGAAGATGAATCACAATCAATAAAAAAGTTATTGAGCTAGCTAACTAGCAGATGTACATCAATCATCAACATTTATGATCAGCGATAGCCTACCCTTTTTGCCCAATGTCATTCATGTCTTTAGGAGGCAACTAGCTTGATTACAATTTGTGATGAGTGAGTGTTGTTGCGGAAATAAATAGGAATATGCACAAAAAATACATCGCACAGAGGCTGTTAGTATGCTATGGATTTCCAGATATGAATTATTACATGTATTTCAGCTAACAACCTATATGCTGATATCTACATGAAAATATTTAATCTAGTCCCCCTTTTCCTCGGTTTTGGCAGGTCAATTCCTAAGTTTATGAAGAGAAGTAAGGTCCCTGACTACAGGGACAAGCAGGTTTTTGGTGTCCCGCCAATCATCAATGCCCAAAGGAGTGGGCAACCCCTACCCCAGGGCATCCAGTAGGCCATGCACTACCCCCGCAGCCAATGTCTGGAAAAGGTACAGTCACTCTCATCCCTTCAAAGTGATCATATGTTCCCTCATGCTACATTGTGTGTATAACCTTATAACTTTAGTATGTGTTCCACTCTAGATATATTATGTTATTTCCATTGTAGTGAGATTTCATGTACTTGGTGATACATTATATATGATAATGCATTTAAGTTTATGAATTATGCTAATACACCAGTGAAATTAATAACAGTTTTTCTCTACTTTTCCTGTCAAGGTTGACATTTTCCGTAAGTCTGGGGTGAAGTCTAGGATCCAGACTCTGCAGAAGCTGAATTAAAATCCTCCAGATCATGTGAGCTACCAGGGCCAATCAGTTTACGAAGTGGCTGACCTGCTGAAACAGTACTTCAGAGACCTGCCTGAGCCTGTCCTCACCACCAAGCTCACTGATACCTTCTTGCAGATGTGAGTCAGTGGCTCTAACTTAGAATAGAAAAAAAATACAAGTTAGAATACATTTTTTTCTTTTACTTTACTGTTGAGAGTTAGAATAGTGCAATTTTGAAAGGTAGTTGTGCATCAGTAGTTTTTCTCTTGTTATGTCAGTCATTGAAAGTCACTGGGGCCCCTCATGAGGAGTTCAAATTTTTTGTAGCCCCAAAGTTGCCCATCCCTGCTCTAAGTGCTCCCCACAAACTCTGGAAAGCACTGAACTCCTGTGTCTACTTCAGATTACCCCTCAGCACATAATTCTCAGATTTAAATCATTGACTAGATAGTCTCCTCTGAGAAGTCAATCAGCTTATTGAGAGGCATAATAATGATACAGTACTCTATGATGTCCCCCAGCTAGAATTTTACAGGGGCAGTTAGGATTTAGAGGTTTTACAAACATGGCATTAAATCATCGTCTAGATTTGATGTCTGGTTGTAATCTATATGGAATGTCTACTGCTATAATCACAAGGTTCATTCAGATGTCATCAGTGTCTTCATTATCATGCTAAGATCTTAAAACTTAAAAAAAAAAATAAAGGAGAGCTGCACACTTTAGGATCTCAAATGGAAAAATGTAATGTCCAACGTTTTGACAGACAAGCTGTCTTCATCAGGGTATAATGACAAACACTGTGGGGTGACTCATTTATATAGTGTCAAAAGACACACACAGGTGTCTGTAATCATGACCGGGTGTGGCCTGATATCATTGGTTAATTCTCATATATTAAAATAGCATCATAAAATGAACGGTTCTCGGTCAAATTACCATCTTACACATCAGAACATCAAGAGGTTCCAAAGATGGTGATGGTATCTGTCATGTGTATTTTCCAGGTGTCCCTTCGGTCCTGCTGCCTGACGAGAACCGGGAGGTCCTGCAGACCCTGCTCTACTTCCTCAGTGAAATCGCTTCTGCTGAGGAGAACCAGATGACAGCTGGGAACCTGGCCGTGTGCCTGGCCCCCTCCATCCTGCACCTCAACGTCTCCAAGAAGGAGGGCACCTCCCCTAGGTATGTACTGGTATGCGTGTGTATCATGGCATGTATTGATTTGTTTTGGCGTGTGCTGCATGGCACTTAATGCCTTTGCAGCTGGATCGTTGTTTTTAAATGACGCCCAGAGCTCCCTCTGGTGTATTCTCTTGCACTCCTACATCCATCACCATTAGGGAACATGAGTGCTTTAGTGGCTCCACTGTACCCATTCTGATTGATGAGTCAAGTCAACATTTTGTACAAACAAAACTACCTTGGACTGACAGTGTTCGAGCAGTTGTTTTCCTCTGGGTTAAATAAATGCCCCAACATTCTGCTTATTATCATCCTCATGGATGTGTCATGTCAAAATGGAGCCCAAACAAAACTACAGAGGTCAGACAGTGTTGGACCAATCATTTTCCTCTTGACTATTTCCTCATCACAATGCTGCATATTGACAACATTGTACTGTGATTGAACTCAAAGCTTAGAGGATGATTGTGATGTGTGTTGACAGTGTTCCATCTTTCTGCCAGATTAATCCACCGAAAGGGGGCAGGTGGAAAACCAGACCACACGGACCTGAGTGAGAACATGGTTGCCAGTCAAGGGCTCAGCCACATGATTGTGGAATGTAAGAGATTATTCCAGGTATTATACAGAATAGTGAATCTACAGTCCTTGAAGTAAATTGTCTCTATTCTGAATAGCATGATCCTTCAGGACAATCAGTCTCCAACAAAACACCATCCAGCTGCATTGACTATTGTTAAAAAAATGTGACCCATTTAAAGACGGGTTTATTTTTAAGAAATATTTGTTTTAGAATGACTGAAATAATCATGTTTTCACAGTGTACATAAATGGGATAAATGTGATATTGGACATGAACTTGATGTACTTTCAGAGGAATTCAGTAGGCTACACTATACGTTCATGAAAACCGCTATATACATCTCTGTAATTCATTTAAAAAACAACCCAATTGCCCTCTTATTTGGCGTGACAGTTCCCTCATGAGATGATGTTGCAGTCGCGGAACTCCTACGTTGCAGCAGATGCCCAGCCACTCCCTCTCTACGGCCTGGGCCTGAACATGAAGGGCAATCCTGTGGATTACAGAGCCTACCTGGAGGATAACATCCAAGCTGTACTGAGGGAGGCCATAGCAAAGAGCAAAGGATGGCACAGTGCCCCAAGCCCAGAGAACACAGAGCTGACCTACAAGAAGGTTTGGCTCAGTGACTCTGCTGCATGCTGATACTAATGCTGTCTGTTCTCATACAAGAGCAGAATTTACTGCTCAATCATACTAATATTAGTTTTTACTACAGGCAGAAGCGCCTCTAGACTTTTGAGGGTCCTAAGCGAGATTTGGTTGGGGGTGGGGCCCTCCACCTCACAGGCAAAACATTTCAGTGTTAAAGTTAATTTCCTGCAATTCTACTCATTTTGCCATGGGGTGTAAAGAACATTTTGCAGTTTTAAAACTAATTTCATGCAATTTTACAAATTTTTCCATGGGAGGAGAGAAAATGTTGCAGTTTCAAAGGTAATGTCCTGCAAATCTACACATTTTGCCATTGGGTGGTGAGAAATATTTGCAGTTTTTACGCTAATTTCCTGCAAGTCTACACATTTTTTCATAAGATATCCGAGTGAGAGTAACTAACAAAATCAATGGGGGCCCCCTGGAGGGCAGGGCTCTTGGGCACATGCCCTGCGTGCCCGGTAATTTGGTGATGTCTACTACAAGGTTTAGATAACTGACAAGACTACATTAGCAATAAAAAAAAAATGTAGTTGACATAGGCTATCTGAGTGACTGTCAGTGACTGACATAACGAGTTGAAAACTGCTAATTCACAACCACATTTCAAAATTGCACCTTGCACCTTGTATTCTTCTTTTCTAACTCTTAACAGTACGTTGAGACCCTGCCTCAGTTCCATTAAAAAATAACTACCAATAATAATAATCAGCCCCCCGCACCTCTCTGATTCAGAGAGATTGGGTTAATTGCAGAAGACACATTTCATTTGAAGGCATTCAGTTGTACAACTGACTAGGTATCCCCCTTTCCATAATAATAATAATTATCATTATAAATAGATGACTATTTATATATATTTATATATATATATATATACGTATGACAATTTTTATATACGCATATATATATATACGTATGACAAAAAAAAAATATATATATACAGTGCCTTGCGAAAGTATTCGGCCCCCTTGAACTTTGCGACCTTTTGCCACATTTCAGGCTTCAAACATAAAGATATAAAACTGTATTTTTTTGTGAAGAATCAACAACAAGTGGGACACAATCATGAAGTGGAACGACATTTATTGGATATTTCAAACTTTTTTAACAAATCAAAAACTGAAAAATTGGGCGTGCAAAATTATTCAGACCCTTTAAGTTAATACTTTGTAGCGCCACCTTTTGCTGTGATTACAGCTGTAAGTCGCTTGGGGTATGTCTCTATCAGTTTTGCACATCGAGAGACTGACATTTTTTCCCATTCCTCCTTGCAAAACAGCTCGAGCTCAGTGAGGTTGGATGGAGAGCATTTGTGAACAGCAGTTTTCAGTTCTTTCCACAGATTCTCGATTGGATTCAGGTCTGAACTTTGACTTGGCCATTCTAACATCTGGATCTGTTTATTTTTGAACCATTCCATTGTAGATTTTGCTTTATGTTTTGGATCATTGTCTTGTTGGAAGACAAATCTCCGTCCCAGTCTCAGGTCTTTTGCAGACTCCATCAGGTTTTCTTCCAGAATGGTCCTGTATTTGGCTCCATCCATCTTCCCATCAATTTTAACCATCTTCCCTGTCCCTGCTGAAGAAAATCAGGCCCAAACCATGATGCTGCCACCACCATGTTTGACAGTGGGCATGGTGTGTTCAGGGTGATGAGCTGTGTTGCTTTTACGCCAAACATAACGTTTTGCATTGTTGCCAAAAAGTTCAATTTTGGTTTCATCTGACCAGAGCACCTTCTTCCACATGTTTGGTGTGTCTCCCAGGTGGCTTGTGGCAAACTTTAAACAACACTTTTTATGGATATCTTTAAGAAATTGCTTTCTTCTTGCCACTCTTCCATAAAGGCCAGATTTGTGCAATATACGACTGATTGTTGTCCTATGGACAGAGTCTCCCACCTCAGCTGTAGATCTCTGCAGTTCATCCAGAGTGATCATGGGCCTCTTGGCTGCATTTCTGATCAGTCTTCTTCTTGTATGAGCTGAAAGTTTAGAGGGACGGCCAGGTCTTGGTAGATTTGCAGTGGTCTGATACTCCTTCCATTTCAATATTATCGCTTGCACAGTGCTCCTT
The DNA here is from genome assembly GCF_045791955.1 of Oncorhynchus clarkii lewisi. NCBI lineage: Eukaryota > Metazoa > Chordata > Actinopteri > Salmoniformes > Salmonidae > Oncorhynchus > Oncorhynchus clarkii. The sequence goes on from NC_092156.1 coordinate 37,626,041, forward strand.
GGGATGTTTAAAGCTTGGGAAATCTTTTTGTATCCAAATCCGGCTTTAAACTTCTTCACAACAGTATCTCGGACCTGCCTGGTGTGTTCCTTGTTCTTCATGATGCTCTCTGCGCTTTTGACGGACCTCTGAGACTATCACAGTGCAGGTGCATTTATACGGAGACTTGATTACACACAGGTGGATTGTATTTATCATCATTAGTCATTTAGGTCAACATTGGATCATTCAGAGATCCTCACTGAACTTCTGGAGAGAGTTTGCTGCACTGAAAGTAAAGGGGCTGAATCATTTTGCACGCCCAATTTTTCAGTTTTTGATTTGTTAAAAAAGTTTGAAATATCCAATAAATGTCGTTCCACTTCATGATTGTGTCCCACTTGTTGTTGATTCTTCACAAAAAAAGACAGTTTTATATCTTTATGTTTGAAGCCTGAAATGTGGCAAAAGGTCGCAAAGTTCAAGGGGGCCGAATACTTTCGCAAGGCACTGTATACGTACGTATGACAATTTTTCAATGTCACAAAATATATTAAATATTTTATTTCTATATGTTTTGGGTTGGGGGCCCCCTAGCGGTCATTCAGTCACAGGAACATGTTTGCCAAATTGAGTTTGAATTTTGCCCTACATTGTCTCGATAGTATGGCCTTCAATCTTTGTATGACTGGAAAAAATGAATTTACCATTTGGCATAGCTTCTTTTGCTGTTGGAATGAAGAGAATCCTGTCCACTTTGAAGAGTGAAGGCACGTTAGCTAGCTTGTTAAAGCTACAGTATACGGTCCAGTCCTAAACCATAAAATCACAATCCATTTGTTCTCTTCAGGTAGGGGATGGCCATCCCATCCGTCTTTGGAAAGTGACCACAGAGATCGAGGCCCCGCCCCAGACAGTGTTGCACAGAGTTCTGCGTGAGCGCCACCTGTGGGATCACGACCTACTAGACAGCCGTGTAATCGAGGCTCTAGAGGACAACACAGAGGTGTATCACTTTGTGACAGACAGCATGGCACCTCATCCCCGCAGGGACTTCGTAGTGACGAGGTACGCATGGCGGACGAGAATAGCTGTCTGTCTTGTCAGGTGCTCTATCCAACGCCTCATTGGGAGACATGGACTGATGGGCAGTGGCCAGAGACCAATCATTCTTATGACTGCCCTTTTCTCAGGGCTAGTCAAACATGTTGTTGATTCAGTATGTTGTTGATTCAGTAAGGTGAATTGTTAAATCTTCAGGCTGTTGATTGAAACCAAAGATGACACCAAAGATGACCCTTGCTGTATTTTTCTCCTGATTAGGCGGTGGTGTAGAGACCTTCCTCTGGGCCTATGTCTGCTAGTGTCCTCCTCTGTGGACCATGACAACGTTCACCTGGAAGCGGGGCTACAGGCAGTGCTGCTAACCTCACGGTTCCTGATTGAGCCCTCTGGGATGGGCCGGTCCAGGCTGACGCACTACTGCAGAGCGGACCTCCTGTAGGAAACCAGCTATGCATTCATTTCTATTGGACACCATGTTTTTTTTGTGATGATTTAAATGGCTAATTGATGCCTACGCATTGATGCCTACGTTGACCTCGAGTTCATGCAATTAATTTGCACCTTGCCATTTAAACATAGTCATAATTACCATGAAAAGAATTATGCAACGTAGATTTGTTGTGTGAAAGATAATCTAAATGTGAATGCTATTGATATGTCTTTCTGAGTGGGTGAACCGCCGATGTTATTGAAGTACGTAATTGGATCATAATGTCTTATTTGCCCTTGTGTTGTCATGTTTCAGGGGACGATCACCTGAGTGGTACTGCAAAGTGTTTGGCCATCTCTGTGCAGTGGAAGTTGCTAGGATACGGGGCTCCTTCCCTGTGCTCACAGCGAGAGGAACAGAGACAAAGATTTGAGCTCTGAGATGGCCAGACAGCCCACCTCAGACACGTGCTGCCTACGGCTCACAATTACTCAAATTTAGAGTGCCAATCTGTAGCATTATGCTACATCTACCTGACAAACTCTCTACAGTGTCATCAACATAGGACTGTCAGGATGTGGACTCTCATGATGTACTGATGTCCCATTAGGAGCGACTGTGGAATTGGTAGCAATATTCTAAACAAGTCTATGCATTAACTCACGATAACATATTCAAAAGTACTCTGAAGTAAATAAAATAGTTTATATATACAAAATCCATTCTTGTGAAAGATTAGGACAATTGTGTTGATAGCTTTACTTATGATACTTACATATCAGTTCCCATTTTAATGCTGCTGTGAAAGGAGCAAGACTAAAGGCGAGGATGCTAAAATGCCATGGAATAATTCAGGAGAGCTCTTTAGCAACCATTCCTGTTTGTTCTGTATACTATGCAATTTCTTCATGATAAATTCACAGAGCTAATATATTTTACTACTGTGATTCGCTGCATCTCAAACATAAGAATGGCACCTTACCTTGCTACTTGAATAGCTAACCCCAGTATTGATGATACTTAGATGTAAGAGAGAAAAGGGTTGCTTACTGAGACACCTTAGTGGGTGGTAGTGAGCTTTCTTATATCTCCTAGATATCGGACAGACACTTCAAAAACATATATATTTTTGGGACTCTCTGTTTTGCCATTTATTTGTGTGTTACTCAATGTATTTCTATGGGCTATAGTAGTAAAGGCCAAATTCAATATTTTATCAAATAAGGTTTTTATATATATTTTTATACTGACAGGGGTCCTAAAATTCAAAATCAAATAGCTAAATGATCCATGGTATTACCATCTTAAAACAATTCCATATGTTAGCTTAGTAGACCCCCCCCTCCCAAGCCTTGCTTTGGCTATACATTCTCATCAACTGCTTGTATTACTCAAGTGTTTATCATCACACACTATGTTAAACATCTCAAGAGGGGGCTCTACTCTGGACTTCATGTTATGTCTCTTCCTTTTACTCCTCTTTATAAGTCTTACTGGTTAACCTCCTCTCACTTTAATTTAGCTGTTGAGCTCTAGGGATCAGTCCTCTTCCCCAGATCTTCAGAAGTTTAAAAATAGGAACAGAGACATTTTTTAAATGGGCAAATATCTGTTCACCAAGGCCCAAACTATAAGATATAAGCGCGGAGCTCAAACGATAGAATAAATCTAACTTTGATGTCAGTTAAATATTTATTCATGGGTAATTTGCTATCACAATGAGGAGGGGAAAGGATTGTAGCATGCTCCACAGTGGACAGACAGCCCGAGCTTTAGGAAACGTTAGTGTAGCTTGCTGATTTACTGTAAGTGTGGCAGGTAGCCTAGTGGTTAGAGCATTGGGCCAGTAACTGGAAGATTTCTGGATCGAATCCCTGAGCTGACATGGTTAACATCTGTTGTTCTGCCCCTGAGCAAGGCAGTTAACCCACTGTTCCCTGAGTGCCGTGGATGGTGACTAAGGCAGCCCCCTGCACTGCTCTGATTCAGAGGGCTTGGGTTAAATGTGGAAGGCATTCAGTTGTACAACTGACTCGGTATCTTCCCTATCTATTGTGTTTCAGTAATCAGTGTTTTATTTATGTCTGTATGATTGAGTCCTTATTTGAGTCGTATGAATGTGACTACCAGTATGTAAGTGACTATAAGTGTCTGTACAGAATGTAACCATGGTCCATGGTCATATTTTTCTGTTGGGCATTATGTACAGGGATGATGTTTTGTTTGATCTAATCTTAATCCGAGTTATGCCATGACTGAATGCCTTTAACCTTTTTCAGTGTTTTCTTATGCCATACGCTTTACATACAGTACATACACTAGTAACCAGTGCTCCCAACTGGAATTACGCCCATTGAATAATTTAAACAATTGTGTGGTAACAATAACCATAAACACAGTTCTGTGAACTACAGTGTATTTTTAACTTAATCATTTTTTTGTAACACATAACAAGCTGTTGTACTTATCATTGAAGCAGTAGTAAATGACTTAAAGACGTTGTGGGCTAAGATGTTATCTAATTTGTCTCATCTATTACTCTCTATTCTCAATTTACTACCTATTTGTATCATACGGCTCTGACTGTAAACAAATTACAAAAGCAATAGATTTGTTGAAATGTGTATTCTCTCCCTAAATCCCCCTAAATCCCCCAGCCCCTTTTTCACCACCATAATTTGTATTCTTGTTTATTTTCTTGTCACAGTTGAGCTTGAAGCAAGCCGTATCACTGCATCAGAATGTGAAATTGACCAAATGTCACACACTAAAACCTGAAAAATATCACTAATTTACACCGTTTCAATTCCATATTTGTGGATGTTTTTTTATTATACATTTCTACAATTCATGTGCAATGAGTGTACAAATCATTAAGAACAGAGGCTCTTTCCATGACAGACTGACCAGGTGAATCCAGGTGAAAGCTATGATCCCTTATTGATGTCACTTGTTAAATCCACTTCAATCAGTGTAGATGAAGGGGAGGAGACTGGTTAAAGAAGGATTTTTAAGCCTTGAGACAATTGAGATGTGGAATGTGTATGTGTGTCATTCAGAGGGTGAATGGGCAAGACAAATTAAAGATTAAAGCGCCTTTGATTGGGGTATAGTAGTAGATGCCTTGCAGAGACCTGTTCTGAGGGCAAAAGGGGAGGGGGGGGGGGGGGGGGGGGGGTGTGCAACTCAATATTAGGAAGGTGTTCCTAATGTTTGGTATACTGTAATTTGGGTCAGGAAAATACGTTGATTCTGCACATCTGTGTTTACTGTAACTGTACATTATGTATTCACAAAACATTTGGCAATAAATTGGTTCCCAGAGAATTTGTTCTCTTGCTGGTAAAGAATGATTACATGAATACATGAATACATCACTCTCCCTATCAAATTACATACGAGCATGGATAGCCAACCCTCCTGGAGAGCTACTCGGTATGCAGGCTTTGCTCAAGCCCTGCTCAAACACACTGATCCTATTAATCAGATGATCTGCAAGATCTTGATGATCTGAATCAGGTGTGTTCCAGAAGGACTGGAATAAAAGCCTGCACACCCAGGAGGGTTGGCTAGCTCCCTGACTGAGAGGTTCCTTTTTGTTAAGGAGGAGGGCTGGGGTTCTGGTAGACTTCAGATACTTTTTGGGAAGTTTCCCTGAGCCCAGTCTGTTTGCACTTGGCCTTCAGGCAGAGTTTCAGTCTCTCCTGGAAGGAGCTGGTGGTGATGGTGTACAGGATGGGGTTTAGGGCACTATTGATGGGCAGGATGAAGATCACCACCCATAAAACGATTGTTCCTGGAGGAAAGGGAGGATGAGGAGGAAGGGGATGAGGCCATAAAGATTAAACAAAATTATAGCAATTTAATAGTAATAATCATACAACCACATGTATCTCGTTTACCTGCTATTTCCACTTGTAAAAGAGAGAGGATCTTTAGGAGGAATATAGGTGTCCAACACATGGCATCTGTGAAAACAATGAAGAAAAACCTCTTGGCTATAGAGACCTCCTTGTTGTAGACGGACTGTCTTGCTGTCTTAGCAGTTTTCTGAACAGAGTAAAACATGCTGGTGTAGGAGAAGACGATCATGACGAATGCAAAGAGATTCAACCCTGAAAGACAAAATGTGTAATACATACTTTCCTTACACTACAATATACCATCCTGATATAAGCATTGAATAAAACAGAATTATGTCAGCAAAACCATAATCAGCGTAAAGCTATTGCAAAATCCAAGGCCTGTGGAATTGCTTCCTCATTATCTTGCAGGAATCAGCCCTGATGGTGGGGATTCTATGTTCCTCTTACCCAGAAATATTCCAGTGGAGTAGCATCGGGCACCTGGTTTCTCCATCTCGTCTGAGTGAAGTGGAAAACACACTCCATTCCTGCCGTAGTAATTCCCAAACGTCTGCTTGTCCCAGAGGGGAATGACGGCGATTATGAAACCCAGGACCCAGATGAAGATGAGGTAGCAGAGTGTCTGTTTCCGTCCGGCTCTGTAGTTGTGGAAGGGGAACACAATGCACAGGTACTTCTCCATAGTCATGTAGGTCAGAAGCATGACTGACACCTCGGTGGACAGCATGGCCAGAGAGCCAATCAACTGGCACTGCATGCTCTCCATCCACAGCTGGGCGTGTCTGTTGTACTCTCCACAGTATTTGATGTCGAATGCACCAATGAAGAACAGGTATACTCCCATCAAGCAGTCAGCACCTAACAGATGTGATGGATTTCAGGGCACTTAGTTCATATGCATAGATTTTCATGAGATTAGTTGTTTATGCACTGTGTGGTGCTCAATGTATCTAACAAAATAATTAGTTAGCTAAGTACAAGTTATGTGAAGTGATTGCTGCCCTCATTGTGTTGAGGTAGTCTACTCACAGCACAGTGATATGATGGCCATGGTGTGGTGCTGGTTTTCAGATGCAATGCAAGACCGCAGGCATATCACAAAAATGTTGCCAAAGCAGATGATGAAGGCCACCACCCACACAAAAACGCGAAGGATGATGTTCGCAAGAAGATTCTCAAATGTTGAAATCCCGTCAGTGTTTGGCTTGCAACTTCGCACATTAGGAGAGTAGCCACAGTATTCAAATTTCTTAAAATAACTGGGTCAATAAGAAGAAAATGACAATATCACAATTAATCACTTTTGAACAAACTTCCTTCTGAAGTTTTATCATAGATCATGTTCACAGTTTCACTTTTATATTGATATGGTTGACAGTTGACAAGTTTGTTTAGGGTATACAGTATGCTTCGTCAGAGAATAATTAGCTGACAAATGGATGTAATTAAATACAGAGCAGAATTGGCCTCTAACCAGGCTTTGGTACTTTGTATGCAGTGTGGACCTGACCTGTGCTGATTAAACATTATTGTTGATTAAACATTATTTGCAGTAACAAGACCTCACTACACACCAAGAAAGATAGCTGTTCATTTTAGGCGTCAATTTGCTGTATAGTGGCCTAATTAAGCTTGTATAAGCTGCTAATAAGTAAGTAGCTTACCAGACACTTAAATAGTCCTGTATTATGCATGCATACGAAGCCATGAATTCATTAGTTGTTGGCGAATAATTGGCAACAAATGTTTAGACATTTACTCATACTATATTTAGCCTGTTTTTAGGCCTACAGTAAGCTACTTAAAACTGATGAAATTCCAATTAGCAGCTTCTACAGGCTTAGTGCCTTGCTGTTTATACAGTATGGACACATGAAATTAAATGTCGATGACATAACAATAATAAATGAAGACATAAGATATACCGGTACTCACATATGGGCCAAGTTCCGAAGAGAGCGAAACATCTGAATACTGATGTTTGGTATGTCGACCTCCTCTATACTCCTGAGGGGAAACAGAAAAGTCACTCTTTCTCAAATTCACTAAAACTAGTAAACCATGTTACATAAGTATGAAATACGTTACTTACAGAGATTGCAAATTGACAAACATGTCAAACTGATCATCATAGATATGAGTCAGAGGGTTATTTGAGATGTTCCTGAGAGAAGAGGGGGTGGGGGGGTGGGGTGGGGGGGGGACATCAATACAGGGCAGGTTATACCACTTTGATTTATTGCCCCTCCACTCTGTGGTCAACATGGCCTCAATGCCAGATCGATGAAAAGTAAAGTTAATAAACTGAAACTCAACAATATAAAGTTATACTTTTGGCCTACTTGATCGTACAAAGCGGATCAAACGCTTTCAGTAAATCCATAACGAGAACATCTTTCAAAACAATAAATATATCAAGGCTAGGATGCAAACAGTCATTGGATATACTTACAACTGTTTTAGGTTTTGAAGATTTGTAAATAGAGTTGGTGAGAACTCCTCAATTTTGTTTAAAGATACGTCCCTGGAATGACAGTTTAAATTAATTCAACAATGAAATACATTACCATATTTGGACATATTACAACATTATTTGACCCATGTAATGTTGTGTGAAGTAGAGTTAACTCACAAGTCTATCAGGTTTGGCATGCCGGAAAATATTCCCTCCTCAATAGTTTGTATTCTGTTTTTTCGAAGAGCCCTGCAAAATAAATGTTTCTATAAGTGATCATTATTATTCAAGAACAGTCTCTATAAGACCAATGACATTACTTGAATAGTAGTAGGCCCACAGCCATTTGGATACACTGCTTGTTAGATTTGATTTAGAATTATAATTTGATAGTAACGTTACTGTAAGTATTTCTTAAAGGAATGATGTACTATTTATACAGTATGAAAGCAAAACAAATTCTCTACTCTCACTAATACCTATCAAACTGTCTGTTCAAATTTGATTTATTAATTTGACTCATTCCTCACCAGATGAAGTCCAGCCCTGCCTCAATAATTCAATACACTTAAGCTGACATCACAGGATACATATTTAGCACTCAGGGTTGGATGAGTCAAAGAGACAGAGTATTTCCAGGCTCTCAACCACCCATGGCCTCCCCTATCCCCTTCAATTGAGAGAGCTAATGCAACCCATGTATATCAGATTGGAATTTTGCTTTCCTGACTCCTCATTATTCTCACCATCACACATGGCCTTAGAAGCAATCGCCAGTGATAGAAACGGCCAACTTAATATGTGTAGGCTCCAATGGTTTCTCTCCCTCAGACTGAATTTCATTACCAGCTGCAGTAGTGCAGATGCTCCAGACGGAAGTATATAGCTTTAACATAAGCACCATTTACCAGTCTTGGTTTTACACCAGAAAATGTCTCCTTAGAGTATGGCAGAATTTAATTTGAAATATAAATCCTATGAAAACCGAGCATGTGTCTTTTTTCATTGCGTTCATCTCTCTCTCTAGTGCAGATGGAATTGTTTCAAATGCAATTATTGACAGTAAGGCATTCTAACCAACTGGATTTGGTACAAAGATGAACAAATATTGTAAAGAAATTGAGGAAACTATATAGTCTAAATTCAACAAAACTCACAATACTGTCAGAGTGGTGCAGTTTTGAAAGCTGGAAACCCACAAAGATGATATCTTGTTCCCCTCCAGTTCTCTGTGAAAAAGATGTGTCAGATCATTGTGGCATTAATGAATGATATCTGCATCGGTATCTGGTAGTTGGTACATGAACTACACGAAAAACTACATGAATTTCACTTCTGATCTCATGTGAAGATAATGTAATAAAGTGTGGTCACAAGTAAAAGCAACATGTGACAACATGAAACTACATGTGAAAACATTTAAGCACATGTGAAAACATGATCTTGTGAAATAAAATGTGACAACATGGGGATGCAAAATTTCAAAATGTGAAACCATGAAACTACACGTGACAATATTAAAACGTTTTTTTACATGTGAAAGTGAAAATTCAATTTTCACGTGAGAGATTTTCATGTGAAAAATGTTCATGTGTTCATATGTTTTTCACCTGCAGTTCACATTTGAGGTGAATGCATGTTATTCTCCTCAGATGTGAAAAGATGGTGTCAACATATGGTTTCAGATGTGTAGAACTGACCTCATTTGTCTTTTGTCATCACATGTGAACATTTCTGCACATGTGAAAACAGAAGGTTTTTCAGATGAAAATCCATATGTGAAACTTCATGTAAAATATCATCATGTGAAGTGTTCCAAAACCACATGGTTTCACATGATTTCACATGTGAAATCGAGATTTTCATTGAGAAGTCATGTGGTTTTTCCATATGGGTAATAATGAGTTTTGTGAAAAGAGATACTGTTGCAGAGTGATTATGGCAAACAGAGTCATAAATAATACACCTGATTATGAGAAAACATGATTTAGAGTTGTCAAATACAATCAAATATATTATCCATCATAATGGGTTAGGTATTATTCTGTTGTTACTTACAGCCAGTTTAATCTAGGCATTTCCTGGCAGACAGATTTCTTGGGGATGGATTCTAGGGAATTGTTCAGCAAAGACCTGCAGCCAAATGAAATTACATTTAAAGAGCGTGTTGGTTAAATGATGACGTGTATCTCATGAGATCTTAATTAAAGTAATAAGCACAGTGGCATGATACTTACAGGAAAAATAACGATTTCAGCCCCTCAAACGATTTCTGTCTCAGAGATGCTATTCTATTTTCATCAAGAATCCTACACCCATACAGACCAGAGGAAAATATATCAATTTATTTGTCACACTAAACCCTATAATTGTCGTATTACTTTAGAAAAAAAATCTATAGAAAGCTTCTGCAGCTATACTGTTGTAATTACTGTTGTCAAAGAGAACAACGTTAATGAGCATTAGTACATGGGCCATGATTTCATACCATCATGTATCATACCTGAGGATTGTTAGCTACACCATAAATGTCACACTGTATCATACTTTATGCTCATTGCTTTCTTGGGAAAATAGAGCAGCACAAACAAGATTCTGAGGCATTCTCTGAGGCATTTCATAACGAAGGTGGCTTTAAAGGGATAGTTCAAGATTTTAGCAATAAATCTGATCCCATAGACTTCCAGTCATTACGCTATTCCTCGTTAGCAATCGCATCAGAAACTACCTCCAACTTCCTTCAAACTACACACAGAGACATAAAAATGGTATCCATCAGTTTCCTGATTCTGGATAAGTAGAAAAAAATAACTATCCCTCGAACTATCCCTTTAAGGTCACTGAAAACAACTGCCCAGTGTAGCACAGTTTCCAACAAGATATACAGGTGTTTTTGTATCAATTAAATAAATACTGTCTACAATCTCATGAATCCCACTGAGGCACTGAAGGATTTCCTAATGAAGGTGTCTTAAGGTCACTGAAAACATCCTCCCCCCAGTTGACTTACAGCCACTCCAGGTTCCAAAGGTCTTGAAAAATGCCAGCCTTCAACAACGTAATCCGATTCTGACTGAGAAATCTTATCACAGCAGGCCAGTTTTAAAAGAGATAAGGAGGTAAATGTAAAGATAAAAAGCCATATATTAATATTTGATATGGGACAACATAGAGTAAATAAAACAATATTGTCAAAGTGCAGATATTCAACTGCTTGCAAATGTGGAATGAGGTAAGGTAGGGTAACATCCACCTGTTCCTCATACAAATTCTATCTGAGTGTATAGGGACAGAGCACTGACACATTTTCCATGCCGTTGTTTGTTTTCCCCAGCCCTACAACCTACACCAATAATCAGGAATGCAGAGGAGATACACTAACATCAAGCTGTATGTGAAAAGTAGGAGTTGATTTCCTGTCAACTATCCAAGGCTAGCTGCCAGAGAAAATTGAATAAACTGAGTGTACAAACATTATGAACACCTGCTCTTTCCATGACATAGACTGACCTGGTGAATCCAGGTGGAAGCTATGATCCCTTATTGATGTCACCTGTTATATACTCTTCAGTCAGTGTAGATGAAGGGGAGGAGACAGGTTAAATAAGTATTTTTAAGCCTTGATATAATTGAGACATGGATTGTGTATGTGTGCCAATCAGAGGGTGAAAGTGCAAGAAAAATATTTAATTGTCTTAGAACGGGGTATGGTAGTGTCCCCCCCACATTCTAGAATTGCCTTTTTGTCCCCCCTAGTTTTATAATTGGAATGTTATACAAACTAGGATACGGTGTGCTCTAGGACCATGCGGACACCTCTGAGAAGTTAGGTAGGCTGTTTGGAGTGTTTATCCGACTGGATAAAAAATATCCGACTGGATAAAAAAAATATATATAGATATATATATTATGTGGTGCTACATATATTATGTCCCCCCCCACTTCTAAAACCAACGTTGTAGTAGGTACCAGGTGCACCAGTTTGAGCATGCTGGTTTTATTTAATTTTCACCTCCCTTTTTCTCCCCAATTTCGATCATGTCTCATCGCTGCAACTTTCCAATGGGCTCGCGAGAGGTGAAAGTGGAGTCATGTATCCTCCGATACATGACCCCCTGATAGGTGAGAATTGTCTGTTAATTGAATGATTAGAATATTCCGCCCTGAAACATATAATTGTATGGAATTGATTAGAATGTATAAAATCATAATCAATAAATGTGTAGTCCTAGTCAGAATTAGGGTAAAACAATATGTCTTTATGGTATTTTAAACACAGACTGTCTGAGCTTGGTGCCGACTTGACTAGAGATTTGGGAGAGAACAAGCAGTACGTCTCAAGGACAAGGTCACTATCTCTGTCGGCTGGGTAGTGAGACAGACAGTGTGTGCATAGCAGGACATGTGTGTGTGGGTATGTGTGTATGTGCGTCTGTTTGTGTGTCTGTTTATGTGTGTGCATATGGCTGTGTGTATGTGTGGGCGTGAGAAGTCAGTATAAAATGAATTGATTTGTATTCTTGACTTCAGAACGTTCCCGTGAATAAACATTTAACTGTGGTAGACCGGGCCTCTGTCGGTTTTCATTCGGCCAGGATCTTACAAATTCTGGTTTGCAGACTGAGAGTAAAATAATTAAATTGGGTGATGTACCTGGAGAACATAATTCTCTTATCAGACCTCTAACACGCTCCTTAATACCCGCCAGTTTAACCAGGAAGCCAGCCTCATCAAAGGAAACACCGTTCAACTGGCAACCGGAGTCAGCCTGCATGGCCTGCCAACCATAAGGAGTCGCTAGAGCGCGATGAGCCAAGTAATGCCCCTCTGGCCAAACCCTCCCCTAACTGGGACGATGCTGGGCAAATTGTTCGCCTTCCTATGGGACTCCCAGCCATGGCCGGTTGTGGCACAGCCCGGGAACTATCCCGGGTCTGTAGTATTTCCTCTAGCATTGCAATGCAGTGCCTCAGACCGCTGCACCACTCAGGAGGCCCGCTGCTGGGTTTTTCACACTCAACAGTTTCCCGTGTGTATCAAGAATGATGCACCACCCAAAGGAATCCAGCCAACTCGACACAACTGTGGGAAGTATTGTAGTCAACATGGGCCAGCATCCCTGTGGAACGCTTTCAACACCTCGTAGCCATGCCCCAACTAATTGAGGCTGTTCTGAGGGCAATAGGGGGTGCAACTCAATATTAGGACGGTTTTCCTAATGTGTTGTACACTCAGTGTATACTCTTCAGGATGCCTTGATTCATAATGACTGTCCTCTGTGTGAATCCTGAAGGAGGTGGATGAAGGGGTTTCATGTGTTCCCTAAATTATGCCCACTAGACCTGGGCACTTCACACGTCTCAGGTTTGTATATCGGAGGACGACTACAGTATCTGAATCTGTATGTATAAACACTTCTCAAGGAAGCGCCAGTAAAAGGGTCAGTGTATTCAATGACTGGTTTTCTTTGATTTCAAGGAGCTAAACACCATACTACAGTACTACATTCTACATAATGTTCAATAAAAAAATGGCATGAAGTATGATGTATCCAGGACAACATTTTGTGGTGATGTAGGGATATACACATGGTACCACAGGTCAGACAGTGGTGGCCCATAATGAATTAGGACATACAGTCTTCTTAGTGAGTACAGTCCTGAGAATGCCTGCTTGGAGATTCTTTTGATCCTGTTGTCTTCCAGGTGTCTGTGGAATATAAATATATTGTTAAAGGTTTAAATGACAAAGGCCTGGTTTAATGAGAAGGAAAATAAAATCTCATCAATAATCTTACACCTGTTGTATTCGACAAATGTGACAAATAATTTAATTTGATTTGTAGTCTATGAGATAAAACTACATGACGATTGTCAGAGTGAGGATAAATATATTGAGGATTATCATTATGTTAGTATAAGACAAACACAACTTTTTTAATTAACAACTTAAATTTAAAAGTATGGCTGCATCCTGCCTTTTCATCATAAATAGACAAATGTACTGAATGAATACGTTATTTCAAACTATGATTATTTTGTGTCATTTTATTGCTGATTTTTAATCTGATTAATGTCTACTAGACCTGGACGCTTCACACGGTTTTCATTCATCTGCATTCACATTAGACATACAACTTGAATTGCATCCATTTAAAGGTCCTGAACAGTCATCTTTTTCCCCAAGAAAAATAGCATCTGAGTTAACTAAACCTCACCCATAATATTTGTTCCCGTTTAAGAATTAGACCAGTTCAAATAACACAAATTGTAAAACAGCATATTTAGATTTTTGGTAGGTGAGATAAAAATGGAGAAACACCTGGATGCATAAGGTAGGTTAAATGTAAAATACTAGGTCAACTCCAAAAGAATGGAAACACAACATACTCAAAACAAGGAAGCCATGCCTAAACACAGCTATATCAACACCCTTCTTGTTTAACAGGTAAATTGTGAGGAGAACATTTACCACTGCATTCAGTCGGAACCCCAGAATAAGAGCCCATTTATGCTTGATCCAAAAATGTGGTCAGATGGATGGATGGAGTGACGCAATTGCGAAGCCTCCAAATTGAGCTCTGTATTGCATCGTCGTGTGCCTCTCAAATGTTGTAACTATGCGGAGGGCTCCGTATAGTTCTGCATTGACATTATTGGTTGATGGTAGGGTAGGACGTGAGGTCCTGCATAAACTTAAACTCACTTCCTTGACAACTTCCTTCACAACAGCTCTGCGCTGCTCGGAGAAGCCCAAGAAGTATGAATGCCCTGACTTCTATAGAGGCCGTATCACCCTAAATGCTGCACGGCCAATGCAGACCGCGGAATGACCATGTAGCGCCTTTTAGCAGGAGGACAACACTAAAAGGTAGCAAAAACAGTACACAAAAACACTTTTAAGGTGCTTACAGACAGGCCACGGTAAGGGCGGAGGTCTCATAGACTTCAACAGGGTGGCAGGGCAGTTCTGCAAGGTTGTGCTCGCTCCTTTGAGTGGTTCCAAAATATATATTTTATTTATTTCACCTTTATTTAACCAGGTAGGCTAGTTGAGAACAAGTTCTCATTTGCAACTGCGACCTGGCCAAGATAAAGCATAGCAATTTGACACATACTACAACACAGAGTTACACTTGGAATAAACAAAACATAGTCAATAATACAGTAGAACAAAATAAAACTAAAAGTATATATACAGTGAGTGCAAATGAGGTAAGATAAGGGAGTTAAGGCAATAAATAGGCCATGGTGGCGAAGTAATCACAATATACCAGTTAAACACTGGAATGGTAGATGTGCAGAAGATGACTGTGCAGGTAGAGATAGTGGGGTGCAAAGGAGCAAGATAAATAAATAAATACTGTATGGGGATGAGGTATGTAGATAGATGGGCTGTTTACAGATGGGCTATGTACAGGTGCAGTGATCTGTGAGCTGCTCTGACAGCTGGAGCTTAAAGCTAGTGAGGGAGATATAAGTCTCCAGCTTCAGAGATTTTTGCAGTTCGTTCCAGTCATTGGCAGCAGAGAACTGGAAGGAAAGACGACCAAAGGAGGAATTGGCGGGTGACCAGTGAGATATATCTGCTGGAGCGTGTACTACGAGTGGATGCTGCTATGGTGACCAGTGAGCTGAGATAAGGCGGGATTTTACCTAGCAGAGACTTGTAGATAACCTGTAGCCAGTGGGTTTGGCGACGAGTATGAAGCGAGGGCCAACCAACGAGAGCGTACAGGTCGCAATGGTGGGTAGTGTATGAGGCTTTGGTGACAAAACGGATGGCATTGTGATAGACTGCATCCAGTTTGTTGAGTAGAGTGTTGGAGGCTATTTTATAGATGACATCACTGAAGTCGAGTATCGGAAGGATGGTCAGTTTTACGAGGGTCTGTTTGGCAGCATGAGTGAAGGAGGCTTTGTTGCGATATAGGAAGCCATTTCTAGATTTAATTTTGGATTGGAGATGCTTAACGTGAGTCTGGAAGGAGAGTTTACAGTCTAATCAGACACCTAGGTATTTGTAGTTGTCCACGTATTCAGTCAGAGCAGTCCCAGAGAATCACCAGCAGCAAGAGCAACAACATTGATGTATACAGAGAAGAGAGTCGGCCCGTGGATTGAAACCCTGTGGCACCCCCATAGAGACTGCCAGAGGTCCGGACAACAGTCCCTCCGATTTGACACACTGAACTCTATCAGAGAAGTAGTTGGTAAGCAAGGCGAGGCAATCATTTGAGAAACCAAGGCTGTCGAGTCTGCCAATAAGAATGTGGTGAATTACAGAGTCGAAAGACTTGGCCAGATTGATGAAAACGGCTGCACAGTAATGTCTCTTATCGATGGCAGTTATGATGTCGTTTAGGACCTTGAGCGTGGCTGAGGTGCACCCATGACCAGCTCTGAAACCAGATTGCATAGTGGAGAAGGTACGGCGGGATTCGAAATGGTTGGTAATCTGTTTGTTAACTTGGCTTTCGAACACCTTTAGAATGACAGGGTAGAATAGATATAGGTCTGTAGAAGTTTGGGTCTAGAGTGTCACCCACTTTGAAGAGGGGGATGACCGTGGCAGCTTTCCAATCTTTGGGAATATCAGACGATACGAAAGAGAGGTTGAACAGGCTAGTAATAGGGGTTCCAACAATTTCGGGCAGATAATTTTAGAAAGAGAGGGTCCAGATTGTCTAGCCCGGCTGATTTGTATGGGTCCAGATTTTGCAGCTCTTTCAGAACATCAGCTATATGGATTTGGGTAAAGAAGAAATGGTGGGGGCTTTGGCTGGTAGAGGGTGCCGGGCAGTTGCCCGGGGTAGGGGTAGCCAGGTGTAAAGCATGGCCAGCCGTAGAGAAATGCTTATTGAAATTCTCAAATATAGTGGATTTATCGGTGGTGACAGTGTTTCCTAGCCTCAGAGCAGTGGGCAGCTGGGAGGGCGAGTTAGTTAGGATGACATCTATGAGGGTGCCCGTGTTTACGGATTTGGAGTTGTACCTGGTAGGTTCATTGATAATTTGTGTGAGATTGAGGGCATCAAGCTTGGATTGTAGGATGGCCGGGGTGTTAAGCATGTCCCAGTTTAGGTCACCTAGTAGCACGAGCTCAGAAGATAGATGGGGGGCAATCAATTCACATATGGTATCGAGGGCACAGCTGGGGGCAGAGGGAGGTCTATAGCAAGCGGCAACAGTGAGAGATTTGTTTCTGGAAAGGTGAATTTTTAGAAGTAGAAGCTGGAATTGTTTGGGTACAGACTTGGATGGTAATACAGAACTCTGCAGGCTATATTTGCAGTAGATTGCAACACCGCCCCCTTTGGCAGTTCTATCTTGGCAGAAAATGTTATAGTTAGCGATAGAGATTTCAAGGTTTTTGGTGGTTTTCCTAAGCCAGGATTCAGACAAGGCTAAGACATCCGGGTTTGCAGAGTGTGCTAAAGCAGTGAGTAAAACAAACTTAGGGAGTAGGCTTCTAATGTTAACATGCATGAAACCAATGCTTTTACGGTTGCAGAAGTCAACAACTGAAAGCACCTGGGGAGTGGGAGTGGAGCTAGGCACTGCAGGACCTGGATTAACCTCCACATCACCAGAGGAACAGAGGAGAAGTAGGATAAGGGTACGGCTAAACGCTATACAAACTGGCCGTCTAGCACGTTCGGAACAGAGAGTAAAAGGAGCAGGTTTCTGGGCAAGATAGCATAGATTCAAGTCTTTAGTGTACAGACAAAGGTAAGATAGGATGTGAGTACATTGGAGGTAAACCTAGGCATTGAGTAATGATGAGAGAGATATAGTCTCTAGAGACGTTTAAATCAGGTGATGTCATCGCATATGTAGGAGGTAGAACAACATGGTTGGTTAAGGCATATTGAGCAGGGCTAGAGGCTCTACAGTGAAATAAGACAACAATCACTAACCAGGACAGTAATGGACAAGACATATTGATATTAGAGTGAGGCATGCGTAGCCAAGTGAGCATATGGGTCCAGTGAGTGGTTGGGCTGACTGGGAACAAGGCGATTCAGACAGTTAGCAGGCCAATGCTAACAAGCTAACAGTTAGTAGGCCAGGGCTAAACGAGCTAGCAGTTAGCAGAACAGGTTAGCAAGCAAGCAGTTAGCAGGGGCTAGCAGTTTGCCAACCGGGGCAGGCAAGCTAGCAGTTAGCAGAATGGGGCAGGCAAGTTAGCAGGTAGTAGACCTGGCTTAGCAAGTTAACCTATGGGGTACGTCACGATGGGGGTAAGTCTGTTTTTGCCTCTTCGTGCGGTGACGTCGATAGACCAGTCGTGGAGATAGTAGGGTTCCAAGTAGCTCTAGGTAGCTAGCAGGCCTAGCATGTTAGCAGAATGGGCCATCAGAGGATGTCGCGCCTGAGGGGCCTGTTGGAATCCTCGGGCCGGTTATCTCGGTATTCCAGTCGTAGAGGATCGGCGGGGTTCCATGCCCCATTCCGGCAGTAGAAGGGGTCCGGATATTGTAGCCGGGGAGTGGGCTTCGGTGGTAGCACAGGAGCCCTTGCTGGGCTAGCTTCAGGCTATTTGGTGCTTGCTCTGGGATGGAAATGCTAGCCAGGAGTAGTCACCTGGGATTGCGGTTAGCTAGTTGCGAAGATCCAGATGAAAATGTTCAGAGTTTGCGGTAGGAATCGGGAGATATGGAGAGAAATAGGTCCGTTATGCTCTCGTTTGAGTCACGTTGTTCGAACTGGCGAGATCTTTCCGAGGTTAGCTGATGACCGCTAGCAATGGTTTGCTAACTGATAGGTGGTAGGTAGTTACTGTAGCTGGCTAGCTTCAGTTGAGGGATTCCAGATCCGAAGTAAATAGAAGTACTTTAGAAAAAAGCAGATCCACGCCACATTGGGTGAGGCGGGTTGGATGAGAGTATTTAGAAGTTGTGGTTTAGCAAAATATTTTTAAAAGATATGCGAATAAAAATATGTAGAAAGATATATACAAGGGACAGGACAAAATACAAAGACGTCTGACTGCTACGCCATCTTGGAATTAATGGAGAAAAAAAAAATGAAAAAAAAAAAACTTCAATAAAGTTCTGCAAGGTGGTGCTCGCTTCTGTGAGTGGTTCCAAAATATGAAATTACCTGAAGTCTTGAGCGGCTGATGGACCAATGAGCGAAGTTAATCTTGTTAACCAATCAAACAATGTTTTAATGACAACATTCGAGCTGTCAACAACTAGGGACCACTGGTGTAAGCGACTTTAAATGTGTTACTGAGTCTAGATATTATCAAATCAGGAGAAGAACGAATGAATGATGCAGCATAGAGAGAATGGTCGAAGGTAGGATGGGTTTATAGAGATGGCGAGTTCCAAAGTGTCCGAAGTTGAGGGACCAAGTTCCAAAGTGTCCGAAGTTGAGGGACCGAGTTCCAAAGTGTCCGAAGTTGAGGGACCGTGCAATTGGCATTCTGACTGCAGGAATGTCCACCAGAGCTGTTGATAGAGAATGTAATGTTAATTTCTTTACCAAAATGTTGTTTTACAGAATTTGGCAGTATGTCCAACCGGCCTCACTACCGCAGACCACGTGTAACCACGCCAGCCCAGGACATTCACCTCCGGCTTCTTCACCTGCGAGATTGGCTGAGGCCAGCCACCCGGACAGGTGTTGAAACTGTGGCGGCACAACCGAAAAATGTCTGCACAAGGAAGAGTCTTGGTGGTTCCAAACTTCTTGCATTTAAGAATGATGGAGGCTACTGTGTTCTTGGGGACCTTCAATGCTGCAGACATTTTTTGGTACCCTTCCTCAGATCTGTGCCTCGACACAATCCTGTTTCGGAGCTCTACGGACAATTCCTTAGACCTCATGGCTTGCACTGTCAACTGCGGGACCTTATATAGACAGGTTTGTGCCTTTCCAAATCATGTCCAATCAATTTAATTTACCACAGGTTGACTCAAATCAAGCTGTCGAAACATCTCAAGGATGGTCAATGGAAACAGGATGCACCTGAGCTCAATTTCGAGTATCATAGCAAAGGGTCTGAATACTTATGTAAATAAGGTATTTCTGTTTCCTATTTTTAATACATTTGCAAACATTTATAAAAAACGATAACAAATTATGGGGTATTGATGATGCCTTTAAGCAGGAGGACGGCAAAAAAAGGTTGCAAGAACAGTACACCACAACACTTTTAAGGTGCTTACAGACAGGCCATGGTAAGTGGCGGAGGTCTCATAGACTTCAATGGGAGTAGGGCGGCAGGGCAGTTCTGCAAGGTGGTGCTCGCTCCTGTGAGTGGCGCCAAAAGATTAGATTAGCTGAAGTCTTGAGCGGCCGCTGCACATGATTGATGATTTCTTATAGTTAAAAAAAAAATGTAATCAATTTTAGAATAAGGCTGTAACGTAACAAAATGTGGAAAAAGGGAAGGGGTCTAAATACTTTCCAAATGCATTGTATATGCCCACATAAAACACATAAGTAATATACATATATATGTAACACATATAACTTTTCCATATGGGACCATAGGGCAAAGAAGGCATAGTGTGGAATTAGGGGTAGCTACTCAGATGGTTAGCCATTGAATAAACATAAAATGGGGTGCTGGTGTGCTTCTGCACCCCTTTTAGTTCGTTGTCACAAATATCCAGCACATGTCCAGTGCTACTCAGTGTCTCAGTGTGTGTCCCTCAACGTCATTCTGTCTCAGTTGCAGCATTCAAATTGTGGTCATCGTGTGTCTGTGAATCACAACATTAAAGACGATGAGTGATCACAGCATTTCCACAGAGCTATACACAATACAACTTCAGCATTGAGGACAGCATTTTGTTGACAGCATGTTGGTTTACACTCTCTACTGTGTGTGAATGATGGAAGAATATTACCCCGGCTGTAGGTCCATTTGAGTGTGTGTGGCAGTGGTGGAAAAAGTACCCAATCGTTATACTTGAGTAAAAGTACAGATACCTTGACAGAAAAGGACTCAAGTAAAAGTGAAAGTCAGGCAGTAACATGCTGCTTGAATGAAAGTCTAAAAGTATTTGGTTTTAAATATACGTAAGTATCAAAAGTAAATTTAATTGCTCAAATATACTTAAGTATCAAAAGTAACAATTTCCAATTCCTTAAATTAAGAAAACTAAACAGCACCATTTTCTTGTTTTTTTTTGTATTTATTTACTGATAGCCAGGGACACACTCTAACACTCAGAAATAATTGACAAACAAAGTGTGTGTGTTTAGTGAGGCTGCCAGATCAGAGGCAATAGGGATGACCAGTGATGTTCTCTTGATAAGTGCATGAATTGGACCATTTTCCTGTCCTAAGAATTCCAAATTTAATGAGTACTTTTGGGTGTCAGGGAAAATGTATGGAGTAAAAAGTACCTTAATTTTTTTAGGAATGTAGTGAAGGAAAAGTTGTCAAAAATATGTAAAGTAAAGTACAGTAAACAAAAATTACTTAAGTTGTACTTTAAAGTATTTTTTACTTAAGTACTTTACACCCCTGATGTGTGGTTAATTAGGCCTGCACATCAACCAGTACTGCTATTCGAATGTCTTCAGAGTGAAGCATGTGTTATATATAAATATCATCTAAATGAATACCTCCCACAATTGTACCCATAGTACAGAATTATATCTTCAAAGAATGGACAGCTTCAGATCTCAATGGCAGGAGTGTGTATAAGCTTTTGTTCCAGCCTACAAATCATAGCCTATCGCCGCGATTCGTTATGTTTATCATGGTCAATAGATTACGTTGATCAAGTGTTAGAGCTCGGCTGAGACAAAACCCTACACACTCCTGCTCTTCAGGACTTCCTGCAATGACTGAAATAAACCAAAGAGAATACCGTTCCAGGTTGAAACAGCTTACCTAGTTGAAAGGTTCAGGCAGACCCATGGGTTCTGGAAAAGAGAAGGTGCAAATAAGTTTTGTAATTTGGTATCAATAACATGACAGTAATTCTATCTCAAAAACAAAAAATACACTTAAAACTCACCATAGCAGGTAGGACTAAATAAGGTTACGTAACCTTGCCTAATAGGGCTGGGAAATGCCAGGGACCTCACAATACGATATTATCACGATACTTGGGTGCCAATACGATATGTATTGTGATTCTGTAGAGGGCTTGCAGTTGCATCACCTAGCAACCGCACCAGACACTATGTTAGAAGATCAGTCAGTCCTCCAATCGTCCACATGGCTGGCTGCGTTTTGCTATCACCGGAAATTTCGGGACAATTGCCCATATTTTGTTTTTCTAAGGACCCAGAAAACAGAGATACCTATTCAAGTAAGAAAATATATTTTGAAAATGATAGCTACAGGAACTGTGTGCAGGCTAATGCAAATGAGCTGCTAACGTAATGTCCGCTAGCTAGCGAACTTTACATACTGTATAGCTAGCCAAGTGAATTAAATATCACCATCTAGTTAACTTCATATTAGCTAGTTAGCTACCTATGTTGATGTATTTATTGTTCTAACTCTAAATGCATTTGTAGGAGCTAGCTAGCTAACAGCCATGTAAGAAGGTGAAAAGATTAGCTAGATGTTCCAGCTGTCAGAGAGAGTAGGCTACTCTGGATAGGGCAAGTACCTTTGTGGGAGGACATTATGAAGTTCCAGTCCCTAGCAATAAAAACTGAGGACAGTGCATTTGGAAAGTATTCAGACCCCTTCATCTACATTTTGTTACGCTACGGGGGGCACAAGTGATGGGTGCACACAAATTATGTATACCGTATACAAATAATTGGTGCCCACCAGTAGAGGCTGCTGAGGGGAGGACGGATCATAATAATGGCTGGAACCGAACAAATGGAATGGCATCAAGAACATGGAAATCATGTGTTTGGTGTATTTGATACCATTCCAATGATTCTGCTCCAGCAATTACCACGAGCCCGTCATCCCCAATGAAGGTGGCACCAACCTCCTGTGGTGCACACACATGCAACAGCCGGCGAACAGACAATCTGACAACACTCTGAATTTTCAAACAACGCAGAGCACACTCACACTGGTGGCAATGCACCCTAAAAGCCAATTCATGCTTGATCTGGAAATGTGGTCCGGCTAAAAGCCAATTTATGCTTGCTTTGCAAATGTGATTCGGAAGCTCCTTATGGAGTGTTTGACGCAATTGCGGTGCCTCTGGAGTCTTGCGAAGGCCAAATCGAGCTACATACCGCATTGCTGTGCAAGTCCCAAATTGTGTAACTATACAGAGCTATATGGAGCCCTCCGCATTGACATAATTGATTGACGGTAGGTGGACGAGGGAGGGGAGGAGAGGTCCTGTATAAACACAAACTCACTTCCTTGACAACTTCCTTCACAACAGCTCTGCTCTGCTACACGAAGTGTAAGAAGGTTGAATGCTCTGACTTTTGCAGAGGCTGCATCACAGTAAATGCTGTATGGCCGCTGGAGACAACAGATTGACCATGCAGATCCTTTCAGTATAAAAAGTGTGAGGCAATTTCTGAACCTTCCGAAGGCTTGAGAATGCCAAATCGAGCTCAGTACCGCATCGCTGTGCACCTCCCACATTTTGTAACAATGCGGAGGGCTCCGTATAGCTCTGTGTAGCTCCGCATTGACATGATTGGTTGACGGTATGTAAAGGCAGGAGGTCCTGTATAAACACAAACTCACTTCCTTGACAACTTCCTTCACAACAGCTCTGCTTCACGAAGCGGCAGAAGTATGAATGCTCTGACTTCTGCAGAGGTACACTGCCAGGGCTCTGACCTTCACTCTATAGGCTGTCTCATTGTCGTCGGTGATCCGGCCTACCACCATTGTGTCTTCTTAAAACTTAATGATGGTGTTGGAGTCGTGCGAGGCCAAGCAGTCGTGGATGAACAGGGAATACAGGAGGGGACTGAGCACGCACCCCTGTTGTTGCCTACCCTCATCACCTGGAGGCGTTCCGCCATGAAGTCCAGGATTCAGTTGCAGAGGGAGGTGTTCAGCCCCAGGGTCCTTACCTTAGTGATGAGCTTGGATGGCACTAATTAAATCAAATCAAATAAAGCTTTATTTATACAGCACATTTTAGATATGGAATGCAAAGCAATGTATTTACAGAAAAGAAAAAAAAGAAAAAACAATGAAAATGTAAGAAATATTTACACAAAAAACAAAAGAATGACAAACTGAACGACTAAAAATCCCCCTAAGGAGAAGCAAAGCTGAAAATATGTTTTAAAATATTTTTTGATTATGTCCACAGTTTCGGCCCCCCTTAGGTTCTCGGGCAGGCTGGGGGCATAATAACGAAAGGCTGCCTTTCCATGCCTCTTGATCCAAGGCTTTGGCATAATTTAAAGGCCAGTGCCAGAGAACCGGAGGGACCTACTGGATACACAACTTAAAAGCATGTCAGACATGTATTGGGGTGCACAATCGTGGATTGATTTAAAAACCAATAGAATCATTTTTTAAATTAATTCTAAAACTCACAGGTAGCCAGTGCAGAGACCTTATAACCGGTGTAATGTGTGTAATGTGTGCTATGTATGTTTTGCAGTTGACGAATGGTTTTCCTGGGTAGACCAGACAGGAGAGCATTATAATAGTCAAGCCTGTTTGTAATGAAAGCATGGACGTGTCTCTCTATATCAGCCTGAGAGAGAAATGACTGCACCTTGGCAATGTTCCTCAGGTGGTAAAAAACTATCTTGGTCATATTCCTAATGTGTGATTTGAAATGTAGTTAACAATCTACAATAAAGCAAAGATTTTTTACCTGGTGTGTTATCTTTATTGTCCATGAATTAAAACGTGTGGATAGATTCTCTGTCTGTTCTTTGGCTCCAAGTACAGTGGTCTTGTCTTGATTTACCTGGAGGAAGTTGTGAGCCATCCAAGTATTTAAATTACTTATACAGTCTAATAATTTATCAGTGGAGCTAAATTCCTTTGGAGACACTGAAATGTAAAGCTGTGTATCGTCTGCGTAGCAGTGAAAATCAATGCTGTGCTTTCTGATAACACTGCCAAGGGGTAACATACAGTGGGGCAAAAAAGTATTTAGTCAGCCACCAATTGTGCAAGTTCTCCCACTTAAAAAGATGGGAGAGGCCTGTCATTTTCATCATAGGTACACTTCAACTATGACAGACAAAATTAGGGAAAAAAATCCAGAAAATCACATTGTAGGATTTTTAATGGATTTATTTGCAAATTATGGTGGAAAATAAGTATTTGGTCAATAACAATAGTTTATCTCAATACTTTGTTATATACCCTTTGTTGGAAATGACAGAGGTCAAAGGTTTTCTGTAAGTCTTCACAAGGTTTTCACACACTGTTGCAGGTATTTTGGCCCATTCCTCAATGGAGAACTCCTCTAGAGCAGTGATGTTTTGGGGCTGTTGCTGGGCAACACAGACTTTCAACTCCCTCCAAAGATTTTCTATGGGGCTGAGATCTGGAGACTGGCTAGGCCTCTCCAGGACCTTGAAATGCTTCTTACGAAGCCACTCCTTCATTGCCCGGGCAGTGTGTTTGGGATCATTGTCATGCTGAAAGATCCAGCCACGTTTCACCTTCAATGCCCTTGCTGATGGAAGGAGGTTTTCACTCAAAATCTCACGATACATGGCCCCATTCATTCTTTACTTTACACGGATCAGTCGTCCTGGTCCCTTTGCAGAAAAACAGCCCCAAAGCATGATGTTTCCACCCACATGCATACCACAGTAGGTATGGTCTTCTTTGGATGCAACTCAGCATTCTTTATCCTCCAAACACGACGAGTTGAGTTTTTACCAAAAAGTTATATTTTGGTTTCATCTGACCATATGACATTCTCCCAATCTTCTTTTGGATCATCCAAATGCTCTCTAGCAAACTTCAGACGGGCCTGGACATGTACAGGCTTAAGCAGGGGGACACGTCTGGCACTGCAGGATTTGAGTCCCTGGCGGCGTAGTGTGTTACTGATGGTAGGCTTTGTTACTTTGGTCCCAGCTCTCTGCAGGTCATTCACTAGGTCCCCTCGTGTGGTTCTGGGATTTTTGCTCACCGTTCTTGTGATCATTTTGACCCCATGGGGTGAGATCTTGCGTGGAGCCCCAGATCGAGGGAGATTATCAGTGGTCTTGTATGTCTTCCATTTCCTACAAATTGCTCTCACAGTTGATTTCTTCAAACCAAGCTGCTTACCTATTGCAGATTCAGTCTTCCCAGCCTGGTGCAGGTCTACAATGTTGTTTCTGGTGTCCTTTGACAGCACTTTGGTCTTGGCCATAGTGGAGTTTGGAGTGTGACTGTTTGAAGTTGTGGACAGATGTCTTTTATACTGATAACAAGTTCAAACAAGTGCCATTAATACAGGAAACGAGTGGAGGACAGAGGAGCCTCTTAAAGAAGAAGTTACAGGTCTGTGAGAGCCAGAAATCCTGCTTGTTTGTAGGTGACCAAATATTTATTTTCCACCATAATTTGCAAATGAATTCATTAAAATCCTACAATGTGATTTTCTGGATTTTTTTTCTCTCATTTTGTCTGTCATAGTTGAAGTGTACCTATGATGAAAATTACAGGCCTCTCTCATCTTTTTAAGTGGGAGAACTTGCACAATTGGTGGCTGACTAAATACTTTTTTGCCCCACTGTATATAAACTGAACCATGCAGGAGTTCCCCAAGGTGTTAAGGTCACCAAGGTGACCAAAAACTGTTGACCGGTTAAATAGGTTCGAAACCAATGTAGAACTGGAGATGGTGTTGAAAGCTGAGCTGTAGTCAGTTAACAGCATTCTCATATACTGTAGGTGTTCCTTTTAACCAGGTGGGAAAGGGCAGTGTGGAGTGCAATAGAGATTGTGTCATCTGTGGATCTGTTGGGGCTATATGTGAATTGGAGTTGGTCCAATGTTTCTGGTATGATAGTGTTGATGTGAGCCATGACCAGTCTTTCGAAGAATTGCATGGCTACAGATGTTAGTGCTACAGGGCGGTAGTCATTTAGACAGGTTACCTTGGCTTTCTTAGGCACAGGGACTATAGTGGTTTGCTTGAAACATGTAGGTATTGCAGACTGGGTCAGTGAAGACACTTAGCGCATGCTCTGAGTACCTGTCCTGGTACGCATCTAATGAGGGTCAGAGCCAGTGTAGTAGGTTTTCGATCTTAGTCCTGTATTGACGCTTTGCCTGTTTGATAGTTCATCAGGGGGCATAGTGGGATTTCTTATAAGCGTCCAGATTAGAGTTCCTGCTCCTTGGAAGCAACAGATCTAGCTGTTAGTTCAGTGCGGATGTTGGCTGTAATCCATAGCTTCTGGTTTGGATATGTGTCACACCTCCCGCTCTCCCTCTCTGGCACTCGAGGGCACCAGACTGCCTATCATTACGCACACCTGTCCCCTCCGTCACGAGAACCTGCGCCTCATCTATCATTATTTGATTGCCTCCCCTTTATCTGTCTATTTCCTCTGTTTGTTCCCTGTGTCTGCATTGATGTTGTTACTTTGTCCCCTGTCCAGATGCTGTTCCTGTCCTGTTTTATGTCCGTTATTCATTAAATGTTCTCCCTGTACCTGTTTCCTGTCTCCAGCGTCGCTCCTTACAGAATGCAGATACCAAAATTGGAAGAATCAGGGAGGCCTGTTTTTTTGTTGGTGACGTCAGGTCCGGGTGTCATCATCGATGGAACCGGGGGTGCCTCAGCTTGTCGGGCTTCCATGCCCTAGCTGGCTCTTGAGGTTTCTCTTGCCCCGGTGGGCTCGGCAGGCACCCACCCCACGTCATACTTCGGCGGGCCATCGGGCTCCCACACCTCAGCCGGTTCGTCAGACTCCTACGTCTCAGCGGGATCATCAGGCTTTTACGCCTCAAACGGATCATCAGGCTTTTACGCCTCAACCGGATCATCAGGCTTTTACGCCTCAACCGGATCATCAGACTTTCACGCCTCAACTGGATCATCAGGCTCCCATGCCTCAGCCGGTTCGCCAGACTCCCACGCCTCAGCCGGGTTCGTCGGGCTTCTACGCCCCCCAGCCTTCTTGTCCATCGCCCACACCTCAGCCGGTTCGTCAGACTCCTACGTCTCAGCGGGATCATCAGGCTTTCACGCCTCAACCGGATCATCAGGCTTTCACGCCTCAACCGGATCATCAGGTTTCTTACAACTTTGACAGTGCTCTGTCATTGAGATCAGGACAACAACATTAACCCTATATCAGTCCATAGATTCCAGCAAAAATGTACTTTTATTTATCTGACTTTGCTATTAGGATTGCTATTTTACCAGTAAAATGCAGCTAGCTAGATAGCTAGATATGTTCCCCGTAGCTATAATGATTAGCTAGATAGATAGATACCTAATGAACATATCTAGCTATCTATTTAGCTATCTGTTTCTGTGATATGTCATGATTCTTAGAAATAGTAGCTAAGCCTGCTGGCTGTTGATTGTGGTAAGTAATGTTGACTAAGCCTGAAGCATAACCCTTTTGATGACAACTAGCTAGCCTCTCAGCCAAGCTTTTTGACTTGTAGGTAACTGTCAATCATGTTATGTACTATTAATGCACGCATAGGTCATGGACTCAGTAAATTCAGGAATTACTTAACTTTCCTGCCAGTGATGCAACAATGCCAAAATGGTGATTTAGAGTTACAGTTAGCTGGTGTTCTAAAGCCGAGTGTTTCCATTCCCCTTTAACCACGCCCCTCTGCAAACAGGCCTTCTGCAATGATTATTACAAAGCGGTTCTTATTTAAGAGAAGAATACGTTACCATTTGTGTATTAAAATGAATGGCTAAATGTGATGTTGCATACATCCCCAATAATCTGGCTTCCTGAATTCAAGTTTTTTGATGAACCAAACTTTATCAAAGTACAAGCAACAGTCATTTTTCATGCTTTGGTCATCCTACTTTACTTTGATCTGGTTTCTTCCAAATATCATCCAATTTGAAGAAAAATATGGTTTGGACTATTCAGGTCCTTTAAACAGATTGAACACAAGCTTAACAAATAAATAAATACTTGTCAATTTACAATTTAAAGTTAAGTGCAGAGAAAGAAGGAAAGGTCAAAAAGAGGGGGTCATACTTACAGTCTCTCAAGGTGTTTGTAGCGGATGAACTGGTCTGGTTGGAGAGCAGTTATCTGGTTGCTGTTCAGCTCACTGAAGGTAAAGATAGCTGCTAGTTTGACTGTGCATAAGCCACGTTTCCATCCACAATTTTTAAGCGAGTAAAGTCATACTGTATTAAAAAAACGAATCATGACAGCTGTGATGGAAACAGGAAGATTCCAGCATAGGGCAACCTGTCATTAGCATCTGGCTCTGAGGAGCATTCAGAGATGAGGCCTACCCCAAACTATTCAATAAAAATCTATATTGCATGTTGTCATTTGGTTACAGTGCATTCGGAATGTATTCAGACCCCTTGACTTTTTCCACATTTTGTTACTTTACAGCCTATTCTAAAATGTATTAAATAAAAAATACTCATCAATCTACACACAATACCCCATAATGACAAAGCAAAAACTGTTTTTTAGACATTTTTGCAAATGTTACAAATAGAAAACAGAAATAACTTATTTATATAAGTATTCAGACCCTTTGCTATGAGACTCGAAATTGAGCTCAGATGTATCCTGTTTCCATTGATCATCCTTGAGATGTTTTTAGAACTTGATTGGAGTCTACCTGTGGTAAATTCAATTGATTGGACATGATTTGGAAAGGCACACACCTGTCTATATAAGGTCCCACAGTTTACAGTGCATGTCAGAGCAAAAACCAAGCCATTGGTTCGACTGAATTGTCCGCAGAGATCTGAGACAGGATTGTGTCAAGGCACAGATCTGGGGAAGTGTACCAAAAAATGTCTGCAGCATTGATGGTCACCAAGAACACAGTGGCCTCAATCATTCTTAAATTAAAGACGTTTGGAACCACCAAGACTCTTTCAAGAGCTGGCCGCCCGGCCAAACTGAGCAATCGGGGGAGAAGGGCCTTGGTCAGGGAGGTGACCAAGAACCCAATGGATCACTCTGACAGAGCACCAGAGTTTCTCTGTACAGTAGAGATGGGATAACCTTCCAGAAGGACAACCATCTCTGCAGCACTCCACAAATCAGGCCTTTATGTTAGAGTGGCCAGGCTAAAGCCACTCATCAGTAAAAGGCACATGACAGCCCGCTTGGAGTTTGCCCAAAGGCACCTTTAGACTCTCAGACCACGAGAAACAAGATTCTCTGGTCTGATGAAACCAAGATTCAACTCTTTGGCCTGAATGCCAAGCGTCATGTCCGGAGGAAACCTGGCACCATCCCTACTGTGAAGCATGGTTGTGGCAGCATCATGCTGTGGGAATGTTTTTCAGCGGCAGGGACAGGGAGACTTAGTCAGCATCGAGGGAAAGATCAACGGAAAAAAGTACAGAGAGATCCTTGATGAAAACCTGCTCCAGAGCATTCAGGACCTCAGACTGGGGGCGAAGATTCACCTTCCAACAGGACAACGACCCTAGGCACTGTCATGACTGGCCAGTTCGGGTCAGGTTACTGTGGACCACACTCCTACAAGAGACATTTGTCACACATTTGCCAGAGGGGGAGAGATCGAGAGGTAAGGAGGTGGGGGGTTTTATGACACCTCCTGCCCATTGTAAATCTTAAGACAGCAGACTAAATCCCTTTGTCTTCTCAGTATGGAGGAATGAAATGTATGATGGGCCTATGGAGAACCTACCTCAGAACAGTAACATGCAATAAATGGACTTTGGGACAATATGTTTTGTCAGACAAAATGGTAGTAATGACGATAGATGGAATATGAAAACGAATGTTGTTTTTGTTATGTTATTAAAAGTTAAATGACGACGTTATAACGAAAACATTGTAGCTTGAAGCGTTTTCATAATATGTACCTGATGTTTGCATAATGTATATTGTGTAGAAAATGTCCAGACCAAAGAGAATGTTTTTGTAAAGATGAAATGTGAAGTTAGTTGTCTAAATTGGATCTGAGTAAAATCCAGACTTTGCCTCGAAACTAGTTATGCCCAGAGAACTTGCCCTCAAGGTGGAAACGGAGGAGCTCGGTCCATGAAGAGATACCCCATCGGAGACCTTCGACACGTAATTACATCATTATCTTCTGACCCATAAGAGCGGCAGTTTGGGGCAAGGTTAGGGTTAAACTAAGCATAGTTTACAAATGTACCCAAGTGTGCTTTTCTCTCGTGCACTCTCTCTTTCTCTCTCTTTTGAAATCCTCATTTTGTGTAACATGTAATATTGTGTTGGCCCGCTAGGGACCTGTTACATTGTGCTAAATTCTAATCAATAGCCTAAACTGTGTGTATGTGTATCTTATATTATCATTTTAACTTGTTAGTAAATAAATAATCAACTCAATTGGTGTGGTACTGACTTATTTAGTGGGACTCGGGTTTGTGCAGATTCCCAGATTATGCGATGTTCAGAATGAGACTGTAGAGGAAATTAATGAATTAGCGACTGTTGTAAAATCGATATTCTGATATTCTTAGAGTTCATTTGGGAAATAGAAACTCAATAAAGCCAAACTTTCCAATGTCACAGGTTACTGAGTTAATATTTACCAGATTAATTTAATCACGTAATTATAAACAGTTAATCATTCGATGAACAGCAGTCATCACATTAATCCATCCAACGTCACGACAGCACACAGCCAAGACAATGCAGGACTGGCTTTGGGACAAGTCTCTGAATGTCCTTGAGTGGCCCGCCAGAGACTGGACTTGAACCCGATCGAACATCTCTGGATAAACCTAGAAATAGCTGTGCAGAAACACTCCCCATCCAACCTGACAGAGCTTGAGAGGATCTGCAGAGACGAATGGGAGAAACTCCCCAAATACAGTTGTGCCAAGCTTGTAGCGTCATACCTAAGAAGACTCGAGGCTGTAATCGCTGCCAAAGGTGCTTCAACATAGTCCTGAGTTAAGAGTCTGCATACTTATTATGTAAATGTCATATTTCAGTTTTGTATTTACAATACATTTGCAAACATTTCTAAAATCCCGTTTTTGCTTTTTCATTATGGGGTGTTGTGTAGATTGATCAGGGGAAAAACACGAATCAATACATTTTAGAATTAGGCTATAACGTATCAAAATGTGGAAAAAGTCAAGGGGTCTGAATACTTTCCGAATGCACTGTTAGCCTGTAATTGATTGAACTTCACAATGTGGTGAAATTGCACGTGATGAGCTTTGTGCTCTTTTCCAATAAATATTGACGGTCTTATTCTGGTGACATGATGATCCATGGTTGACTACCCTTTGACAAATAAAAATATCCTCACTCTTATCCATTATAATCTCATCATGTAGACTAGCCTACCCACACAGTCTACCCGCACTGTATCTGCAAGCTGTTGGCTAGAGCACACGTGCCAAGACTAGATTAGGCACATTTGCTATTTAACGCAACAGCTTTTGTGACAGAACTATTGGGAGAGTTGAAAATGCGATGGAAACACATTGAACTATTCGTTACATGAATACTTAAGCGAAAAAGTACATTTTATGTGCACCATGTCATTACAAACAGATTTGTATCTGCAACAAGTCAGTTTGGTGGAATCACACCACTGGTGGGAAAATGCACATATTTTCTTTATGCAGATTTTTGAATATTTACATGAAAATCTGTTGCCAATTGGATGGAAACCTAGCTATAGATGTACACATTTTGTCCTGACATTTAGATTATTCTACAATGTAGAAAAGTAAAGAAAAACCCTTGAATGAGTAGGTGTGTCCAAACTTTTGACTGATGCTGTATATGTGTATATAATATACTATAGCTGTCCCCAATACCAATCGCTGTGCTCTAGTGTTAGACTTCCCAAGGGCAGGAATCCAATATACTCACAGAGCTGTTATATTGGAAGACACAGCTGGGATGCTGAGTAGACCCTTTTTGTTACAGTTTATTTTCCTGCCCTCACAGAAACATACCTCTGGAAACACGTCCAGTACTGCAGGACAGAAGCACAGAAGACATGCACAGACCCGGAGTTGTATCACGTATCATTTCCTGAAATTACTGTTTGATATAGTTCCTAAACGTTTCTTAGAATTGCTTAAATTATTGATGTTATTTACAGTAACAGAAGGATGTGAATGGATGACCTCAAAGCATGATTTCATATTTAAAATGGGTTGAAACATTTTTTGCTTTAGTTCAGGTTTAGTTAATGCATTATTAATTCAAAGCAGTGCAATATTAGTTCGGCTATGTAAATAGTTGCATTTGCATCAGAAAATTTTACTCATCAACTCACTGCATTCCTTGGAATCTTCAACATTTTTCTTCATAAAGGCATCAAAAAGATGTGGCCACCCGCTGTTATCCACTGTACAGGGAAACATTATAGTGAATGTTTTTATTTTTGTGCATACATTATGTGTGTATTTTTGTGTGCAACTTAAATGTGTGAAGTTATAGACACACAGGTAACTGCCAAAAGAAACACTAGCATATAACGTTGGGCCACCATGAGCCGCCAGAACAGCTTCAGTGCGCCTTGGCATAGATTTTACAAGTGTCTGGAACTCTATTGCAGAGATGCGACACCATTCTTCCACGAGAAATTGAAAAAAGTCTATACTTTACCCCAGGATACCCATTATGGGTGGTAACTATAGAAACAAGGTAGCTTTATTCACGTCAGGGGAATTTAGCAAAACAAGATTGCTATTTTCATGTCAGCAGAATATAGTGAAAAGTGTCAGCCTATTTGCAACACACCTCCTTGTTATTGCGTTTCCATTTCAGTTTTTGTGTGTTGCACTTGCATTCAGTAGTGTCTATGAATCACATGATTATGAAGGCCTAAATATATGAAAGCGTGTATTCTTATTTTTTATTTATGTAGCTCTGGCCTTGTCATGTACTTGTCTATTAATGATATGTATTATATCATGTTTTATGTGGACCTCAAGAAGAGTATCTGCTGCATTAGCAGTAGCTAATTGGGGATCCTAATAAAATGCTAAATACCATAATTGAGTGTTTTGTTGATTAATTAATTACTTAATTAACTCAGGAGCCACACCTGTGTGGAAGCACCTGCTTTCAATATACTTTGGATCCTTATTTACCTAAGTGTTTCCTTTATTTTGTCAGTTACCTATATGTTTGTTCATATTTTGGTGTGACTAGATCCCTCAAACTCAACTCTGGACCTTGAAGTCAGTTCTCCTGCTTTTTTCATTGTTCTCCTCTAATCAAGGACTAATTTAGACCTGGGATACCAGGTGGGTGCAATTAATTATCAGGTAGAACAGAAAACCTGCAGGCTCTGGACCTCATAGTCTAAGAGTTGAATACCCCTTGACTAGATGCTTGATGACTATCTCAGAGCAGATGCATTCAACTAGGGAGGCAGGTACCCCAGTGGTTAGAGCCAGTAACTAAGGTTGCTGGTTCGAATACCTGAGCCGACAAGGTGAGACATTTGTAGATGTGCTCTTGAGCAAGGAACTTAACCCTAATTTGCTCCAGGGACGCTGTACTACTATGGCTGACCCTGTAAAACAACACATTTCACTGCACCTATCTGGTGTGACAAAAACATACTGCACAATAACCATCTGTTTACACTCCTGTAGCTGCTGTTGTTCAAGGCTCACCGCAGTTTTCCTCATCAGCTCCGTTAGTACAGTCCTGGACCCCATTGCAGTGGTAAAGCTGGGGCAGGCACACAGACAGGTTTCCGCAGGGGAACTGGCCCAGTGGACAGACAGGGTAGAGGTTGCTGTCTGTGGAGGATTCTAAAGGAGACACTAAAACATCTCTGATTCAATCCAAAAATACGTTAAAAGCCTTTTCGAGTGGCAAGGACGTAATTCTAGTATCAATGGATAGAAGTAATCAAAAACAAGATAATGAGGTCAAATAGAAAATAGAGAAATGAAGACATATTAAATGAAAAATGTATGATACATTGAAACATTGTATGAGCACAATGGCTTTGTAAATGGCCTGCTTGGAGGTAAACAAGTACAGCTAAGTGCACTTATTTGTCACTGTCATATTTCATGTAATTTAATTCTAAATTATGCAAGATATTTATTAGCTGACTACCTATGGTTAAATAGAGTGATTAAATAAAAACAAATGAATAGACTTTTGGAAATATAACAAATACACAGTCCTATGTTAAAGACTTTGAATTTATAGATTATACATGACTTCTATGATGATAGTTTTGCCTCCTTTCCAAGATGTCTGAGTTCGTGATGCTGTCAGGTCACATGACTGATGGAAGCTGTGCTTAGAACTCTGACTGATCTGCCACCACTCGTGTGACCTCACATCCTCAAGACGTCACGCAGGTTCCCCTGTGTTCCCCCACATTCCCTATGGTGGCAGTGGAACAGCTCTGGGGTTGGATGAAGTTTTTTTCTTAATTATTACAATACTTTTCCACATTTCATCTGTATCTAAAAAACAAGACATGATTAAAGTCCACTTTACAGTTCATTGGTTTGTATTTGTACATTTGAACTGAGTTACCCAAGGGAATGAAGCCATTAGACAGTTTCACACTTTCACTACTGTACGTTTAATTTTACACAATGTACATCCTACATGTGATGCTCTGCATAATCCCAAGCAAAACACCACTCCATGGGGTAACTCTTTCAACTGTTTAATTACTGTTACGGATACAGGTATCCTGTGTCTGTGTGGATCCTGTGTGTGTTTCTTTTCTCTCCTTCTCCCCTCACAGGTGAAAATCATTACTCCCCAATCAGTCAACAATCAACCCATCAATCAGAAGACACACCTCCTCCTGTTTCCTACCCTATCACAGTTCCTTTCCCTTGGTTTAAAAACCCCATCATTTGTTTGTTCAAGAGCTCAATCTTTGTAATGCCATGTTGGTAGATAGCTGTTCTTTGTAGATTTCAGGAGAGCTCAATCTTTGTAATGCCATGTTGGTAGATCGCTGTTCTTGTAGATTTCAGGAGAGCTCAATCTTTGTAATGCCATGTTGGTAGATAGCTGTTCTTTGTAGATTTCAGGAGAGCTCAATCTTTGTAATGCCATGTTGGTAGATAGCTGTTCTTTGTAGATTTCAGGAGAGCTCAATCTTTGTAATGCCATGTTGGTAGATAGCTGTTCTTGATAGATTTCAGTAGCACAATCTCTTTGTAAATGCCATGTATGTAGATCTCTCTCTTTGTGTATTAATTAACCTCTTCTTTTGTTTGAGCACCTCCAAATCACTTTGTCATCTCCTGTGAGTATTGTTTTTGCTTATGGTGTTTGCTGGTGGGAAAAGGGGAAACCAAGACAAGTCGCCCATGGGCATACACTACCCGTAGGTAAACTTTGTTAAAACACACTAGTTAGAACTGGGCGGACCACCCACTGTATTTTTGGTTAGTTAGTTAGCTGTTGTTGAAATAGGCTAGTCTAGCTTAGGGGTGTTTTGAATACTTATTGTTTCTTTCCTTGGGTCCAGCTCAGCCCCTTTTTCCTGCTCCCCCCATTACCGTGTGTTTATAATAAACCCTGAGTTTGACGGTATTATTTCAGTTGTCCTGGTTATTTCGTTCACACGTACTTTTTCACAATTATAATTTACATGAGTTATGTTACGCGTCTCACTACCATCCCCCCTAGACTGTCGGGCCAAAAAAGGATTCGTAACAATTACCCTCATGCTCAAAGGGTTAGTTCAAATGCTGACTTGAATATTGAAATATACACTTAGCATTACAATGTGCTGATAATAAATCAATCATTTTAATTCTGTATCTTTGAAATTCAAGACCACCGGTCTCAGCTCATTTGAATAGTCTTGTAGACTGTAATTGTATGTGGATCATTTGTGATCTGTCTCAGTGTTCAAAGATTGTGGTTCGTTCTATCATATATTGCTTCTGTTCAGTGCAGTTACTAAATGTGGGTCTTACATAAGTGCTTGTCATCAAACAACAGCAAGTCTCCATGTTTAACACTATTTCATTATCTGCAAACAAACACAGCAAAATGTGCAACAAGGTTAATCTAAACCAAACAGATATAGCAAATAAATTGCTACAAAAGCAAACATTGCAACAAGTGGCTGCTTGCTTGTAATCACACTGTGAAAATCTCCATCCACCTGCTGCTTGGGTGAACCACCACCAATGAATATGTGTATGATATTTGAATCTATATCTAAATTAGTGTACGTCTACTCTAGAGAGACCCTATTGTGTTCAGGAATGCTATGTGGCATTTTGTCATACTTAAATAAATAATAATAATTATATACAGGACCAGTAAAAAGTTTGGACACACCTACTCATTGAAGGGTTTTTAGTGATTTGTACTATTTTCTACATTGTAGAATAATAGTGAAGACATCAAAACTATCAAATAACACATATGGAATCATGTAATAACCAAAAACGTGTTAATTAAACAAATCAAACTTGATTTTAGATTCTTGAAAGTAGCCACCCTTGGCCTTGATGACAGCTTTGCACACTAAGCATTCTCTCATCCAGCTTCAAGAGGAATGCTTTTCCAACAGTCTTGAAGGAGTTCCCACATATGCTGAGCACTTGTTGGCTGCTTTTCCTTCACTCTGCGTTCCAACTCGTCCCAAACCATCTCAATTGGGTTGATGTTGGGTGATTGTGGAGGCCAGGTCATCTGATGCACCACCATCAAATCAAATTCAAATCAAATTTATTGATATAGCCCTTCGTACATCAGCTGATATCTCAACGTGCTGTACAGAAACCTAGCCTAAAACCCCAAACAGCAAGCAAGCAGGTGTAGATGCACTATCACTCTCCTTCTTGGTCAAATAGAAAAACAAATGTTAGTCCCACTAAGCGCAAACCAGATGGGATGGCGTATTGCTGCAGAATCCTGTGGTAGCCATGCTGGTTAAGTGTGCCTTGAATACTAAATAAATCACTGACAGTCAACAGCAAAGCACCCCCACACCTTCCACCTCCTCCTCCATGCTTCACGATGGGAACCACAAATGCGGAGATTCACCTACTCTGTGTCTCACAAAGACACGGCGTTTGGAACCAAAAATCTCAAATATGTCCCAAAAGACATATTTCCACCAGTCTAATGGCCATTGCTCATGTTTCTTGGCCCAAGCAAGTCTCTTCTTATTATTGGTGTCCTTTAGTGGTGTCACACAGTCTCTTCTGAACAGTTGATGTTGAGATGTGTCTGTGACTTGAACTCTGTGTGGTGCAATCTGCGGTGCAGTTAATTGCCGATTTCTGAGGCTGGTACCTCTAATGAACTTATCCTCTGCAGCTACGGTAACTCTGGGCCTTCCTGTCCTGTGCTGGTCCTCATGAGAGCCAGTTTCATCATAGCACTTGATGGTTTTTGCAACTGCACTTGAAGAAACTTTAAAAGTTCTTGAAATGTGTTATTTCATAGTTTTGATGTCTTCACTATTATTCTACAATGTAGAAAATAGACAAAATAAAGAGAAACCCTGGAATGAGTAGGTGTGCCCCAACTTTTGACTGGTACTGTGTATAACCTTTATTTCAACAGAGAGTCATGCTGAGACCCAGGTCTCTTTCACAGATAAGCCGCAGGGCTTGCACATTTAATATAGATCAATACACATCAATATAAAGTACACACATTGCTATACACATCAATATACACATAAATATTCACATCAATACACAAAAAGCAAAACACATTCATAGAAAACAAACACATTGTTCAGTAATAATGTGCTCAATGAGCTTTTTGAATTTCCCTAGAGACACCAATTCATCCAACTTTAGAGAGCCTTGGAGACCATTCCACAAGCAAGGTGCAAAAAAACTAAAAGCTGATTTACCGAACTCAGTGGAAAATGGGTCTGGTATCTCGTACGTCTATAACAATGACGTAAGGTACGGTGGAAGTTCATGCTAGAGGGCTTTAGAAACAAAAAGAGTGCAATGCATCGATCTACGACACTTCAGAGAGGGCCAGCCTACTTTCTGATACAGAATACAATGCTGTACTGAACCTATCGTCCGTAATAAAGCGTAGTGCGCTATGATAAACTGTGTCCAATGACTGCAATACAGTGGCAGCTGCATTTATATATTTTATCAATATCGCTATAACCAATAAGTTTACTGCTATTTCATGAAAAGCATGGCCCATTCCTATAAAAGAAGCCCATTTTAATTCTTAATTTCTTAACTTAACAAATTTCTTAACAAATGTCTTAATCCTTACCCGTGTATCAATCTAAGTAACAGAATAAAACATTCCCCATCAAAATATGTCAGTTTAAGCTAAATATATAAAATTATTTGCATGAGCTGCATCTCAAATCCAGCACATCTGCATATGTCAGACTTCCACATCTACGGTGGAAGGTGGCAGAGTTACAACCAATGACATATATAAACCCTGGATTGCTGAAACTATGTCTTGGCCATTGAGAGGCTTTGAAGCCACCGGTCTGGTATACTGGAACTCTTAATTTCTTAACTAATTTATCAACTAACTCACTTATTGGACTAATGCAAAACAAATATAATGTAATGTTATGGGTCAATGCCCCCATTCTACTCAGGAGGGATATTCATATATCATTTAGTAGACATTAACAGGCCATTCAAACCTGTGTATTTCATCACAAATAAGCTGTACTTTCAGTGCCATCCAATAGCACTTTGATTCCCTTTCCTCATTTTCACTAATGAGAATGAAGTGCACATGATTCATAGAAGCAGGATAATCATAGATTTTGTCAATGTCTGAATCCCAGTCTATATAGTCATTATCCTATTGTTGATACCAAAATTAAATGACTTACCTATGACAGCTGTCAGAGAAAGATAACCGAAGATGCATAGAGGGTGCATTATAGGAGCAGTAACGAGATGCATCTCTTTCTGTAATCCTGATCCAAATGATCGCAAGTGAGGATGAGTCTCCACTGCACTGACTCCACCAGCTTTTGGTGTCAGGTCTCTCAAACACATAGCCTCTTGCATTTAAGTGTGTGCTGCATACACACACTCTCTATCTCTCATTTTACTCTCTCTCTCACTTACTCACTCACTTACTCGTTCTCTGTCTGTCTGTCACATACATACACCCACACACATATACACATGGCTGAACATTCACTTATACAATTACTCTGCCAATGTGCAAAGAAAAAGAGAACAATACAACAATAGCCATTATTGGTTATTGATCATCTCTTGACTACATCCTGCCTTGCATCTGTCTGATCTGTACATTGCATCTGTCGGATCAATCACTGTTTATACCTTGGATTGGTGCTGAGATTTCAGGTGCAGCTCGTAAAGAAAATTGTTTCATTTATTGTCTGGATGAAATCCAATATCTGATTCAAAAACTAAGTGAGGAGATCACGGTGTGTCATCATAGAAAAGACAGGAGTGCAATGAAATCTTACAATTCTCTCTCAACTGAGAAACAATTGATAATATCAATAATATATATATATTTTTAAACTAAACTAAATCTATATTTTTGATGGAATCCTATTATTCACCAGATGCAAGAATGAGAAACCATGCCTCTTGCATCAGGTGAAATTCTATTTCAGATTCAACACAAATATACTGTACAGTATTTCAAACGGAACCTACAGAGTGTTTTGTATTTCTGTATTTTTGAGTTACTTTATTACAAAATCTGACATTACATTTGGGTTTACAATTATTTTTTACTGTAGTTATTTTACTTAAACATCACCACCTATCAGGAGTGCTGGGCAGGGCACATTTTTACATGCCTTCAGATATGACATTTGTTATGTCTACGTAATCATTCATCGACAAGCTAACTAGCAGCAGGCTAAATAAGTAAACCAAAACATTCCCTTGTATTTAGAGTAAATATTTGAGTTTTCATTTACCCCATTTGAATTATCTAGCTTACTTTAAGAAAAATGCCGAAGATAGTCTCACAAAGTGCTGTTTGTTCAGACATCCGAGATTGAGAGGAATATGATGGAGAAAAGCCTCTTCATTATTATTGTTTGTGTGGGCAAATGGTATTGGTTCTCGGTGAGTAGCTAGCTAACTATTTAGCAGCTATCCAACTAGCTAGCAAAGTTGGCTAGCTAGCTCACGCTCATATTCAAGCATTCATAAACAACGTTTAATCAATGTGTGTAGTAGCATTATGTGTAGAAATGTCTGTATTTTGTCTGTAATCAATAATAAATTGGCAGAGAGCTAGCTAGCTAGCTAGCTTTAAACACACTAACGTCCTGGGCCCGGTTTCCCAATAGCAATGTAATTTAGGATTATGAGTGGTTGTTACGAATCCCTTTTGGCCCGACAGTCTAGGGGGGATGGTAGTGAGACCCGTAACATAACTCATGTAAATTATAATAGTGACAAAGTAAAAGTGAACGAAATAACCACGACAACCGAAATAATACCGTCAAACTCAGGGTTTATTATAAACACACGGTAATGGGGGGGGGGAGCAGGAAAAGGGGCTGAGCTGGACCCAAGGAAAGAAACAAATATGCAAAAACACCCCTAAGCTAGACTAGCCTATTTCAACAACAGCTAACTAACTAACCAAAAATACAGTGGGTGGTCCGCCCAGTTCTAACTAGTGTGTTTTAACAAAGTTTACCTACGTGTAGTGTATGCCCATGGGCGACTTGTCTTGGTTTCCCCTTTTCCCACCAGCAAACACCATAAGCAAAAACAATACTCACAGGAGATGACAAAGTGATTTGGAGGTGCTTAAACAAAAGAAGAGGTTAATTAATACACAAAGAGAGAGATCTACATACATGGCATTTACAAAGAGATTGTGCTACTGAAATCTATCAAGAGCAGAGATCT
Source organism: Oncorhynchus clarkii lewisi (assembly GCF_045791955.1). Taxonomy (NCBI): domain Eukaryota; kingdom Metazoa; phylum Chordata; class Actinopteri; order Salmoniformes; family Salmonidae; genus Oncorhynchus; species Oncorhynchus clarkii. Next base: position 37,667,695 of record NC_092156.1, read on the forward strand.
ACCAACATGGCATTACAAAGATTGAGCTCTCCTGAAATCTACCAAGAACAGCTATCTACCAACATGGCATTACAAAGATTGAGCTCTCCTGAAATCTACCAAGAACAGCTATCTACCAACATGGCATTACAAAGATTGAGCTCTCCTGAAATCTACCAAGAACAGCTATCTACCAACATGGCATTACAAAGATTGAGCTCTTGAACAAACAAATGATGGGGTTTTTAAACCATGGGGAAGGAACTGTGATAGGGTAGGAAACAGGAGGAGGTGTGTCTTCTGATTGATGGGTTGATTGTTGACTGATTGGGGAGTGATGATTTTCACCTGTGAGGGGAGAAGGAGAGAAAAGAAACACACAGGATACACACAGACACAGGATACCTGTATCCGTAACAGTGGTTTAACAATGCATTTTTCTTACAACGGCTGAAGATATGACACACATTTTCCAAAACACCATGCATAGAAAATGTTTGCACTTCTTTGAGGTGTCGTGTCTTTACTATCATTAACTGAAGACTGATAGTTTTAACAAAGATTCTCTGTAATGAGTTATTTCGCGACTAGACTGATCAATCATGTAACCGTAATTACTAGGAAGTCGGGGCACCAAGGAAAAATATTCAGATTACAAAGTTATAATTTCCTAAAATAACTTTTCAGATATTTATTCTGGTCATTTAGTCTTCGAATCAATGAATTATTTACTTTACCTCACGTTAGTCTCATTCCAAACGTTGTAAATTGTTGGTTATCTGCACGAACCCAGTCTTCACTATGAGTCCTCCATACATCAATTGTCTTAAATCATTTATTTATTACTAACTAAGCAATTCACAGATATGCATAAACAAACAAACAAACAAGGTAAATGTGGTTACATGAAATGATAGGAGAATGTGCCCTAGTAGGCTAAACCGGCATGGCGGCTTGTTAGACAAAAGGGGAAGTGGGGGTCGACTAAGAAGTCACTACAGAGTGATAATTATAACAATAGAAATGCTAATCCTTTGCACATGAACGCTCAATCATTCGGGAACAATTGCAATCAATATATATATTTACGCTCAGTGTGTCGTCTTGATCGCTGGTGAAAAGTTCATTTATTTTGTAGAATTGTCCGTCTCTCTCCCCCTCTCTCTCTCTGTTGTGGTTAGAGGGGATTGTTCAGAGTGACATTCGTTATGGAATGGATGTTTCGGCGGTTGTCGTTCTTCACGTTCAATGATACCGAATTCCTAGCTGCAGACTAGTAATTAACATCAAGGACTTGTTCTTATTTGGTCGGTATCGATAGTCTAAGAGTTTAACCACGTGGTATGGTTAAAAGATTCAACAATAGTCTACAACCTTTGTCCTCCTAATGGAGAACAACATGGTCTGCAACCTTTAGCCATCTCGTAATTGAGGTAAGCTCGGTCTGCTGATCGAAAACCCGAGTGGGGTTTTTATTTGGAAGGGCCGAAGAGGGCTGTCCCAGGATGTCTGACCCTAACTGGGCTCAGGGGCGGTCCTCTGATTTAGTTCAAATCAAAAGGGAATTGTATTTTACTTCATTAAACAGTCCAAAATCATATTACACAATTATACAAACAGTATCATACTCACTCATTCATCTAATACAACAATTAGATGTAAACCTCATATCTGAGGCTATTAAATAAACAGCGTTATGGTAATGTTGCCACACCGTCTTCCATGAGCTTCCCCAAGTTGTGACAAACGGACCAGTTCGTAGCTGGATTCTTCACCGATCTTTTATACTTCCTCCGGAACATGAAATTTGTTCGTACCTCAAGTTCTGTGAGGTGGAAGGATTTCCTTTGTCCTCTATGAAAATGTACTCTCTCTCTACTATGTGGCCATGTGGCAGGGTCTTCTCAGGAATTTACGACCTCTGACCACAGCAGCCTATTTGAAGGAGGCAAGGGGGAGACAGGGAGAGGGGGATGGGGTTGCTATACCCAAAGAGGCCAACATGACATACCCCCCCTGGTGGTTTGGATCTTGTTTGTCCTGCAAGTTACAAATCAACATAAAATCATGAACACGTGATGTCCTGTTTGTAGATCATTGTTGCAGTCCCTTCTGGTGGTTGAACTTGGTAGGCTTCTCTGAAAGCGGAGCAGTCCACCACAAGGATGGCAGTTGATGTCCGGTTGGTGATCGCCGTTGCAGTCCTTTCTAGTGATGTACCTTGGTAGGTTCCCTGGAAGCTGCAAAGTACCCCAGGGAGGGCCAGGGGATGTTCTAGTTGGTGATCGCCGTTGCCCTCAGTGCCGAACAGAACCATATACCTTCCGTCTCTCTGAAAAGTTAGTTAAACAATGGACATATTTAATTAATCTGGCCCGGGGTACACCGGGCTATGGTCCTTCCTATGACGTACAGTATATAAACCCAGGATTGCTGATGTTATGTTTTGGCCATGGAGAGGCTTTGAAGCCATAATGGTAATACTCAGGAACAAACTCTTCCATATGAATGAATGGAATTCTACAGTATTTCATTTAAAGTTTCAAGGACAAAATTACATGTATTCAAGTATTTTGTATTGTACTGGGGACAGTAACTTTCAAAAAACGATACTTTAAGGAAAATGTTTTTATATGTTTTATTGTTTTTATGTTTAGTTCACATCATTTAAAAGTATGCATTAAAGTGTCTGTTAGAATAAATGTGACAAAAACAAATGTATACATTAATAAATGCATTTCTATAGCTTCCAAAATATATTTCTTAAATTTTGGGGGAGTGCCATGATGGAGGTGCAGTGGCTTCAACACAGCACCCCCTGTCTGTCATCTAGTGTTTACATAAATCATTGGGCCCGTCATGTTATCGGGCGAAAGCGGAGAGGGAGGAGTACCCTTCTCAAATCAACCAGTAATCTGCCCTGCTTGGCCTGTTGTTATCAAGGCAGCATGGTGCATCGCCCATAAAATAAATGTTTTCATTTTCAAACAAGTTTTCGTTGGGAAGGCAGATAAAGCGTTTTTATCAAAAGCAATCACTTTTGCATTTGAAAACACAGAATCATACTCAAAAAACAGTTTCACTCTTTGTGTCTGTGTGTGTGTGCGTGTTAGAGAATTAACTTTGTTTAATTTAATCTCCAGCCTTGATGTCTATGCAAGTCATTTACCCAACCCTGAAGTGATTATGTTGCTGGCTGGATGAACAGGTGCTCAGATACAATGTAGATGATTATACATTGTCTGTTTAATTTTCTTCAGAGAGAAATTGCTGACTCATATGCCCAGATTGCTAAAGTGATTGAGAAGCAGTTGGAAAGAAAGAGGATGAGCAAGAAGAGGCTACAAGAGCTGGTGAGGATTCCAATCCCACTTCTGCCAAGTGATTGAGGATTTCAGACACAGTTGCTCAGTGTACACACCAACAGAAAACTGTATTCTGTGTTGGTCATACACGTCAAGGTTATACATGTAACATTTCAACCTTCAACTAGTTCCAAACGTCAATTTCTGGTGAAGGTGCTGCTCTGTTTGAAACATTTGATGGACTCTTGCCAGAGGCCTCTTGCCTCTTGCCAGAATAGCAGAGTAGCTAGCTTTTGACTGACCCAAACATCTGTCTGTCTCTACGGTGAGCAATAGCACCTGGAGCATCCCTCCTGAGATAGACATGGATTCTCCTGCAAATGTTTGTTAATCCTGTGAGGTTATTAAAGCTCACTAGATGCTTCTCCATCGATCAAATGTTGCATGTTGTTAAGGACCCTGTGGCTCTGGTCTTGTATGAAAGCAGCATTGAAGAATATAAAGTTCACTGCACAAAGACTCCAGGTGGTGCATGTTAATGTATGCTGTGCAGTAGACATTTTAATATTAATTTAAACTATGCAAGAGAAATTGCGGATTTGGGAGATGATGCGTCAGGTGAACATACAAGACATTTGTGACATTGACAGGCACCACTGAATTTTACCACACTGATAGATTAATTCAGAACGCTATAAAAGGTTTTCATGATGTATCTTACTGATGCTGTACAATAAGACAACTGACATCAGTCTGCAAGTGGTTTCCAAACATGTCTATTTAATGAGCACAAGGCAAATACAACCAACCATAATCCCCAGACAGGATTATACCAAGAGGACGGCATGAATTTTAAGTACCCTCTCTCTGCATGAGGGGAAACAACCCTTGTTGAGCAGCCTATTGTTAATGGAAAAGGTTATCCCTACTCCAGCTGGGTTGGACTGGGACTCTTTTAAAAAGCAATGAGGATGTGACGCTCAGGAAGCCAGTCATGCACAGATAATGAGAGCTGAGGAGGGCGGCTTCTCATTGTAAGTCTGAAACTCGGATGGATCAAGTCTAAATTACTACTCTACACCAGCAATGGTGTATTAATAAGGACTTTATACATTTAATCAATCTTATGTTTTTGATTAATCCCTGAAACCACTTCAGATTGTCTGGCTGTGTAAACTAATGCAGTAGGATAGGACTCATAGAAAAATAATTGCTTCAGGGTTATCCAGAGTTTGTATGGATAAAGGAAATTCACAAGTCACCTCACCCAATTAATGTGGAAAGTTGATTGTTTAAGAGAATATTGCTTTTGAAAACAGACCTTATCCACTATTTACAGAACAGCCACAGGTTTAGTCATAGATTGTATTGTGTGCCAATTTACAGTACATAGTTACAGTACATGCATTAACTTACAATAGGCTTATAAAAGTATCCCCAAAGTAGAAAAACCAACAATGTTATAGTACATGCGATTATGATTGACAAAATAATAAAACATATATTGCCAGATTTATAAACTTTATTTTGCAAACATGTGCATTTAGATTTTTTTGTTCAGTAATTTATGGGATTGGAGTGTTCAGGTAGCAGCCTGTTTCCATCATTGGTAGGATGTTTTCAAAGAGGAAATATGAGTTTCTACACATGGTAAGACTTGAAGTGGCAGAAACAGATGAAGAATTTACAGAACTGGATTGCCACCTGGTGGTGTAAAGAAGTACATCCATCCCTGTAATATATATATATATATATATATATATATATATATATATATATATATATATATATATATATATATATATATATATATATATATGTTGTACCTTTATTTAACTAGGCAAGTCCGTTAAGAACAAATTCTTATTTTCAATGATGGCCTAGGAACAGTGGGTTAACTGCCTTGTTCAGGGGCAGAATGACAGATGTTAAACTTGTCAGCTCAGGGATTCAATCTTGCAACCTTTCGGTTACTAGTCCAACGCTCTAACACTCTAACCACTAGGCTACCTGCTACCCCAATATGAGCAATGTGTAGATCAGTATTTAACATGGAACCAAACTACAGTAACATTGTTTTATCCTCAGCCAAAATGTTAAGTACATTTAGCAGCATATTTGTACTGTAGGGCTATACCCTTCTTGTCTCCATATATCTACCAGCAGCAGACATCTCCTAAGCATATCCCAAATTATTAAACATTATTCATAGAACGAAAGCAGTCTGGGCAATTCCATGTTGACAAAGTGACACTGAGACTCCAGTTTTTCACTTTAAAATGTTTGTCAAACAAAAAACAATCATTGCAAATTTAAAGCATACAACTAACTACAAAAAAAGAAATGTCCCTTTTTCAGGACCCTGTCTTTCAAAGATAATTAGTAAAAATCCAAATAACTTCACATATCTTCATTGTAAAGGGTTTAAACACTGTTTCCCATGCTTGTTCAATGAACCATAAACAATTAATGAACATGCACCTGTGGAACGGTCGTTAAGACACTAACAGCTTACAAACGGTAGGCAATTAAGGTCACAGTTATGAAAACTGAGGAGGCCTTTCTACTGACTTTGAAAAACACCTAAAGAAAGATGCCCAGGGTCCCTGCTCATCTGCGTGAATGTGTCTTAGGCATGCTGCAAGGAGGCATGAGGACTGCAGATGTGGCCAGGGCAATAAATTGCAATGTCTGTACTGTGAGACGCCTAAGACAGTGCTACAGGGAGACAGGACGAACAGCTGATCGTCCTCGCAGTGGCAGACCAAGTGTAATAACACCTACACCAGGAACGCACAATCTCTCCATAAGTGCTCAGACTGTCTGCAATAGGCTGAGAGAGGCTGGACTGAGGGCTTGTAGGCCTGTTGTAAGGCAGGTCCTCACCAGACATCACCGGCAACAACATTACCTATGGGCACAAACCCATCATCGCTGGACAAGACAGGACTGGCATAATGTGCTCTTCACTGACGAGTTGCGGTTTTGTTTCACCAGGGGTGACGCTCAGATTCGCGTTTATCGTCCAAGGAGTGAGCGTTACACCGAGGCCTGTACTCTGGAGCGGGATCGATTTGGAGGTGGAGGGTCCATCATGGTCTGGGGCGGTGTGTCACAGCATCATCGGATGGAGCTTGTTGTCATTGCAGGCAATCTCAACTCTGTGTGTTACAGGGAAGACATCCTCCTCCCTCATGTGGTACACTTCCTGCAGGCTCATCCTCACATGACCTTCCAGCATGACAATGCCACTAGCCATACTGCTCATTCTGTGTATGATTTCCTGAAATACAGGAATGTCAGTATTCTGCCATCGCCAACGAAGAGCCCGGATCTCAATCCCATTGAGCACGTTCGGGACCTGTTAGATCGAAGGGTGAGGGCTAGGGCTATTCCCCCCAGAAATGTCCGGAAACTTGCAGGTGCCTTGGTGGAAGAGTGGTATAACATCTCACAGCAAGAACTGGCAAATCTGGTGCAGTCCATGAGGAGGAGATGCACTGCAGTACTTAATGCAGCTGGTGGCCACACCAGATTTTGACTGTTACTTTTGATTTTGACCCCCCCTTTTTTCAGGGACACATTATTCAATTTCTGTTAGTCACCTGTCTGTGAAACTTGTTCAGTTTATGTCTCAGTTGTTGAATCTTGATATGTTTATACAAATATTTACACATGTCAAGCTTATTTTTTTGATGAGTTTATATGCACAAGAACTACTTTTAACAATTTCCACTGAAAATTGTACAAAAACACATTTACTTGAAGAACAGTGCAAATGCTCAGTTTGGTAAGATGATGAAGGTTTGTGCTGTTTGTGCTGTCATTCTGTTACCAACCTTAGAGTTGTATGTTTTGTTTAACTTTTATTTGTTTACATTTTATTATAATTATTTTATTTTGTACAAATATGTGAAATAACTCAGTGCTGCCTAGAATAGATAAATATCCCAGCAAATATGTGAGTCCAAGAACTGTCAGCTGTGTAAGGAAGAACAGGAGTATGTTGAAATAAGAACTGTGTGGTGTTCAATACTGACAAGCTGTCATTCCCGACTTAATGGGGTATGTTAAATTGATCTGTTTTTATAGAACATGGGCTTGCCGAGGGGAGGAGAATGCATTATTGTCACCTTATAGCCACCCCAGCTGTAGTCACCAAGCTGGACATCCAAATTAGGTCATTACGATTGAATTACATTCTACATTTTGGAGACTTGTTTTACCGTTATGCTTTTATGTTCTGTAATTGTTTAATTAATGGATTGTCTTTGTGGGGTTTTACTATCCTACGGTGTTGTTACCTGTGGCAGTTGATGATACTTTGATACTAATGATGATCCTACGTTTCTTTACAACTGCTCAGCCGCATGTAATTCAATGTAAGATTTTTATCTCACAATTCCCCTTGGTGGCAGCATTAAGTCAAAGTTGTGTTCTGGATATTGATGAGCCTGTTCAAGGTTGAGCTGAAATTCTCACTCAGTTTAGTTTGCGTTTAGTGTTCAAAGTGTCATCCAACCAAATAACTATACTGTACATTGGAAAAATAGTTGCAGAGTCTTTGCAATGAAGTAAAACAAAATATAATTATATCGGAATAGAAAACTCTACACATTATGAAAGAACATCAGGGCTAACCAACAGTGTTGTCAATCCTAAATGTCAGGAAAAAATGTTTTGCAGCAATCGGTACTCAGCAGGATTTCCTATTTACGTACCCATAATTGGCATGCCTACAAATTCCAAACACAAGTACGTTTTAAACTACATTTAAGCTTGAATGTGCACTAATTTGTCTTGATTAGAGTTGCAAAAATATGGTAACTTTCCCAAAATTCATGGTTTTTCCAAAAATCCCGGTTAGAAGATTCCCGGAATCAGGAGGGAAAAGAAGGAAATTCAAAACCTCCAACCAGGATCTCTGGAAAACCTAGGAATTTTGGGAAAATTACTGGAGTTTTGCAACCTTATTCTTGTTTGCTTGGGTAAAAGCACCCGGGCCTTTTTAAGTAACTTTCCCAATTCTCTGCATAAACAAGTAAAGAGGAAACATCATTTTTGGATCTGCGTATTCAATTTAAGCAAATGTTTTTTGCATCGCTTCTAAACTGCTTCATAAGACAATGTGTACTTGGAGATGATTCATAATTCTACACAATCTGATGATATGAAAATCACAAGGTTTCATACACTATAGGTTGCTTTTTTACAGTATATAGAGTTATAGTGTGGTTTTGGTGATAGTTCTGTCTAATGGCCACTAGCACTACTATAACACCATTACCTCTATGACCATTTCAATCAGTAATTCTCTGCTCTGCTGACTTTCATGCGTTTGTTATTTACTTTCTCTCCCTCCATTATTCTCCTCATCCCTGGGGAAGATCAGCTCTTATTCTATCTATCCTGCATTACAGGAAATAGTCATATCATCTATGTGGAGCGATGCTGCAGTGTATTAGTTGTGGGGATGATACTTCAGAGAAATCTGACACGACGTCCTTTTGCCATTATTGGCATGCATTGCATATCAGCACCAGGGAATATAGACGAGATTACATCTAGGCTACACTGCATGACCTACAGGTTGAATATCAGATCAATTCAACAGGGACTTGTGAAGTGGGTTAGGCAATTTATATAATGGCTTTTAAACTGTGAAGAAAATACTGAAATCATGCCATAGTGTTAAATTGATGTACATTGATGTGTGACTGAACCAAATGTATCCAGTTCAGGTGTATGTGAGTCCTGCAGTTTTCCACTTTGTGTTCAAATGATTACGATTGGAGAAAACAGGTCAATTGAGATACAGTATATTTGGAGTGTCAATCAGAATCATCTTTATTCACCAGGTATATTTACACATACCCAGAATTTGGCTTGGTGATATTTAGAGACAGAAAACAGACAGCAAAGTTTAAACAAAGTTCACATACATTATATACAACTAGGTAGAGTGAGCATAAAGCTATAAGAGAATGAGCAGATATACAAATATACAGTTGGTATACGGTTGATATACAGTGGATGTACCAATTTACAGTATCAGTATAAATATATGCAATTGAAGTCAGAAGTTTACATTAGATTTGGTGGGCTGCCCTCTCTAGGCAGGTTTGTTGTGGTGCCATATTCTTTCCAAGTTTTAATAAAGGATTTAATGGTGCTCCGTGGAATGTTCAAAGTATTGGATATTTTTTATAACCCCACCCTGACCTGTACTTCTCCACAACTTTGTCCCTGGCCTGTTTGGAGAGCTCCTTGGTCTTAATGGTGTAGCTTGCTTGGTGGTGCCCCTTTCTTAGTGGTGTTGCAGACTCTGGGGCCTTTCAGAACAGGTGTATACAGTTGAAGTTGGAAGTTTACCTACACTTATGTTGGAGTCATTAAAACTTGTTTTTCAACCACTCCACAAATTTCTTGTTAACAAACTATAGTTTTGTCAAGTCGGTTAGGACATCTACTTTGTGCATGACACAAGTCATTTTTCCAACAATTAGTCACAGAGAGATTGGCGCAGTGGTCTAAGGCACTGCATCTCCGTGCTAGAGATCTCACTACAGACCCTGGTACAATTCCATGCTATTTCACAAGTGGCTGTGATTGGGAGTCCCATAGGGTGGTGCATAATTGGCCCAGTTTCATCTGCATTAGGGTTTGGCAGGGGTAGGCTGTCATGGTAAATAATAATTTGTTCTTAACTGACTTGCCTAGTAAAATAAAAAATCTATTGTTGTTGGTGTCCCACCCTTCTTCCAATTTCAGTGATATGATTTGCTGACACAAGTTCTGGATAACTTTTCATTGAATCTGCAAACTGTCCATTTCTTTCAGCAAATTATTCAGCTGTAATTTCATGTCCAGTTTGGAGATTCAGTGAAAAGTTACAGTGCCTTCAGACAGTGTTCACACCCTTTAACTTTTTTGTCACTGGCCCACGCACAATACCCCATACTGTCAAAGTGGAATTATGTTTTTAGACATATTAATTACAAATGAAAAGCTGAAATGTCTTGAGTGAATAAGTATTTAACCCCTTTAATGGCAAGCCTAAGTAAGTCCAGGAGTAAAAATGTGCTTTACAAGTCACAAAAAAAGTTGCATGGACTCTGTGTGCAATAATAGTGTTAAGCATACTTTTGAATGACTACCTCATCTCTGTACACCACACATAAATGATCTGTAAGGTCCCTCAGTCGAGCAGTGAATTTCACACAGATTCTACCACAAACACCAGGGAGGTTTTCCAATGCTTCGCAAACAAGGGCACCTATTGGTAGATAAAATTGTTTTTAAAAGCAGGCAATGAATATCCCTTTGAGCATGGTGAAGTTATTAATTACGCTTTGGATGATGTATGAATACACCCAGTCATTACAAAAGATAAAGGCATCCTTCCTAACTCAGTTGCCGGAGAGGAAGGAAACCGCTCAGGGATTTCACCATGAGGCCAATGGTGACTTTAAAACAGTCACAGAGTTTAGTGGCTGTGATAGTAGAAAACTAAGGAGCAACAACATTTATACTGAACAAAAATATAAACACAACATGTAAAGTGTTGGTCCCATGATTCAGTGTAACATGATTCATCATTCCATTCAATGTAATAATGTGACAGAGGTTGGTAAATGACATAAAACCCTGTAATATCATCTGGAATAAATACTTAAGAAGCATGTCATAACATACAGTGGCTTGCGAAAGTATTCACCCCCTTGGCCTTTTTCCTATTTTGTTGCCTTACAACCTGGAATTAAAATAGATTTTCTGGGGGTTTGTATCATTTGATTTACACAACATGCCTAGCACTTTGAAGATGCAACATATTTTTTTATTGTGAAACAAACAAGAAATAAGACAAAAAAACAGAAAACATGAGCATGCATAACTATTCAACCCCCCAAAGTCAATACTTTATAGAGCCACCTTTTGTAGCAATTACAGCTGCAAGTCTCTTGGAGTATGTCTATATAAGCTTGGCACATCTAGCCACTGGGATTTTTCCCCATTCTTCAAGGCAAAACTGCTCCAGCTCCTTCAAGTTGGATGGGTTCCGCTGGTGTACAGCAATCTTTAAGTTATAACACACATTCTCAATTGGATTGAGGTCTGGGTTTCGACTAGGCAACTCCAAGACATTTAAATGTTTCCCCATGAACAACTCAAGTGTTGCTTTAGCAGTATGCTTAGGGTCATTGTCCTGCTGGAAGGTGAACCTCCGTCCCAGTCTCAAATCTCTGAAAGACTGAAACAGGTTTCCACCAAGAATTTCCCTGTATTTAGCACGATCCATCATTCCTTCAATCCTGACCAGTTTCCCAGTCCCTGCTGATGATGCTGCCACCACGATGCTTCACTGTGGGGATGCTGTTCTCGGGGTGATGAGAGGTGTTGGGTTTAGGCCAAACATAGCATTTACCTTGATGGCCAAAAAGCTCAATTTTAGCCTCATCTGACCAGAGTACCTTCTTCCATATGTTTGGGGAGTCTCCCACATGCCTGTTTGCGAACACAAACGTGTTTTCTTAATTTTTTCTACAAGCAATGGCTTTTTTCTGTCCACTCTTCCGTAAAGTAATCATCACGCTTCAGAATTTGGGAAATGCTAGAGTAGGCCAACTCATATTCTGTTCTTCTGAAATACATTTTCTTCATACAATGTTTCCTTAGACCTGCCTAAATCAAATTATGGATTCATTGTGATAGTGTATACTCAACTGATTTATTAGACTTTTTAAAATGTCCAAAGGCGTGCATCAGATGCTTGTATGCAGCTTGTATGCGTGGAGGCGAAACATGTTTAGGTTAATTAAAGGTCAAGTACCGTGAGACTGGAAGACTTTTGCATGACAATAGGTAAAGACCTAAACTGGGATATGCTTAACACCCTGGCAGCCCTACAATCTAAGCTAGATGCCCTCAATCTCACACAAATCATCAAGGAACCCACCAGGTACTACCCTAAATCTGTAAACAAGGGCACCCTCATAGACGTTATCCTGACCAACTGGCCCTCCAAATACACCTCCATTGTCTTCAATCAGGATCTCAGCGATCACTGCCTCATTGTCTGTATCCGCTACGGGCCCGCAGTCAAACGACCACCCCTCATCACGGTCAAACGCTCCCTAAAACACTTCTGTGAGCAGGCCTTTCTAATCGACCTGGCCCGGGTATCCTGGAAGGATATTGACCTAATCCCGTCAGTTGAGGATGCCTGGTCATTCTTTAAAAGTAACTTCATCACCATCTTAGATAAGCATGCTCTGTTCAAAACATGCAGAACTAAGAACAGAAATAGCCCTTGGTTCACTCCAGACCTGACTGCCCTCGACCAGCACAAAAACATCCTGTGGCGGACTGCAATAGCATCGAATAGTCCCCGCGATATGCAACTGTTCAGGCAGAAATTTGCTTCCTGTAGCTTTAACTCCAAAAAGTTATGGGACACTGTAAAGTCCACAGAGAACAAGAGCACCTCCTCCCAGCTGCCCACTGCACTGAGGCTAGGTAACACGGTCACCACTGATAAATCCAGGATAATCAAAACTTCAACAAGCATTTCTCGACGGATGGCCATGCCTTCCTCCTGGCCACTCCAATCTCGGCCAACAGCTACTCGCCCAAGCCTCCCCAGCTTCTCCTTTACCCAAATCCAGATAGCAGATGTTCTGAAAGAGCTGCAAAACCTGGACCCGTACAAATCAGCTGGTCTTGACAATCTGGACCCTCTATTTCTGAAACTATCAGCCGCCATTGTCGCAACCCCTATTACCAGCCTGTTCAACCTCTCTTTCATATCGTCTGAGATCCCCAAGGATTGGAAAGCTGCCACAGTCATCCCCCTCTTCAAAGGGGGAGACACCCTGGACCCAAACTGTTAAAGACCTATATCCATCCTGCCCTGCCTATCTAAGGTCTTCGAAAGCCTAGTCAACAAACAGATCACTGACCATCTCGAATCCCACCGTACCTTCTCCGCTGTGCAATCTGGTTTCCGAGCCGGTCACGGGTGCACCTCAGCCACGCTCAAGGTACTAAACAATATCATAACCACCATCGATAAAAGACAGTACTGTGCAGCCGTCTTCATTGACCTGGCCAAGGCTTTCGACTCTGTCAATCACCATATTCTTATCGGCAGACTCAGTAGCCTCGGTTTTTCTAATGACTGCCTTGCCTGGTTCACCAACTACTTTACAGACAGAGTTCAGTGTGTCAAATCGGAGGGCATGTTGTCCGGTCCTCTGGCAGTCTCTATGGGGGTGTCACAGGGTTCAATTCTCGGGCCGACTCTTTTATCTGTATATATCAATGATGTTGCTCTTGCTGCGGGCAATACCCTGATCCACCTCTACGCAGACGACACCATTCTGTATACTTCTGGCCCTTCCGTGGACACTGTGCTATCTAACCTCCAAACGAGCTTCAATGCCATACAACACTCCTTCCGTGGCCTCCAACTGCTCTTAAACGCTAGTAAAACCAAATGCATGCTTTTCAGCCGTTCGCTGCCTGCACCCGCACGCCCAACTAGCATCACAATCCTGGATGGTTCTGACATAGAATATGTGGACATCTATAAGTACCTAGGTGTCTGGCTAGACTGTAAATTCTCCTTCCAGGCTCATATCAAACATCTCCAATCTAAAATCAAATCTAGAGTCGGCTTTCTATTCCGCAACAAAGCCTCCTTCACTCACGCCGCCAAACTTACCCTAGTAAAACTGACTATCCTACCAATCCTTGACTTCGGCGATGTCATCTACAAAATAGCTTCCAATATTCTACTCAGGAAACTGGATGCAGTTTATCACAGTGCCATCCGTTTTGTTACTAAAGCACCTTATACCACCCACCACTGCGACTTGTATGCTCTAGTCGGCTGGTCCTCGCTACATATTCGTCGCCAGACCCACTGGCTCCAGGTCATCTACAAGTCCATGCTAGGTAAAGCTCCGCCTTATCTCAGTTCACTGGTCACGATGGCAACCCCCACCCGTAGCACGCGCTCCAGCAGGTGTATCTCACTGATCATCCCTAAAGCCAACACCTCATTTGGCCACCTTTCCTTCCAGTTCTCTGCTGCCTGTGACTGGAACGAATTGCAAAAATCGCTGAAGTTGGAGACTTTTATCTCCCTCACCAACTTTAAACATCTGCTATCTGAGCAGCTAACCAATCGCTGCAGCTGTACATAGTCCATTGGTAAATAGCCCACCCAATTTACCTACCTCATCCCCATACTGTTTTAATTTATTTACTTTTCTGCACATTTGCACACCAGTATCTCTACCTGCACATGACCATCTGATAATTTATCACTCCAGTGTTAATCTGCTAAATTGTAATTATTCGCCTACCTCCTCATGCCTTTTGCACACAATGTATATAGACTCTTTTTTTATTTTTTCTACTGTGTTATTGACTTGTTTATTGTTTACTCCATGTGTAACTCTGTGTTATCTTGGCCAGGTCGCAGTTGTAAATGAGAACTTGTTCTCAACTAGCCTACCTGGTTAAATAAAGGTGAAATAAAATAAAATAAATAAACAATAACCGGCTGACAGAATTTCATGACCGCCACAGCCCTAGGACAATGAGCACTCAGATGACCTTCCCTGAGACAGTTTCTGACAGTTTGTAGCATTGTGTTGTGTGCCAAAAGGCACATATTAGAGTGTTATTTTATTGTCCCCAGCACAAGGTGCACCTGTGTAATGACCATGCTGTTTAATCAGCTTCTTGATATGCCACACCTGTCAAGTGGATAAATGGATGGATTATCTTGACAAAGGAGAAATGCTCACTAACAGGGATGTAAACAAATATGTGCACACAATTTGAAAAAATAAGCTTTTTGTGGATATGGAATATTTCTGGGATCTTTTATTTCAGCTCATGGGACAACATGGGACAACCACTTTATATGTTGCGTTTATATTTTTGTTCAGTGTATACTACAATTATCGTGTACCACCCATATAGTAAAACACAATAAGTGAACGTAATAATTTTCAGTAGAGATGTCCTTCGCGTTGGCAGGTGATTGAGAGGACAGGAACAGTGGGGTTCTCTCTCATGATGCCCTGTGGAAATAATGGCTCACTGATGTGGTTAATACAGACGGGCACCAGTCTGCTGCCTCAGTGACAAATGGCCATTTCAGATGGTGGAGCCGTCCGGGTCTGAGCGCATCCCAATCAAGCGAGAAGGGCACCTTGTTGTGATACACAATTAATCCTCTCATTACTTGTGTGATCAGGCCTGCCCCACTGAGGGGCCACACATTATGATCTGATTAGAGAGCAGTAATTGGGGGAAGGGATCACATGCTCCTTTTGTTTCAATGGGAGGCTGAGTTCCTGGTTAACACTATTACACACTATCTATCAGAACAGTGAGTCTTAGGAAACAGACATGTACACTCGGTCTGTTACATGGTACAAATTAATATATATCATGCTGTTGCAGTAAAATAGGATTAATTAATGTTGATTAGTTTTAGAATAGGCCTACATAGAATGTATAGAATAGGCATTCCTAGAGTAGGCTACTTTGTCTGAATAGGAAAATGTATTAGTATGGCTATATGAAAATGAAGGGAAGAATTGCAGTCAAAGACAACTGCTGTTGTTGCATGCAGTATGTGCACTGTACTGTATTTTGACAGTTATTCTGTCTGTCTCCATATATTTTGCCCTTAATGCAAGCACATTTATCATGTCTCTTGTCAAGTATAATTAATATTTTTATGACGTGTGTAGGTATATAAAACAACAAATAATTATGGAAATCAAAACATTATGCGCTTCCATTTCTAAACTGCCATGAATATGTCATATCAAAAGATAAGAAAGCCTTTGAGAAAAAAAACAGAGATTCGACAGATCCAACGAATATGACTGTCAGACATGGCAGATGTCTCTACAAGTCCCAACAGACCATTTACTCTTCATTGATTTACACCCTAAGTTCAAAAGGGATTTCTGTTATAAGAAGATGAGTATCATGTAATTGCTTATATTGAGTATGTTTCTGGCACTAAGTTAACCCCTCAGCCCTCATGAATAGTCCAATGTGATGCGAGGTTTCCCTGATATTACAAATAAGGCATTTTCTCTACTCACAACTAAATGAAGGCATCGAATAGCTTGTTTGCCATGTCTTATGATATTTGGCTCGCTGCTGAGGTCCCCATACTCCTATGAAACCTGCCTTCCAGCACCCCAGAACATTGACTGAGCTACAGCTCATGGGAGGTTTGGATGGGGGACTGGATGTCCACAACACCATCAATTATCTGCCCATGTAATTAATTAGCCTGCAGTGGATTCTCTACGCCATAAAATAACTCTGAAATTAAATTTGAATGCCTGTCTGCTGCATCCCTGCCTCCTGATTGTGTTCACTCTGCAGAACAGATAAGTTAACCAAATAAATAATCATCTTTAAAAGTGAGCACAGGCCAACTGCAAAACACTGAGTAAACAATAGCCTACTAGGCCTTCAACTGTATAAAAACAACAACTGATTCAAATGATCATTTGCTAGTAGTTTTTAAATCTAGCAACCTTTAAACATTTGGTCAGATTTCTGAGCTAAGTTGCTTCTATGTATCTGAGTGAAACTGCCAATGAAACAAAAAACATCAGAGAGGAAGCTTTGCTCGGATCCCTTGCGTAAGCAAACTGTTTATTTTGAAGTAAATAGACTTGCAAGTTTTGGATTACAAGTTGAAGTGGCAGGCCTTTTGTGCTTTCCATTGAGGAGCATTTGTGTGGAAGTGATACTTCCTGACATTGGGCCCACATGAACTAAGTTATGTGAAATGGACCTCATCAGCACCAATCATATCAGCTCCTCTGAGACAGTGGGAATGCAAGCTCTGCCAGCAACCTAGTTGGGCTCTTAAAGAGACAAAGGCACATTTTGTTTAGGAAAAACATTAAGAGACCGTACGCTAATAAGGTGCCCTTATTATTAATTCATAAAGCCTTTATAACAGCTATATAATACATACCATTTGACATAAGCTGTCAAGTCATTTTAAATAATTATGAATAACAACATAAGATGTTATAAAACTAGTTATAAGGGGTTTTATAGATGTTCATCCTGTTGTCCTATAATCTAATGTCAACTGTTTTTAATAACAATTGCAATTACACAGTCTGCATGACAATTTATGTCATATGTTATTACATGCTACATAAGAATCGACATACCAAATTATATTACAGGGTGTTATGTAATTTACCAACTTCTGTGTCACATTATTATATTGAATGGAATAATGGACATCGTAACCATGTCATATGCCATTATAGAGTGTGCGCAGACACCTGACAGTGCATTCATTTGAGGTGTTATAAAACAGTTATGAATGTGCTTATACCACAGGACGAGTTGAGATTATTATAACAATTGACCATTCAAAGGATATTTTTTTTAAATAAAAACATGGGAAAATGGGAGCACAGATGTCCGTGTAAAAAAATCCTAAGTACAAGACAAACTGAGTTGTACAAATTAGACCACGTCCATATAGAAAAAAGGACACAATATAATACCAAAGATGTTAAAACATAATGGAAGCAAATATAATTTCACAACAAAATCAAAGTTGCAGGGACACAACAGGATTTGTGACAGCTGTGAAAAAAGGAAGATGAGCAGGCTACAGCAACAGCTATAAAAGAAATAGGTAGTTATTCAGGTAAATAGCTAGCTAACTAAGTAGATGATGGTGCACTTGCAACATGCATATCTCCAAGAACAGAGGTGGAGAGACCTGCTCTTCACAATCCAAAGCATGTGCCTCTAGCTAGCCAGCCATTCAGTGAAAAGATACAGTGCCTTCAGACCAGTGTTCACACCCTTTAACTTTTTTTTTGTCACTGGCCTACGCACAATACCCCATAATGTCAAAGTGGAATTATGTTTTTAGACATTTTGACAAATTAAAAGCTGAAATGTCTTGAGTGAATAAGTATTTAACCCCTTTAATGGCAAGCCTAAGTAAGTCCAGGAGTAAAAAGGTGCTTTACAAGTCACAAAAAAAGTTGCATGGACTCTGTGTGTTAAGCATAACTTTGAATGACTACCTCATCTCTGTACACCACACATAAATGATTTGTAAGGTCCCTCAGTCGAGCAGTGAATTTCACACAGATTCTACCACAAACACTAGGGAGGTTTTCCAATGCTTCGCAAACAAGGGCACCTATTGGTAGATACAATTGTTTTTAAAAGCAGGCATTGAATATCAATTTGAGCATGGTGAAGTTATTAATTACGCTTTGGGTGGTGTATGAATACACCCAGTCATTACAAAAGATACAGGTATCCTTCCTAACTCAGTTGCCGGAGAAGAAGGAAACCTCTCAGGGATTTCACCATGAGACCAATTGTCACGGCTGTTGAAGGATGAGGACCAAGGTGCAGCATGGTGAGCGTACATTTGACTTTATTTAAGAAATGACGCCGACAAAACAATAACAATACAAAACAAACCGTGAAGCTTAAGGCTATGTGCCATCAAACAAAGTTAACTTCCCACAAACACAGGTGGGAAAAAGGGTACCTAAGTATGGTTCCCAATCAGAGACAACGATAGACAGCTGTCCCTGATTGAGAACCACACCCGGCCAAAACATAGAAATAGAAAATCATAGAAACACAAAACATAGGTGGCCCACCCCAACTCACGCCCTGACCAAACCAAAATAGAGACATAAAAATGATCTCTAAGGTCAGGGTGTGACACTAATGGTGACTTTAAAACAGTCAGAGTTTAGTGGCTGTCATAGTAGAAAACAAAGTATGTCTATATAAGCTTGGCACATCTAGCCACTGGGATTTTTCCCCATTCTTCAAGGCAAAACTGCTCCAGCTCCTTCAATTTGGATGGGTTCCGCTGGTGTACATCAATCTTTAAGTTATAACACACATTCTCAATTGGATTGAGGTCTGGGTTTTGACTAGGCAACTCCCCTTAAACAACTCAAGTGTTGCTTTAGCAGTGTGCTTAGGGTCATTGTCCTGCTGGAAGGTGAACCTCCGTCCCAGTCTCAAATCTCTGGAAGACTGAAACATGTTTCCCCCAATAATTTCCCTGTATTTAGCATGATCCATCATTCCTTCAATTCTAACCAGTTTTCCAGTCCCTGCTGATGATGCTGCCACCACCATGCTTCACTGTGGGGATGGTGTTTTTGGGGTGATAAGAGGAGTTGGCTTTAGGCCAGACCTAGCGTTTTCCTTGATGACCAAAAAGCTCAATTTTAGTCTCATCTGACCAGAGTACCTTCTTCCATATGTTTGGGGAGTCTCCCACATGACTTTGGGCGAACACAAACGTGTTTGCTTATTTTTTTCTTTAAGCAATGGCTTTTTTTCTGTCCACTCTTCCATAAAGCCCAGCTCTGTGGAGTTTACGGATTAAAGTAATCCTAGATACTCCAATCTCCGCTGTGGAGCTTTGCAGCTCCTTCAGGGTTATCCTTTATCTCTTTGTTGCCTCTCTGATTAATGACCTCCTTGCCTGGTCTCCGTGAGATTTGGTGGGTTGCCCTCTCTTGGCAGGGTTGTTGTGGTGCCATGTTCTTTGCAAGTTTCAATAAAGGATTTAATGGTGCTCCGTGGGATGTTCAAAGTTTTAGATTTTTTTTTATAACCCGACCCTGACCTGTACTTCTCCACAACTTTGTCCCTGGCCTGTTTGAAGAGCTCCTTGGTGTTCATGGTTCCGCTTGCTTGGTGGTGCCCCTTTCTTAGTTGTGTTGCAGACTCTGGGGCCTTTCAGAACAGGTGTATATACCCGTTGAAGTTGGAAGTTTACATACACTTAGGTTGAAGTCATTAAATCTTGTTTTTCAACCACTCCACAAATTTCTTGCTAACAAACTATAGTTTTGTCAAGTCGGTTAGGGCATCTACTTTGTGTCCAGACAAACAAATTCACGCCAAAATCCGATGTTCAGTGCCAAAATGACAAGCACCATTGTGGTTGTCTATAGTGTGGTTTCTAGCAGTTTTTAGTGGGTTCTTGAGCCTATGTGGAGTGTTGATTCTGCTTTCTTCATGAGTTTGAATGGTTTAAGCAGCAAAATATTATGACCTCATTCCTGAAAGCTACGAGTCTTAGGAACACGTGCGTGCCTTCCGTGTTCCTTCTGATGCTCACAAGGACTCCTAAGAAGGGTGTGTGATAAAAAAAAATGCACCTCATGACTGAGGGAAATTAATTCATTACTTTGAATAAGCTTTTAATAGTTGTTTAAATAAAATGTAAAAAATGTGAGTGAGCGTTGTGCCTTTTCCTTTTTAATGATTATCTAATTTTCGGGTTGAACCTCGACTCACATTGGTTGAGCGCCCTCCACTTCTTTCCTAGTTACTTTTAGCAACATTTCATTTTAAGCTTTGCACACTCTTGGCATTCTCTTAACCAGCTTCACCTGGAATGCTTTTCTAACAGTCTTGAAGGAGTTCCCACACATGCTGAGCACTTGTGGCTGCTTTTCCTTCACTCTGCAAGCCCAGCTCATCCCAAACACGCTCAATTGGGCTGACGTCGGGTGATTGTGGAGGCCAGGTCATCTGATGCAGCACTCCATCACTCTCCTTCTTGGATGAAATAACTCTTACAGAGCCTGGAGGTGTGTTTGTTCATTAGTGATAGTCCCACTAAGAGCAAACCAGATGGGAGGGCGTATCGATGCAGAATTCTGTTGTAGCCATGCTAGTTAAGTGTGCCTTGAATGCTAAATAAATCAGTGACAGTGTCACCAGCAAAGCACCCCCACACCGTCACACCTCCTCCTTCATGCTTCACGGTGGGAACCGCAAATGCGGAGATCATCCGTTCACCTACTCTGTGTCTCACAAAGACACGGCGGTTGGAACCAAAAATCTCACATTTGGACTCATCAGACCAAAATGACAGATTTCCACCGGTCTAATGTCCATTGCCCGTGTTTCTTGGACCAAGCAAGTCTCTTCTTATTATTGGTGTCCTTTAGTAGTGGTTTCTTTGCAGTAATTTGACCATTAAGGCCTGATTCACGCAGTCTGAGATGTGTCTGTTACTTGAACTATGTGAAGCATTTATTTAGGCTGCAATCTGAGGTGCAGTTCTGAGGCTGCAGAGGTAACTCTTGGTCTTTCTTTCCTGTGACGATCCTCATGAGAGCCAGTTTCATCATTGCACTTGATGGTTTTTGTGACTGCACTTGAAGAAACTTTCAAAGTTCTTAATGTTCCGGATTGACTGACCTTCATGTCTTAAAGTAATGATGGACTGTTGTTTCTCTTTGCTTATTTGAGCTGTTCTTGTCAAAATATGTACTTGGTCTTTTACCAAATAGGGCTATCTTCTGTATACCACTCCTACCTTGTCACAACACAACTGATTGTCTCAAATGCATTAAGATGGAAATTCCACAAATGAACTTTTAACAAGGCACACCTGTTAATTGAAATGCATTCCAGCGTGTGCAAAGCTGTCATCAAGGCAAAGGGTGGTTACTTTGAAGAATATATGATTCCATCTGTGTTATTTAATAGTTTTGATGTCTTCACTATTATTCTACAATGTACGAAATAGTAAAAATAAAGAAAAACCCTTGAATGAGTAGGTGTGTCCAAACTTTTGACTGGTACTGTACATAGTAAGACAAAACACCAGATAATAAATAAGTGTTTCTGTCCATAAAGTACAAGTATACACCTAACCACACAGTACATGTATACACCTAACCTTGCAGTACATGTATACACCTAACCACACAGTACATGTATACACCTAACCTTGCAGTACATGTATACACCTAACCACACAGTACATGTATACACCTAACCATACAGTACATGTATACACCTAACCTTACAGTACATGTATACACCTAACCATACAGTACATGTATACACCTAACCATACAGTACATGTATACACCTAACCTTACAGTACATGTATACACCTAACCATACAGTACATGTATACGAAGCTATGAATCACCATATTTATGCAGTACAGTGCGTAGTATAAATCTAGTTCCTCAGTGCCCTGCCGGGAAACTCTGATGGTTGGCATTTAGGCTGTTCTACCCTTTGTGGGAAAACGTAATAAGGGACAGCGCTGTCTGCAGTTTCATATTGAAGGCCACAATTATTTCATTCTTTCTGACGTGTTATTGAAATCTCAGATTGTGACTGACATTCATCGATCTGGCTGTATTGAAAAGCAGCAATATCCCTCGCCTACGCTGTTACATGACATTACCTGTTTTTTCTTCTTCTTGAAGTTTCAGCTAATAACAGCATTCTGTCCCCTGCCCCAGACTGTCCCTGTGGCACACTATGTTGGATCACAAAAAAGAGGATATGTGTTAACTACAGTAACTTAAAAACAAAAGGAAAGTGTCCCCAGCCCCACCAAGTCTATAGTCTAAAGTGGAAACAAGGCCCCATTTTATTAAGAAAGCTGTTCTATCACACCCTGATCACACACCTGTCTTGTTGATTGTCTCCACCCCCCCATCCAGGTGTCACCCATATTCCCCATTATCCCTTGTAAATGTATACCTGTGTTCTATTTGCCAGTTCATTTTGTTTCATCAAGCCTACCAGCGTTTTCCTCTCTGTTCCTGTCTCGCAATTGTTCCTGTTTTCTGGGTTTTGACCTTTTCTGCCTAACCTGACCCTGAGCCTGCCTGCCACTGTCACGTACTGTACTTAGTTCCTTTTTTATGTCTCTATTTTAGTTTGGTCAGGGCGTGAGTTGGGGTGGGCATTCTATGTGTTGTTCTATGTTTTTGTATTACTGTGTTTGGCCTGGTATGGTTCCCAATCAGAGGCAGCTGTTTATCGTTGTCTCTGATTGAGAACCATACTTAGGCAGCCTGTTTTCCCACTCTGATTTGTGGGTAGTTGTTTTCTGTCTTTGTATCAGTTACCAGACGAAACTGTTTCGGTTGTTCTTTTTGTTTACTTTGTATTGTAGTGTTTAGTTCAGTTTTAAAAAATGACGAACACTTACCACGCTGCATATTGGGGGTACCACAGGGTTCAATTCTTTGACCGACTCTCTTCTCTGTTTACATCAATGATGTCGCTCTTGCTGCTGGTGAGTCTCTGATCCACCTCTACGCAGGTGACACCATTCTGTATACTTCTGGCCCTTCTTTGTGCACCCTCCAGACGAGCTTGAATGCCATACAACTCTCCTTCCGTGGCCTCCAATTGCTCTTAAATACAAGTAAAACTAAATGCATGCTCTTCAACTGATCCCTGCCTGCACCTGTCCGCCCGTCCAACATCACTACTCTCATCACTATTCTGGACGGTTCTGACTTAGAATATGTGGACAACTACAAATACCTAGGTGTCTGGTTAGACTGTAAACTCTCCTTCCAGACTCACATCTCTCACATCTCACATCTCCAATCCAAAGTTAAATCTAGAATTGGCTTCCTATTTCGCAACAAAGCCTCCTTCACTCATGCTGCCAAACATACCCTTGTAAAACTGACCATCCTACCGATCCTCGACTTCGGCGACATCATTTACAAAATAGCCTTCGATACCCTGCTCAATAAATTGGATGCAGTCTATCACAGTGCCATCCGTTTTGTCACCAAAGCCCCATATACTACCCACCACTGCGACCTGTATGCTCTCGTTGGCTGGCCCTCGCTTCATACTCGTCGCCAAACCCACTGGCTCCAGGTCATCTACAAGACCCTCCTAGGTAAAGTCCCCCCTCATCTCACCTCGCTGGTCACCATAGCAGCACCCACCTGTAGCACGCACTCCAGCAGGTATATCTCTCGGGTCACCCCCAAAACCAATTCTTACTTTGGCCGCCTCTCCTTCCAGTTCTCTGCTGCCAATGACTGCAAGGAACTGCAAAAATCTCTGAAACTGGAAACACTTATCCCCCTCACTAGCTTTAAGCTTTATTTTTATTTATTTATTTTTTTACTTGCTATATTGTATTTACTTCGCCACCATGGCCTTTTTTGCCTTTACCTCCCTTATCTCACCTCATTTGCTCACATTGTATATAGACTTATTTTTCTACTGTATTATTGACTGTATGTTTGTTTTACTCCATGTGTAACTAACTCTAAGTTGTTGTACCTGTCGAACTGCTTTGCTTTATCTTGACCAGGTCGCAATTGTAAATGAGAACTTGTTCTCAACTTGCCTACCTGGTTAAATAAAGGTGAAATAGAAAAATAAATATTGGTCCGATCCTTCCTACTCCTCCTCAGAAGAGGAGGAAAACCGTGACAGCCGTCCTGTACTTTTGCCCCACCTGTCTGGATTACTGACCCCTGCATGCCCTCTGCTCGTCTTTTGCCTGTCCCTGTTGGATTAATACATTGTTACTTTAACGTTGTCTGCATCTAGGTCTTAACTGAAACGTGATGTGTTCAACCATATGAAATGCTAACGCATAATTAGCATATTGCATTGCTGGCACAGGGAGAACTACCAAAGTAGTATCTGTATAGATGTCTAGTTTGGTACTAGAATTTCCATAAAGACAGCAATGACCATGAACTCATGGCAATCAAAAATAATAGTAAAAAAAAATGATTTATACATTTATCAACGTTTTGGATAAATATTGGACTTTGAATATTACCTGAATGGGTCTGCATTACTGATGAATTATAATGTGATATTTTCAGTATTTTTCAAATGTTGCTTTTACAGCTTATGTGCTGTTTTGCTAAAAGCCTGGTTTGTGGACCTCCTGAGTGGCGCAGCGCTCTAAGGCACTGCATCGCTGTGCTTGAGACATCACTACAAACCCAGGTTTGATCCCCGGCTGTGTCACAACCGGCCGTGACCGTCAGTTGAATGGTGTTTCCTCTGACTCATTGGCGCAGCTGATTTGCAGCGATGACCATAATTGAAATTGGGAGTAAAAAGGGGGTACATTTTTTTTAAATAAGCTTGGTTTGTACTTAAACAGGTAATTGTACAAATGTATGCCATTGCCATTAGATGTGACCAAACACAGTACAGGCATATTATACTGTATGTTCCCTGACAATGACAGGTTAATAGAGAAGGGAACCAGGCAGCTGCTAGTGGAGCCTAGCTGAGTGCTGCTGATCAGGATGAGGGTATGATTGGATGAGATGGTTCTCCTAATGGATGTGAAAACATGATCTGCCTCAATATCTACTGTGCAGACATGATCATTGAATGATGCAACAATATTAGACAGAAAATCTATTTTTACAATGGTATATGAATAGGGAAAAAAGAAGTAACTCACTGTGGGAGGGCTTTATCCCTTTAACTGCACATTAAAGAAACAACCTGATTTAACACATTAGACTGTATAAACATCAATTTACAAATTACATCTATTACACCCCAGCTACTCTGGGGCTTGGAAGATAGCAGTTAGTGTTGGATTGACAATTACTCACGCTATTTGACACATTAGGATGAGAAATTGTTGGGACCAATACAGTTAGATTAACTGTATTTTTGATGCACCAAGTAACAATCTCGAAAGCCTCCATCAATTTAACTCCTGAGAGAGAGAGAGTTAGTTTCTCAGTCTTAGCTGTTGTTTTATTCAATGATATACTCAAATGTTATACGATAACCCTCATAATGACTAGACGTGCTTTGTGTCGTCTTACCACTTGCCTCGCTCAAACCTTCAAAAGGAACCTTGTTTTTGGTCTCTCGCCCTCAGGGCTATATTGAACTTTGTGATAAATGAGTGCCATAATTTCTCCTTGTACCTTTTTCTTTTCAAATGCATTTTCTTTCCCTGGGCAGACATGTAGCCTGAATGACCTCAGCGCAGGAACTATATCTGCTCAGTGCACTTTACACCTGATAGAGCATGCTCAGAAGTCCACCTCTCACTGCTCCGACCCGAAGGCCTTTTGTTTCTCTCACTGTGTCAGGCCTTTCAACAGAACAGAGGTCCAGGGCACTGCTGTGGGTGCACTATGACCCTAAACACCAGCAAAGGATTTGTTACACATTTCTATAATGCGAACAAATGTGAATAAATATTTTATAAATAATAATGTTATAGATTAATTGTAATTCTTAGAAAATGTAGACATGTTTATAAATGTTCATAAATACTGAAACACACAATATGCAATTATTACATTGTACATTATTTAGAAATAATTTATTCATGCTTATTCATGACAGTTATTATTACATTTTACCAAGGTTTTTTTTGGCCAGGTTTTTTGTTTCACGTTGTGATTATTTTCACACACATCCCAAAAAAATCCTTATGGAGAACTTTTCATGTGCATCTCATTTGATTTATCTCCTGTGTTCAGACATAATCATTTAACATATTCATTAAATTGCCCTATTATATTGCTCTTTTAAATCTCAAAATAGTTTGCAGACCAATAAATGTAAAACAAATATAAACACGTTAAAGAAAAAGTTGTATTTACTTTTTTTTGTGTGATTGTAAGACACATCACTCAATTAAATTGGGTTGTTTTTCCTTTTCTTATTTTCGGTTTCTTTTGATTTTCAAGGATATCGGAACATGATATATATTTTTTCCTTTTCCCTGTCTCTCCTCTAAATAATATTTTCCTCATTTCTGATATCTAAAGGGAAAGCATTTTTGAGAGGACGCGCCACAACCTAATGAATTCCACCTGGTCTTTCTTTATCTGCTGGGCAATATACGTTTGAGAGCTGTGTTTTAATTTGTATTGAATAAACAATATGGGATTGTATATACAATAACGCTATAATTATACCCGCGGGTTGTATTTCCTCAAAGGAAATTAAGCGGGCATGGCATCCTAAATCCCAAAATGCAATGGAAATGACTTCCAGATTTTACTGCATCTCAGGGTTCATGGTCTCGGACCATGCTGCACAGTTTTCTCAAAGGTTTCGCATCACCCTCGGCAGATTTATTCTAACCTCTCATAGGGGCACAGAGAGGTTGGATGGAAAACTGTAAAAACACAATACCATATAGCCTTGAATTTGCATACGCAGTGTAAAAATGGCTCTTTAGATCTCATTGAGGCAGCTGACCCTATCAGGCTGTGGAGCACGTCAAGGCGTGGCAGTCGTCTCAGGATTGTGAGGTCAACTGTTAGTCTTGGCATACATGTGATGACCACAGCGAATGTGGCTTTCTCTGCCCAAGGGTTCAGAGCATATTTAGTGGTTTGTTTTAGCTGTCCCATCCCTCCCACTAAAGCTCTCTGGATTTTCTGAGCTATACCCCCTCAGAATATACTGTATTCTGGTGATGAAAATGATGTTTTCATGTGATGTGGTGCTCTTTTGTTTGAATAACATAGGATAACGTTAGAGTTAGCTAACACTTTATTTTAGAGAATGGTTGTATCCCTATCACAGGACATATGTGGCTGCAGAATCCCACCCTTTTCACTATGCTCAAATATGCTGAAGCTTGTCCAAGAACTTTTCCATTTGAAATGACTGAGGAGACATTTTTGAGGCCAAGCTGCTGTTGTCCAAGCGAATTGTGTCAACAGAAAGATAATAAGTTATGGGCGCAATCCAGAGAAACCAAATTCCCAAGTGATTTTATACTCCTACTCATCCCCTATAAAACCACAATCCACCATTGTAGAAGGGAGGGAACTTTGACTGTTTGAGCTAAGCAACAGGGGTAAGGGAGGGTGACAGAGCAACACGAGTCCTTTTTAGACAATATAATTAATTTACGGGCTAATTTTTGTTCTCCTGATTTGCTCTACTAAATGAGAACACACCTCTAATGCAGTAATACAATGCCAAATAATTTCTCAAACAATTATAATTTGCCAGTAATTTGTGTGATTTTCTTTCACACAGTTACTGTTGGTTCTTGCCCTTACTGTTGGTTCTTGCCCTAGACTTTGTTTTATTTTTTTCTACTGTATTATTGACTGTGTGTTTTGTTCATTCCATGTGTAACTCTGTGTTGTTGTATGTGTCGAACTGCTATGCTTTATCTTGGCCAGGTCGCAGTTGCAAATGAGAACTTGTTCTCAACTAGCCTACCTGGTTAAATAAAGGTGAAATAAACAATAAATAAAAAACTGTTGTACATGGTTCCTGCCACAAGGGGTAGATGTGGTCATGTCATTGAGCTAGCAAGCCTCCCCTAGCATAGGCCCCCTCTGTCAATAACTGTCTTTCACCAAACATTTTAGGTTGCAACAAAATACTTATTCAAAGTGTAATATTCAGGATTTGTAGATCACTGTGTTGAATGTACCTCTCATTGTTATGGTGTATATGCCCCTATAAACTGCATTACACCCAGACAGGATTTCTATCTCTTCTTATATAAATCTCATCCTTTATGAGCCTATAAGTGGGAAATAATGTCTGAATATTTGGCCCTGCAAATACACCACAGATAAGCCAACCAGTCTGACAGCATTTGCATGTGAAAGAATGATATTACCACAAAGAGCCGTCAAGGGGGAATGGGGAATCCTTATCAGCTTTCATGGATATTAGTATGTTAATAAAATGGGCTCATTAATGAGTGTCGCCATTTTATTTTTGTACTCAGTATTGACAGAGTAAAGAAAAGGCGCAGACAGGGTGCTACCTCTGTACAATAGGTTGTCCATCTGTCAGCTAGTGAAGCCATCTCATAGTGACCTTGCCTTCAGTCTTTTTGAAGTGTTCATCATATTTATAACAGGCCATTCAGCAGACACTTTCATCCAAAGTGACTTACAGTCACACATGTCTACATTTCACATATGGGTGGTGCTGGGAATCAAACCAACAATTCTGCCATTGCCAGCGCTATGCACTACCAACTGAGCTACAGAGGACCACATTTGAGAGTGAAGCTGCAGGGGTTCTTCTCAGACTTAAAGAACATATTCCCTGATACAGTATATATAGTCTTATGTTAAAATAATCCCTTTAGCAGCAGTTGGACTTCAATCATCAACCCATATATTGTACATAGATCACCCCTATAGAGCGGCCTGCAGGGAAAAGTTACTGCAGTTACGCTACCGCTCCCTTCTAATCAGTATAATGTATGAAGTGAAAAGTTTTAGATCATATGAACAGGCTCATTTAAATACAAAAGCTTTGGCCACATACATGATCTATGTCTGCCCTCTCCTGATGCCACGCGCATACAATTATGAAACATTATGAATTACCATTTGCATGCGTCCTGTAGACATAAATATTACAGGAAAGAGCCTAGTGCTATGAGAATAACTCAGACTCATACTCCAAATTTAACGGGGACGTGGTGTGATGGCTTTTTACAAAGGTGTTTTATGCAAAGCTCTTGTCACATCTTCCTGAGTACGCATTTCAAGTTGTCAGTTTACAGAGGTGTTGGGTTCTCCCCTGCTATTTATTGGACCAAGTAACCTGTGACCTGTCAAAGAGTTCAGCCACACGTCTATATTGTAAATAACGAATGCTAAAGCTGACACCAGACATGGATTTGCTATTTATCATACTTCACTTTAGATATTTGGGGAAAAGATGGGTTTATTTTTAAGGGAATGAGATGGAATAGAATGATGTGTCTATGTGATGTACATGCTTCGCCAAACTTTCTGTAGAAAGTATCAAAGTTTCTGTAGAATTTCTGTAGATAGTACCCCTGCGAGGAGGTCCAATACGGCCCGTGGGTGGTTTGAGTAAAAGTAAAAGTATAATAATACTCAATATACTTTAAAATTACTGAAACCAAATCAAAACTGTGTAGAAACGATAATGGACCTACATTCATACAGTTTCTTGACTGTGTCTATATCAAGGCACAAGGCGAGACTCAAACGCAGACACAGGAGGCAGATGCTTGGTGTCTTACAATGTTTATTAATCCAAATGGGTAGGCAAGAGAATGGTCGTGGACAGGCAAAAAAGTCAAAACCAGATCAGAGTCCAGGAGGTACAAAGTGACAGATAGGCTCGTGGTCTAGGCAGGCAGAATGCTCAGGCAGGTGGGTACAAAGAAACAGGCATGGGTCAAAACCGGGAGGACTAGAAAAAGGAGAATGCAAAAAGCAGGAGAACAGGAAAACTGCTGGTTGACTTGGAAACATACAAGACAAACTGGCACAGAGAGACAGGAAACACAGAGATAAATACACTGGGGAAAATAAGCGACACCTGGAGGGGGTGGAGAAGATAACAGGAACAGGAGAAACAGATCAGGACGTGACAGTCCAGCTTGCTAATAATCACAGAAATGAAAGCTAGACAGCCAGTGAGCATCAAAAATCCCCAAAACGATGCACTTTTTGACGGCAAGGCGATATGATACTGTACATTTTCAGTGCGGCCCCACAAACCTCGTTGAAGACCGAATGCAGCCACCGGGGCAAAATTAGTTTGACACCCCTGATTTGAGGCCTTTGCTTCCTTCACAGTACTGGAATTGTAATCAAAACATGCCTGTTTATATATATTTTAAACAAAGATACAAATGGCACATTTAACATGAAGTGACAAACGTGCAGGACCTGGACAACGGGCATTTCTTGGTTATGGATATGAATAGGCTAATAATACTGTCATCAAGGGTTTTACATTTAGGAGGATGCAAAAAGACCACTGCATACTCATTTACATATTTGTTACTGTGCCAGCTAATTGATAAAAGCTTATGAAAGCATGCACTTTCTCATTAGAAGGGATTTAATTTACTAAATGTTTTTTCTCCATTTCACCCCGTCTCTATGATAACAGGATTAGCTTGGGAGTTAAGACCATTAGGGAATACCTTTGACGTGAGCATTGGGCTTCTACTGTTGTCTCTGAAAATATGTCCATTCAACTATTCACACAAACAGTATATGTTTCAGTAATCACTGAACAGTTAAATTGCCATATAATGTATTTTTTTTCTTCTCAGGAATTTAGCTGCAATACAGCCTTAGTGGTTCCCACTACAGGTGCTCCCAATAAAGTCATCATAAGATTTCATTGATCTGTGGTGACCTTCCATTAAGTTTAACAGCAGCAGATGAAAATTGAAGAGCATCACTGACGATGCATTTCATTATTAGTTTTAAAGTGCCGTAGTCCCAAAGGAAGGAAAATCCACTGCCAGAATCATGACTGCGCTTTCAAAACGTCAATTTCCAGGACGTTGAGACAAGGGTGATGTGAACACTTAGATCTTTTTAATCACACTGTACAGTGGGTCTAACCTTCACAGCCATTAGAAAGTGCCACAGAGCATCCATGGATCCTCAGAGACTCCCACATTTCCTCAAATTCTCCTCCAAGTAGGAGGACTATTCTTCCATTTACTGTGGAAAATGTAGTACTTTTAAATGAAGGGAGACATAGTTTCAGAATATGTCAGAGCCCATTGAGAGTTGCGCATGTTTCCCTCTCTTCTCATCGTATCGGTTTCAAGCAGTGTTTGTACATTAGAGGAGACTATGCCAGTGGGCTCACAAATGCCCCAGATGTGCTAGTTTTTGTCTTAGGGATTTTGGCATTGTGTCAGCATCAGTCATTACAGTATGTGTTAAGATGAAGATGTACCAATGTGTGAGCACCTGGAGGCATGTGTCAGAGCTGGTCTGTGATACACTGCAGTGCTCGCACGCTCACCCAAAATATCACATCATCAGATATGCTAACCATGGCTTCCTAGATCCAACATAAAAATGTGTGGCTGTTACTATGGCATGCAAGACCATTGTAGGCCTAAGTTGCTTTAGAACATCCGTAATTAAACCATGTTGAGTTGACAGTAGACATGCATCAGATGTGGGACACACTGTATAGTATGTCATTTCCATTGACCAGTCACAATTTGCAGCAAATACAGTGGGTATAAAAAGTCACCACCCCATTTCGAAATGTTTACCTTTTGTTGCCTTACAGCCTGAAATGAAAACACATTAGACTTTTCACGGCTTTATTTACACACAGTAACCCACAATATCCAAGTGGAATAAAAAAAGAACAAAAAACTACAATTAATTAAAAAGAAAACAGTAAAATGCCCCCCTTAGAATTACAATTGCAAACTTGCTGAGGTATAACTAACCACCTTCCAGATCACAAATCAAGCTAATTGGCTTCCATCGGTGATCAATTGTAGTGACTTTGATTAATTCAGAATTAAAACAGTTGTTCATACAGGACTCCACTGCTTAGTAGTGCAATTCAAAGCAAAGAATCCACAACGGGCAGAAAGGTACTTTCAAAAGATCTACGAGATAAAGTTGTGGAAAGGCACAAGTCAGGGAATGGATATAAAAAGATTTCAAAGGCCTTGTCTATCCCTCGAAGCACAGTTAAGACCATTATTAAGAAGTGGAAGCGCATGGCACCACCCAGACCCTGTATAGATCAGGCCGTCCCTCCAAACTGGATGACCGGTCAAGGAGGACACTGATCAGAGAGGCAACCAAGAAGCCAATGGCGACTTTGAAGGAGCTTCAGAACTTTATGTCAAAGACTGGTCAATGTGTGCATGTGACCACAAGCTCTCCACAAATCTGGCCTCTATGGGAGGGTGGCAGGAAAAAAAACACTCCTCAAAAAAAGCCACATCAAGTCTCGTTTGAGCTTTGCCAAATAGCACATTGTAGATTCCGATGCCAAGTGGCAAAAGGTGCTCTGGTCAGATGAGACCTTTTTGGCCTGAACGCAAAACGATATGTCTGGCGAAAACCCAATACATCTTTCCACCCAAAGAACACCATATGCCTACAGTACAGCACGGCGGTGGCAGCATCCTACAGTGGGGGTGTTTCTCTTCAGCAGGGACTGGAGCACTTGTCAGGATAGAAGGGAAACTGGACGGTGCAAAATACCGACAGATTCTTGAGGAGAACCTGCAGCCCTCTGCCAGGAAGTTGAAAATGCGAAGATGGTTCACGTTTCAACATGACATTGACCCAAAGCACACCTTCAGAGCAACCGTACAGTGGCTGAAGGACAAGAAGGAGAATGTCCTTCAGTGGCCTAGTCAGAGCCCTGACCTAAATCACATCGAGAATCTGTGGAATGACTTGAAGAGTGCAGTCCATGAGCGGTCACCGTGCAATTTGACCGAGCTTGAACAATTCTGCAAGGAAGAATGGGAAAATATTGCACAGTCTAGGTGTGCAAAGTTAGTAGAGACTTATTCAAACAGACTCATGGCTGTATTTCAATCAAAAGGTGGTTCCACCAAGTATTAACTCAGGGTGGTGTTCACATAACCAAATAGAGTATTTTACTGTTTAAATTGTAATTCCTTTTCAGAGTAAAAAAAAAAAAATCACTTGGATATTATGGATTACTGTGTGTAAATAAAGCTGGGAAAAGTCTGATTTTATGTGTTTTCATTTCAGGCTGTAAGGCAACAAAAGGGGTACATTTTGAAAGGGGGTGGTAACTTTCTATACCCATCGTAGCAATGTCACATTCAACATGTGCTTTAGAAAAACATGATTATATTTAGTCAAAGTCTTGCTTTAAATGGAAACTAAAACATAGCATTTAATTTCATAGCATTTCCAACTCAGTCTACATAGAAGTAATTAGAGTCTGTGCCAAAATCTGTCTGTGCTATATCCCTGTCATCAGATGTAAGAAACCACATGTAAAAAATTATGGGAATTGGACGAAAGTACAATGTTGTGCAGTCTAGGAATTTATCTGTAATTATTCATTGGAAATCATCATTATTATGATATCCAAAGTTATTATGAGTTGATTTTAGCTTCAAAGTGCTGACGTCAAATGCAGTTTTGTTCTGAAAACACTGATCAGACCATTCTTGAACTCTGACTCAGTCATGGGCTGTCTTTGATGTAGCAGTAACAGTAACATTGACTGGACGTTTCATTAACAGTTTAACAGGCTGCTAAGACTTTTATATGCATCTTTTACCATTTTTGGAATTGTATCCATCTGGCACACAATTCAATTCATGTTTTCAACGAGCCAATTGAGATTGTCAGGTCTACCCACAAGTTTATTGCCAGAATGTATTCTTTAAATTAAAAGCAGTGTGTCATTTACCTAGTGCAGAAATGTTGATGGTGCCATTCATTCTCCCTGAAAAAGCAGTGCCTGTACACTTCATTCATATTTCCAAATGGTAGGATTTTCTCAGGTTTAATGGACGACCCTCTCTCTTACTGTGTGACTTCCAAATTGAGACACTACAGCTGCAGGTAACTTCATTTAGACTCAGCTGTCAGTGAAATGTAAGGAAATATTTTTCATTCGAGGGAAAGAAAACAATTTCTTACAACCGATAGAATAGGATGACACTAAATATTTTACTCATTACTAGTCTTAACAACAACAATAAAAAAAAAAAGCTTTTAGCGTTGCAGTAATTGTATCATGTATAGTGCCGTTCTTCCTCTGTGGTCGTTGAGCGTTTTGTAGGACACTAATGGAGCCATCCCTCTGGGCCAATTACCACTGGCCTGTTTGCTGCTTTGATAGGGAACAGAGATTACAAGAGCTCTCCAGATCAATAGGCTGCTGTGTTTAGCTTCCTCTGCAGATGAGACATTAAAAATCAGAGGAAGCTTTATACTTGTCAGGTGGGTAGCATATTGTATGATGATGTGTTACATGACTGACTATTAGATAAATATACGGTCATATCTTCAGGAAAATAATGGATGCCTTTTTAATCATATTTTTCTCTGCTCACAGGACAATAGTGGGTAAAGAAATTCCAGTTTCAATAATTCTTCTCTCATCCATACTACTATGACTATTACAACATCCTACCACTTCTACTACAACATCCTACCACTGCTACTACAACATCCTACCACTGCTACTTTAACATCCTACCACTGCTACTACAACATCCTTGTTAAAAGATGGTGCCGAACAACATGGCTGACGTTTTACATTCTCCCAACCAATTGTGCAATTTAGTTATTTTTTTGCGTTTTGTGTAACTTACTTATGAACTTATTGTGTACATAATGTTGCTGCTACCGTCTCTTATGACCGAAAATAACTTCTGGACATGAGAAAAGCGTTTACTCACCACGGACTGGAATAAACTTTTTCCTTTAACGAGTCCGACAAGAAGGATATCCTGCTTTCACTGGAACAGGCCCAGATCCACGCCTTCTGCGTGAAGAAAAGACGGCGGAAAAGGGGACACAGATCTTCTGAGAACCTGGAGGCGAGTGAGCAGACTCCCAGTGCCTTCCATTCTCCTTGCTAACGTGCAATCGTTGGAAAATAAAATTGATGACCTACTATTAAGATTATCCTTCCAACAAGACATTAATAATTGTAACATCTAATGTTTCACCGAAACGTGGCTGAACGAAGAAACAAACAATATAGAGCTGGTGGGATTTTCCATGCACCGGCAGAACAGAGACGCTACCTCTGGTAAGAGGTGGGCGTGTGTGTATTTTTGTCAATAATAAATAGTGCGCAATGTCTAATATTAAAGAAGTCGCGAGGTACTGCTCGCCTGAGGTAGAGTACCTTATGAGAAGCTGTCGACCACACTCATCTGTATTATTCATAGCCGTCTATTTACCACCACAAAGTGCAGCTGGCACTAAGACCGCTCTCAACCAACTCTATAAGGCCATAAGCAAGGAAGAAAATGCTCACCCAGAAGCGACGCATCTAGTGGCCGTGGAGTTTAATGCAGGCAAACTTAAATCAGTTTTACCACATTTTTACCAGCATGTGACATATGCAACCAGGGGGAAATAAAATCCTAGACCACCTTTACTCCACACACAGAGATGTATACAAAGCTCTCCCTCACCCTCCATTTGGCAAATCTGACCATAATTATATCCTCCTGATTCCTGCTTACAAGCTAAAACCAAAGCAGGAAGTACCAGTGACTCGCTCAATACGGAAGTGGGCAGATGACGCGGATGCTGCAGTACTGGACTGTCTTGCTAGCATAGACTGGAATATGTTCCAGGATTCATCCAATGGAATTGAGGAATACACCATTAAGATTGAATCCTACTACACCGACTCTGACGATCGTCGGATGTGGCAGGGCTTGAAAACTATTATGGACTACAAAGGGAAACCCAGACGTGAGCTGCCCAGGGACGCGAGCCAACCAGACGAGCTAAATGCCTTTTATGCTTGCTTCAAGACAAGTAACACTGAAGCATGCACGAGAGCACCAGCTGACTGTGGGATAACGGTCTCGGTAGCCCATGTGAACAAAACCTTTATGCATAGGTAACAAACAAACAGCAAGTAGCAGCAGTCTACGGGGGGGGGGGGGGGGGGGTCAATGTAAATTGTCCGGTGGCGATTTTTATGAATTGTTCAGCAGTCTAATGGCTTTGGGGTAGAAGCTGTTGAGGAGCCTTTTTGGTCCTAGACTTGTCACTCTGGTACCTCTTGCCGTGCTGTAGCAGAAAAAACAGTCTATAACTTGGGTGACTGGAGTCTCTGACAATTGTATGGGATTTCCTCTGACACCACCTACTATATAGGTCCTGGATGGCAGGAAGCTTGGCCCCAGTGATGTACTGGGCCGTTCGCACTACCCTCTGTAGCGCCTTATGGTCAGATGCCGAACAGTTACCATACCAGGTGGTGATGCAACCGGTCAGTATGCTTTCGATGGTGCAGCTGTAGAACCTTTTGAGGATCTGGGGACCCATGCCAAATCGTTTCAGTCTACTGAGAGGGAAAACGTTTTGTCGTGCCCTCTTCACAACTGTCTTGGTATATTTGGACCATGATAGTTTGTTGGGGATGTGGACACCAAGGAACTTAAAACTCTCGACCCCCTGCACTTCAGCCCCGTCGATGTTAATGGGGGCCTGTTCGGCCTGCCTTTTCCTGTAGTCCACGATCAGCTCCTTTGTCTTGCTCACATTGAGGGAGAGGTTGTTGTCCTGGCACCACACTGCCAGTTCTCTGACCTCCTCCCTACAGGCTGTCTCATCGTTGTCGGTGATCAGGCTTACCACTGTTGTGTCGTCAGCAAACTTAATGATGGTATTGGAGTTGTGTTTGGCCACGCAGTCGTGAGTGAACAGGGAATACAGGAGGGGACTAAGTACAGACCCCTGTGGGGCCCCAGTGTTAAGGGTCAGTGTGGCAGATGTGTTGTTGCCTACTCTTACCACCTGGGGGCGGCCCGTCAGGAAGTCCAGGATTCAGTTGCAGAGGGAGGTGTTTAGTCCCAGAGTCCTTAGCTTAGTGATGAGCTTTGTGGGCACTATGGTGTTGAACACTGAGCTGTAGTCAATGAACAGCATTCTCACACACTTGTAAGTAAGCATTTCACTGGTTGTATTTGGCGCATGTGGCAAATAAAGTTTGAACCTACCACTGCTACTACAACAACCTACCACTGCTACTATTACACCCTACCACTGCTATACTACTAAAAGGATGATGATATATGGGTGATGGATATTCCTAGACATGTAAGTCCACTACCGACAAGACCGACTACTTTAAATTATTAAGACACTTGACACAATCCATAAGAATTTTATACCGACCCCAATATTAAACATAACCTTAAATGTATTATGACCCAAATTGGGTTTCGATGGGAATATAAATATGTTACTCGAACTCTCTACATTCTCTGCTGCCCCATAGCAAATAGTGTGTATTCAGCCAGCTATTGTAGCTGCCATGTATCTGAACAGTATGGCTGTAATGATGGGGCGGTGAGTCGGAAGCAAGTGCAGGTGAAACGTTTTAATAAAACAACAATCCCAAGAACACGACACTAACATAAGGCAGTACGCCGATACACAAGAACAATACCAACTGGTGAGTGAACATGGGAAAGGGGTGGAAATTATGAAGGTAATGGAGTCCAGGTGTGAATCATAATGATTCATAATGAATCATAATGATTCACAAGTGCAGGTAATGACCAGTCCCAGGACTGGTGGTTATTACTCTGGTGATGTCATATGCCAGAGGGGAGGAGCAAGAGTACACGTGACAGTACACCCCTCTGAAGTGCGGTTCCAGCCGCAGGATGACACCGACCAGAGGGACGACCCCAAGGAAGAGGAGCGGGTCGGTCCGGGTGGTGAAGGTGGAATCCACGGATGATGTTTGGGGTCCAGAATGTCCTCCACTGGAACCCAACACCGTTCCTCTGGGCCATAACCCTCCCAGTCCACCAGAAACTGGAGCCGACCCACATGACGTCGGGAGTCCAGTAGGGATCTAACAGCATATGCCGGGCTCCCCTCAATCTCCGGGGGGGTGTCGTGGGGGACAGCATCAGCTAGGAGTCCAGGAACAACCGGCCTGAGAAGGGTGGCATACGGTAGTGACTGGGTAATTGTAACCTGTATGTCACCTCATTGACCCTCCGGAGAACCTTGAATGGCCCCACAAACCAGGGGCTCAGTTTCTTCCTCTGGTAGAGGGCCAGACACGATCCCCAGGGGTCTCACTGCGGTGACGGTCTGCCTGCTCCTTCTGATGGCGGATGGCGCACTGGAGTCTCATGTGTGCTTTGTTCCACACCCCCTCCGCGCGCCGGAACCACTAATCTAGCCGGACAGGGCCGGCTCAAAACCCAAAACACACTGGAAGGGGCTCAACCCAGTGGAGGAGTGATGTAAAGAGTTCTGGGCGTACTCTACCAAAGGAAGGAAACGTGCCCACTCACCCTCATCTTGTTTGTCAAGTCAACCAGCGTTTTTTTTGTATTCAGCTCCTGCTTTTCCTCAGTCTCTCATTTCTCGTCCTCCTGGTTTTTAGCCTTGCCTGTCCTGACCCTGAGCCCGCCTGCCTGACCACTCTGCCTGCCCCTGAGCCTGCCTGCCGTCCTGTATCTTTGCCCCTGATGCAGACACGGTGTGCATCTGGGCCTTACCTTATCCTGATACCATAGGTCAATAGAGTTATGGCCAATTTAGCTTTCATAAATGAGCAACAGGTTGTACTATTTTCCTTTTTGTTTTGTATGAAATGTAAATAGATTGAACAGAAAATCCTGTCTATGCTATTGATTGTTATAAGCACTGTATGTTTTACCAATGTCAGAAAGACAAATTGGGCTGTTGGAGCAATCCATGAGTGAAAATATGTGTTGAAATTTGCCATTCTGGAGGCTGGTATTGTCCATTTACACAACCATACTGTAAAGTTAGTATGTACCAGCATAACATTAAAATGTTAATGTAATTTAAGTAGATACTATTAAACAAATTACATTGACTTTTGGTAGGACAACTATGGACAGTACTGTAACTGTTGATAGTCATATGTTTCATGTCCTTCGAGGTTAGTCAGTATGTCCTCAGGAAGTGTTTAAAGCATTCCAAAACACAATAAACATACATTATGGGTCTAAAAACCCCAAGCAAATGTCTTACACACACAAATGGTTACCAATTTTTTCAAGCAGGAACATTAAATACACTCCCATCTGTTTATGACTTGGGCTGTGTCTGATATTTAGAGAGAGTCAATATAAACGAGTGAGAATGTATTAGATCCCCTGCTTCAATGGCATTCAAAGTATAACAATTTAAATCAGACTTTCAACAGACTTTTTAAAGAAGACTACACTTTTTGTTTGAGTTGGCAGGTTAGATGCATCTACACTCTTTAGTTTATTGTGTGTAATGATAACCGACTGAAGTAATAGTCCAGTCCAGTCTTTTGCAAACATTGCTCTGTCATGTTAATGAAATTAATCATCCTAATTGCAATGGTTGTTGACCCTGCACAGACTTCATCCAGGCTTCCATCCAGAATTTATGAAGTTCAACTGAAGTTTCTATACTCAAATTCAAACCCTGCATTTGTGTGTGTTTGTAAGAGTTTCAGTTATCCAATTTACCAAGTTATCATCCAATATTTTCTAATGATCTTTTGCTAGCCAATGTGTTGAGCAAATGAAGTACCCTTCTTCAGTCAAACAATGCCTTGTCGATTAAATGCATTTTTCTTGCCTCGCTCCCGTCATTCCTAAACTGGAGCATACAGAGGCCATTAGGAGCTACAGTTTGCAGGCTTTCATAAACCCCTGCAGCAATGAGTCGTTTTTTGGGTTATCTTGTTTGCTTTGCTTATTATGAATAGTTTAGGGTCATGGTGGGAGGGGACAGAAGAGAAGTATGCCGTAGCTGCAGGGCAGATTTAACATCCCTAATGGAGCCTCACTGTGATTCTCCAACCATGCCACTTTCACAAATAGACAGCCTGTCCCTCTGTCTTTCAGTTCTCCAGATATCACTTCTGTTTTGAGCGAATACATTTTTTGGGTGTGTGTGTGCATGTTTTATCACTGTGTACTCTCCATTTCCTGCTTTCCTTTTCATACGAAGATCATTGACCCTGTAGAATTCCACCCAGGTTCTAGAAAGTTAAGTCAGCACTTGAGGTCGTCCTGTGTTTCACACAGGATGCTAAAGAGCACACAGCTGCTTCACTTCCTGCCAGTGTATCAGGGACAAAATAACCCTTAAGAACAATAGCTAATGTAATGCCACAGAGACATCTATATTATCTAGGGGAACTGTCCCAAAAGACTGGAGTGGCTGGAAGGTTGTATGACTTTTATTCAGAGCCTGAGAGCAGCAGAACAACAGTGGGGTTCATGAAAATGGTTACTCCCATTGACAATAACCCCATTATCTGTACACAATTAACAGCCATTCAGGCAGA
Organism: Oncorhynchus clarkii lewisi; assembly: GCF_045791955.1. NCBI lineage: Eukaryota > Metazoa > Chordata > Actinopteri > Salmoniformes > Salmonidae > Oncorhynchus > Oncorhynchus clarkii. The sequence goes on from NC_092156.1 coordinate 37,708,611, forward strand.
CTTTACAGAAAGCATGAAGATAGTGTTGGTCTATTTTTCAAATTAATTATCTTACAGTTCCATTATTTTTCCATATTCCATACAGTGCATTTGGAAAGTTTTCATATGACTTTCCCACATTTTGTTACATTACAGCCTTATTCTAAAATGGATTAAATTACATGTTTTCCTCATCAATCTACACACAATACCCCACAATAACAAAGAAAAAACAGGTTTTTAGACATTTTTGCAAAATGCAAAACCCCCAAAATAAATACTTTATTTATACCCTTTGCTATGAGACTCAAAATTTAGCTCAGGTGCATCCTGTTTCCACTGATCATCCTTGAGATGTTTCTACAACTTGTTTGGAGTCCACCTATGGTAAATTCAATTGATTGAACATGATTTAGAAAGGCATACACCTGTCTATATAAGGTCCTACAGTTAACAGTGCATGTCAGAGCAAAACCAAGCCATGAGGCCGAAGGAATTCTCCGTAGACCTGCGAGATAGGATTGTGTCAAGGCACAGATCTGGGGAAGGGTACCAAATTGTTTTTTCAGCATTGAAGATCCCCAAGAACACAGTGGCCTCCATCATTCTTAAATGGAATCATTTTGGAACGATCTTCCTAGAACTGGCCGCCCGGCCAAACTGAGCAAACGAGGGAGAAGGACCTTGGTCAGGGAAGTTACCAAAAAACCAATGGTCACTCTGACAGAGCTCCAGAGTTCCTCTGTGAAGATGGGAGAACCTTCCAGAAGGACACCCATCTCTGCAGCACTCCATCAATCAGGTCTATATGGTAGAGTGGCCAGACGGAAGCCACTCCTCAGTAAAAGGCTCATGACTGTCCACTTGGAGTTTGCCAAAAGGCACCTAAAGGACTTTCAGACCATGAGAAACAAGATTCTCTGATCTGATGAAACCAAGATTTAACTCTTTGGTCTGAATGCCAAGCGTCACATCGGAGGAAACCTGGCTCCATCCCTATGGTGAAGCATGATGGTGGCAGCATCATGCTGTGGGGATCTTTTCAGCAGCAGGGATTTGGAGACTAGTCAGGATCGAGGGAAATATGAACGGAGCAAAGTACAGAGAGATCCTTGATGAAAACCTGACCAGAGCACTCAGGAACTCTGACTGGGGCGAAGGTTCACCTTCCAAAAGAACAACAACCCTAAGCACACAGCCAAGAGTAGCTTCGGGACAAGTCTCTGAATGTCCTTGAGTGGCCCAGCCAGAGCCCGGACTTGAACCCAATCGAACATCTCTGGAGAGACCTGAAAATGGCTATGTCGCAACGCTCTCCATCCAACCTGACAGAGCTTGAGAGGATCTGCAGAGAAGAATTGGACGAACTCCCCAAATACAGGTGTGCCAAGCTTGTAGCGTCATTGGCTAGTTCAATGACGCTACCTGGCAGGTAGCCTAGTGGTTAGAACATTGGACTAGTAACCCAAAGGTTGCAAGATTGAATCCCCGAGCTGACAAGGTAAAAATCTGTTGTTCTGCCCCTGAACAAGGCAGTTAACCCACTGTTCCTAGGCCATCATTGAAAATAAGAATTTGTTCTTAACTGACTTGCCCAGTTAAATAAAGGTAGAAAAAAAAATACCCAAGAAGACTTGAGGCTGTAATGTGCTTCAACAAAGTACTGATTAAAGGGTCTGAATACTTATGCAAGTATCAGTTTTTTTAAATATATTTGCAAAAATGTCTAAAAACCTGTTTGTGCTTTGTCCCCATGGCGTATTGTGTGTAGATTGATTGGGATATTTAAAAAAAAATCAATTTGAGAATAAGGCTGTAACGTAACAAAATGTGGAAAAAGTAAAGTGGTCTGAATACTTTCCAAATGCACTGTATGGTCGGTAACCTTGTAGCATGGTCACAGTATGTTATAATTGAAGACAATAATCTGTGAAGCAGTGATTTGTATAAGGCTACTAGTCAGTGTAACTTTCTCGGAATAGGCCTAGATTTGGGCAAGTGTCAGTGTTGTATTTACAAGCTGTAGAATTGTTTGAGGCGCTAATTTCATAGTTTTAAACCACACGTGCAGAATAATAATCTGTGTGATGTGGCAGTGATATAACTGGACAGAGTTGAGGGAGGGAGGGGCCAATAGGTCACAGCTCCGGCAAACAGCATATTGATTTCTAAAGGTTTCCATGGGTCATTATTTCAGCTCTAGTCATTATCCCCAACAACTAACTTTCAGAAGGACTGTAGGGTATCAATGGGCATAGTAGTGGTGCCTGTGTACTGTACAGTTCAAGAGATTCACTTGCTTGTGAGTTGATTGTTGAATGTGATATGATACCAACTCGACTACACTTGTGAAAACCTATGATATTATATCAATTTAATTTGGATCAGATCAACTGTAGGCTTTGAATGCATTGAGAAATATACATAGCCTGATGGGTAATTTGTCTGATGGACTTTGGTGTATCAGACACAGACACCTCTAATGAGGTGAGGCTTAACATTTGATCAATACCTCTGCTTTGATCCTGACCTTGATCCAGGGCATCATTCCAGGAGGATTGATCTAGTGACAGGGACAAAGCCCAGCCCAGAGTACACAGACCTCCAGGCACAATCATTATATCTGATGATCTTTGACATCAGTAACAGATACCATGGTATATCTATAGGTGTTGTTGCTTCCATTGCTCAATGTACTTCAGATGAACTAGCCTATATAAGTGACATGATGTTTGCATTATGGATTCAACCATTATTTGAAATACATGTATTTTATCTGACTGAGGTGCAGTAAGGTCTACTTTCAGAATTATGTGTAATATCAACCACAGGAAGTAATCCCTCATCTGTACAGTGGCAGGAAACATCTGAAATCTTCCAAGTGCATGAAGGGCACATCTAAGAGGGACAGTCCTTTGTTTCTGTCTTTCCTGTCTCTCCTCTGTTGCTGATGGCAGTGTTGCATGTTACAGCCTCTCCACCATATGAATTAATCTCCTGCAACTCCCACAAGTTACTGAGCTATCAGACCAGGAGGCTAATGGCTACATGATCTGTCCTATATATCACACAACCAAAGAGGATGTTAACACAGTACTTAGTTATCCTCTACTCTCCCTGTGGAGAACAAGGATGCACACCCACAACATGCTGACCTTGGTTGGTGTGGTGTGGCAATTCAACTGGCTGAAATATGCAAAAGATGTATCATTAGCCTTCACGCAGGCTTAATTTGTCACCATTTGCCGTGAGAAGATTATAGGTAACAGAACACTGCCCATCCTGTGACGCAAATGGCAAAGGGATCACTTATGACATTACCTTGGCTCTGAAATGCCAACTCCCGAACACTATGAATTCTAAACGCTTGCTAGAGTGATGTATGGAAGTACTTTAGTTACTCTCACTTGTATTTTTAGCACTGCTTGACAGTCTAGCGTTGAAGTCGTAAAGTGTTATTGTTTTTGTTAAGGCTTTTGTTTATCTTTCCTTGTTTCTTGCACTCAAGGCCTTGCACGTCTCTTTGGATAAGCTCCCCAATAAAGAAATCCAAAGGTAAATAAGATAAAACATCTATCTATAAGTTTATCCACTGACTGCTGTGTTTTCTCTCTCCCAAATTTGTGACAGGTATATTCTCTCTTTACAAAAAGGTATTGTACTGTATGGGCGGAAAATATGTCCTCGGGAAATGAGGTACACATTTTGATTAGAGGGATACTCAGGATCAGGCAGAATCTATAACTGAAAGGCCTCATTTAGATGCTTACATTGGTGAGCAATAGAATACAACAGAATATAATGATGAACATTTTCTGTTATATTATAGAAGCATAATGGAAAGTTCAACAGGACAGTTCCATTAAATGATATCAACCAACATAAAATGCTTGCTTGCATGACAATAGGTCAGAGTGCAGTTCAACCAAGAGTAAGTACAGTAGAACCAATGAGACTAGTCTCCAGCTGAGCTTGGTCCTGAGCCCGTGATGCCTGTAGAAGCTAAAATAAGGAAATTCCTCGCTGGCAGCCCATGTGTGATAAACAGTCCCAGTAGCATGGGGGGGTTTCATGAAGGGAGATGAATTAGTTAGTTATATACCGTTTGTAAATATTATGAATCTGTTCAGGGTTTTCAGGTTCACAAGAAACACTTAACATATGGACTAGTCAGACAGTTACTATTTAATTCACCATCTCAAAATGGACACAGTACACAATTATTTTAAACAATCTTCGCTTTTTGTTTAATGTTATTCCTGAATCATTTTATATCTCTGCATGAAGTGGCAAGATAACGAAACAATATGTCATTGGTTTTACAGCTCTCCAAAGTATTTTTTAAATATTAGATTTTCAAATCTGTTTGTTTGCTATGGCTAGCTAGCTAGCTGGATGGCTAATGTTTTCATTTAAATAATGCAGCAGCAACAAATGTTTTGTTGTTTCACCTGCCAGTTGGAAGGTGGAGACTGTGGTGTCTGAGATATCAGAGAGGCAGAGGGACTGTTTCCGACCACTGCTGATGTGTGGTTGATTGTCTTAAGCTTTACTGCAGCCAAAGCATCACCAAGGTGGGTGCTTAATGTCGGCAATGTCATCTACCTATGGAGTGGCTACTAGTGGTTAGAGCGTTGGGCCAGTAATCGAATCCCTGAGCTGACAAGGTAAAAATCTGTTGTTCTGCCCATGAGCAAGGGGCAGAACAACAGTGGTCCCCGGCCAAAGACGTGGATGTCGATCAAGACGGCCCACCGCACCTCTCTGATTCAGAGGGGTTGGGTTAAATGTATTTATTTAACTAGGCAAGTCAGTTAAGAACAAATTCTTATTTTCAATGACGGCCTAGGAACAGTGGGTTAACTGCCTGTTCAGGGGCAGAACAACAGATTTGTAAGTTGTCAGCTCGGGGATTTGAACTTGCAACCTTCCGGTTACTAGTCCAACGCTCTAACCACTAATGTGGAAGACACTAATGTGGAAGACACGTTTCAGTTGAAAGCATTCAGTTGTACAACTGACTAGGTATCCCCCTTTCCCTTTACTATGGAGGAACTCGGAACATCGGACAAAGCGATGGGCCATGATGAAGAGCTCCTGGCTTGTCTGACAGACTGACTTTCCCCCTGGATGTACTGTACCATCGTTGCGCCTCCCGCTCAAGCCATGCTGACTTTTGCAAACTGCCTCAACTCCATTTATTTTCCATCCTTAATTTGTTGTTCATTGATGAATGATGTATTTTGATAACAAAAGGACCACAATGGAAATAAGTTTGTAAACTTTTTGTGTTATCCTTGATGATTTTAAATGCATTGTATCCACATTTGTAGTTTAATTTTTATATTCATATAAGAGACATTTCCCGTGTGGACTATTGCCTTATCCCCTGTCGACCTAAGGCCTAGCTTACATATACTGTATATATATTATTTCTGGGTATCACTTTCCTTTGGATTATTATGTAGACTAACACTTCAAAAGTAAGGTTAGTGAGGCTCTGCACCAATATCTCAAGCCTCGGCTAGCCACATTAGTCCATGGGCCAGACCCCCACATTTCTCATATTGATTTTCTTGAAGGTCTATGTCCCTAGAGTTGGAAAATGTGTGATACTGTAGCAGTGCAGCAATGGGAGATTTCTCTGTTATCACTCTCTTTCATCCCTCTATCCCATTCATTATTCCCATAGAGATTTTACTCTATGACAAACAATGTCAATATACAGTACAACAAATTATTTATCACATATACCCTTTAATCATATATCATTGGAAAGCTTAGATTGACAACTATCAATCAGACACATAACTTTGAACTCTAGGGTACATATCAGAATTACCTGTATAAATTGCTTTAAAAAAATGAAACCTGATACATTTTAAACTTAGCTTGACAAGTGGTTCATGAGGTTACCTTTCAAATGCTTTATAATATAACCAACTTTGAAAATGCCATCTACAACTATTGTTTAAGAATAACCCGTATTGTGCAACAGACTTGAGAATGTTGGAAGCATAGCCATAGTCCCAGTCAGTTTTTGATAGAAAGTTGCGGTCTCCTCCCACCTATGAGGAAAACATCCTGTGGTTACCTAGGTTACCCTATTGGCTCAAAGCAAAAACCTGACCTTTTTCAAATGCAATTTTCTTGCTGTCTGCTTGTTTTAGTCAATTACAAAACTACATTTAAGTACAACATGTCTAAAGATTACCTTTCAGCATTGTCTGCTCTCGAGTGTTCTCACTACTTAGAAAAACGTAATATTCTAGGTCTTCCCTCATACCCATTTTCATGACAGCCACATGAGTGTGTAAGTGTTAGCTACCGACTGGAACATTAAGCTAGCCAAGACCAATCAATCAAATGTATTTATAAAGCCCTTTATACATCAGCTGATGTCACAAAGTGCTATACAGAAACCCAACCTAAAACCCAAGTCATGCACGGTGAAGCACGTAGAAGCAAGGTGGCTAGGAAAAACTCCCTAGAAAAGCAGGAACCTAGGAAGAAACTTAGAGAGGAACCAGGCTCTGATGTGGAGATTATAACAGTACATGGCCAAGATGTTCAAGCGTTCATAGATGACCAGCAGGGTCAAATAATAATAATCATAGTGGTTGTAGAGTGTGCAATAGGTCAGCACCTAAGGAGTAAATGTCAGTTGGCTTTTCATAGCCGATCATTCAGAGTTAGAGACAGTAGGTGCAGTAGAGAGAGAGAGTCGAAAACAGCAGGTCCGGGACAAGGTAGCACGTCCGGTAAACAGGTCAGGGTTCCATAGCCGCAGGCAGAACAGTTGGAACTGGAGCAGAAGTACTACCAGATGGACTGGGGACAACAAGGAGTCATCAGGCCAGGTAGTCCTGAGGCATGGTCCTCGGGCTCAGGTCCTCTAAGAGGAGAGAAAGAGAAAAAGAGAATTAGAGGAAGCATACGTACATTCACACATTACCGGATAAGACAGGAGAAATACTCCAGATATAACAGACTGACCCCCAACACAAACTATTGCAGCATAATTACTGGAGGCTGAGACGGGAGGGGTCAGGAGACACTGTGGCCCTGTCTGGCTATACCCCCAGACAGGGCCAACCAGGCAGGATATAACCCCACCCACAAACAAACTGACTATACAGCTACAAGTAGTGAGTGGAGTTTTAAACTGACAATATTAAACAAGTTAAATGTCTTACCTGTGATTAAATGTTTTCCACACACATAGTTATGTGTAGCCTACTTGGACACCGGGTTCCTACATTTCCCACTCTCCCACATTCAATAGCCTGAAGCCACAGGTCTCTTCTCACATGCTATATTTCCCTATGTGGGAGCATTGCGAACCATACTGTAGGTCAGGATTTTTTACCTGGTTACATGTACATTGAACAACACAGCAGCTTTTCCCCATTGCACGGCGGTGGAAAATTGTGTTCAATAAAGAAAGTATGCAGATCTTTCTAGTTGTTTTCCGCCTTCTCACCATTAAATCGAGTTAACGAGGAAATCGACGCCTTGGCAGAATCTCGCAAGCTTTACACAACAGCATTGTCTCTTGAGCATCGATACCTCTTGAGAACCTCTAGAAAATGTCCATTTGCTGTTGTCAATGTGAAAACTGGAATCTAAGGGTAATACCTGGATACGTTAATCAGACACCGAATGTGTTTGTCAAGAAAATACACAACCACTGTGTGCAGTATATCTGCAATTTAAATTATGGCTTGTCACTAGTACTATTGATACACCCAATCTCCTTGTCTGCTCTGAGACCAGGTGGCAAGCTGTGGTTTCCGCTAGCCTATCTAGGAGCTCAGTTGGGTTGAGCTGCCACAGTCCCCTGAATATTGGAATGTTGACTCTTCCCTAATGTGGTATGGGCCCAGGGCCAGATACAGCCAGTACACACAGCAGCTGTTTTTTTTGGGGCCCTGCCTGCTACCCTCTCAGGATTTTCTGAGGTCCTGAGTGAGGCCTATGTCATTCTTAAGCAGGAGAGCATTTATTATAGATTGGCTATGAGTCAAGTATATAATAGGTGTCGGGATGGTGTTGGATCCTTATTGTAATGTGAGATGTCCGGCTACTATCAGTCTCTGCATGTTAATTTTGTTTTTAATTGGAGTTGATGTGTTGCACCTGGTGGTGGGTGTTGACTCAAGCTTAGCCAAAAGAACACTACTAGACGTTCATTTCTTCTCTCTCAAGTCCAGTGGTCGCCAACCGGTCGATATTCATCGAATGGTCGATCTTCAAGGCATCCATAGTTGATCACCAAACATTTCTGTAGAAAAGCTAACGATAAAGACCTAAAGGCTTGTGCTTCCTTTTATTTTGTGTTGCACTGTTGGCGGTAGGTGACCTTGATTAAGATTATGTGGCTAAATCGAGTGCGCCTACTACACCGGCCAATCAGATAGCTCAAATCACTGTGCCTACCTATAGCTTCCACGACCCCGGCCACAGCAACGTTTGATACTATCCTAAGTGAGATTTCCTAACTTTTAAAAACATGGGCAGAGAGCAGCTAGGACAACTATAGCTCAGCATTAAACACCATAGTACCCTCCAAGCTCACCATTAAGCTCGAGGACCTGGGTCTGAACCCTGGCCTCTGCAACTGCGTCCTGGACTTCCTGACGGGCCGCCGCCAGGTGGTGAAGGTAGGAAACAACACCTCCACTTTGCTGATCCTCAACACTGGGGCCCACAAGGGTATATGCTCAGCCCCCTCATGTACTCCCTGTTCACCCATGACTGAGTGGGCACGCACGACTCCAACTCAATCATAAAGTTTGCAGACGACACAACAGTAGTATGCTTGATTACCAACAATGACGTGAGGGCTCTGGGAGTGTGGTGCCAGGAAAATAACCTCTCACTCAACATCAACAAAACAAAGGAGATTATCTTGGACTTCAGTAGCACCCCCCTATCCACAACGACGGGACCGCATTGGAGAAGTTGGATAGCTTCAAGTTCCTTGGCGTACACATCACTGACAAACGGAAATAGTCCACCCACACAGACAATGTGGTGAAGAAGGCGCAACAGCATATTTTGAATCTCAGGAGGCTCAAGAATTTTGGCTTGGCACCTAAAACCTTCACAAACCTTTACAGATGCACAATTGAGAGTATCCTGTCGGGTTGTATCACCGACTGGTATGGCAACTGCACCACCCACAACTGCAGGGCTTTCCAGAGGGTGGTGTGGTCTGCCTAACACATCACCCGGGGCAAAATACCTGCCCTCCAGGACACCTACAGCACCCAATGTCACAGGAAGGCCAAAAAGATAATCAAGGATAACAACCACCCTAGCCACTGCCTGTTCACCCCGCTATCATCCAGAAATCTAAGTCAGAACAGGTGCATCAAAACTGGAGCCGGGAAATTGAAAAATAGCTTCTATCACAAGGCCATCAGACTGTTAAACAGTGATCACTAGCACATTAGAGGCTGCTGCCTATATACAGTACATACACTTGAAATAACTGGCCACTTTAATAAATGGAACACTAGTCACTTTAATAATGTTTACATATTTTGCATTTCTCATCTCATATGTATATACTGTATTCTATTTTACTGTATCTTAGTCTATGCCGCTCTAACATTGCTCGTCCATATACAGTTAAAGTCGGAAGTTTACATACACCTTAGCAAAATACATCTAAACTCAGTTTTTCACAATTCCTGACATGTAATCCTTTAATCCTAATAGTTCCCTGTTTTTGGTCAGTTAGGATCACCACTTTATTTTAAGAATGTGAAATATCAGAATAATAGTTGAGAGAGTTATTTATTTACGCTTTAATTTCTTTCATCACATTCCCAGTGGGTCAGAAGTTTACATACACTCAATTAGCATTTGGTAGCATTGCCTTTAAATTGTTTAACTTGAGTCAAAAGTTTCCACAAGCTTCCCACATTAAGTTGGATGAATTTTGGCCCATTCCTTCTGGCAGAGCTGGTGTAACTGAGTCAGGTTTGTAGGCCTCCTTTCTCGCACATGCTTTTTCAGTTCTGCCCACAAATATTCTATAGGATTGAGGTCAGGGCTTTGTGATGGCCACTCCAATACCTTGACTTTGTTTTCCTTAAGCCATTTTGCCACAATGTTGGAAGTATGCTTGGGGTCATTGTCCATTTGGAAGACCCATTTGCAACCAAGCTTTAACTTCCTGACGGATGTCTTGAGATGTTGCTTCCATATATCCACATAATTTCCCTGCCTCATGATGCCATCTATTTTGTGAAGTGCACCAGTCCCTCTTACAGTAAATCACCCCCACAACATGATGCTGCCACCCCCGTGCTTCACGGTTGGGATGGTGTTCTTCAGCTTGCAAGCCTCCCTCTTTTTCCTCTAAACATAACGATGGTCATTATGGCCAAACAGTTCTATTTTTGTTTCATCAGACCAGAGGACATTTCTCCAAAAAGTAAGATCTTTGTCCCCATGTGCAGTTGCATCCCGTAGTCTGTCGTTTTTATGGCGGTTTTGGAGCATCTTCACAAGATTATTTGCTGTTGTTCTGGAATTGGTTTGCAAATACTTATTTTCCACCATAATTTTCAAATAAATTCATAACAAAATCCTACAATGTGATTTTCTGTTTTTTTTCTCATTTTGTCTGTCATAGTTGAAGTGTACCTATGATGAAAATTACAGGCCTCTCTCATCTTTTTAAGTGGGAGAACTTGCACAATTGGTGGCTGACTAAATACTTTTTTGACCCACTGTATTTGACAAATAACATTTGATTTGATTTGGACTGTCACAGAATAGAGCAAAGAGCTGCTGTTTTCATGAATGAGTTCATGTGTAAGTTTTATTCACCACTGTCAACACCGGTGGAAGAATGTCCCCTATCTCTGGTCAGTCTCACTGGAGGAAATGATTCTCTGCTGCTCTCTCCCTCCCTCCGCTGAGACTAATGTTGTGTTCAAAACAACTAGGAACTCGGAAATCTCTGACTTCAGTGCTTTCAAGGCAACTGGGAACTCAGGAAAAAAATATGACAACTGACTGGGAAAAATAGTTTTGAACGGTCATCCAACTCGGAAACTCAGTCATCTTTCTAGAGCTGAAAATGTTCGACCTGATGTTCGCTGACGCCATGATTTTGCCTAATTTTATCAGAGTTCCCATTTGTCCTGGAAGTACCATGACCATCTGATGCAGGTACCATCATCTAGTAAAAAACAAAGCAAATGATTTGCAAATTATAAAAATGTATGCTCAGCTGTACCTTGCAGGTGTTACACCAACTAATCTAGACTACCATTCCAAAGTTTGGGGTCACTTAGAAATGTCCTTGTTTTTGAAAGAAAAGCACATTTTTTATCCTTTAAAATAACATCAAATTGATCAGAAATACAGTGTAGACGTTGTTAATGTTGTAAATTACTATTGTAGCTGGAAACTGCTGATTTTTTTAATGGAATATCTACAGTACATAGGTGTACAGAGGCTCATTATCAGCAACCAACACTCCTGTGTTCCAATGGCAATTTGTGTTAGCTAATCCAAGTTTATAATTTTAAACAGCTAATTGATCATTAGTAAACCCTTTTGCAATATGCTAGCACAGCTGAAAACTGTTGCCCTGATTAAAGAAGCAATACAACTGCCCTTCTTTAGACTAGTTTGGTATCTGAAGTGTCAGCATTTGTATGTTCAATTACAGGCTCAAAATGGCCAGAAACAAAGCACTTTCTTCTGAAACTCGTCAGTGTATTCTTGTTCTGAGAAGTGAAGGCTATTCCATGTGAGAAATTGCCAAGAAACTGAAGATCTCGTACAACGCTGCGTACTACTCCCTTCACAGAACAGCGCAAACTGGCTCTAACCAGAATAGAAAGAGGAGTGGGAGGCCCCGGTGCACAACTGAGCAAGAGGACAAGTATATTAGATTGTCTAGTTTGAGAAACAGACGCCTCAACTGGTAGCTTCATTAAATAGTGCTGCCTTCTAGGCAGAGTTGCAAAGAAAAAGCCATATCTCAGACTGGCCAATAAAAATAAAAGATTAAGATGGGCAAAAGAACACAGACACTGGACAGAATAACTCTGCCTCGAAGGCAAGCATCCCAGAGTCGCCTCTACACTGTTGACTTTGAGACGGGTGTTTTGCGGGTCTAAAGAAGGGCTTGTCTAAAACTAGACTAAAGAAGGGCAATTTTATTGCTTCTTTAATCAGGGCAACAGTTTTCAGCTGTGCTAACATAATTGCAAAAGGGTTTTCTAATGATCAATTCGACTTTTAAAAGGATAAACTTGAATTAGTTAACACAACGTGCCATTGGAACATAGGAGTGATAGTTGCTGATAATGGGCCTCTGTACGCCCATTGGATTTGACAACACTTCCGGTAGATACTCACCCCAACGATAGGCATCCCATTTTCATGGAATCCAATTGGCTGCTACTTCATTCGCTAGCCTAGCAAAGGACAGTTTAATTAAAAACCATTAGTATTTAAATCGTCTCGATTCATCATTCATCCTTTTGGGATAATTAGGAGTGCAGCGCCATCTCCAATCCCTGGATTGAGGTACGTTTTTCGAGCCATATCTCGTGCCTGTTCCCGGTTTCCATTCTGGCACTGCACCATTCCGGCTAGAGAGGTAAGTAAGGAGCGTCTAGTTGGGTTCTTTTAGTTTACTCAAGCTATGAAAATCAGTACTAGTAGATATTCTCCAGCACTTCTGAGAGCCTTTACAAGGGTCATACTACTGAAATTAGGATGATAAGCACCATTTACAACAAATGTCTGTAAAAAGAGCCTAAGTTCAACAGAAAATGTGGAGTAAATTATTTTTAAATAAATCTCAGAGACATACTGTACAGACAGCTCATGCACGGAGCTTGAAACAATCTGATGTCAGACTGACTCTACATTATCTATTCAGCAGGGTATTTTACAGCAATCGGGAGTCTCAAGACCACATCTGTAGGCTTGTAGAGTTATTTGACCTTTAGCACACGGTAAAGGGGAAATATCCCATAGCCTAAGATCATTGACACAGGAACTACAGTGCACCAGTATTCAAGACTAGGGGGACACTGGGGACACTGACCTCACTTTCATTTTGAGGAAGTGTAACCCATAAAACTTGTCTTGTGTATAATGTAGCTGTGACGCCTTCTCTTCTATATGCAAAAAAACATTGTGTACAAAACATCAAATCTGCAATATGTAACTTTTTTGGCGACCTGACCAAATTCACATAGATATGTAAGTTATAGATCTGTCATTGTCATTGAAAGCAAATCTAAGAAGCAGTAGATCTGTTTTAAGTGCGCTATTCTTTGCTTCCCGTACTCAAGTGTAATTTTTGCGTATTTTACTTTCAGTTTTGTACACCAAAAATATCATATTTTGGGTTATTGAAAGATATTTCACAGCGGTTTAGATGGTACAATGATTATTTACACTGATTGAAGTGGATTTATCAAGTGACATCAATAAGGGGGATCATAGCTTTCACCTGGATTCACCTGGTCAGTGTGTCATGGAAGAGTAGGTGTCCTTAAAATGTTTTGTTCACTCAGCGTACGTCTGTTATGGACATTGGTATTCAGCCATGCTTCAGTGAACATAGGCTTATCCATTTAGGGGTTTGCTACTGTATTAGCTTGAACAGCAGGTATACTTTTTTTCAACCTACATTGCATAATACATTGCTTCCCTTGACCCAGATAACTCTCTTGTGCTGACATTGTGTTCAGTGAAAATTTGCTGATGTTCCAATATAAAAGCATCCCTGTAGCATTTATGTAGTTCTAACCCCCAACAATGTTTAGTAAACCAGCCTCACCCAAAAGACAAGGCCTTTGACATCCCACGTAATATTGACATGTTTGTCGGGAATACAGAAATGAACACAACTGGGCTATGCTAGGCACAGCAGAATGAATTCCGCTTGCCTCAAGCCAATGTTTCAGGTCAGAGTTACTACAAATTACAAAGGTGTTCAGAAAAATTGTAACCAGGGCATTTATAACAGTGCAGCATAACCAAACTGTAGTTGTGACCAATCCTAGCATTTACTACACAACATTTATTTGTATATTGGTGACAAAGGGGAAATGTCAGATTTTGACATTTGATGCGTGATTGCATCTGTTGTGCCAACCCCTCATTTGACACCTCCATAGAACAGTAGATGCTGCTCAGGGCTGTTGCTCAGCATTGCAAGTGACAATAAATTAACTTCATGGTTGGCTTGTGTGTGAGGTCCTGTACTTCAGATTCCAGTGTAAATAAAACTATTTTATTTACTTGAAATCTGTGTTTATGGGAATTGTCCTCAGCAAGGACTCGTATGAGACACAGCTGAATAATCAATTTTCAGTAAGGGGTAAATATTGAACTTTAGATCACAAGGTTTTACACATCCTTTAATGTTCTGTCGAAATGCCTTTCATCCCCAGTATGTAATTGTTCTGGTTTGGTTGTTTTCACATTAAAGCCTACTGATATTATAGGTTTAACTTTTATGCAAAACAAATGGTTACATATGGGTGAGATTCTGTGGCCAGATAAGTCTCCTAAATAACTTGTGAAATGGGCCAAAGGTTTGTCAGAAAGTTTTTCTCTCTACCCTTCATGATGTTCCCTTCCCTCTCTGCTGTTTCTGCTTACTCTGCAGCTAGAGTTTGTCATGCTCTGTGGGCAGGACTTTAATAACACCTTCCCAAAGTGCCTGGGTAAAAGTCCCTCTTATCACACTACTACACACACAACTCAGTTGAACCTTAAGACTGCAGTTGTGACACTAAATAAATGTGCATGCTGAAAGGTTCTGTTTCCTAGCTTCATACAGTTTGTACCTTTCCAGTTAACTTCACACAGCCAAGAGACACCATGGTCCGCTAAAGAGAAAGTTAGAGGATGTATTTTAATTAGCTAATAAGGGCAGAGTAAAAAAAAATGCATTCTCTAGCCTGTCAAAAGGGGGTTCCAAACCAGTTAAGAAGACGAATTAAACTGATTTGAACTTATTTTATTTCATTTATTAGATTTTCAGGACTCCAAGCAAACATACACATATATATATATATATATATATATATATATATTAACAGCGGATTCCAACCTTTGACCTTGTGACCACAGGGGAACAAAGCTGTTTGCAAACAACATCCTATAATGATCTGTGAAGAGACAGACGTGATATCACAGAGCTCTCGTAACAATTGATTCCTTTTTTCTTTGCAAAAAGACTAACGTGAACATGTGGCATCAAGCTTACAGAGTTGAAGGCTTTCCAAACTAACTTCATAGTATATCTAAATTGTTCCAGAGAGCCTCTGAATTTCCAGTGGTTTTCCTCATGGGGGAGTGTGAGCTGCAGCCAAGCAAATTGTTCTTCTGATGACTTCACTTCCCACTGGCTTTCTGTAGGGGCAGTATCTTCTCTCCTTCATTCTTTGACAAGAAGGTGATGTATCCCACTCGTTCCCTTAAGGCTGGCAGATCACCAGTGAACGTTTCATTTGGGGTTAATATCGTCAGAACCTGTTACCCTCAAGTGAGGTTTGGTCAATTAGAGAACTACTTTGGCCCGGGAATGAGAAATCCAGAGGGTTTTTGGCAATACTTTTCCATGACCTGATCTTGTTTCTTTGTCAAAGGAGCTTTACGAATTAATGTACACCTTCATTTCAATTGGTTCACAATGGCTTGAAATTAGTTTTACAGCATATTGTAGTGGAGGAAATCTGGTTTGCCTGGCAGCTAAGTATAGGTATGATGCCTCCGCAAGTCTGGATTAGGACATACACACAACAGAAGAATGAAAGTGAAAGGCTTTAGCATTCTAACTTGGCTAATTTCATTCTGGACACTGTTGGGTCAAATGGACTGTGACTCTATTTAACAAAATCACAAGTACCGCACCTATCCCTCACAGTGTAGCCCAGCAGCAGAACTGAAGTAAAACATGTGTTCAACCTCCTGATTCTAAAAACATCCTGTAGAACAGTATTTTTGTACGGACAACTGGCTGGGCTGAATTTTCTCATTCACACACCTTTTAGATGAGTTTCCTGCTTATGTTCACTTCCTCAACTGTCATAAACCAAAGTGGTGGGTGTTATTTTAGATAGAAATTTGTCAAGCATAACAGATAAATATTTACAAAGGAATTTTCTATGGGAAGTTTTATAAACAAAAGGATAGTCGTAAACAACAAAATGTCATCACTGTATGTACAGTAAGCTGATTAGTTACAACTTGTCATCGCTAATCTACCCCTCCTAAAGAGTTTGTCCTTAGAGGATTTTTTTTTTTTAAACTTCCCCTTTCACGTGTTGCATGTCTGCCGTTTTCTTTACATTCCCCAGTGTAAACTGTGATCTGAAGCATGCTAATGAATTTTGGCCACCTATTCACCCTGTCCCAGTAAAGAGCAGCCCATAGAGGCTGATGCCAACACAGCTGTGTCTAACAACTTGTAACTGAACCCTAATGTGTACAGCTGTACTCGCCTTTAAACCCTAATGAGAGTGCATGTGAGAATGCTACAACCAGTTACCAACTTGGAACAATTTTGGCACATGAACAAGGCTTTCCCTCGGTAATAAAATTAAGCATTTTTTTATGACTAAATTGGTACAATGCTACCACAGAGACCCATCTCAGTATAGAGAAGTAAAATTATATTTTAAAGAGCCATATGCTGGGACTAGGAGGAATAGTAGTGCTGTATTTGTACTTATAATGGATCCCATTTAGCTGCTGCCTTGGCAACAGCTATTCTTCCTGGAGTCAGGCAAAATTAAGGCAGTTGTACAATTTTAAAAACATTACAGTACATTCATTACAGAATTCACATCACACTAAGTGTGTGCACTCAGGCCCATAATCCACTACCACATATCTACAACACAAAACCAATATGTACATATAGTGTATGTACGTTATCATGTGTGTGTATGCATGTGTCGGTGGCTATGGCTATGTTTGCATTGCTTCACAGTCTCTGCTGTTCCATAAGTTGTATTATCTGTTTTTTTTATTCTACTGCTTGTATCAGTTCCCTGATGTGGAATAGAGTTCCATGAAGTCATGGCTCTATGTAGTACTGTGCACCTCCCATTGTCTGTTCTGGACTTGGGGACTGTGAAGAGACCTCTGGTAGCATGTTGTGTGGGGTCTGAACTGTGTGCTTGTCGTTTAAATAGACAACTCTGTGCTTTAAAATTTTATTTTAAAAAAAACTTTATTTTACTAGGAAAATCAGTTAAGGACAAATTCTTATTTACAATGATGACCTAGGAACAAATGCCTTGTTCAGGGGCAGAACAACAGATTTTTACCTTGTCAGCTTGGGGATTTGAACAAGCAACCTTTCAGTTCCTGGTCCAACACTCTAACCACTAGGCTACCTGCTTCTCCAATATCTTTAGCAACAATTTCTCTCAGCCAATCATCAGTCATTTTTGTAAGTGCTGTGCTTGTTGAATGTCCTTCCCTATAAGCATGCTGAATTTGTTTACTGTAAAATAGCATTGTATCTGGTCAAACACTATTTTTTCCAAAACTTTACTAAGGGTTGGTAACAGGCTGTATGGTCAGCTATTTGAGCCGGTAAAGGGGGCTTTACTATTCTTAGGTAGCGGAATTACTTTAGCGTCCCTCCAGTCCTGAGGGCACACACTTTCTAGTAGGCTTAAATTAAAGATATGGCCAATAGGAGTGGCAGTATCGTTCGCTATTATCCTCAGTAATTTTCCATCCAAGTTGTCAGACCCCGGTGGCTTGTCATTGTTGATAGACCATTTTTTCACCTCTCTTCTTTTCACCATGACAGTACCACCCCTCCCTTCTAGGAGCGGCTTCAGCCGCAGAGCCAGGGCGACCACCACATAGTTGGTTGAAGGCCCGAATAAGACCCGAATCCGGGATGTCCCAGGCAGGCACCCACACCCGCTCGCTCCTCAGGGCCGTAGCCCTCCCAGTCCACCAAGTACTGTAGGGTGACTCAGATCCGACGAGCCTCCAACAGCACACCGGACAGTGTGGACCGGGCGACCATCATCAAGTCGAGGTGGCGGAGGGGAAGGTGTTTTGGGAGAGAAGTGACTGGTTCTTACCAGCTTTACACGGGAGACATGGAAGGATGGACAGACCCTCATAGACCTGGGAAGCTGGAGAAAATAGGTGACCAGGTTGATGCGTATTAAAGTTCTTGAATGGTCCTATGTAGCATGGAGTGAGCTTCCGCGAGTCCACCTTGACCCGGTCGGAGGAGCTGAAGAGGCCTTCGGTGCCAATTTGCCTGGTGTTGGTGTCAGGCAGAGAAGCAGAGCAAGGAGGATCACGCTCTGATCCAGGTGCTGTGACATCGTTGAATGAACGCCTCGGCTGATGGCACCCTCGCTTCGGCCTATTGTTCAGGAAACAGGGGGGCGAACCCGAACTGACAGGCGAATGGCGACAGTCCAGTGGATCAGTTCGGCAGTGTGTTGTGAGCATACTCCGCCCAGACGAGGAGCTTGCTCTAGTTGCTGGCCTGGGTGGAGACGAAACAGGGGAGGAACTATCGAGCTCCTGGTTGGCCCGCTCCGTTTGCCCATTCAACTGTGGGTGGAATCACGAAGAGAGACTCACCAACGCCCCAAACAGGGAGCAGAAGGCTTTCCAATACCGTGATGCGAATTGGGGCCCAAGATCAGAGACAATGTCCTGGCGAAGTCTGTGTAGTTGAGCCTGAGCTGGGGATGAAGGGCTTGGAGTCCCTCTCCTCGTTAGAGACATCGTGTTGTCGGGACAGGGCGTCTGCTTTCTGATTCTTGGATCCAGGTGATAGGCTAGTGTGAAATCGAACCTGTTACAAAACAGAGCCCACCTAGTCTGGCGAGCGTTCAACCTCTTGGCTTCTTGAATGGAGACCAAGTTCTTATGGTTCATCCAGATCACGAAGAATGAGGTACCCCCTCCAACCAGTGTCTCCACCCCTCAAGGGCCCACTTAACTGCCAAGAGCTCTCGGTTGCCTACATCGTAGTTGCTAGAACCGCTTGGAGAGAAAGGCGCATGGGTGCAATTTCTTGTCCACCAGTATGTGTTCTGAAAGGGTTTTGGAGAAGATCAGGTTGTCATTGAGGTAAAGAAAGATGAACGATTCAACACATCCCTAAGAGTGTCATTGACCAATGCTTGAATGACTGCCGGTGAGTTCGATAATCTGAAGGGCATAACTAAATACTCAGAATGACCACTAAGGGTGTTAAAGGTAGTTTTCCACTCATCTCCCTCCCTGATTCTCTCCAGATTGTAAGCGTTGCGGAGGTCCAGTTTGGTGAAGAATTGGGTCCCTTGGTCCAACTCCAAGGTGGCTGACATTAGGGGTAAGGGGGAAATGATTCTTGATTGTAATCGATGCAAGGACGCAGGCCTCCATTCTTCTTGCCCGTGAAGAAGAAGCCTGCACCAGCTGGGGATATAGAGGGGCGAATGAAACCTGCTTCCGGCAACTCCTGAATGTAATTGTCCATGACTGCTGTTTCAGGGGTTGAGAGGGAGTACAGACAGCCCCGGCGAGGAGTTCTATAACACAGTCGTATGGATGATGGGGGAAGGGTGGCGGCTTGCCTCTCACTGAAGGCCTCCGGGAGGTCAAAGCATTCGGGAGTGAGAGCAGTGAAGTTTTGGTCTTCAACGGATGTAGCAGGACATGCCAAGGCTCTTAGTGGGGGTCTTAGACATTTAGTCTGGCAGTCCTTACCCCAGTCTAGTAGTTGTCGCATGGACCAGGAGAATAGTGGGTTATGTAGCGCTAACCAGGCGTACCCTAGGATAAGGGGGTTCTCGGGAGCAGTGATCAAAAGAAAACTAAGAGACTGACCAGAGCAAATGGGCTGTCCATCGAGGGTTTGAATCTGCAGAGGGATGGGACACGCAGGGGAATTGTACAGTGCCTTGCGAAAGTATTCGGCCCCCTTGAACTTTGCGACCTTTTGCCACATTTCAGGCTTCAAACATAAAGATATAAAACTGTATTTTTTTGTGAAAAATCAACAACAAGTGGGACACAATCATGAAGTGGAACGACATTTATTGGATATTTCAAACTTTTTTAATAAATCAAAAACTGAAAAATTGGGCGTGCAAAATTATTCAGCCCCCTTAACTTAATACTTTGTAGCGCCACCTTTTGCTGCGATTACAGCTGTAAGTCGCTTGGGGTATGTCTCTATCAGTTTTGCACATCGAGAGACTGAAGTTTTTTCCCATTCCTCCTTGCAAAACATCTCGAGCTCAGTGAGGTTGGATGGAGAGCATTTGTGAACAGCAGTTTTCAGTTCTTTCCACAGATTCTCGATTGGATTCAGGTCTGGACTTTGACTTGGCCATTCTAACACCTGGATATGTTTATTTTTGAACCATTCCATTGTAGATTTTGCTTTATGTTTTGGATCATTGTCTTGTTGGAAGACAAATCTCCGTCCCAGTCTCAGGTCTTTTGCAGACTCCATCAGGTTTTCTTCCAGAATGGTTCTGTATTTGGCTCCATCCATCTTCCCATCAATTTTAACCATCTTCCCTGTCCCTGCTGAAGAAAAGCAGGCCCAAACCATGATGCTGCCACCACCATGTTTGACAGTGGGGATGGTGTGTTCAGCTGTGTTGCTTTTACGCCAAACATAACGTTTTGCATTGTTGCCAAAAAGTTAAATTTTGGTTTCATCTGACCAGAGCACCTTCTTCCACATGTTTGGTGTGTCTCCCAGGTGGCTTGTGGAAAACTTTAAACAACACTTTTTATGGATATCTTTAAGAAATGGCTTTCTTCTTGCCACTCTTCCATAAGGCCAGATTTGTGCAATATACGACTGATTGTTGTCCTATGGACAGAGTCTCCCACCTCAGCTGTAGATCTCTGCAGTTCATCCAGAGTGATCATGGGCCTCTTGGCTGCATCTCTGATTAGTCTTCTCCTTGTATGAGCTGAAAGTTTAGAGGGACGGCCAGGTCTTGGTAGATTTGCAGTGGTCTGATACTCCTTCCATTTCAATATTGTCGCTTGCACAGTGCTCCTTGGGATGTTTAAAGCTTGGGAAATCTTTTTGTATCCAAATCCGGCTTTAAACTTCTTCACAACAGTATCTCGGACCTGCCTGGTGTGTTCCTTGTTCTTCATGATGCTCTCTGCGCTTTTGACGGACCTCTGAGACTATCACTGTGCAGGTGCATTTATACGGAGACTTGATTACACACAGGTGGATTGTATTTATCATCATTAGTCATTTAGGTCAACATTGGATCATTCAGAGATCCTCACTGAACTTCTGGAGAGAGTTTGCTGCACTGAAAGTAAAGGGGCTGAATAATTTTGCACGCCCAATTTTTCAGTTTTTGATTTGTTAAAAAAGTTTGAAATATCCAATAAATGTCGTTCCACTTCATGATTGTGTCCCACTTGTTGTTGATTCTTCACAAAAAAATACAGTTTTATATCTTTATGTTTGAAGCCTGAAATGTGGCAAAAGGTCGCAAAGTTCAAGGGGGCCGAATACTTTCGCAAGGCACTGTAATTCTGTCCTGATCAATTAAAATGTCTGCGGCCCCAGAGTCATGAAGGCTTGAATCTGGTGCTGATGGTTGTCCCAGTGGATGGTTGTGGGTAGTGACAAATGCTAACTGGGTAGCCGAGAGGTAACTGCACAGCTTGTCAGGGTCTCCCCTTGTCCTGGCGAGCCCTGGAGTTTCCCATCAGCTCTGGGCATGTAGCATGGAGATGGCCTAGACCCCCGCAGTAGAGGCAGCAGCCTTCTCACATGTGCTTGTCACACACCTGTGGGCTCAGATGTGTGTGTCCCAGCTGCATTCTCAATGCTGTGTTCGGGGGGCTTGGGGTGCTCAGGAAACCGGGATACTGGGGTGGTGTCAAAATGTCTCTGTCTCACACGTTCTCAGTGGCGGTTCTTGATCCTGATTTCCAGCATTATCAGGGATTTGAGGTCCTCTCCCAGTTCCCGAGAGGGCAGTTCATCCTTGATGGAGTTAGACAAACCCTGGTGGAAAGCAGTGACCACGGCTTCCATATACCATCCACCCTCAGTGGTGAGGGTACGGAACTCAATGGCGAAGTCAACCACTGGTCTGGCCCCTTGGCGGATGTTGAACAGTCGGCTGGCCGCTTCTCGTCTGCCGACTGGATGGTCAATGACTTATCACAGCTCGGCAATGGAGGCTAATATTGAGCTGCAGGATGGTGGCTGCTGTTCCCACACCACCGTTGCCCACGCCAGGGCCTTGCCCGACGGTAGAGAGATGATGTAGGCGATCATGGCCCGATCGGTGTGGAACAAGGAGGACTGTAGCTCGAACACCAGGGAGCACTGAGTAGTGAAGCCCTTGCATCCTCCCGGGTGGCCGTCATACCGCTCAGTGGCTGGGATCTTGGGTTCCCGGTGCAGATTCCCTGGAGGAACTTCAGAGACGCCTGTAGCAATGGGCGATGAGACTTGGACATGGGCTCCTCCTGGGTTGAAGTTGGACTGTGGTTGGAGGGAGTCTGTAAGTCCCTGGAGGGTCTCTGATATTTGGGAGAGTTCTTCTTGTTGCCGCCCCAGCAGTGCTCCTTGGTGGGTTACAAAATACTTGTTCTAAGTGATCTCTTCTGGGTCCATGTTTGGGCAGAAGCTTGCTGTGACGTGGTAAGGTTGTACCCAGGTGCAGCGAAGAGACCAGACGAGGAATCAGTTGTTAAGGATAAACATGCTACTTTGCTGAGAAACGGTAGCCACAGTACACTTGAAAAAAACAACAAACACTAAGTCTTTCGAAAACTCACTCAGGAAACGACCGCACACTGTAAACAATTCAAGCTTCTGCAAAGGACAACAGAAAACACACCTCTTTTAACCAGAAAATCATAATGAGTAAATTGGACACACCTGAGTGTCGTTAATGTCTCTAGGACGGTCTCTGCCGCCCTCTGGTGACAGGTGGAACCATAACAATTTATCTTTGTTTCATAGTGTAGTTTCTTCTTACTTTTATTCAGTTTAGTCACATGATTTCTCAATTTTCAGTACGTTTGCCAATCGGTTGTGCAGCCAGACTTATTTTCCATTCCTTTTGCCTCATCCCTCTCAACCATACATTTTTTAAATTCCTCATCAATCCACAGGGATTTAACAATTTTTACAATCATTTTCTTAATGGGTGCATGCTTATTAGTGACTGGGATGAGTTGAGCCTGAGCTGGGGATGAAGGGCTTGGAGTCCCTCTCCTCGTTAGAGACATCGTGTTGTCGGGACAGGGCGTCTGCTTTCTGATTCTTGGATCCAGGTGATAGGCTAGTGTGAAATCGAACCTGTTACAAAACAGAGCCCACCTAGTCTGGCGAGCGTTCAACCTCTTGGCTTCTTGAATGGAGACCAAGTTCTTATGGTCCATCCAGATCACGAAGAATGAGGTACCCCCTCCAACCAGTGTCTCCACCCCTCAAGGGCCCACTTAACTGCCAAGAGCTCTCGGTTGCCTACATCGTAGTTGCTAGAACCGCTTGGAGAGAAAGGCGCATGGGTGCAATTTCTTGTCCACCAGTATGTGTTCTGAAAGGGTTTTGGAGAAGATCAGGTTGTCATTGAGGTAAAGAAAGATGAACGATTCAACACATCCCTAAGAGTGTCATTGACCAATGCTTGAATGACTGCCGGTGAGTTCGATAATCTGAAGGGCATAACTAAATACTCAGAATGACCACTAAGGGTGTTAAAGGTAGTTTTCCACTCATCTCCCTCCCTGATTCTCTCCAGATTGTAAGCGTTGCGGAGGTCCAGTTTGGTGAAGAATTGGGTCCCTTGGTCCAACTCCAAGGTGGCTGACATTAGGGGTAAGGGGGAAATGATTCTTGATTGTAATCGATGCAAGGACGCAGGCCTCCATTCTTCTTGCCCGTGAAGAAGAAGCCTGCACCAGCTGGGGATATAGAGGGGCGAATGAAACCTGCTTCCGGCAACTCCTGAATGTAATTGTCCATGACTGCTGTTTCAGGGGTTGAGAGGGAGTACAGACAGCCCCGGCGAGGAGTTCTATAACACAGTCGTATGGATGATGGGGGAAGGGTGGCGGCTTGCCTCTCACTGAAGGCCTCCGGGAGGTCAAAGCATTCGGGAGTGAGAGCAGTGAAGTTTTGGTCTTCAACGGATGTAGCAGGACATGCCAAGGCTCTTAGTGGGGGTCTTAGACATTTAGTCTGGCAGTCCTTACCCCAGTCTAGTAGTTGTCGCATGGACCAGGAGAATAGTGGGTTATGTAGCGCTAACCAGGCGTACCCTAGGATAAGGGGGTTCTCGGGAGCAGTGATCAAAAGAAAACTAAGAGACTGACCAGAGCAAATGGGCTGTCCATCGAGGGTTTGAATCTGCAGAGGGATGGGACACGCAGGGGAATTGTACAGTGCCTTGCGAAAGTATTCGGCCCCCTTGAACTTTGCGACCTTTTGCCACATTTCAGGCTTCAAACATAAAGATATAAAACTGTATTTTTTTGTGAAAAATCAACAACAAGTGGGACACAATCATGAAGTGGAACGACATTTATTGGATATTTCAAACTTTTTTAATAAATCAAAAACTGAAAAATTGGGCGTGCAAAATTATTCAGCCCCCTTAACTTAATACTTTGTAGCGCCACCTTTTGCTGCGATTACAGCTGTAAGTCGCTTGGGGTATGTCTCTATCAGTTTTGCACATTGAGAGACTGAAGTTTTTTCCCATTCCTCCTTGCAAAACATCTCGAGCTCAGTGAGGTTGGATGGAGAGCATTTGTGAACAGCAGTTTTCAGTTCTTTCCACAGATTCTCGATTGGATTCAGGTCTGGACTTTGACTTGGCCATTCTAACACCTGGATATGTTTATTTTTGAACCATTCCATTGTAGATTTTGCTTTATGTTTTGGATCATTGTCTTGTTGGAAGACAAATCTCCGTCCCAGTCTCAGGTCTTTTGCAGACTCCATCAGGTTTTCTTCCAGAATGGTTCTGTATTTGGCTCCATCCATCTTCCCATCAATTTTAACCATCTTCCCTGTCCCTGCTGAAGAAAAGCAGGCCCAAACCATGATGCTGCCACCACCATGTTTGACAGTGGGGATGGTGTGTTCAGCTGTGTTGCTTTTACGCCAAACATAACGTTTTGCATTGTTGCCAAAAAGTTAAATTTTGGTTTCATCTGACCAGAGCACCTTCTTCCACATGTTTGGTGTGTCTCCCAGGTGGCTTGTGGAAAACTTTAAACAACACTTTTTATGGATATCTTTAAGAAATGGCTTTCTTCTTGCCACTCTTCCATAAGGCCAGATTTGTGCAATATACGACTGATTGTTGTCCTATGGACAGAGTCTCCCACCTCAGCTGTAGATCTCTGCAGTTCATCCAGAGTGATCATGGGCCTCTTGGCTGCATCTCTGATTAGTCTTCTCCTTGTATGAGCTGAAAGTTTAGAGGGACGGCCAGGTCTTGGTAGATTTGCAGTGGTCTGATACTCCTTCCATTTCAATATTGTCGCTTGCACAGTGCTCCTTGGGATGTTTAAAGCTTGGGAAATCTTTTTGTATCCAAATCCGGCTTTAAACTTCTTCACAACAGTATCTCGGACCTGCCTGGTGTGTTCCTTGTTCTTCATGATGCTCTCTGCGCTTTTGACGGACCTCTGAGACTATCACTGTGCAGGTGCATTTATACGGAGACTTGATTACACACAGGTGGATTGTATTTATCATCATTAGTCATTTAGGTCAACATTGGATCATTCAGAGATCCTCACTGAACTTCTGGAGAGAGTTTGCTGCACTGAAAGTAAAGGGGCTGAATAATTTTGCACGCCCAATTTTTCAGTTTTTGATTTGTTAAAAAAGTTTGAAATATCCAATAAATGTCGTTCCACTTCATGATTGTGTCCCACTTGTTGTTGATTCTTCACAAAAAAATACAGTTTTATATCTTTATGTTTGAAGCCTGAAATGTGGCAAAAGGTCGCAAAGTTCAAGGGGGCCGAATACTTTCGCAAGGCACTGTAATTCTGTCCTGATCAATTAAAATGTCTGCGGCCCCAGAGTCATGAAGGCTTGAATCTGGTGCTGATGGTTGTCCCAGTGGATGGTTGTGGGTAGTGACAAATGCTAACTGGGTAGCCGAGAGGTAACTGCACAGCTTGTCAGGGTCTCCCCTTGTCCTGGCGAGCCCTGGAGTTTCCCATCAGCTCTGGGCATGTAGCATGGAGATGGCCTAGACCCCCGCAGTAGAGGCAGCAGCCTTCTCACATGTGCTTGTCACACACCTGTGGGCTCAGATGTGTGTGTCCCAGCTGCATTCTCAATGCTGTGTTCGGGGGGCTTGGGGTGCTCAGGAAACCGGGATACTGGGGTGGTGTCAAAATGTCTCTGTCTCACACGTTCTCAGTGGCGGTTCTTGATCCTGATTTCCAGCATTATCAGGGATTTGAGGTCCTCTCCCAGTTCCCGAGAGGGCAGTTCATCCTTGATGGAGTTAGACAAACCCTGGTGGAAAGCAGTGACCACGGCTTCCATATACCATCCACCCTCAGTGGTGAGGGTACGGAACTCAATGGCGAAGTCAACCACTGGTCTGGCCCCTTGGCGGATGTTGAACAGTCGGCTGGCCGCTTCTCGTCTGCCGACTGGATGGTCAATGACTTATCACAGCTCGGCAATGGAGGCTAATATTGAGCTGCAGGATGGTGGCTGCTGTTCCCACACCACCGTTGCCCACGCCAGGGCCTTGCCCGACGGTAGAGAGATGATGTAGGCGATCATGGCCCGATCGGTGTGGAACAAGGAGGACTGTAGCTCGAACACCAGGGAGCACTGAGTAGTGAAGCCCTTGCATCCTCCCGGGTGGCCGTCATACCGCTCAGTGGCTGGGATCTTGGGTTCCCGGTGCAGATTCCCTGGAGGAACTGCAGAGACGCCTGTAGCAATGGGCGATGAGACTTGGACATGGGCTCCTCCTGGGTTGAAGTTGGACTGTGGTTGGAGGGAGTCTGTAAGTCCCTGGAGGGTCTCTGATATTTGGGAGAGTTCTTCTTGTTGCCGCCCCAGCAGTGCTCCTTGGTGGGTTACAAAATACTTGTTCTAAGTGATCTCTTCTGGGTCCATGTTTGGGCAGAAGCTTGCTGTGACGTGGTAAGGTTGTACCCAGGTGCAGCGAAGAGACCAGACGAGGAATCAGTTGTTAAGGATAAACATGCTACTTTGCTGAGAAACGGTAGCCACAGTACACTTGAAAAAAACAACAAACACTAAGTCTTTCGAAAACTCACTCAGGAAACGACCGCACACTGTAAACAATTCAAGCTTCTGCAAAGGACAACAGAAAACACACCTCTTTTAACCAGAAAATCATAATGAGTAAATTGGACACACCTGAGTGTCGTTAATGTCTCTAGGACGGTCTCTGCCGCCCTCTGGTGACAGGTGGAACCATAACAATTTATCTTTGTTTCATAGTGTAGTTTCTTCTTACTTTTATTCAGTTTAGTCACATGATTTCTCAATTTTCAGTACGTTTGCCAATCGGTTGTGCAGCCAGACTTATTTTCCATTCCTTTTGCCTCATCCCTCTCAACCATACATTTTTTAAATTCCTCATCAATCCACAGGGATTTAACAATTTTTACAATCATTTTCTTAATGGGTGCATGCTTATTAGTGACTGGGATAAGCAATTTCATAAATGTGTCAAGTGCAATGTCAGTTTGCTCCTCATTACACACCACGGACCAACACGTATTCTTTACATCAACAACATAGAAATCATTACAAAACTTATTGTGTACAAAACTTATTGCGTACACTATATTAGGCCTGGCCCTTGGAACTTTGGTTTTCCTGGATATGGCTACCATATTGTGATCACTACATCCAATCGATCTGGATACTACTTTCAAGCACAATTCTACAGCATTAGTACAGATGTGATCAATACATGTTGATGTACATGTTTATTCCTGTGCTGTTTATAGCTACTCTGGTAGGTTGACTGATGACCTGAACCAGGTTGCAGTCACTGGTTACAGCAGCTTTTTCTTGAGTGGGCAGCTTGATGAAAGCAAGTCAATATTTAAATCACCTAAAAAATATACCTCTTTGTTGATATCACATACATTATCAAGCATTTCACAAATATTATCCAGATACTGACTGTTAGCACTTGGTGGTCTTTAGCAGCTTCCCACAATAATTGGCTTTAGTTGAGGCAGATGAACCTGTAGCCATATTATTTCAACAATATTAAACATGAGATTCTCTCTAATCTTTACAGGAATGCGGTTCTGAATATAAACAGCAACACCTCCACCACTGGCATTTCTGTATTTTCTGTAAATGTTATAACCTTTTATTGCTACCACTGTATCGTTGCGTTTCAGAGAGGGTCAGAATATGAATGTCATCTGTTACTAGCAAGTCATTAATTTCATGAACCTTGTTTCTTAAGCTACATATGTTAATGTGGGCTATTTTGACCACTTTCTGGGATGCTTGCTTGTTTTCATTGTTTTACTGGAAAGCTTAGCAGAAGTGGATATTCTCATGTTATTTATGTATCAGGGGATTATGCCACGACAATCCTATAGCAGGGGTATCAAATAATATGAAAGTATTTATTTTAAGACAATTATAGATAAGTCAATGGTGCTACCCGTCAATTATATTTTCGAGACCGGTATAATGATGATGTAGATGGTTTGACCATCCAGATCTGTTTACATTTGATTGATATCCAGATACAATGGGTCCCTGATTACCTCCGGAGGTGGTCAAGAAGATCTGATTACAATCAGATCACAATACAGCTTTTAATCGTCTACACCTATCCTAAAATGTGGGCACAATCAGAATGTGGACAAGATCAAGACAGTGGATGCATGTTAGAACCAGGTATACTGTAAATGGGGCTATGGAAGACATGAAGACCACATTGAATGGGATCCATCTATGAACATGATATGGCTTTAAAATAAAATCTGGGTTCCTACAGTGCTTCCATCCCAACAAAGAGTTCAACAGATCTTCTATGAATAACACCATGGGTTCCTGGGGGATTTGTTTTAGGCTGTGTTTAGTGAGTGATTCCTTCACAGACAAGAAGACTCAGTGCCTCAGAATTCAACAGGGCTGTCCACTGACAAGAACAGGCGAAAGGAGCTTCTGGTTCCAATTAAGAGCAGCAACTTGAAAACAGGAATCTGAATTGCTCTTGGTTTCCCTTGGTCTCTACAGCTCCCTCACTAAGTTAATTCTTGTGGCTGAGTATGCAAATGTTGGCATGTATTATTCCTTTAGGCCCGCTTTTTGCCAACTGTGTTTAGCTCAGCTCCCTGTCTTTTCATGATGCTGGTGCCTGGCATCTCTGCTAAACATTATTTTGGATGAGTATGCCTCCTCCTCGACACATTTATGTTCCACCCTATTAAAGATGCAGTACGGGATCTTAAGCACTTACAAATTCGTAACATATTGTACGAATTGAAAACTTATAATACATTTTTTGTATATACCTGTATACAGTACAGTGCCTTGCAAAAGTATTCATCCTCCTTGGCGTTTTTCCTATTTTGTTGCATTAAGCCTGTCATTTAAATGGATTTTGTGGGAGTTTGTATCATTTTATTTACACAACACGCCTACCACTTTGAAGATGCCAAATTTGTGCGCAATTTATTGTAACCCGTTTTGGCTCATGAGCACTACTTTCAAAACTACTGGTTGAAATGTTCTAAAAGCTCTGGAGCATCACTTTCATTTCCAGGGTAATTTTGAAGGTTGGAACATGCAGATCTATTTGTTAAATACACTACTCAGCACCACAACGTGAAAATTAGACCTTGGTCTTGAATGAATAATGTCATTGTTAAGATTGAAATCTTTTTCCATATTTTTTGTAGATAATGAGAAATGAAAGACCCCAACAATTTAGTGCTCTCTTGGGGTACAATACATACCATATATCTATGAGAAATGAATCACTGTAATAGTTTTGTTTATTTTAACTTTCAATATATCAATTTATGTCCACACTGACGAGACATTTGTTGATGGAAATATTTTACTAAGTATTTGAGCATAACATCTCCCTTTGGACATTCTTCAATTTATAACACTGCATGTGAAGTAACCAATTCTGTCTCTCTGGCCACACACTTGAAAACACAAAATGTTTTTTAATCTCCTCATGTTTATTCACCAATGAAATATACAATAACCAATCATGTGTGACAGTATGTAAAGTACCAGAGACACACATACTGTATACAGCATCTATATATAGAGTACTGCATTTATTTTAGACAATTTTCTTTGTCTGTTGTGGACACAAACAAAGCTTTTGTAAGAAGAATCCCTTTCCGGCTGAGAAGTTACAATATCGCCATCATTTGAATAAGAGCAGTTTGATTTGTAAGACGATTCTGTTCTCTGAATCCGGATTTGGGCTCTTTAGGAAGCTAAGCCATGAATGAGTTCAGAGGCCTCCCGAACAGGAAATTGTTCACTCTGGAAATGAAAACCACTCAAAAAGTCATTTCAGAGAGGAATTTCTGGCTTTATGGAAGATTTCCTATCTGCCGTACACATGTGCTTCATTCCATTTAAAACCTGTTCATGTGTTGGGTTTATAATAGTTGGTGTAGTCTAATGTTTATTTATGTAGACACATGGAAATTGGACATGTGTGGTGCAGCTGACTGCCCTTGATTATCGCAGATTGCGCAGCCTACTTTATCAGTGTTTCTGTCCCACTTTTGCTGAAACACATATTTACATAGTTATAACATCATTTTTTTTTTTTACGATGGAGTTGGTCTGATTGCACATTTATTTTCAAATCAGGGTATGAAAATGTAAAAGTAAATAAAACAAAAGTATCAGATTATGTGCCTTGATAGATTTTCCCCAAATCTCTCTGGATTGACCACAGTAAAGGCTTTGTACTGAACAAGCATTTCCATTTTGGCTAAGGAACTATACATTTGGGCTATTTCCTAAAGTTGCCCAAAAACATATTGAGGTAATGAATCCAGGGATTTAGGGGGACATTACCTGGGCTGCTCTAAACCTAATTACAGCCAAAGGTAATGCATTACCAATAACTCGACAACCTGTCTCAGGAGCAGCCCATAACAGTGATTTAAAAGGTCTGATAAGTCCCATATTGGCACATTGAAGCTTTACAACTAAGGACAAAGACATTAAGCCAAAATAAGATAATGAACATTGGTCCCATCTCTATGCACAACGTGTAAGTCTCTCTACTACCGGTAATGAAACGTGTGTTGTCATAAAATATGTTTCTCAGGGTGACTGTGTCTCGAAAATAAAGAGAGGCTGTGAAAATGATTGCTGACAATAGTCTTTATGGTTCTCTGTCTCTCTTAGCTAGTCTGACTGGATATAAACAAAAATGATTTATTGCCTTGCATGCATTACCCCTCTTGTGTGGTCAATCACTTGACAAATACAAAAATGACTTCTGTCATTCCAAGAGAAAGAAAAATAAGATTGCAGTTATTCCAATCCAACCTCTTGTTACATGCACTAATAATACATATTTCAATCAGCGGCAACACCAATGATTTCAAGTAGCTCCTGTCACAGACTCATGTGACTGGAAAGGAAAATAGGCATATATTCAACCTCAAAATGAGTCGTTTTTGCAAACTATCTATTTATCAGACTATTGGTCATATGCTTATTATAAACATTATCAACTATACAGTGTGTAGGCCCTATTCGGATGTTATTGCATCCTGTTTTTGCATTGTATTGCTTTTTTTGTTGTACAAGACAAAGTATTCCAAAGGGCAATGTTGTTGTTCTGTTTCAATCTGATTAATGTCACTGGTCAGGTAGAGACTAGGCCATTTACATTGAAATGCCAGAATGTGAGTGATGCTCCACTGTTTTCTCTGGATATGGAAACCCCTGTATTTGCATTCTGTTGATGTTGGGGTATGTGTGACATTTTAATAATCTATCAGACTCAGGTGTCAAGACTCTGCTGGCAGCAAACAGAGAAATGCTTTTCTCAACACTACTATACATTAACATTGGCAAAAGTTGACATGCTGATAGAATAAAGTAAGGCCCCCACACTCCCATCCTCCAACACATACTGTACCTTTATTGGTTGTTGACAACGTTTCTATCCAAATGGATATGTGCCAGGTATACCTCATTTCTGAAGAACACAATAACAATGCCTTTACAAACTTCAACCATATCTAATGCAGGAAACACTGCAACATAAAATATAGACATCATATACTGTACCAGACATGACTCTATGTTTCAAGGTGAATAGAGAAAATAGTTAACAATTACAATAATTATCATCGCTTTCTTGGAAACTATTGGCATTTCACTACTTTTGCATTAGATTGCCTTTATAAAATAGGTTTTATGTAATGCATGTGTTTAATATTTCATGGCTTTTGCGTGTCGTTGTGCACACTAGCTACAGTAGGAACACACATTCCTTACACATATTAAAGCCTTATACACCACATGCCCCTGTAGGTCAGAGCCAACACTGAGCACAATGAAAGTATAAAACAGCTCACTGCTGCTAGTAATAGAGTGTTCTAATCTCCTGGGGGAAACAGCCCTTGCCACACATGGCCAAAGAGAGAAACCTGAGATAACTATGTGTTATAAATGAGAGAGGGGAAGATAATTCTCATTATAAATGTCAAAATTCAAACAGAGGCATTTGCAAACTCATTAAGTAATTATGACCCCAGCAATCTTCTAACATTAACACTTATAATTCACACTACAACTTCAGTGGCCAACCCTTGTGATCAATTCAAAACAACAAACATGGCCGTCACGCGATGTTCCCCTGGGGGTGTTAAAGAGTGTCTTGGCTTTGAATGGTCAGATTAAATACGGCCGTTTTTTTTGGCAAAGGACGTTGTGGTTAGTGTGCCTTTTGAGGAAAATGTACTTTGAAAATCAACAAAGGAAGGACAATAATGATGATGTTGATAATCTTAATGCCATTGTTTATCTCCAAACGAGACATTTTTTCTTCTTCTGCAACATACAGTTTTGATATATCTGAATGATATTGCAGATACGATTATATCAAATGCACGTGAGCAGTGAGCAGTTGATATTTCTCAGAGTCAAGGTTTCCTGTTACTTTGCTCTAGAGGAAAGGAAAAACTGCATATCTGAACCCAGTCCCTTCTCTCTATTCTGCAGTCACAGCATTATTTTTAAAACTTTTGTCAAGATCCTGACATAATGAGGTGTCAAGCTACAGTCTCCACGCAAAGGCAGTTAGGAAGCCAACTGCTGCTCTACTATAAAACCCTAAAACCAACTGGATCAGGCTATTCTAGGAGTACATTTACTAATGGGCAATTCCATGGTAACAGAATTGCGCAGATTTTTCATTTAAAATGTATGCCAAACAAAAACCATTGGGTTCAAAGTTTAACAAACCATACAACCCTATGCACATTGACTACTTTTAACAATCTACACTCTGAATTTTACAAAAACACATTTACTGGAAGAACCTTGCAGATGCAAAGTTTGGTAAATTAATTTCCAAAAACATCTCCTCCGAATGAGGATTCAACGATGTCTGCAGAAAGAATGGGTTGTCAGCTATGTCATGACACATTGACTTTGAAAAAATCTCTTTCGGTTTTGGAACTACAGTAAGTGAAGTGGATTTACACCCGGTGACGGAATTTTGGTAACAGAATTTCATCATGTACTACACAGAAATGCATAATTATGGATATGAATGTCCTTCTCTTCATGATTATGTATCCTAAATAGGTACACAAAGGTATAAATATGCAATATCCTACTTTGCATATTTGGGTATTATTCTACACACTGGCTATTATTTTTTAAAAAATGTTTTATTTAACTAGGCAAGTCAGTTAAGAACAAATTCTGATTTACATTGACAGCCTAGGAACAGTGGGTAAACTGCCTTGTTCAGGGGCAGAACAACAGATTTTAACCTTGTCAGCTCGGGGATTTGATTTAGCAACCTTTTGGTTACTGGCCTAATATGCAAACCACAAGGCTACCTGCCTCCCCAAATGAGACCAAATCTGGACCAATCATAGACGTCTATGTTTCAGAAGTTTGAACATCAATGTACAGCACAGTAGTGCTCTGTAGAGTAGAGTACAGTACATAATAGCAATGTAGAGTTCAGTACAGTACAGTACAGTACAGCAGGGTACAGTAGAGTAAAGCAGAGTATAGTTCAGTACAGTAGAGTACAGTACAGTAAATTATAGTGTACTCTAGTGTGCTCTACTGTGTACTGTACTGAACGCAACTCTACTATACTGTATACTGTACAGTACAGTACTGTACTGAACTACAGTGAGCTCCAAAAGTATTGGAACAGTGACAATTGTTTTGTTGTTTTAGCTCTGTACTCCAGCACTGGATTTGAAATTATACAATTACTATGGGGTTATAGTGCAGACTGTCAGCTTTAATTTGAGGGTATTTTCATCAATATCGGGTGAACCGTTTAGAAATTACAGCACTTTTTTTTTTACATAGTCCTCTCATTTTAGAGGACCAAAAGTATTGGGACAAATTCACTTATGTGTATTAAAGTACGAAAAGATTTAGTATATGGTCCCATATTCATAGCATGCAATGTCTACTAGCTTGTGACTCTACAAATGTTTGTTTTGGTTGTATTTTAGATTATTTTGGGCCCAATAGAAATGAATGGTAAATAATGTATGGTGTCATTTTGGAGTCACTTTTATTTTAAATAAGAATTAAATATGTTTCTAAACACTTTGTGTTTATGTGGATGCTACCATGATTAAGGATATGAATCCTGAATGAATCCTGAATAATGATAAGTGAGAAAGTCACAGCCGCACAAATATTATACCCCCAAGACATGCTAAAGTCTCACTATTAAAATAACAGGGGAGGTTAACATCTTTTGTGTGTGTGTGTGTGTGTGTGTGTGTGTGTGTGTGTGTGTCACTCATCATTATTCACGATTTATTCAGGATTACCCTTAATATGCTCAAAATAAAGCTGACAGTCTGCACTTTAACCTCATAATCATTGTAACATTGGAGTTCAGAGCTAAAACAAACCAAAATAATTCACTGTCCCATGATTTTGGAGCTAACTGTATACTGCTCTGCTCTACTGTATTGTACTGTACTGATCTATACTCTGCTCTGCTCTACTGTATTGTATTGTACAGTACAGAACTATTCCCTGCTCTGCTCTACTGTATTGTACTGTACAGAACTATACTCTGCTCTGCTCTACTGTATAGTACTGTACTGATCTATGCTCTGCTCTGCTCTACTCTACTGTATTGTACAGTACAGAACTATACTCTCTTTTTATTTTATTTGATGTACTCTACTGTGCTCTACTGTGCTGTACTGTACTGTCCGAACTTGTGAACCCAACTGTGGTTTGTGACTATTACGATTTCCCATTGTTGCCAATTCAATTGCAGAATTTCTATATCAGTAAACACATAATGAATTGATAGATCTACATTTACTTTTTACTTCTGTGCACTTCCATTATCCTCCATCCTCATTTCTGTTTGACCAGAAATCAAGGCCTTTGATTATTCCAAACTTTCAGGATGGAAAATGGTTTGAAAATGTATATATCTGTTAAATTGACACACAATTTTATATGCTCCCATAAACTTCACTTGTTGGTAATCATGAGTCCTTTTACATGAAAATTACCTAAATACTTGTGGTTTCTTTTGACCCAAATTCAAGGTTCACAAATAAACTATCAATTATTCAAAGAATGCAGTGGCAATGTAAGTAGAACTAGGGGATCAATTCGGGACCAGGAAATCTACCACCAAGTAGCTTATTTTCATAATATTAGCAATGAGCAGCAAGATGTGGTCCCAGGTAGCCTTTGCATTATACAGTATCTGACAAATGTAGGTGTGAATACTTAAATGAATCATATCTGTATGGTTAAATTCCATTGCTTGCTTTCAGACAGTGAAACGGATTGTTTACCGCACTTTCAGCGAAACAATGATTTAGAGCCTTGATGTAGGAAATAAGAGGGCCTCTGATCTCCACCTCTCCCTTTAGTCTCCAACTACTATAATCAAATATCTATTGTATCATGTGCAGTGCACCCATTTGTATCACATGACTTGACAGAAGGTAATGTGTTGCAGGATGTGCAGTGGAATTAGATAATCATTCTGCATTAATCTGTTTTCTATTTCTATTTTCCTCCCATCTTGACCTCAGCGAACCCTTTCATAGATTGCCACGTAGATGTAAAGCCTTGAACATCATTTTCAAACTGCCGACATGCTGACTGTTAAACAGTGATCAAGTGTGTAAAAGTCAGTCAGCAGGTAAACTAGTAGAAAGGAAATAATCTCTTTCTCCCAGGAGATTGTGTAATTATATGGTCTCTGGTTATATGACAAAGGAATTCTGTCCTCGACTCAGAGTTTAATATTGTGTTACCCACATTGCGGTGAGTAAGAAACTTAATTATCAGGCTACATTTGCACATTTCACAGCCATTGCCCTGCTTATCACAGTTTATTGAACAATGATCACCCTTGAGATGGCAAAAAAAGTGGTTCATTTTGCTCTGTAAGATTGGCTACTGAACACCCTTCCCAGGACAACATTCTAATCTCCTGTTATGGTATGTGTGGAATTGTCATTATCAACTATAAACTCCCTAAGGTAAACATATAGTCAGAGGAGAGGTGGTGATGTAAGGTGGTGATCTAAGGAGGTTACACACTATTTAATACTTCATAAGGGAGGACCACCACTGACATTATGACAGGGTGCCTTAGCTCATCGTGAACATTTCGCCAAGATAAAATGAAAGGGTTCTTTTCGGTGACTAGGCACTTAAGAAAGTGAAAACATGACTCAACCTGGACAGAAAAAAATCTATGCAAAGTCAATGCACCTAGAGTTTCTGATCCACATGTGGAAGTAATAATCTGTCCGCAGCAAAAAATAATAATAATAGTCATTATGCCACTTGAAATATTACCACGGACAAGGAATCTTGAACCTGTGGCAAAAGCCCATGGGGGCTTTGTCCTTTTGTAATTATCAAGGCCTCTGCTCTTTGATACACTCCTCCACATTAACCATTGCCTCAGGCAAGTGTCACACTAAACATCCATCAGATTATAGTAGACTATATTGCAGAGAGCCATCCAATGTGTGTGCCATATTTTTATCCCCCCAATGCAATAAGCAAATATTTGGTGAACAGCTGATAGATGTTTCTATCCCATTATGCTGTCACCCAACAAGATACCTTAATGTTAAGGTCTTTACCAGATATCTTTAGGGGAGATTTAAACTACAGTTTAGTTTACAAACACTTAACCAGGAACAGGTAAATGAATCATAAATCAAAAGCTGCCAGAGTCATTTTGGCGACGCAACACAGTAAGGTATGTAAATAAGTATTGTAAGGGAACTTGCCTCTACTTAAGCCCACAAAATACACAATACCAGTCAGAAGTTTGGACACACCTACTCATTCAAGGGTTTTTCTTTATTTTTAGTATTTTCTACATTGAGGAATAGTAAGTGAAGACATCAAAACTATGAAATAACACATGTGGAATCATGTAGTAACCAAAAAAGTATTAAACAAATCAAAATACACTATAG
The DNA here is from genome assembly GCF_045791955.1 of Oncorhynchus clarkii lewisi. Taxonomy (NCBI): domain Eukaryota; kingdom Metazoa; phylum Chordata; class Actinopteri; order Salmoniformes; family Salmonidae; genus Oncorhynchus; species Oncorhynchus clarkii. The sequence continues at coordinate 37,746,309 of NC_092156.1, forward strand.
ATTCTTCAAAGTAGCCATGCTTTCCCTTGATGACAGCTTTGCACACTCTTGGCATTCTTTCAACCAGCTTCCCCTGGAATGCTTTTCCAACAGTCTTGAAGGAGTTCTCACATATGTTGAGCACTTGTTGGCTGCTTTTCCTTCACACTGCAGTCCAACTCATCCAGAACCATCTCAATTGGGTTGAAGTTGGGTGGTTGTGGAGGCCAGGTCATCTGATGCAGCACTCCATCACTCTCCGTCTTAGTCAAATAGCCCTTACACAGCCTGGGGTTGTGTTTTGTCATTTGCCGATGCAGAATGCTGTGGTAGCCATGCTAGTTAACTGTGCTTTGAATTAGAAATACATCACAGACAGTGTCACCAGCAAAGCACCCACACACCATCACACCTCCTCCTCCATGATTCACAGTGTGAAATACAAATTCAGAGATCTTCTGTTCATCCACACCACGTCTCACAAAGACTTGGCAGTTAGAACCAAAAATCTCCAATTTGACTCCAGACCAAAGGACAGATTTCCACTGGTCTAATGTTCATTGCTTGTGTTTCTTGGCCCAGGCAAATCTCTTCTTATTGTCTTTTAGTAGTGGTTTATTTGCCGCAATTCGACCATGAAGGCCTGATTCACGCAGTCTTTGGGATGCAATGTCTGAGGCTGGTAACTCTAATGAACTTATCCTCTCCAGCACAGGTAACTATGGGTCTTACTTTCCAGTGGCAGTCCTTATGAGAGCTAGTTTCATCTTAGCGCTTGAGCTGTTCTTGCTATAATATGGACTTGGTCTTTTTACCAAATAGGGCTATCTTCTGTATACCACTCCTACCTTGTCACAACACAACTGAAGGAAAGAAATTCCACAAATTAACTTTTAACAAGGCACACCTGTTAATTGAAATGCATTCCAGGCGACTACCTCATCAAGCTGGTTGAGAGACTGCCAAGAGTGTGCAAATCTGTCATCAAGGCAAACGTTGGCTACTTTGAAGAATATAAAATATATTTTGATTTGTTTAACACTTTTTTGTTTACTCCATGATTTCCTATGTGTTATTTCATAGTTTTGATGTCTTCACTATTATTCTGCAGTGTAGAGAATTGTAAAAAAAAAAATAAGAAAAATCCTTGAATGAGTAGGTGTGTCCAAACCTTTGACTGGTGCTGTATATACAGTAAAATGCTACAATTTCAATGCAACTTTTTTGATAGGCTGTGTCAAATCTAAATTCAAAATGAACACCAAAATGGTCAAACTAAAATGTTAGTTTTTCCTCTGGGTTTTTTTCCCCCTTCAAGTAGCTGAAGTGCACGGGGTGAGGTATGAGTCACGGTTGAAATCGACACCGCAGGGGTGGCCGTTGTGGCCTGAGGCAAGATGAAATATTCTATCAATTTTGAGCAAGACAAAAAAGTGTTGCCATGATTATCATGTAAAAAAGTATGAATATTTCATAACATGCAAATGCCATTCAGTGTTAAGTATTGAATTCTTTCCAGTTTGGTGATGGGAATTTGATCCTGAGAGAACGTCCTATCATCCATCACCTGAGATGGTGAGCAAGGCAAGGAGGCCTCATTATGCTATAAAAACGTCCGAACAAAGTCCTGGCAGGCAATTAACACAAGGTCCTGGCAGGCAATTTACAGTTAGAGGTAATTTGTAATCTATTGAGAAGGTCCACCCACATGGCAGGAAGGAAACTATATCTCTATTGGTCACCAATGAAACCTCATATCTCACCTTGGGACAGGGGGTTGGGGAGCCTTCAATGCTGTGAACTAGACATAGAGACTGATGCCTAACTTTAGAAACCGTGTGTGTACATTGGAATTTTCATGTGAATCGTACATTGATATCAATGGGAACTGTATGTCAAAATTGGAGTGATACACATGTTCCTAATTATAAGATTCACCACAAAGAGAGCTGGGGAAATATATATCACTGATTTTACCAGATGCGTAGGCATACAGATAGAACACATTTTGTTTAAATACTGCTGAAATGTAGCCTACTGTAGTTAGTGACTATTGTATTTGAGTGTTTAATTTAGATCATGCCTCCCGCTGGTCTGATTTACCTTCAGTTGACTTATTACATTTCCAGATGTATCAGTGCAAGTTTTCATATTCAACATATTTCACAGTTATCCCCATTAACTTTTACATCCTTAGCTTTTTTACACGAATCAAAGACCTAAGAGATAGTGACCAAGCCTTTTTGACCAACAAAACAACTTCCAATCAAAAACACTCTATGTGCTATCAAAATTGGGATTTAAAAAAAGTAAGATTTTTTATTTATTTCAAACACAATCAAATATGTGATTCTCAACCCGTAATCCTTTGAGAAAGAATGTATTAGGATGTATGAAAGCCATTTCTGTTGGATTATGGCTGCCAAGTAGTGGGGATTTGGTCGGCATTTGTGCCCTGGTTTCTTTTGTTTGAAACATGTGAGAGGACCTATAATCAGAGCGATCTTAAATGCTCAAGGGAGTGGACCCCAGCCCAAAGTGGATTTGTCCATATCTCACTACAATATCAACTCAAGATCAATGGGAGGTCGAGACTGTGACGGAACTTGAAATTAGTGCATCTTGCTAATAAACCAAATCTGGTATACATTACCCAAGAGATAAACTGTAGGCTATTTCACAAATTCACTTCTTCATGAACAAGAGAGTACTTCCATTGGCCACTGCAAACAGAGGGATGTGGGCTTTTTCAGTAAACAAACAATATTTTCTTCTGGTTTGAACACTATGTTCATAACAGCACACATCCATTGCTCTTTTTTAAAAAATATATACTGTACATGTAATATGTAAATATATAAATCAATGTATCAACTTGTATTTTCAGAGTCCTTTCCTTTATTGTCTTTGTAGTCTAAGTCTGTGTATGTGTCTGTTTAGTAAACATAGTGACAGTATCATTGTACATTTGCCAACATTGTGCTATTCAATCCAAAGGTTAGCATGGAACCATGAAAGCACTTCCCTGTTGTGTTGCTGTAGTGGGGCCTTGAGTGTCTGTCATCTGGTGAATGAAATCAAAGTGGATGTGTGTTGTTTTTGGAGAGAGAGGGCTGGGAATTAATTTACAACGTGCAAAAATGCGATCATCTCAACACTGTTTTCCAATCCCTCAATGAGATCCATATGGTCCGTCCAGTTTTGTTTCTGGGTGACAGCTTCAGGAACCTGCTTGTGTTTAAGTTGTGTTGCTGTATTCTATTTTTCAAGTGTATTCTACTCCATCTCTGACTGAGCAGAGGATCAAAGACGAAGGACTGGTCTCATTTGTTCACTATTGGTGTCTCCGCATTACTTTAGCTGAGGCCACAATAAGATAAAATGGAGATATGGGGATTGGCAGGTAAAGGAAAATTGCAATCTTGAAATTGAATTAGGTGGGCTGAATGTAATGCACAATGACAGTTGCGTTCAACACTCAAAAAACTATGCACATACAGTAAGTAAATCCATGATATTCCAGAGTCCTTTGGTTTCAGGAAGTAAGGCATTGTGACATTCCATTCCAGACATTCTTTGCGCTGCAAGGGGGACACAGCTGAACACTATATGTTGACACAAATGTATATTATTTTATACAGCATATATTCAGACTTAGCTACTGTCGACCTCATAATACAAAAACGGGTCGAAGGACAACAAAACAAGTCCAAGTCCAAGTTGTTGCAATGTGTTCTCCTTTGTTGTCAAACTGCCTTAAGGCAACATACTAAATAAACTACAAACAAAAACAAAACAAGTTGTTGATAAATTGTATCAACATTGTGTTTTAAGAAAGTACAGAGTTTGCCAAGAAAGTGCACTTAGGTGAAGCATTGTGTTTGACTGTAATCCCTTAGAGAACTTGAATTCCCACAAACAAACGGAAAAATGTACAATGTTGAAACATGGTCCTGGAATGTGATGAGACAGACACAGGTGAACCCTAGTTTTGTCTGGAGTGATTATATCAAGAGAGGTAGATACAATTACATACAGTATGGCCAGGAGTTTTGTGGCACTTTTTGTGGCACTTTGCTTTTACTAGTATTTCCAGCATTGTCTATTAGTGGTACTGAAGGTAGGAAAACCGAGGGAATATTCTGTGAATGACACAAGCTATATCAAATCAATCAATCAATCAATGTCTGGCAGTGCGTGCGTGTTTGGCGGGGGATTGCCTAAGCCAGGGGAAGCGTAAGTCTGTGAATCTTAAAGGACCTCCCCAAAAGAAGTTGCCACCACTATTTCAATGTAATTTCCTTTCCTAGAGAGGATATGCATGTTTAGGTTCCGCCTCTGAAGAATGACGAAGGCTACTTATACATATTCACAAATTAGGTGTGGGAATTTCCACGTGGAGTTAATAAACATTAGATGTTTTACATGTTACATTTGCCATTTAGCAGACTCTCTTATCCAGAGCGACTTACAGTTAGTGCATTCATCTTAGGATAGCTAGGTGGGACAACCACATATGTCAGTCATTGTAAGTTCATTTTCCCTCAATAAAGTAGCTATCACCAAAGTAAGTGCTAATAGGGGGGTAAAAGTAAAGTGTTAGCTCTCATAAGGCTTTTTTTTGAGGGGGGGGGGGGCTTTGAGATTATCTAACTGCACTGTCCAATTTACAGTAGCTATTACAGTGAAATGATACCATGCTATTGTTTGAGGAGAGTGCACAGTTATGAGCTTGAAAATGTATTAATATACCAATTATGCACATTTGGGCAGTCTTGATACAACATTTTGAACAGAAATGCAAATTATTATTTTTTTAAATTAAATGTGGCCAAAATCAAAATTTTTCCTAACCTGGAACATTACATTTTGGCCTTTCTCTTGCATTTCAAAGAAGAGGGGGAAAAAAGAAAAAAAACATGTTTTTTTTATTTTTATTATATTTTTACCAGATCTGTCACGGGTGTGCGTACTGATAGCGAAGTCAGGTGCAGGAGAGCAGAGAGTTGTCAACAGACGCACACTTTATTTAGGCAGGAGAAACCAACAGACGGACGCAACTGTGTCAAAACCTCCAGCAAAAATGGTAAATGTGCAAAGCGCGAAAACAGTCACAAAAGCTGTAGTTACCAAGTAAACATACTTCGTGAAATAAACATGGAACATGGAAAACCAGCCTGGCGCATCACATAAAACACCTAACACAAAACAATTCCACACAAGGACATGGGGGGGAACAGAGGAATATATATACACAAGGTGACTTCGACCGCCAAACGCCGCCCGAACAAGGAGAGGAGCCGACTTCCAGTCGTGACAAGATCTAATGTGTTATATTCTCCTACATTCATTTCACATTTCCACAAACTTCGAAGTGTTTCCTTTCAAATGGTATCAATAATATGCATATCCTTGCTTCAGGTCCTGAGCTACAGGCAGTTAGATTTGGGTAAGTCATTTTAGGCAAAAATTGAAAAAAAAGGTCCGATCCTTAGGATTTAGGGAAAACTTTGCTACAGATGGAAACCACTTCGCCATCTATTTTTATGTCCAAAGTTTTGGCATCGTCCATAAATTGTGGCTGCGAATTCGCCATAGAAATAGTTAGAAATAATCATATGAAACTCCAGCAAAATTATAGGTTACAATGACTTTGCTCATGATCATGCAAGCCGCAAATGACAAAATTGCGCAGCTAAAACCTCCTTGGCAAAAACATCAAAATTAATTATAGATTTACTTACATTTATCTTAGATTCATTCAGACTATTTTAAGGAAATTATACTGACTTTGTTTCAATGGTGTCTCATGGAGACAAACATCAGTAACTGCCATATCGAACCACACCCTCAAGACTGAAATCTTGTTTTTCTTAACGAGCAACAGAGAAAGACGTGGAATTGTGGAATTGATGCATTCAGTCATTCTTACACTGCACCTAATTGATATATTTTTAACTACAACTTGAGTCTGTTGGAGAGGAAAAGCTTGAGCAATTTGAGATGTAGAATCACTGATCTACAAATAGTGTTCCCTGACAAATAATAGGGGTAACACTTTATTTGGATAATTCATCTGAAGATGCTCTAAAGACGACCAGTAACATTTCAACTAACTACAGCATACATATGTACATAGGTATGTGGACATCCCTTCAAATGAGTGGATTTGGCTATTTCAGCCACACCATTGCTGACAGGTGTATAAAATCAAGCAAACAGCCATGCAATCTCCATAAACAAACACTAGCAGTCAAATGGCCTTGCTGAAGAGCTCAGTGACTTTCAACGTGGCACCGTCATAGGATGCCGCCTTCCCAACAAGTCAGTTCATCAAAATCTTCTCTACTATATTTTCAACTGTAAGTGGAACCGTCTAAGAGGAACAATGGCTCAGCTGCGAAGTGGTAGGCCACACAAGCTCACAGAACGGGACCGCCGAGTGCTGAAGCGCATAACGCATAAAAATCATCTGTCCTCGGTTACAACACTCACTACCGAGTTCCAAACTGCCTCTGAAGCAACGTCAGCACAATAACTGTTCGTCGGGAGCTTAATGAAATGGGTTTCTGTGGCCGAGCAGCCGCACACAAGGCTAAGATCACCATGCTCAATGCCAAGCGTCGGCTAGAGTGGAGTATAGCTCGTCACCATTCGATTCTGGAGCAGTCGAAACATGTTCTCTGGAGTGATGAATCACGCTTCACCATCTGGCAGTCCAACAGACAAAAATGGGTTTGGCGGATGCCAGGAGAACGCTACCTGCCCCAATGCATAGTGCCAACTGTAAAGTTTGGTGGATGAGAAGTAATAGTCTGGGGCTGTTTTTAATGGTTCGGACTAGGCCCCATAGTTCCAGTAAAGGGAAATCTTAACGCCAGAGCATACAATGACATTCTAGACGATTTGGTGCTTCCAACTTTGTGGCAACAGTTTGGGGAAGGCCCATTCCTGTTTCAGGATGACAATGCCCCCTTGCATAAACTAAGGTCCATAAAGAAATAGTTTGTTGAGATTGGTGTGGAAGAACTTGACTGGCCTGCACATAGCCCTGACATCAATCCCATCAAACACCTTTAGGATGAATTGGAACGCCGACTGCAAGCCAGGCCTAATTGCCCAACATCAGTGCCCGACCTCATTAATGCTCTTGTGCCTGAATGGAAGCATGTCCCTGCAGCAATATTACAACAACTAGTGGAAAGCCTTCCCAGAAGAGTGGAGGCTGTTATGGCAGCAAGCTGGGGACCAACTCCATATTAATGCCTATGGTTTTGGAATGAGAGGTTCAACGAGCAGTTGTCCACATACTCTTGGTAAAGTAGTGTATTTTGCCTTATCCTTAATGGAGATATTTCACAATAGTGAAAATGAAGTACGCTGCAGTACCATGTTGTTTATTTTTTATTTCAGAATTAAATTAAAATATAAATTACAAATAAATGAAAGAAAACCATTCATAATCATAAGTCATCATTTTGTAGAATTATGATGTAAAGTTTGAAATAACCTTAATAAAGCAAAATATGTTTCCATTCCCCAACTTCTCCAAATAGGCCTACTCCCTGACACCTGCAGTCATGCAACAGCTAGAGATAGAGGAGACAGGGTAGATGTTCCAGCATGGTACAGTAGGTTGAAGGGAATGTACCATATGAATAATTGGGTAAGGTGAGGGCAGGTGAGGGCATTGGTTGAACATGTGATATAATTAATCATTGTAAAGAGGTCTGTCCAGATAAGACATTGCTCTAGTTCCTGCTCAAACAATACTAGTGACTTCACTGCCTGAGCACTCCTTTTCACAGCCCCAGACTGCCCAGTGATACCAGACATGGGACCTGGAGGTACGGTAGTGGAGCCCCTGTCATAGAGTTACAGTATAGGGGAAATTAGTTAAAATAATTATGTGGCCAGTCAAGCTTTTCACATTTTATCATGTGTGTGAGTATGTACTGTATGTGTTTTCCATTACACACACCTAGCATATATCTAATAGCCACACTTTTGATGGAATAGTACCATGTCAATTCAGTAAGGCACTGGCAGTAAGCCTGTGTCCTGACAGGAACACCTCTTCACCAATGGTCATCAAGTCTTCACCATCCCATGCTGAGAGATGAGCTCCATCTGTGGTTTGTGTGATTGTGCACACAGTGCCAACCAAGCATTCATCTTCCCTTCTGGCTTTGTTATGGCCGACCTCTTTATGAACATTGATGACACACTTTGATGCAGGGATTGACAGGGTTAGGATTAGTACAGAGGAAAACCTATGAGCTAAAAGAATGTAGTGGAGATAGTGTGTGTGCGTGCGTGCATGCGGTGTGCGTGCGTGCGCATATTCATGGGTTGCATGTTTTGTCACAATATTGTTTTGAATGATTGTTTTCAACTGATGCCCGGCTGAGCATTCTACGCAATGCATCGTCAATGGGCGCTGATGAAGATGTCATCAAAAGTGCATTACAGTGGCTTGGAAATACAATTACATTTAAAAGGAAACACAATCTTTTGTCATCATTTTGATGTCACCAAATTGACTTTAGATGGAGTAAAACATTAGAAAGCTAGCTAAGATTGAGGGGATGCCACCAGATTTTAGCTAGCTAATGTTAGAATTGCTAGCTATTTTTGACAAACTTTGTGTGAAGTAAATTTGACAACATGGCAATGCTGGCAAAGTAGCCTAGTGGTTAGAGCATTGGACTAGTAATGGGAGGTTGCAAGTTCAAACCCCTGAGCTGACAAGGTACAAATCTGTCGTTCTGCCCCCGAACAGGCAGTTAGCCCAGTGTTCCTAGGCCGTCATTGAAAATAAGAATTTGTTCTTAACTGACTTGCCTAGTTAAATAAAGTTAAAAATATATATATATTTGACTACTTTAGCAATGTCATCGTATTTCTAGGCACTATAGTTTCATTTAGACTAAAAAGTAGCCTACATCCAGAATGACTGAGCTTATCACCACTTTAGGGCACCACTATGGTTGCTGATAATGGGCCCCTGTATGCCTATGTAGATATTCCATACAAAATCAGCCGTTTCCAGCTACAATAGTCATTTACAACATTAACAATGTCTACACTGTATTTCTGATCAATTTGATGTTATTTTAATGGACAAAAAACGTGTTTTTCTTTCAAAAACAAGGACATTTCTAAGTGACCCCAGACTTTTGAACGGGAGTGTATATAAACAGTATATATCATAAATAGAAGTGGAATAAAGATAGTTTGTTATCCACATCCTAACAACATGTTAACAACATGTTACAAGAGCAATTACAGTGTTACTGTATTCTCATTAGATGCTGCATGTCTAGGTATACACATTATGACCATCCATTAATTAATGTTCCCTTTCCCTTACCCAGCTTAACATCATCTCTCAGAATGACTGATTGGTGGGGCTGCAGTGGTTGGTGTGCGTGTAGTAAGACCTGATGTGGGATATGCTCTAAGACCCCTCGACTGTGCAACCAGGCAATGGGATTGTTACTCTTCTACAATAGCACACTGTCAAAATGATATCACTGGGTTATTTGCTTCTAAGGGAAGCCATCTGTACTATACAGGCATAATGTGTCACCCCAAGGTGTGAAAAATAGATGTTAAAAAACTAACTGATGCAACAAAATGTCTTTATCTTCACATTGTGGGAAACAGATGAAGACGAATGGATGTGTTAACAGCCCACACACAAATATGACTTCATCATATAGGCCACCAATGCATCAGGTACTTACAGTAGCAGGCTATTGTCTTTAACTCTCTATGAAAAATGATTTTAATATTAACACACAACAAAGAAGACAATATGCATTTATGATTGTCTTAACCATCCAGTCCATCGGAGCTTCCTACACATTTATAAAGAAATGGCATATTGATGTCTTACTATGGGTTAGTTGTCAGTGTTAACAACGCGATAACTAAAGAATGTCAATACAATGTGTAAAGTGTGTAATGGTTGAGTCATGCCGTACTGCTCTTGACACTCTTTACTCTACAATAAGCATGTGTCAGTCAGTGGGGAATATCATTTATCATTTTCATCAATGGAAAGGTTAGAATAGGGAGAGAAGTCGTTGCATTTTAACTATTTTTGACAGACACTACACAGCACTTGAGTCAAACACATCTGAAGGGTTGAAGGGTTTATCATGGCTGAAACATGTAGGCCCAGATGTTAGCTTCCTCCTCAATTTCCTGTAACCCCTACTGTGATGTCATCACTCAGCATTCCTCACAGTAATGGCAACCACTTCATAATGCTTAATGCCCCTGTCCATTTTGAAAATGAGTCAACAACTGAAGCACCGTGGATAACAGTGTTTATATGGGAAACCTAAAATGTATTTCTCATACCGTAGTGACTATACATTTGTGTGAAAATAGCCGTAATGATAATAGTTCTTTAATAGATGTTTTGGTTGTGATTTTAGATAATTAAACTGTCAGACTCCCCTGAATAAAAGGCCAATTAACTGCCTCAAAACAATTACATTTGACAGTGTGTTTAACAGGCAAGAGTTGAGGTCATTTGTTTTGTCACTTGACTCCAGAGAATTTACAACCTTTTAAGTAGAATCATATTGTTTTAAATGTTTCAATAAGCTTCGGAAATGACTATTTTATGAAAAAGCCTGTCTGGAAATACTTTTTGTCCTACTTTTCATATCAAAGAAATATGAAAAAAAACATAAAACATTTACATACAAAAACTAATCATCGCTTCAAAATGTAACTGAATAAAAACGTAAAGGGTTACTGCACCAAGCTACAGTGAAGTTCATAGTCAAGTTTTGTAAGTATGTGGAAGCACATTTTTATGTGATTTGGTCGTATTACTCAATGGGTCATAATTAATTTAAAACCACTATAGGCGTGTTAGGGCAAGAGAAAATATATATTCCTTTCTGTGGCTAAGCTTTGAAAAGTCAGAACATTCTACGCTCTGTGTAAAATCCCTGTTTGAGATTAACATAAAGTTCTGATTGAATGTATAAAAGCTTTGCTGAGGAGGTAGCATAGATACAAGACGAACACTATTGCCCATTGCTTGTCATCAACAGACATTATTACCTAATCTAAGGGGCAGAATGTTGTTTCTCAATATAATTCCAATCGTTCAACATTAAGCATCAATTTCACGGCTGAATACACACCCACCTTCCAACTACAGCTTTTAGCAAGGTTATCAAAGTCGCAATTTTGCAAGTAATAAATACAGTAATCGAATTTAAATGACAGAAAGTGCTGTAATTGTACGTTTCGAATGCTCAAAACAGACTCAGCTCTATGCTTCATTATAATGGTCAGATATCACCAAACATGAAATTACCAGTCACAATATGTGTCTTGATTTGTCTGGTCCATCCGAGATTGGATGGGGATTTAAAAGAGATATAAAGCCAAATATGTTGCTCTCCTATGGGTTCTTTATGCTGTGGAGTCTTCTGAAATTTCACCTGAAATATAACCTTCAGTCAATTCATCTTCTCTTGATGGGTCATTTTCACCATCATTAAGCAAGGTCTCTACATTCAGCTATTACCAGATAGGGTCATTTATTTGGTGTTGTCTCGAGATATTGCCTCAAATTGTATAAAGCTTGAACCGTTTCACATGGTGAATATTATTGAAAACCCATTCCTGTGGGTCAGTTGAGGACATAATCATCATGCGTATTGGTGCCTACATAAAGATGAGGACCATGTGTGCAGGTTGGCTGCATCCTTTCTTTAACTGTGGCTGGATTTATTCAGAAGAAGAAATAATAGACACTTTCACACGTAGATCCCAGACAAGAGTAAAAGTTTTACTTTCCTTTGCTCTAGGCCTAGAGTTATTGTGAACTTGAAATGACCGAAGGTTTCTGTTATTAATTTCACTGAAATCAAACATGCAAAAATCATCAAACAAACCAGCATTTCTTCTCTTGCACCAGCAAAGCTGACTTAACTGTAAAACCACCAATGGGTAAATTTTTAAAAACCATTATAATAAACCTTCTGAAATTTTAGGACTTTGTCAAGCAACTACTTACCCCCCCCCCCCCCCAAATTTTAATCATGATTTTTGTATTAAAATGGAAGTATGAAATGTAATTTCTCTTTTGTATACTAGTGGTGGGCGCTAGTATGAAAATGTGTCATCAATAGTGAACTTTGTGATAAAAGCACCAAATTTGGCACACAAGCACCAAATTTGTCAGAGAGGTATGTACCATGAAAATATATAGCTATGGACCTACCCCAGATTTTGCCACTGGCAGCCACTATAACAAAAAAAATTACTCAAACATTTAAATACATATTTAGCTTCCAGTCACTGTCCAGCCAAGTTGAGATTCTCATCCTTCAGATGCAATTGGAACTGAGTTGATAGCCCACAGTGTTCCAAAGTTAAAGCTAAAAGTCTGATGGCACAGGTGCCTAAATTGCCTAAATCAGCCAAATCGGTGGCCATTTTAGGTTTTACCCGTATGTCAGATTAGCTCAATAATCAATTTCTCAGTCTCTGAGTGTCACAGAAACACAACACTTTTAATTAATAACAGTCAAATGTTCATAAGATGTAGCTATGGGGAAATTTATTTAAAAAAATGTCTGTTCAAAACATGAACGTCTGTTTAGAAACATAACATTTGACTATAAATGTGTCAACATTTAAAAAATCTATCCTTATTTTGGGGCATTTAAACAATTTACTTGTGTTACAAAAGATTAATAGAAGAAAAAAATGTTTTTGCCGTCGCTTTTTGCCGTCATTTCCAATTTGGGGTCAAAAATGACCCCTCTTGGTGCTTTTAGTGGTCAAAAATGACCCCTCTTGGTGCTTTTAGTGGTCAAAAATGACCCTTCTTGGTGCTTTTAGTGGTCAAAAATGACCCCTCTTGGTGCTTTTAGTGGTCAAAAATGACCCCTCTTGGTGCTTTTAGTGGTCAAAATAGGTTGATGCTTTTAGGGTTAATGCAATTCAATAATGTATTTCACAATTGGGTACATCTGAGTAATTCAAAATGGTTACTGTTTATATAACTATGAGAATGCGTGTGGAGTATACATGTGTACAGTATGAGAGACAACCTAGAGGGCCAGGGGCATTGAGGCAACGTTGAGTCAGAGGACATAACCTAATTTCCCCCTCGCTATTGCCTGAACTCCCTGTTCCAAAATGACACACTTTTCTCTGAAAGAAAGTAGGCAAAAAATAGCAAAAATCAACCTTCGGTTGTTTCTGTAATCAGACAGGCGAGCTCTAATCGGCCGTCAGGCAGAAGCAGAGGCCCAGATGAAAGCCGCTTGCGATTGCAATTTAATTCCCTTCCATCAGATCAACTTGTACATCCAATGAAGTCACTTGTGGGGGCAGCCGAGTGCAAAGCTGGGCTTATGGGCAGGGCAGCTCTGCTCTGCCAACCAATATGGACACAGACTAAGAGCTCCCCACACTCATCTTCAGTTAATATCTTGAAAACAAACCAGCAACCCTCTATTAAAAATAAGAAAACATTGATTTGTTTTGTATCATTTGCTGTGATATTGTAATGGGTTGTTTACTTAATCTGACAAGATAAAATAAAATAATTCTGTCTGATGCGTTCCATTCTTTTTTTTCACCCTGTCATTCATCCCTCTAAAACTAGGTCAATGCCCTCTACTGAAAATTGAGGTCATTACTAGGGATACAGAGGGCTTCGAGAGATTTCCCTGTCTGTAGATCTGACAACATTGACTGTACTGATCGTGTTACACTAATATCTGAATTTATAACAAACAAATCTCAATTACTTGATTTTATACCTTTAGTTTGGGATATGACTTTCAGAAAGACATTCTAAATTGAACCTTCTCTTATCTACAATGCCTTCAGAAAGTATTCATACCCCTTGACTTATTTCACATTTTGTTGTGTCACAGCCTGAATTCAAAACGTGTTAACCTCTAAAATGGGGAATTGTTTTAAGATAATCATACCATGGATCATTAAGCTATTGGATTTTGAATGTCAGGACCCCTTTAGGTATCAATTATTGTTTTAGAAAAATGATTTGATAAAATATTGAATTTGGCCTTTACTACTATAGCCCATAGAAACGCATTGAATAACACGTTCATAAATGGCAAAAAAAAGACAGTTAAAAAAATAAATAATAAGGAATAACGTTATTAAATGTCAAGTCCTAAATCTAGGAGATATAAAAAAGCTCAGGAAATAGTTCTCTTTTTTTGGACACATATTTAACCCCTTATTTTTGTTGACACAAAACTACCTCCATACTTCCATTTGTTTGTATGGGTTACTTTCAGACGAGTCCTGGGACGTAGAGCAAAACGGAGAACACCATCATGTTCGTGAGAGTCTCTCCTTTCCATAATAGTTTGTAGGCCTAGTCTTTCGGACACTGCAGACGTTTCCGTGAGAAGACCGATTTTCAGGAGCTTGGCCACCTTCCACCGCAGATGCGGAAGGCTGACATAGGCAGATGTGGTGGATTGAGATACAGCCCATGATATTTCTAGCTTAAATTGACGGATTGTGATGTGGATCTTTTTATGATGTTACTTAGATTGACACACATGTAGACTCTTAAGTATTTTTTAAACATTTTTAAATCTCAGCCATCTATACACACTACCCCATAATGACAGAGTGAAAACATGTTTTTTATTTTTTATTTATTATTATGATTTATTATTTATTATTTATTGAAAATGAAATATAGTAATATCTCATTTACAAAAGTATTCACACCCTTGAGTCAATACATGTTAGAATCCTGTTTGGCAGCGATCACAGCTGTGAGTCTTTCTGAGTGCGTCTTTAAGAGCTTTGCACACCTGGATTTCACAATATTTGCCCATTTTTTATTCTTCAAGCTCTGTCAAATTGGTTGTTGATCATTGCTAGACAACAATTTTCAAGTCTTGCCGTAGATTTTAAAGCAGATTTAAGTCAAAACTGTAACTCGGACACCCAGAAACATTCACTGTCTTCTTGGTAAGCAACTCAATCGTAGATTTGACCTTGTGTTTTAGTTTATTGTCCTGCTGAAAGGTGAATTCATCTCCCAGTGTCTGGTGGAAAGCAGACTGAATGTCACGGATGTGTGGAGAGACGGACCAAGGCGCAGCGTGATTAAAGTTCCACATATTTATTTAAGCGAAACTTCCAAACAAAAAGAAACAAACAACAAACCGTGACATCAGAGGTGCAACATGCACTTACTCAAAACAATATCCCCTACAAAAAAAACACCCCCTAGTCACGCCCTGACCTACTCTACCATAGAGAACCAAGGGCTCTCCATGGTCAGGGCATGACACTGAACCAGGTTTTCCTGTAGGATTTTGCCTGTGCTTTGCTCTATTCCGTTTATTTTTTATCCTGAAAAACTCCCCAGTGCTTAACGATTACAAGCATACTCATAACATGATGCAAACACCACTATGCTTGAAAATATGGAAAGGGATACTCAGTAATGTATTGTATTCAATTTGCCTCAAACATACAGTAACGCTTTGTATTCAGGACAAAAAAATGAATTGCTTTGCCACATTTTTTGCAGTATTACTTTAGGGCCTTGTTGCAAACAGGATGCATGTTTTGGAATATTTTTTATTCTGTACAGGCTTCCTTATTTTCACTCTGTTAAAATAAGTTGTTAATTCGGTTAATATTGTGGAGTAACTCCAACATTATTGATTCATCCTACAGTTTTCTCCAATCACAGCCATTAAAATCTGTAACTGTTTTAAAGTCACCATTGGTCTCATGGTGAAATCCCTGAGCAGTTTCCTTCATCTCCGGTAACTGAGTTAGGAAGGACGCCTGATGTGACCACCATTTGACTCAAGCAGTGTGACACATCTCCTCGCATAGAGTTGATCAGGCTGTTGATTGTGGCCTGTGCAATGTTGTCCACTCCTCTTCAATGGCTGTACAAAGTAGAAATGCTCACTAACAGGGATGCAAACAAATTTGTGCACAAAATTTGACAGAAATATGCTTTTTGTGCATATGGAACATTTCTGGAATCGTTTATTTCAGCTCATGAAACATGGTACCAACACTTTACATGTTGCGTTTCTATTTTTGTTTTGTATAAATCACTGCAACCCTTAACCAAGCTGCAGTCAGTTTTTAGAATGGATGGCTAGCAATAAGCTAGTCCTAAATATATTTTTTTAAATGAAAAGCATTGTATTTGGGACAAATCACTTGATAAACTCTAGACCTCATCTAAATCTTGCGGCAATTGAACAAGTTGAGGAGACTAAACTGCTTAGTGTAACACTAGATTGTAAACTAACATGGTCAAAACATATTGATTAAATCAAATCAGATTGTATTTGTCACACGCGCTGAATACAACAGGTGTATACTTTACCATGAACTGCTTACTGATGAGCCCTGTCCCAACAATGTAGAGGTAAGAAAAATGTGTTGAATAAAAAAAGGAAATAGTAAAACAATAAAATAACAATAACAAAGGTATATACAAGGAGTCAATGTGCAGGGGTATGAGGTAGTTAAGGTAATTGAGGTAATTTTCTTTAAAAATGTGTATGGCCTCCCGCCTGGTATAGAGGTCCTGGATGGCAGGGAGCTCGACCCCAGTTGTCTACATGGCCGTACGCACGACCCTATGTAGCAACTTGCGGTCGGAAGCCAAGCAGTTGCCACATCAAGCGGTGATGCGGCCACACACAAGGGGTAACCCAGACACATCACAGAGGCTATAAAGCTGAAGCATCCGTCTAGAACGTTTTCTCACCACCAAATATGATAATGAGAGGAAGTCCAGTCGCGGGTAGTGGGAGAGGATGGAACTAGTTTTCTAATTCTGCTAATGTTCTCATCGATGAAACATCTGATCTCAATACATTTTTCTGTTCCCAAAACTAGAATCTGTTATGAACACAGTGCACAACACAACTGTGAAAAGGTCCTGTGGACGTCACAAATTGCCTTCATCAGTGCTCATCAAAAAAATAATGGCGCAGTACTGGGCTTGAACTCATAAGGCTTAGTCAGTGCTCACTGCTTAGACATCTGCATCACAGCAGTTCACAATTGTTATGCAAGCAGGGAGAGTAGGTAATGATACTTAATGGAAACAGCACATTGTTTTTAATTTAAAGCCTGGCCTTGCCTACTTTCTCGTGTTCTTCTTGATTTATTATGTTATTTTTTGTATTACATTGTTATTAAGTACTGCATTGTTGAGTTTAAAGCTTGACATTTTTTTATTTCACTATACTTGTGCACATGACATTAAAACTTGAACTTGAAACACACCCACACATTGTAATATTGTAGTATTATACTGTTGTAATATTGTACATTTTATATTGTACATTTGTAACAGTGGAGCGATGTGAATTACTATATTGCACAATTACTGGGGTGATGTTTTGTTTTGTTGTGATGTGTTGTTTTTTTGTGATGTGTTGGTTTGTTGTGATGTGTTGTTTTGTTGTGAGGTATTGGTTTGTTGTGATGTGTTGTTTTGTTTTGATGTGTTGGTTTGTTGTGATGTGTTGTTTTGTTTTGATGTGTTGGTTTGTTGTGATGTGTTGTTTTGTTTTTGTTTTGTTTTGTTGTGATGTGTTGGTTTGTTGTCATGTGTCGTTTTGTTGTGATGTGTTGTGTTGGTTTGTTGTGATGTGTTGTTTTGTTTTGTTGTGATGTGTGGTATTGGTTTGTTGTTTTGTTTTGTTGTGATGTGTGGTATTGGTTTGTTGTTTTGTTTTGTTGTGATGTGTTGGTTTGTTTTGTTGTGATGTGTTGGTTTGTTGGGATGTGATGTTTTGTTGTGTTGTGTTGGTTTGTTGTGATGTGTTGTTTTGTTGTGATGTGTTGTGTTGGTTTGTTGGGATGTGATGTTTTGTTGTGATGTGTTGTGTTGGTTTGTTGGGATGTGATGTTTTGTTGTGATGTGTTGGTTTGTTGTGATGTGTTGTTTTGTTGTGATGTGTTGTGTTTGTTGGGATGTGATGTTTTTTTGTGATGTGTTGTTTTGTTCCTGTTTGGTCCCCAGGAAGAGTAGTGGCTGCCCAGCTTCTCTTTTGATGATTTTTGCAAATGCTGGTGATTTGGGGATTGATCTGGTATGTTGTTCTGTATGTTTTTGTTTTACAGTATTTTGTGTTGTGCCTGGCCTACAGAGGGTTGAATAGGTGTAGACTGGTCCCTCTGATTGGCTGGCCTGAGAAAAGCAGGTGATTAGGCCCACAGAAGTACTGTAAAGGTCATGCTTTATCCAATCAGGGTCGGAAAGGATTTGTCAATGATCATTTCCAGCAAAATGTTAACAATGGCAGTGAAAAATAGACTTGCAGAATGACAGAATTAAACATAGTTGTCAGGTGAGTTTGAAAGATGAATTTTGCAATAGCTGATCTCTGAATGAATTCCTTCTTTCCTTCGCCAGTAGAAGCAGACTCTGTGATATTCTGGTCTCCAGGCCCTGAAGCGTCCTCATTGTTATTGTGCCAGATGAGGGATTGTGAGGGAAGCCTGCTTGAGCTCATTAATCTTAATTAAAGTTGCAGTGGATCACACAAGTCTCTTACTCAGACAGATCTGGAACAAGTCTCAGACTTCCCTGGTAGACTTCAGATACACAAGTGTTCATCACACACCTATTTACTTTAATCCACAGTGACCGTGTTGCTGTACATATGCATTTACGTGACTGGATCACATTGCAACACAATGCTTTCTTTTTAGTGTCAGACTGTATATGGATATGAAAAAAATATACATTACTCAAATGTACAACCATGTCCATCATAACGTTTCTATGAAGTTGCATTTAACATACTGTAATATTAAAAGTGTGGGTGGCTCAGGAGACCTGATTAGCAAAAAATTTCTTAAAATAATAATCAAACTTGGGGCTGTGTAAGTACAAAATAGCTTATAGAAACAGGTTGGAGACGAGTGTTGATTGCAATGTTTTCACATTCATCCATCATTGAATCCATTACCGGATTCCATTTTCTACACAGAGGTCAGCCTGTAAGCCCATACGTCTGAGGGATGTTGATAGTCATAAATCAATAGGTGTTTTTTTCCTGAGGTTTTGTAAAACATGTAGGGCACTGTGACTGGCCATAATGAAATTCCCTCTTTCAAAGTGGGCTCAGTCTGATCAACACACAATGTTTTTTTTATAGCTTCTGTCTTGTCAGAAAATAGTCAAGTCAACTTGCAATAGGTCACATATATCAGTAAATCAGTCATGTTTATATTTAGGGTCTATTTATAAATATATATCGGATATTTATTTATTTACCCTATTACACTAATGAAAAATAAACAAACTTCCATAACCTTGTCGTGTCAATATCATTAAGATAACATGACACTTGTCATAACAAGGCAATGTGATTTAATGACAAGTAGGCATAGCAATACTGTCATGATGCATGGAATGGCAACACTTTTTTATTACATTTTTTAAGCTCAGCATACAAGTTTAGGACAGATACCATGACTGAGGAATGGTCACCTGTGAGTGGAAGATTAGGAGTGTTGTGGCATAGCAGTCCACTCCACATACAAGAACTTCCCTTGTTAATAACCTTTGCGCCATGTGTTTTATTCAGTCTTCTTGACAATTTCTCTAATTAGTCTGAGGAAAATAACACAGAAATTAGGTGTGACCTGTAATTGCTTTCAGATTTGGCCCAATACTCTTTCACCACTTCTAATAGTAATGAGGCCTTGGGTTGTGACTTCCACAATGACACAGTGTTTACTTAACAGGACTAGCAAAACCAATTTACCTGAAATGTAACATAACTGCAACCAGCTGCATCTTTAAATGGGCCATATCAAGACCACCATACCAGTGCATTAGTTTAATCCTGACAACTGATGATGAATTAAAAGTTACAAAATATGGAATATGTTTATATGATTGTGTTTGTGTGCCATGGTAAATTAAGGACTTATGGAACTATAATCATAACACAAAACACACAGCAGAATAATCGTTTAACTCGCTTTGATCAAAGTGAGCTTGACCCAAAGTATTTTAGGCGTCCTCAATTAGAGAGTCTTGCAGTGTAATTATTTTAGGGATACTTTTTAGTTTATGGAGCGCATCATCTACAACGCAGCCTTAGTGAGCCGATCATTCATTGGTGCATTCAGGTAATGTCATCTGAAAAAGGATGTTGGAACCGTTTGGGACAACATTTGTCATTTCCTTTTCTCGTTGCATCTGTCAGTACCTATGGTGCTGTCGAACCCTACACCTCTCTCCCAGTGGAACAGACATTGAACTCTGTGCTGTAGTGTTTGTAATTAGAGATGCAGTGGAGCATCCCGGTGGACATATCAAAGTGTAAGTTGCACTTGCACTTGACTGGTCCCTGCCTAGAAAATCTTTGGAGGGAGCTGAAAGTCCGTATTGCCCAGCGACAGCCCCGAAACCTGAAGGATCTGAAGAAGGTCTGTATGGAGGAGTGGGCCAAAATCCCTGCTGCAGTGTGTGCAAACCTGGTAATGAACTACAGGAAATACATGATCTCTGTAATTGCAAACAAAGGTTTCTGTACCAAATATTAAGTTCTGCTTTTCTGATGTATCAAATACTTATGTCACGCAAATTAATTACTTAAAAATCATACAATGTGTTTTTCTGTATTTTTGTTTTAGATTCTGTCTCTCACAGTTGAAGTGTACCTATGATAAAAATTAC
Source organism: Oncorhynchus clarkii lewisi (assembly GCF_045791955.1). Classification (NCBI taxonomy): domain Eukaryota; kingdom Metazoa; phylum Chordata; class Actinopteri; order Salmoniformes; family Salmonidae; genus Oncorhynchus; species Oncorhynchus clarkii. Next base: position 37,767,013 of record NC_092156.1, read on the forward strand.
AGACCTCTACAAGCTTTGTAAGTAGGAAAACCTGCAAAATCGGCAGTGTATCAAATACTTGTTCTCCCCATTGTATTTGCCATTTCTCCTCCAGCATATATATATATATATATAGCAAAATATGACAAATGTGTTTCCAAATGTCCATATACATTTAGGTAAAATACTATTGATCCATAACGTCACATTGCATAAGGATGGGAGACAGGCGCAGGAGTACATAATAGGTTTTTTAAATTCTCGACCCAAAACAAAAGAGCGAGGTGTAACCTCTAATATAATTAACGTAGACCTCCGGAGCTGGTGAACGAAATGAGAGCAGCAGTACCGGGGGAATCCGTGACACATAAGCCTGTCTCACAAAACAATACAAAAGAGACATTCACTCAAATTGTATGCAGCCCTGGGTCATGATCAGCTGATTAGCCTTATTGACTCCATTGGGGGTATGTACTTTAGCTACTGTTCGCTGACGACACAACAGTAGTAGGCCTACAGGGAGGAGATAGGCACTCTGACGGTGTGGTGCCAGGTAAACAACCTCTCCCTCAACGTCAGAAAAACAAAGGAACTGATTGTGGACTTCAGGAGGAACTAAACTGGGACCGCCCTCATAAACGGGGCCGCCGAGGAGCTGAAATGGTCAAAACACACAGACACCGTGGTGAAGAAGGCATGACAGCGACTCTTTAACTTCTCTGCGCACCGAACCCGTTAGCGGGATTAAATTCGACAACATCCAGTGATCGCTACATTAATAGTGATATTAAACATTCATGAAAATACAAGTGTCTCACATGTTTCGAAAGCCTAGAATCTTGCTAATCCAACTGAGTTGTCAGATTTAAAAAAGGATTTACTACGAAAGAATACGATGCGATTATCTGAGGACAGAGCCCCATAAAAAAAAGCTATTTCAACCAGCACTGGCGTAACAAAATCCCAAATTGCAATAAAATAAATAGTTTACCTTTGACAATCTTCCTCTGTTTGCAATCCCAATGCTCATTGTTACACAATGAATGGTCTTTTGTTTGATAAAAAATGTTTGGTTTCATTGCAATCAACTGGTTGTTTGTAACACAACCAAACCTGATGGGTCATTTCGCGGGACGTATTGACTGAAAGAAACCGATTTGAAGACCACAAGTAATGACATCATTGTGCACCAATGATATGACCGCTGTTTCGTTGATTGACTGTATTTTAAGCCAATGACCACTGATCGTCTTGAAATCTAGCTTGGTCGATAGCCAATGAGCTGAGGTAAACAGCAATATGTAATGGTTATGTGTTGGAAGACCAACCCATGTAGTAAACTCCGACGTAAAGAGGGTCATTCGCCATTGAAGATTCATACTGGAAGGAGCCACGCATGTTACGCACAGAACTACATTTTAGTAGCAATATATAAAAATGTAATGAGATGTGTAAAGTACACGTTGGCTGGGGGTATGTTTGTATGTATGTGTATGACCCATAGCCTATGTTTTTGTGTGTATATATACATATTGTGGATTAGAGGGAGCATGGCCGAGATCCGTGTGTCTGCAGCTCCACCCCACCTCACCCCCACATGAAATAGCCTATTTGAGGCTGTTGAGGGGAGGGCAGGCCCACAACAATGGCCAAAGTGAAATGTAGACAGTAGATACAGCTGGTCTGTTGTAATATAATAAAGACAGTAGATCTAGCTGGTCTGTCATAATATAATAGAGACAGTAGATCTAGCTGAAATGTCATAATATAAAATAGACAGTCGATCTAGCTGGTCTGTCACAATATAAATGAGACAGTAGATCTAGCAGGTCTATAATAATATATTCAACCTTATGTTCCCTGTACTCTATATATACAGTGCCTTGCGAAAGTATTCGGCCCCCTTGAACTTTGCGACCTTTTGCCACATTTCAGGCTTCAAACATGAAGATATAAAACTGTATTTTTTTGTGAAGAATCAACAACAAGTGGGACACAATCATGAAGTGGAACGACATTTATTGGATATTTCAAACTTTTTTAACAAATCAAAAATTGAAAAATTGGGCGTGCAAAATTATTCAGCCCCCTTAAGTTAATACTTTGTAGCGCCACCTTTTGCTGCGATTACAGCTGTAAGTCGCTTGGGGTATGTCTCTATCAGTTTTGCACATCGAGAGACTGATTTTTTTTCCCATTCCTCCTTGCAAAACAGCTTGAGCTCAGTGAGGTTGGATGGAGAGCATTTGTGAACAGCAGTTTTCAGTTCTTTCCACAGATTCTCGATTGGATTCAGGTCTGGACTTTGACTTGGCCATTCTAACACCTGGATATGTTTATTTTTGAACCATTCCATTGTAGATTTTGCTTTATGTTTTGGATCATTGTCTTGTTGGAAGACAAATCTCCGTCCCAGTCTCAGGTCTTTTGCAGACTCCATCAGGTTCTCTTCCAGAATGGTCCTGTATTTGGCTCCATCCATCTTCCCATCAATTTTAACCATCTTCCCTGTCCCTGCTGAAGAAAAGCAGGCCCAAACCATGATGCTGCCACCACCATGTTTGACAGTGGGGATGGTGTGTTCAGCTGTGTTGCTTTTACGCCAAACATAACGTTTTGCATTGTTGCCAAAAAGTTCAATTTTCGTTTCATCTGACCAGAGCACCTTCTTCCACATGTTTGGTGTGTCTCCCAGGTGGCTTGTGGCAAACTTTAAACAACACTTTTTATGGATATCTTTAAGAAATGGCTTTCTTCTTGCCACTCTTCCATAAAGGCCAGATTTGTGCAATATACGACTGATTGTTGTCCTATGGACAGTCTCCCACCTCAGCTGTAGATCTCTGCAGTTCATCCAGAGTGATCATGGTCCTCTTGGCTGCATCTCTGATCAGTCTTCTCCTTGTATGAGCTGAAAGTTTAGAGGGACGGCCAGGTCTTGGTAGATTTGCAGTGGTCTGATACTCCTTCCATTTCAATATTATCGCTTGCACAGTGCTCCTTGGGATGTTTAAAGCTTGGAAAATCTTTTTGTATCCAAATCCGGCTTTAAACTTCTTCACAACAGTATCTCGGACCTGCCTGGTGTGTTCCTTGTTCTTCATGACTATCACAGTGCAGGTGCATTTATATGGACACTTGATTACACACAGGTGGATTGTATTTATCATCATTAGTCATTTAGGTCAACATTGGATCATTCAGAGATCCTCACTGAACTTCTGGAGAGAGTTTGCTGCACTGAAAGTAAAGGGGCTGAATAATTTTGCACGCCCAATTTTTCAGTTTTTGATTTGTTAAAAAAGTTTGAAATATCCAATAAATGTCATTCCACTTCATGATTGTGTCCCACTTGTTGTTGATTCTTCACAAAAAAATACAGTTTTATATCTTTATGTTTGAAGCCTGAAATGTGGCAAAAGGTCGCAAAGTTCAAGGGGGCCGAATACTTTCGCAAGGCACTGTATCTGTTTATTATACAAGACCTTCTTCTATAATTTCATCGACATTGCTGTGGTGAATGCATTCATCCTACACAAGGAAATGGCTAAGAACTGTGTAAAGCCCCCATCTCACAGCTAGCCTTCAGAGAGCTGCTCATCAAGGAGCTTGCTGGCTACAGCACCACTGCACCACTGCACCAAGTTCTGGCCCCTCTACCTTTGTCCTTTCTGCTCCTGCCACAAGTGGTGTTCAACTGCCCAAATTTATTTCTGCAGGCATGGATGTGCCTCAGGGCCAAAAGGGCACAGCATGGAGGCGTCGCTGTGTTCTTTGCAAAATGAAGTTCCCCATCATCTGTACCACATGCTTGGTGACCCTCTGCTTTACAGCAGAAAGAGACTGCTACGGCACCTGGCATCAGCAGCACAATATTGTGTAGAGGACTGAGGGTCTTCCAAATATTGAAAGTGTTATTTTGTAAATGTTTATATTTTTTCATGTTTTTTCTCCATTTTGTTGGGGGGGGAGGGGGTGTTAGAATACCATTTTGGTATTTTGTATATAGTTATTCCATTCAAAATGTATAACTTCACCAATTTGGCCACTTGGGTACATTTGGGCTACTTGTGTGGGACACCTGGATGACTTCATGATAAATGTCATGTAGCACACTCATTTTGGAAGTTATCGTTCTGAAACTTTGCACAAGTACTGTTGCCCTCTTAAGTTTTTCACTGAAATTGTCACCATCATCCTTTCTGAATGTTTGTTTTGTCTTGTTCATTTTAAAGATGATGGTACAACAATAAAAAAACGAATGGTATTATCTAAACCAGATCTATTGTGTTATATTTTCCTACATTCAATTCACATTTACACAAACTTCAGAGTGTTTTCTTTCAAATGAAACCAAGAATATGCATATCATTGGTTCTGGGCCTGAGCTACAGGCAGTTAGATTTGGGTATGTCTTCAGGCGGAAATTGAATAGAGGGGTAGCTTTAAAAGGTTATTAACCTCTGGAGGCTGAAGAAATTTGGCCTGTCCACGAGGGCCCTCACAGTGTTCTAGAGGAGCACCATCGAGAGCATACTGCCGCATCACAGTCTGGTACGGCATCTCCACCGCAGCTGGCACTACAGAGGGTGCTCGGCTCAGCTTAACCATTGGGTACACACTGCCTGCCCTCCAGGACACCTACAGCACCAAGTGTCACACGAATGCCAAGAAGATTACCAAGATGGCGTATCAATCCAAGATGGCGTAGCAGCAAGATGTGTTTGTTTTTGTCCCATTATTGTCCCGTGTAAATATTCAACTTTTTTCTGTATACATTTCGATCTCTTTTTCCATTTTCAAATTAAATATACCTTCCTACAACCCGCCTCACCCAACGTGGTACCTCCATCAGAAGCCAGCCAGCTAATGACCTACTAGCCATTTAATCATTGTTAGCCACTGCTAGCAGTCTTTACCTTTAGCACAAACACCAGCCACTTTAGCCCGGATAATATTCGCCAGTCTGCACAGCGTGATATCATCCCGGAGCATATCAGATTGCTTTTTCCCCCACTACATCACCGGATTCCTGCCGCAAGCTCTGGACCATTACACCGGATCATCACAGCTAGCTAGCTGCTACCGAGTGGCTATCACCCTTGTCCAGAAGCAAGCACCAGTTAGCCCCGAGCTATGCCCATTCCCCTGGCTAGCAAAGAAAGTACACCAACTACAACACCTCTCTTGCCAATTGGCCTGGACCCTCTGTTGACGCGGAGCCCCACCGATCCATCACGACTGGTCTGCTGACGTATTTCAGCCGATGTGCTCTCAACCAGCCTCTGCGTCGTTGATGTCTGTGAGGACTCAGCTACTATCCCCGGCCCGCTAGCTCTCTGAGCGACGACTGCCGAGATGCTCCCTGTTTCGTCCATTGCTGCTTATTGGACCCTATGATCACTCGGATACACAGCTGAACCTACTGGACTGTTCGTTAACACGGTACTTCATCTTGTTTATCTGTCAGCCGCAGCCTCGAACTCAGGCCCTCTGTGTAGCTAACTGACCCTCTCTGCCCATTCATTGCCATTTACTCGTTGTTGTTGTCTTCACTGTTTACCCGTTGTTGTCTTAGCCCTCCAATCAACACCTGTGATTGCTTTATGCATCCCTCTAATGTCAATATGCCTTGTATACTGGGTAGCTCTCATTGTTTTGTTGTACTGCGGAGCCCCTAGTCCCGCTCTACATGTCTCGGTTAGCTACCTTGCCCCACCCCCCACATATGTGGAGACCGCACCTAGCTTAATTGGTGCTTCCAGAGATGCAGCCTCTCTCATCGTCACCCAATGCCTAAGTTTACCTCCACTGTACTCGCACCCTACCATGCCCTTGTCTGTGCTTTGTACCCTGAATCTATCCTACCACGTCCAGAAGTCTGCTCCTTTTACTCTCTGTTCCGAACGCACTAGACGACCAGTTCTTATAGCCTTTAGCCATACCCTTATCCTACTCCTCCTCTATTCCTCTGGGGATGTAGAGGTTAACCCAGGCCCTGTGTGGCCCCAGGCGCTATCATTTGTTGACTTCTGTAACTGGAAAAGCATTGGGTTCACGCATGTTAACATCAGAAGCCTCCTCCATAAGTTTGCTTAATTCACTGCTTTAGCACCCTTCGCCAACCCTAAAATTTCCATCCCCAATTTTCCGTCAAGATAGAACTGCTAAAGGGGGTGGGGTTGCAATCTACTGTAGAGATAGCCTGTAGAGTTCTGTCCTACTATCCAGGTATGTGCCCAAACAGTTTGAGCATCTACTTTTAAAAATCCATCACTCCAGAAATAAGTCTCTCACTGTTGTCGCTTATAGACCTCCCTCAGCTACCAGCTGTGCCATGGACACCACATGTGAATTGATTGCCCCCAATCTATCTTCAGAGTTTGTACTGTTAGGTGACATAAACTTGGATATGCTTAACACCCCGGCCATCCTACAATCTAATCTAGATGCCCTCAATCTCACACAAATTATCAAGGAACCTACCAGGTACAACCCCAAATCCATAAACTTGGGCATCAGTTGTCTCTGATTGAGAATCATACTTAGGTAGCCTGGGTTTCACTGTTGGTTTGTGGGTGTTTGTTTCCGTGTGAGTGTTTGTCACCACACGGTACTGTTTCGGTTTTTCGATTTTCATCACATCGTTTATTGTTTTGTATTTCAGTGTTCAGTTAGTTTTTAATAAATCATCATGAACACTTACCACACTGCATCTTGGTCCGATCCTTACTCTTCTTCAGACGAAGAGGAAATCTGCCATTACAGAAACACCCACCACAAAAGGACCAAGCAGCGTGATAACGGGCAGCAACAGCAGCAGCAGCGATGTCAGGACTCCTGGACATGGGAGGACGTTTTGGATGGCAAGGGTTGCTACACAAGGGAGGAGATCCTGGCTGGAAGGGATCACCTCCCATGGGAACAGGTGGAGGCAGCCAGGAGAGCGGAGGCAGCAGGAAATGGGAGCCAGCGCTTCGAAGGAACACGGCTGGCAAGGAAGCCCGAGAGGCAGCCCCCAAAAATTAGTGTGGCGAAGGCAGGTAGGAGACCTGCGCCAACTTCCCGTGCTTATCGGAGAGAGAGAGGGACCGAAAAGGCACCGTGTTATGCCGTGGAGCGCACAGTCTCCCCAGTGCGTGTGCATATTATTATTTGACCATGCTGGTCATTTATGAACATTTGAACATCTTGGCCATGTTCTGTTATAATCTTCACCCGGCACAGCCAGAAGAGGACTGGCCACCCCACATAGCCTGGTTCCTCTCTAGGTTTCTTCCTAGGTTTTGGCCTTTCTAGGGAGTTTTTCCTAGCCACCGTGCTTCTACACCTGCATTGCTTGCTGTTTGGGGTTTTAGGCTGGGTTTCTGTACAGCACTTTGAGATATCAGCTGATGTATGAAGGGCTATATAAATACATTTGATTTGATTTGATTTGCATAGCCCGGTGCGGTACATTCCAGCTCCTCGTATCGGCTAGGCTAGAGTGGGCATCGAGCCAGGTGCTATGAAGCCGGCTTTACGCATCTGGTCTCCAGTGCGTCTCCTCGGGCCGGCGTACATGGCACCAGCCTTACGCATGGTGTCCCCGGTTCGCCAGCACAGCCCAGTGCGGGCTATTCCACCTCGCCGCACTGGCCTGGCTACCGGGAGCATTCAACCACGTAAGGTTGGGCAGGCTCGGTGCTCAAGAGCTCCAGTGCGCCTGCACGGTCCGGTCTATCCAGTGCCACCGACACGCACCAGCCCTCCGGTGGCAGCCCCTGCACCAGGCTGTCTCTCTGTCTTCTGCCTACAGCTGCTCTCGCCTGTCCAGCGCTGCCAGAGCCTTCCTCCTGTCCTGAGCTGCTAGAGTCTCCCGTCTGTCCTGAGCTGCTAGAGTCTCCCGTCTGTCCTGAGCTGCTAGAGTCTCCCGTCTGTCCTGAGCTGCTAGAACAGATATAACCCTTGGTTCATTCCAGACTTGACTGCCATTGACCAGCACAAAAACATCCTGTGGCGCACTGCACTGGCTTCAAATAGTCCCAGCGATATGCAACTTTTCAGTGAAGTCCGGAAACAATATACACAGTCAGTTAGGAAAGCAATGGACAGCTTTTTTAAATAGAAATTAGCATCCTGCAGCACCAATTCCAAAAGGTTTTGGGACACTGTCCAGTCTATGGAGAATAAGAGCACCTCCTCTCAGCTGCCCACTGCACTGAAGCTAGGAAACACTGTCACCACCAATAAATCCACGATAATCGGTAATTCCAATAAGCATTTCTCTACGACTGGCCACACTTTCCACCTGGCTACCCCAACCCCGGCCAACAGCTCTGCACCCCCCGCAGCAACTGCAGCGATATAATTTACTAATTAGCCTCCAACACTCTACTCAGCAAATTGGATGCAGTCTATCACAGTGCCATCCGTTTTGTCACCAAAGCCCCATATACTACCCACTATTGCAACCTGTATGCTCTCGTTGACTGGTCCTTGCTACATATTCGCAGCCAAACCCACTGGCTCCAGGTCATCTATAAGTCTTTGCTAGGTAAAACCCTGCCTTATCTCAGCTCACTGGTCACCATAGCAACACTCACCCGTAGCACGCACTCCAGCAGGTATATTTTGCTGGTCATCCCCAAAGACAACATCTCCTTTGGTCACCATTCCTTCCAGTTCTCTGCTGCCAATGACTGGAACGAATTGCAAAAATCACTGAAGTTGGAGACTTATATCTCCCTCACTAACTTCAAGCATCGGCTGTCAGAGCAGCTTACCGATCTGTAAATAGCCCATCCAACCTACTACCTAACACATCCCCAAATTTGTTTTGGTTTTTTCTGTTCTTTTGCACATCAGTATTTCTACTTATCTATCACTCGAGTGTTAATGGCTAAATTGTAATTACTTCTTCACTATGGCCTATGTATTGCCTTACCTCCTTACTTAATTTGCACACACTGTATACAGATGTTCTATTGTGTTATTGACTGTACGTTTGGTTATCCCATGTGCAACTCTGTGTTGTGGTTTTTGTCACACCACTTTGCTTTATCTTGGCCAGGTCGCAGTTGTAAATGAGAACTTGTCCTCAATTGGCCTACCTGGTTAAATAAAGGTGAAATATATATATATTTTTTAAGGGATCTAGCCACCCGATACACTGCCTGTTCTCCCCACTTCCATCACTCAGACGTGGGCAGTACAAGCATAATGACTAAAACTAAAAGACTGGCCAATAGTTTCTACCCCCCAGACCATCAGGCTGCTGAATAGCCACCAATAGTCAGCTACCTGCCCCCCCCCCCCCCCCCCCCCTTGCTCCTTCAATTAACATTTTAAAGAGTCAGGGTAAAGCAATACCTGCTTCAAGTTACCTTTTTGCCTTTCAAAGAAACACTTAAAAATGCAGCTAAAAATGAGGCAGTCTCCCACAGGATGTCTGTATCAAGTGGAGCAATTGTGTTGCTTTATGCACTGGTCACAGCTCACTGACCCTGCTATTGCTATACTTCACTGGACTTGGACAAAATGAATGACTAGGTATTGTGTTAAAAGATAAATCCCTTGTTCTCAGACTCAGACTGTAGGGTCCCTGCTCAATGTGATGTAAAAGTAGATGGTATCCACTTGCAGTACCAGTTTATGGTGAATTTCACCTTTTTTAGCAATAATGTGCACTGGCACCTTATCGTATTTGTTGTATTGTTTTGATTCGTTTGCCTCCTGTGCCTGGCATTTATGAGGGTGCGTGCATACCTTTAACCCATGCTCATGCAATTTGCAAAGTTATTATAATATCCCATCCCCAGGAAGACAATGACATAATAATTCAACAAAACAAATTATGCAAACACTTCAAACCTTCACATCTACTTACTCTTTAAATATTTTATGTTTATTTATTCATACCATCTGATTAGAATTTATTAAACCCATTCCCCTTCACTTCTGAGATGCTGTCAAGACTTTGACATAAATGGTTTAGTCTGTGAGCTAATTGGGCACCTGACCAGTGATATTCAGCAGCACTGTCTGGGCAGTTCAGATGTCAACACCCCCGTCTTGAGGTAACAATTTAAATAGCACACTGCAACATTTCTACCTAATGATAGCAGGTACCTCTCCATTACATCAACAAGTGGGGTAATTAGCACTATTAAGGCTGTCATTTGTTTCCAGAATAGACTGCAATTATTTGATTGGCTGGCCTGTAGGCTGTTTTAGGTACCAACGGTCAGATATAATAGAACAACCCTAGTTAGATTTAAATTAAAGAATAGAAGCAAACATATTCTAACATCATATATAAACACATAGGCTGGACAAGCAGAGGTCTTTGAAGTTCATTTCTAAATGTGGTGTTTTTTTAAAAGGACTGGACAAACAGATCAGTCATCATTGCATAATTGCAACACATCTCACTTTGAACATTATCAAACATGGAAAAATCATCCACAGTCAGAGAAAAAAGGTCAGACTTTGTCTGGAGAAGAAATCTTTGACTTGCTCTTTAAAGTCATTGGTATAAAAAAAATGGAATGAAATGAAACAAACGGGAAAGGTCATTTTTTTCCTCCTCTGAGCCAATTATTTGACATTTCATCAAGTCTGGCCTGTCCAGTGCACTCTTATTTATATATATATTTATTTCATCTGAGGGTCAGTTCAGGGGAGGAAGATGGATGTAGAGCGGTGCAGATAGGAGTAATGCCATCAGAGGCTTTTAACCTCTGAGCAAATGGATTCATAGAGGGAGAATGAGTGGGGATCAGGGGAAGTGCTGAACCTGAGTACCCTACCAAGGCCCGCTAAGTATTCCACTGAGGACCACTCGGAATCTGCAAGGAGCAGAAAGAGAAAGGCCTCACACCTGAGACACGATTTGTATCAATCCAGGGTATTAGTGTACATTTGCAATCCCACTGGTGCAGACTAAGATTTTTCTTAGAAGTAATTCTCACTCATTTGACAACTAAGCTCTTGCCTGTGAATAAAGTTAAGGACTATGTATTTAATCTACAGTATGTGCATCATATTCTAGATCTATTTTAATAGGGGTTTGTATAATATACATTTTCTGTGAACTTCTCTGGATTATAAATTGTGAGATTGCATCACTTTTTGAGATGAACAAGATATGCTTGTGCATTTCATTACAGTAAACGGAGCTTACTGTATGAATGAGAATGGGAAATCCATCCAGCTTTTTATGAGATTATCACATTAGATAACAAAGAAATTAAATAATGCAATTAGGGTTGGATTAAATTGATCCTTAAAGGGATACTTCGGGACTTTCGCAATGAGGCCATTTATCTACTTCCCCAGATTCAGATGAACTCATGGAAACCATTTATATGTCTCTGTGTTAAGTATGAAAGAAGTTAGAGATAGTTTCGCTATCCAATGCTAACTAGAGTTAGCATGACTTCCAGCCATTGCACTAACACCAGTTAGCAACTGCACTAGCGCTAGTTAGCAACTTCCTTCAAACTGCACGCAGAAACATAAAAATGGTATCCATGAGTACATCTGACTCTGGGGAAGTAGCTAAAGGGCCTCATTGCCAAAATCCCAAAGTATCCCTTTAATCTCTCCTTTTCTAATAACTGGAACAATGAACTGGTCCAATATCCTCCCCTCACATCTAATAGTACATCACAGCAGTACAGTTGCTTACTTTGGACAAACATAGGAGCATGAAATAGCTGAACAAAACATAATCATGACATGGATGGAATATGTACGGTAGGGCACTCTTTGTATCATAATGGCATACATGGAAAGATACTTCCACAACTTAGTGTGAAAGAATGCTGGGAGAAGGATAGAGCTCAGGGAGCCAGGGGTGAGCCCTAAAAACTGCTTATGTCATTGTATTGGGTTTCCATTGTAGGGGGGATGGTGGTTGGCCAGTGGCAGCATTCTTGTTCACTCTGTCTCTCAGTCAGTGTTCACGGTCTGGTAGGACTGCTGACAGAGCAGAGCCATGCCAGCGAGCCAGCGGCGCCTCCACGGCGGCTAGGGCATCGAATAACAACAGCTCTTTAGCCCATTCAGCCCAATGTACCCAGGAATGAAGCCTCAATGGATCAATTCACCCATGTACTGTTGCAGAACAGGACCAACAGGGTGCATGGACACTGACTCTGACAGACACGTCAGAATCCGACTCAACACACTGGATGTATTCAGAAGAATACACCAGGGAATCTGGGATGTATTCACAAGAATAAGTATTCGAAGAGGTGCATTTGGGAAAGACGGTATTACAGTGCATATCCCTGTGGGGTAGTACAGACATGAAGAATGTCATCAATGAGAGGCCCAGGCCCCACCTCTAAATCTAGACATTAATTTGTCTAATTTCTGATAAATTCAGTTTTTCATTTGTGAATTGGGGAATTGTTTGTTTTCACAATGTTGTATCTGTGGATACATGCAGCATGTTCCATATTCATAATATGTACTAAAAACAATTTTAAATTGTTTAAACCTATCGCTATTAATAACAGCATTCCATTGGCCTACATTTCAATGGGAAACATAAGTCTAATTGTCAGCTGGCACAACATACTTTAGAATGGCTTCCTAATGAATATGCTGAGAGCTAAATCAATTATTTAAACGGGCAACCCATCCTGAAATCTGTTCAGCCATGCTAAAATACATTAATAGTGAATTAGATATGCACTCACCTAACATAGCCAAGTGAAGCATAATTTATGGGAATGCAACAGGTCAGGAATGACATGATTAGTGATACTGGACTTTTCCCTCTGTTAGGCTTCTAGGCCTATGAAATACCTGAGGCATACAGAGACACACACTTGCATGTTTACATACACATATGGGCACTCACATTTATATAATGAATGTGTTTGTCAGGGAATCCAGTAATTAGCATATAACAAGTTGAGTAATTGTTCCCAAAATACTGTACTCCACAGATCCAAAGGACAATCAGACTGGTTCTCTTTTGAGAAGATAGAAAAATAAATGTTGGTAGCATAGAGGCTGTACTAATTATAAAAATGCCACAAGAAAGTATTGATTATATTAATAGCTATATATTAGTAGCATCTATTTCCTGTGTTTGAGGGTTGCAAAATCCATTTGTCACTTAAATCTCGCTGGATTGATTGCTTTAATTTGACTCTTGTGACTCTTTCATACTCTTGTTTGTGCCTGTTGTTTTTTTACCGTTAATGTTACGACTGCGGAAATGTTTGTAATGACCTGTCAGACACACACAGGTAATGTCTGAAATAGGCTCATTGGAAAACATTGGCTTTCTGTTGAATCTATAAGAATGTTAAAGTGTTGACACTTAAATTACAAGAAGGAGAAGAAAGAGAACCTTATTTTGATGGGTATATATTTTTTGTGGAATTAAAAAAATAAGTAATTTGATACGCTTAAATGAAAACAGCTTCCAAAAATTAACACTCAGATTATAATGATATTATGTTTGATCTCGCAAACAATGTAAAGTATGCTTAGATGGGTGTATTCTAGAGCCAAGCTTGTTGATGTTTAAGATGTTGTTGACACACGTGGAATTATGTAACAGAATGTGACAACAGTAGTTAATGAGGCAGTCTAGACAGCGCAAGGTGAGTGCAGGGTAGACAGAGCAAAGACAGAGCAAGTGTTTGATGGTTGTCCCCACCCTTTACGTTAATTGATTAATATATCCAAATGCAGCCAGTGTATTTATGCAAATTAGGCACATATAATTGTATTTATTTTTAACACGAAAAATATATATAAAAAAATACCTGATACAACAACAAAATATATGAGTGCATTCTCAGATTATTTTTTTTTACAATAATTTGAATACCTCAATTCCCACTAAAATCCTTGAACTGTCATTGCCAATAAAAGGTTTAATGTGATGTAATTCAGTCAATTTTGGATGAATTATAAACATTTATTAAAATGCATTGATTATAATTGTTTTTAAAACTTCTTACCAATTGTTATGACCATTATGAGATTATACCCAAAATGTATTATGTTTAGAGGTGTTAGAAATGTAATAACAGATCTGGGTTCATATTTATGTTTCATGTATGCTTATTAAAAGCCTCCTAATCCTAACTACCCATTCAGATGGTCAGATAGCGAACTGTCTCCTGAATGAACGGGTAAAGATTCAAATCAATGCCACCCCTATACAATTCAACCTTTTCCCATCTGTTCTGCATCACCTGATAAATATCATCAGAGAAATAGAGCACTGTCCTATTTTATTCTGGTCCGACCTGCCACTTCTACTTGCAACTGCAAGTCTCTTACAGGCACTGGAGAAATAGCTGTGGAATCAGCCATTTAAATGTTTTCCCATTTGACTCAATTGAATCTACTTTCAGTTGTGGGACAGGCTGAGATGTGACCACAAGTGTTTGAATGCACGCACAGTGGTCAACTGCTTCTATAGGATCTATCATGTGGTCTTCTTCAAAGGTAAGGTGTTGTGCCTCTCAATTTCAGCAGCATTTTCACCCATGCCTCTCAGGCGTGACACCATGGAGACTCCATTAAGAAACACTGTTGTAGAGTGAAGAGGAAAATAGAAAGGCCATTCCCACTGGGCACAAAACTGGTTGAATCATCACCATCATAAAAAACAATAGGCTGAGCAGCACATCCTATTGGAGAATTTACAATATGCCTAGAATTTCAAGCTCTGATTGATTTCAAATGTAATTATATTTAGTAATGTTGAATTGTGTTTGGTTCACATCCACATCTCAACCAAAAATCTATATATATTTAGATTTGGTCCTATTTTTAACTTAGATTTTTGATTGAGATTGAGATGTGAATCCAACATGTCAATTATTAATTTGTAGACAAACTGGAATTAAAGCCAGAATAAATCAGTGGCACAGATGGAACTATCCAAGCAGAAAATACATCTCCTTCAAATGTTGATATTTGATTGTGTTGACAACCAAACACAATTAAATATAACTTTTGAAATACAATAAATAGCCTATTAACTTGTTAACAAATTATAAGTTGGATTCACTTCTCCAACGCACCCAAAAATGTAAGTTTCCTATAAATGCAAAGTCCCCATATTTGGGGATCCTATTAGATTTAAAAAAATAAATATTCAGTCTGGTATGAGAATGGTAGCCCCTATCTGCAAAAGCAGGGTGTCTGCGTAAAGCTGAGTATCTTGGCTATTGATCTGTACCTTCAAATCTTTGGTGACTTACTACCATATATGGGCATATGAATGTATACCCGCAGGCTGAGCCGATGACCTCATTTCAAGATGGCTGCTTACCTACAGCATAAACAAAATAAACACAAAATACGTCTATACACACCAAAAGCCGGGACTCCGCAGATCATGCAGATCATGAGGATGTCTTATTTGTCTGCCTGTGACCTACCGTTATTGATCACCAGCCCAGAGAGTCAAAATGTTTATTTTACTCAAAGTTTTCACCAAAGATAAGCTTCAAATTGATCTGTGTTTGACCTATAGCCACACGGGGGTATGAAATTAATCCTTAAATTGGTAGAAACAAATCTATCATATTGCCAATGTTATCTGATGATGTATGACTTAATGACAACATTGAGTGTCCACCGAATTACTATATCTTGGCGCATGACAAATATGATGTTGCTTGCTTACGTGCCATTACACAGGGGATTGGCATCCATTACACAGGGGATTGGCTACTACGGCACATTGACAGTCTTGTAGACAATGTGAAAGACTTTCCCGTGATATGCAGTTGACCTGGATGGGACAAAGCAAGGCCTAGAACCTTTTATGCATAACACGGAATCCAAACCGTCTGCGCGCGTGCGCCATCGTGCTTAAATGTATTTTGTCCCCCCACACCAAACGCAATCACGACACGCAGGTTAAAATATCAAAACAAACTCTGAACCACTTACATTAATTTTGGGACAGGTCGAAAAGCATTAAACATTTATGGTAATTTAGCTAGCATGCACTTGCTAGCTAATTTGTCCTATTTAGCTAGCTTGCTGTTGTACCTTTTCTTAGTTAAAAACTTCTTAGGGATGCAATTCCGTTAACGGGATGATATGACAACAGCCAGTGAAAGTGCAGGGCGCCAAATTCAAAACAACAGAAATCTCATAATTAAAATTCCTCAAACATACTTGTATTTTATACCATTTTAAAGGTAATCGTGTTGTTAATCCCACCACAGTGTCCAATTTCAAATAGACTTTACGGCGAAAGCACCACAAACGATTATGTTAGGTCACCACCGAGCCACAGAAAAACACAGCCATTTTTCCAGCCAAAGAGAGGAGTCACAAATAGCACAAATAGAAATACAATTAATCACTAACCTTTGATGATCTTCATCAGATGACAATCGTATGACTTCATGTTACACAATACATGTACAGTATGTTTTGTTTGATAAAGTTCATATTTATATTAAAAAAAATCTGAGTTTACATTGGAGGGTTACGTTCACTAGTTCCAAAAACATCCAGTGATTTTGCATAGCCACATTGATTCAACAGAAATACTCATCATAAATGTAGATGATAATACAAGTTATACACATGGAATTATAGATATGTCTATTTAATGCAACCGCTGTGTCAGATTTCAAAAAACCTTACAGAAAAAGCAAACCATGCAATAATCTGAGACGGCGCACAGAAAATTAATCAAATTAGCCGCCATGTTGGAGTCAACAGAAACCAGAAATTACATGATAAATATTCCCTTACCTTTGATGATCTTCATCAGAATGCACTCCCAGGAATTGCAGTTCCACAATAAATGCTTGATTTGTTCGATAATGTCCATTATTTATGTCCAAGTAGCTGCTTTTGTTAGCGTTAGGTACACATATCCAAACGCTTGTGCGTTTGGACAAAAACTTTGGACAAAAACTTCAAAAAGTTATATTACAGGTCGAAGAAACATTTCAAACTAAGTACAGAATCAATCATTAGGATGTTTTTATCATAAATCTTCAATAAAGTTCCAATCGGATAATTCATTTGTGTCTACAGAAGCAACGGAACGCAAGTCGATATCATGTGGAATGCGCATGACCAGGAAATGGCTCTCTGCCAGTAAGCTGACTCATTCAGCTCTTATTCAGTCCCACAACACAGCAGAAGTCTCATTCAAGTTTCTAAAGACGGTTGACATCTGGTGGAAGCCCTAGGAAGTGCAACTTCATTCATATCCCAATATGAATTCAATAGGGCCTGGGTTGAAAATATACCAACCTCAGATTTCTCACTTCCTGTTTGGATTTCTTCTCAGGTTTTTGCCTGCCATATGAGTTCTGTTATACTCACAGACAACATTCAAACAATTTTAGAAACTTCAGAGTGTTTTCTATCCAATACTACTAATAATATGCATATATTAGCAACTGAGACTGAGGAGCAGGCCGTTTACTCTGGGCACCTCTGGGCACCTTTCATCCAAGCTACTCAATACTGCCCGTGCAGCCATAAGAAGTTTTAAGGACACATGCGTAACCAAGTTTGTGTTTGATAAGACATTTTTATATATGTTTTATGTATATCTGTTGTTTTATATTGTTTTTGTAAACCGTTTATTTGTATGTGGGACCAATACATTGCATATGACAAGGTTAAACGTTCAGGCACTTTGGAGAAGTTGAAAAAACACTTGGATATCCACTGTATGTCCCCCGACACCAACACAATGTTTGAGAGAGGTTGATGTTGTAGAAATGTAGTTTCTATAGTGAACAATAACTTTAAGCACATCCAGTGTGCAAAAACAGTGCAATTTCCACATTCGGACACTTTGGAGAGGTTGAAAGGACACTTGGTCGGCGGTCCGGAGCCTTCGGCGATGGTCAGCGTTCCGGAGCCTCGGGTGACAGTCGGCAGTCCGGAGCCTCCGGCGACGGTTCCCAGTCCGGAGTCCCCGGCAACGATCGGCGTTCCGGAGTCCCCGGAGACGATCTACGGTCCGGAGCTCCCGGCGATGATCCCCGCACCAGAGGCGCCACCGAAGTTGGCGGAGCCACGAGCAGAGCGGGGTTGTGTGCCGTCACCGAGGGTAGATGCCCACCCGGAACCTCCCCTATAGGTTCAGGTTTGCGGCCGGAGTCCGCTCCTTTGGGGGGGATAGGGTACTATCATGCCCTGACCTTAGATCTTTTAATTCTCTATTTGTTTAGGTCAGGGTGTGACTAGGGTGGGCAATCTATGTTGTTGGCAGGGTATGGTGCCCTATCAGAGGCAGCTGTCTATCGTTGTCTCTGATTGGGGATCATACTTAGGCAGCCTTTATTCCACCTTAGTTTGTGGGATCTTGTTTTTGTACTGTTGCTTTCAAGCCCTACAGAACTGTGCGTTTCGTTTTGTATTTGTTAATTTTTTTCGGTGTCATCAATAAAAGAAAGATGTACGCCTACCACGCTGCACCTTGGTCTACTCCTTCCAACGACGAGCGTAACATTGCGTGTGCTTGAGCTTGTGTATTCTGAACTATGTACTGTAACTCCTATCTATCTTCTGATAATTTCCTCATAATCTTCCAAATGTTTTCTTTTCAAATATACCAAGTTTTGGCACGTCAGAATCATGCAATTTCACATGAATAGCAGGTACATTGGGTGTGTCTATTTAGGTGGAAATCTATATCTTGCCATTGTATTTAAGAGGTCAAAGAAAGGGATTACGTCAGTAGCTCAGATGCAACTATCCAAGCAGAAGATACATCTCCTTTAAATGTTTATATTTGGTTGCCTTGTTAACCAATCACAATTCAGTATTACTTTTGTAATACGGTAAATAGGTAAATAGCTTAAAGTTGATCAAACTGATACAAACAAATGTAACATTCAACCTTAAAATGAATAACACATCCATAGTCACAGAGAGGTTACTGTAACTATACATTTCTTATGTAATCATATAAAGCCTGAAGGTTCAAGATAGTAAGCATAGATCGTCACAGGTCTGTGGAGATCCTCACAATTGCTGCAGAATCTCGAACAGCATTGATCACTTTTAATGTAATTTCAAATGCAATCCAGATAATTTGGATCAGCTATCAGACGACGCACAGTGATAACACATTATTCTGTTGTATAAATACATAGATTTGGGTAAAAACGAAACCAAAAATCAGACCTTTTTTTTTTGTTTGATTGTGCTTTTAGATGGTTGAAAGCATAGTGATACCACATTGGAAATTCAACTAACTTTTGTTTGTCTTTTTGAGTGTGTGAATATAGGTTGTAATCTCATTGGTCAAAGTCTCAACCAAATATTATCCATGTTGAAATGACGTGGTATCCCTGGGTTGTTTGCTTCTTCAAGCCTTCCGTGTTTGCTATCCCAGCCTCCTCCTCTTCCTCCTCATCATCATCCTTCGCTATACCACAAGACTGACTGCTTGCTTTCATTTCTTGGGTTTTGTAATGAAATAGATTTATCTTGGCAGTGCTAAAGTGCAGTGGTTCAATACATTTTTTTACAGGCATAGTACATCTGAAAGCCCATGATTCCCGTGATACGGTAAATACAGTGCCTCACTGTGAAAGTCTGTGTATGTACTGTAACAGTAGTGTCGACCAGTTTGGTTAGCACTAAATGCAATGCAAATGATTCATGCCAAATCTGAGTTGACGAGACAAGGCTGCTGCGCTTGTTGTTAAACAAATCAATCTTTGAGCACTATTGGCAGTCAAGGGATGGAAAGACATCAAGGTGAAATCAAATTAAAATCACATTTATTGGTCACAATAATCATTTTTAGCAGATGTTTTTACGGGTGTAGTGAAATGCTTATGCTCCTAACTCCAACAGCGCAGCAGTAACTAACAACTCACAAGAATACACACATCTAAAAGTAAAATCAATAGAATTAAGAAATATTAGGACAAGTAATGTGGGAGTGATAGACTAAAATACAGTAGAATAGAATACAGTATATACATATGAAATGAGTAAAGCAGTTTGTAAACATTATTAAAGTGACCAGTGATTCCATGTCGATGTACATACGTAGGGCAGCAGCCTTTTAAGGTGCAGGGTTGAGTAACCGGGTGGTAGCCGGCTAGAGATGGCAATTTAACAGTCTGATGGCCTTGAGATAGAAGCTGTTTTTCAGTCTCTCGGTCCCAACTTTGATGCACCTGTACTGACCTTGCCGTCTGGATGGTAGCGGGATGAACAGGCCAGGGCTCTGGTGGTTGATGTCCTTGATGATATTTTGGGCTTTCCTGTGACATCGGGTGCTGTAGGAGTCCTGGAGGCCAGGCAGTGTGCCTCCAGTGATGCATTAGGCAGACTGCACCACCCTCTGGAGGGCCCTGCGGTTGAGCGTGGTGCAGTTGTCATACCAGGCAGTGATGCAGCCCGACAGGATGCTCTCTGTTGTGCATCTGTAAAAGTCACATTTCTTCAGCCTCCTGAGGTTGAAGAGGCGCTGTTGCGCCTTCTTCACCATACCGTCTGTGTGGATGGACCATTTCAGATTGTCAGTGATGTATACACAGAGGAACTTGAAGCTTTTCACCTTCTCCACTCTGGGCCCATCGATGTGGATAGGGGCGTGCTCCCTCTGCTGTTTCCTGAAGTCCACGATCATCTCCTTTGTTTTTTTTACATTGAGGGAGAGGTTACTTTCCTGGCACCACTCCGCCAAGGCCCTCACCTCCTCCCTATAGGCTGTCTCGTCATTGTTGGTAATCAGGCCTGTGTCGTCTGCAAACTTGATGATTGATTTGGAGGCGTGCGTGGCCACGCAGTCACGGGTGAACAGGGAGTACAGGAGGGGACTCAGCACGCACCCTTGTGGGGCATTTTAAATCGGTATTCCTCTTGTCCAGATGGGATAGGGCAGTGCAATGGCGATTGCATCGTTTGTGGATCTATTGGGGCGGTGTGTAAATTGAAGTGTAGGTTTTGTTAATTCATGTTTAAGTTGATTTTGCTGTAGCTATATTGTTTCACAATAATGTGTGTTATGGTACAGTAGGCCTACTGCATCAATGTGTATCACAGTGGAATGTTTAGGAAATAAAAACATAAGCAGATAATTCAGCAGTAAAATGTGTAAAAAACTGATTAAAAAAATACCTTATGGAACAGCGTGGACTGAGAAGCAACACAAACATTGGCACAGACACATGGGTACACACACACACGATAACATACGCACTATACATACACATGCATTTAGTACTGTAGATATGTGGTAGTGGTGGAGTAGGGGCCTGAGGGCACACAGTGTGTTGTGAGATCTGTGAACGTATTTTAATGTTTTTAAAATTGTATATACTGCCTTAATTTTGCTGGACCCCAGTAAAAGTAGCTGCTGCTTTGGCTAATGGGGGTCCATAATAAATACAAATACAAAATTGCAGATTTCTTTCAGGTAAATAAATCCAGTTTTGATGTTTTTAATTTCTCCGTTACTGTAGCATCCACAGACAGCTGAAATGCTGTACAGAGCTAGAGAGAACAAAGAAAACAATATCTGTGCTTTGATTTGTGAACCCTAGAGGTTCATCGTTTCTGGATGTTGGGATGTTGAGTACTGTACAGTAACAGGCCTCTCATACACCTTCATTTGTGTATTTTCTGTTTAAGCATTCAAGGGCTCTGTCACCTAATGTTTTATCATTCAAGGGCAATGTAATTACAGATTATAATGAAAGTGCAATCATAGCCTTTTACTGTATACTGTATACACTGCCAATTGAGTTTTGTTATTAAAACATTTTTCGATGGAAAGGCGAGTTCGAAGGTTAGGTCAAGATTTGAAGGCACATTTCAGCAGTTTAAATAACTAATAAATATATTCAAATTTAGCAATCAAAAGTAATTTAAACTCGATGCATTCCAAAATGTGGTAATAATATACAATACGTAAATTGCACATGGATGCCAATTTAACGATACCATACAGGAAATGTATCTTGACATTAGTTTGATGCTCTTTATTACTCCTTCATATGTCTTCCGTCGCCGTTCTTTCATATTATTTTCTCAAAAGCGTTAAAAGCCAAGTCACAGTGGGCTTCGCTCTGGGGGAAGAGGAATGCCGTCTCTGCTCGGCTGCACTCCTCTGCCAACTTGGCTAAACTGTCATTGGCCTGCTGTTTCTGAGGAGGTCCTCTCTTCTCCACAGCCTAACAAACTCTGGCATGTGTCTTTGGCTCTTTGATTTATGAACTGATATTAGGCATGTCAAAGCACCCACAACACACATCAAACGCTTATCCCTAGATCCCTCTGAACTCCTCTGCAGGCTCGGAGACAGGGGAGTTTATAACCTCACAAATTGTTCAGCTCTGCATGGGACGGGCAGGGTGAAGAGGGCTCGATGTTTGCGTAAGTGTGTGTGTGTGTGTGTGTGTGTGTGTGTGTGTGTGTGTGTGTGTGTGTGTGTGTGTGTGTGTGTGTGTGTGTGTGTGTGTGTGTGTGTGTGTGTGTGTGTGTGTGTGTGTGTGTGTGTGAGTGAGTGAGAAAAGAGTGACAGTAAGAGTTCAGATAAACCTCAGTAAAATGGAGACTAACATTTGACATTATACAATCTCTGTCTGAGGAGAACCCAAGGACACTTTGTTATTTGACATAGAAAAGTATACATGATCAGTCTTCCCTGTCTCTGTCTCTCTCCCACACATCAATGCAGCTAGGATGAAGGACACACAGAGGAGAGAAGCAAGTGTGTTTATTTTCTTCACTGAAACAGAGGAGCCTCATTGATAAGCATCACTCAATCATACCTGTCATCCACTTAAAAGCTTTGCAGGGGGCCTTCCCCACACTTGAATGCTTAGTGAAAACCAGTCTTCCCTTTGAAAAGACAAAAACACGACATCAGCCTCCTAATGATCCCGCTATTCCTGCTGCCTTATCTTCAGCAGGGTAATGACATTTCTGTTCACTTGATGTACACCACTTTTCATATGTGCCCATGGCTCCAATTATGAAGGGGGAGTCCAGCGGTTTTCCAGTGTGTTTAATGAAACATTTCTTTCCCTTTATTTGGAGCAGTGACACTGATTCTGGAAGCTGGCAATCAACAGTCGACTGGTCTTTTGAAGTGCTATGCCAGATCTAAAACACTTACATATGCCCTGGGCTTCTGTTATTGTAGAGCATGGGAAGTTAAAAGACATTGGGAATAAATATGCCACAGTTGTGCATTCTGAAGCCATCGTATGACTTCATAATGTCTCTTTGGATTCAGAAAACACCTGCTAACTATTATCCTCAAGATAAAAAAATATTTTAAGGCAATTAAGATGCTAGGGCTTGTCTTGATCTTCCTTTGGGTAGTTAAAGAGGAGGACCAGCTTGTAATGAATGAGTTTTTCTTGTTCTATTCAAAGGTGCCCATGTACTGTATGTTCATACTGTGTGCACAACTGTTGCAGATAAAGTGAAAGTATGTATTATAATGGTTGGATTGCAGCACCTTTCACCTTGGATTCTACCCATAGTGTTTTGTTCTAGGTTATATGTACAGTACCAGTCTAAAGTTTGTACACATTCATTCAAGAGTTTTTCTTTATTTTGACTATTTTCTACATTGTAGAATGATAGTGAAGACATAAAAACTATGAAATAACTATGAAATAACACATGGAATCACATATAAAATCCTGTGGCGCACTGCACTAGCATCGAGTAATTCTCACAACATGCAACTTTACAGGGAAGTCAGGCACCAATATACACAGTCACTTAGGAAAGCAAAGGCTAGCTTTTTCAAACAGAAATTTGCATCCTGCAGCACTAATTCCAAAAGGTTTTGGGACACTATAAATTCCATGGAGAATAAGAACACCTCCTCTAGGAGGCTAGGAAACACTGTCACCACCAATAAATCCACGATAATCGAGAATTTCAAGAAGCATTTCTCTACGGCTGGCCGTGCTTTCCACCTGGCAACCCCAACCCCGGACAACAGCTCTGCACCCCCCACAGCACCTGGCCCAAGAGATTACTTCGGTAATGTCATTTACAAAATAGCCTCCAACACTCTACTCAGCAAATTGGATGCAGTCTATCACAGTGCCATGCGTTTTGTAACCAAAGCCCCATATACTACCAACCACTGCGATCTGTATGCTCTCGTTGGTTGGCCCTCACGACATATTCGTCACCAAACCCACTGGCTCAGGTCATCTATGTCTTTGCTAGGTAAAGCCCCACCTTATCTCAGCTCACTGTCGGAAGTTGATATACACCTTAGCCAAATACATTTAAACTCAGTTTTTTGCAATTCCTGACATTTAATCCTAGTAAAAATTCCTTGTCTTAGGTCAGTTAGGCTCACCACATTATTTTAAGAATGTGAAATGTCAGAATAATAGTAGAGGGATTTATTTCTTTCATCACATTCCCAGTGGGTCAGAAGTTTACATACACTCAATTAGTATTTGGTAGCATTGCCTTTAAATGGTTTAACTTGAGTCAAACGTTTCAGGTAGCCTTCCACAAGCTTCCCACAATAAGTTGGGTGAATTTTGGCTCATTCCTCCTGACAGAGCTGATGTAACTGAGTCAGGTTTGTAGGCCTCCTTGCTCTAACATGCTTTTTCAGTTCTGCCCACACATTTTCTATAGGATTGAGGTCAGGGCTTTGTGATGGCCACTCCAATACCTTGACATTGTTGTCCTTAAGCCGTTTTGCTACAACTTTGGAAGTATGCTTGGGGTCATTGTCCATTTGGAAGACCCATTTGCTTTAACATCCTGATTGATGTCTTGAGATGTTGCTGCAATATATCCAGATCATTTTCCATGCTCATGAAGCCATCTATTTTGTGAAGTGCACCAGCCCCTCTTACAGCAAAGCACCCCCACAACATGATGCTGCCACCCCCGTGCTTCACGGTGTTCTTTGCCTTGCAAGTGTCCCTCTTTTTCCTCCAAACATAACGATGGTCAGTATGGCCAAGCAGTTCTATTTTTGTTTCATCAGACCAGAGGACATTTCTCCAAAAAGTATGATCTTTGTCCGCATGTGCAGTTGCAAACCATAGTCTGGCTTTTTTTATTGCGGTTTTGGAGCAGTGGCTTCTTCTTTGCTGAACGGTCTTTCAGGTTATGTCGATATAGGACTCGTTTTACTGGGGATATAGATACTTTTGTACATGTTTTTCCCACCATCTTCACAAGGTCCTTTGCTGTGGTTCTGGGATTGATTTGCACTTTTCGCACCAACGTACGTTCGTCTCTAGGAGACAGAGGTGAACGGTATGACGGCTGCGTGGCCCCATGGTGTTTATGCTTGCGTACTATTGTTTGTACAGATGCACGTGGTATCTTCAGGCTTTTGGAAATTCCTCCCAAGGATGAACCAGACTTGTGGAGGTCTACACTTTCTTTCTGAAGTCTTGGCTGGTTTCTTTTGATTTTCCCATGATGTCAAGCAAAGATACACTGAGTTTGAAGGTATGCCTTGAAATACATCCACAGGTACACCTCCAATTGACTCAAATGATGTCAATTAGCCTATCAGAAGCTTCTAAAGCCATGACATCATTTTCTGGAATTTTACAAGCTGTTTAAAGGCACAGTCAACTTAGTGTAAACTTCTGACCTACTGGAATTGTGATACAGTGATGTTTAAGTCAAATAATCTGTTTGTAAACAATTGTTGGAAAATGACTTGTGTCATGTCCTAACCTACCTGCCAAAACTATCGTTTGTTAACAAGAAATTTGTGGATTGGTTGAAAAACACATTTTAATGACTCCAATTCGATTTCAACTATATTAATGACTATACTCTTGTGATAATTTAGGAGTGCAATGTTACAGTTTTAAAGGTTAACAATTCACCCCTGCAACATTTGACTTCAACATGAAAGTATCTAACAACATTTTACCATACATACATGTACCATAATACAAATGCGTGAGTCAAAAGATTACAGATTTCCCCATGGATTAGTGCTGTAACGTCCACAGTCTTTTTGATTCACAGCTGGGGAAGTCGTCTCTTAGTTTTCCTGTGCCTTTTTCTCCATGCAGAACAGATGCTGCAATAAACATCACTGGGGCCACCTACATACTTTCACAAAGATACAGATTTATAGGACAGGGCAGCGTATGGGCCATGCTGCTGGGCATGCAACCCTTGCAGCTCTCATTATTTTTAGTCTCATAAACGCTTGATTCAATTAAATTGTCAATTTAATTGCACTTGGTTTAGGGGGAAGGCACATAAAAATGATATTATGTATGCCACAGATCTGGAGGTTCATTCATTTTGATCTTTCACTTTTATGGATCTAATGTAAATAAAATTAAATGATGTGTGGAAAGACTGGCAAACCAACCTGGCCTCCACATAACTGACAGAATTCCATGTGTACTGGGACATTGGAAATGTAATCAAAGCCTACTGGATAACAATTTGTTCTTAACTAAGACAAAATAATTTATAACTGACTTTTTCCAACACAACACAGCAGATCCCCTTATTGTATGGGACACTATCGAATGGCCTTATTAGAGGCCATTCAATTCAATACTCATCTTTAAACAAAAGAGAATAGACTAGCAATGGAAATAGTGGAACTAACAGCACAGGTAGATACAGTGGCAAAATAAACTGTACTATGGATGCACAGAATAAGTTAGAGGGAAAACAAAAAGAACCAGAGGAAAGTACTCAATTACGATCAAGTGTAATCTATGAACAGATAATAAACCAAACTGCATGGAACAAGGTGAAAAATGCAATTATTTTTTATTTCTTATCTCGACGGAGTCAACTATGATTCTCCAAATTATTTTGAAAGAGGAAGCAAAATATTTTAAGCATACATTTTATTTTCAGCCTCCTCTATCGCCACTGAATGATGTTAGCTGTAAAGCCTCTTACACTTCAATATTGTGATGCAAAAATCCTGCTGAAATGCATAGCACAGAATTTAAAGGGTTTTTCTCAGATAATATCCATTCTGGTCAGACAGTTTTTTTACATGGACATACATACAGATAATATACGACAATTACATGAAACAATAGAACAATATGAAACATCAAAGAAACCAGGCCTGGTCTTCATAGCAGATGTTGAAAAGTGTTTGATAAAGTACGACTAGAATGTATATATAAATGCCTGGACTATTTTTATTTTGGCAAATCTCTTATACAATGAGAGGAAGTTATTTATAACATTCCCAGGTGTAAAATAGTAAATAATGGTTACTTTTCAGAAAGTATTTAAATGTTAAGAGGAGTAAAACAAGGCTGTCCACTGTCTCCATATCTATTAGTTATGTCCATCAAATGAACTGTTCAGTCATATCACAGTTTACTTATTTACTTATGGTGCTGCCTACTCCAGATGACTCATTTTTTAAATCAAACGAGAAAAACATATTTCACTTCATTTGGAATGCTAAGCAAGACAAAATGCCTATTTATATAATGAATATGAGTTTGGGGGGCTGAATTTATAAAATATTAAAGCATTAAGCATCCCACTAAAAGCTTCACTAATACATCAGTTATACATGAACCCGAACTTGTTCTCCAGTAGATTTAAAAAAAATGCTCACCCTTTTTTAAAATTTTTATTTTAGCCTTTACACAGATTACAACTTCTCATTTTTGGTTAATTGAAAATGAATCCTTGTTCCTTTAACATGCCATACAAAGCTAGTTGCAATTAATATGTTATCCTCCAGAAAAGACAGAACAAACATTATATCAAATATTATAGTTAAACTCAAATATACTGATTAATAAAAAAACATTCTCTATGGATTAAAAAAATAGTATATTTATTAATAATATTATGAATAGGAATGGTTGAGTTATGTCACACATGCAGCAATTGAAAATGTATGGGAATATTGGCTGAATCCAAAGTTAAAACCATTTGAATGCAGTATTACCGCAAAAGTGGAGGAGGCAAGGGGACGAGGGAGAAGGTAGGGAATGTGATTATCTGTTATATATTAAAGTCCAAAATTGTTTTCAAAAGATTGGAATAAATAGACAAATATACCAGTTTGAGCACAACAATTTTGACAGCTACGCCATACAGGTTGCAAAATAGCTGGGAAGAGATTTTCGAAGTACCGATTCCATTGCATAACACTTGTTGCAACATTTCCAGTTTTTCAATTTATATTATAATAAAAAATGATTGCCACCAACTGAATGTTATATACATGTACAGTGCATTCGGAAAGTATTCAGACCCCTTCCATTTTCCACATTTGTTATGTCACAGCCTTATTCTAATATGGATTCAATAAAAAAAAGTTACACACAATACCTCACATTGACAAAGTAAAAAAAAAATGTTGCAAATGTATATATATTTTTTCATATAAATACCTTATTTACATAAGTATTCAGACCAGGGTGGCAGGTAGCCCAGTGGTTAGAGCGTTGGACTAGTAACCGATCGAATCCCTACAAAAATGTATCAACCCCTACAAAAATGTCCATTAACTATAATCCACATAATAGTTCACATTTAGTAGCAAACTGGCTCAATTTAAGATCCTACATCTGTATCCCACTTTCAATCAGAAAATCATGAATCATGCCCAGATTGAGAAAATGAGAAAACAGGACTATTTGTTTCTTGTCTTCGGTGGTGATTTTAGCATGAAAATGTTGGTGAGGAAATAAAAAAATGTTTTAGATTTATGCCAGCAAAGCCACTACACAACACAATACACTAACTGGACTATAACGGTGACAAACAGTTCCCACAAACTGTTAGGGCCTACATAAATCTGTCCCAACTGCAGAGTCCCAACAGTAGTCCCAACACCTTACCACCGCTACACATAGCTATCAGAGGAGCCTTGTCTGGCAGCGAAACAGTTAATTCAGCCTCATTTACTGCCTTTAAAAAAACATAGCTGATATGGCTGACTTGTTTTAACACCTTGAGCCTTCTTGGATGGGCACTTCTACTGTAACTCTGTGGCAGCACCGAAGGGGCTTGAAACACCTGGAAGCACTGAGCTAGGCTGAAACACCTGGAAGCACTGAGCTAGGCTGAAACACCTGGAAGCACTGAGCTAGGCTGAAACACCTGGAAGCACTGAGCTAGGCTGAAACACCTGGAAGCACTGAGCTAGGCTGAAACACCTGGAAGCACTGAGCTAGGCTGAAACACCTGGAAGCACTGAGCTAGGCTGAAACACCTGGAAGCACTGAGCTAGGCTGAAACACCTGGAAGCACTGAGCTAGGCTGAAACACCTGGAAGCACTGAGCTAGGCTGAAACACCTGCATTTTGGAGATGCCTTACTCAAGAAAGCAAAAAAGAGACCATGTTTGTATGCAGCTTTATTAACTCAATGTTTTTTTTTTTTTTACATTGTTTGCAAACTGATATATGACATATATTAATGCCAAAATAACATGCAAAACAGGTCACCACTGGTTCTCTCCTTATAGCATATCGAATGACGTGAACGCTCAAGTCACTGAATGCAAATCATATTTTATTGGTCCTCCGTGTGACCTGCAAAAGTAAATCTTCCCCATATGGCTGGGTACAGCAGGGTGCTGTCATCTCTGAAGTAAGATACGCTGTCATGCTGAGCAGTGACAGCTGTCCACTCATCTCCTCATTCACTGATATTAGGAGAGATTACCAACATACAGTATATTTCAGATGACAATGACAAGTCTATGGGGGAAAAAAAACGTTTTTGTGGAATTGAGTCAGTGAACAGAGAATTTAAAGTTAACCGGAGCAAGAGCACTGGAGCTTTAATAATTGACAGCTCATTTTAGCACTGAGCAGACAACTAGCAACTTTGACACTTTAATGAGCTGTAGTTGTTTGAATACCCTCCCAGTGTGACATCTGCATTATGGAACACATCAGGTTAGATGGAAAGAGAATGGACTGCCACTAGTTTATTACAAATGAACTGAATCATTCATTACTTTAATGTAAGATTATGTAAGTGGAGTATGAGAAACTATTGATTAACCTTCACTTTTGGGTACTTTTGATTATTTTGTGCAGCATTATTCAGATCCAATACAGAATCTTTCATGCCAGTGTAGCATCAACATAGACCACCTGAAACAACAGGCTGACAATGATCAGACCAGGAGTCTGAGTGGTTAGTTGACTTGTTTTCCAGAAACTAATCTCACATTCTTTGATAATTTTCTACATAATCTAATTCGTACTTATTGGTACTTTCCAATATGGATATCAAAGACTTGCATAATTGATTCTTCAATCTCATGTCATTTGAGCATCCACCATGAATACTATAATGATCATCTAGGCGGTGTTGGACATTTGCAAAACTATATATCACTGTTCATAAGCCTATGATTATCACTTCAGACTTGTATTGTTGTGCTACTTTATGCCTGAGGGGGGACAGGATATTATGAAGGATAGTGTTATGATGAAATTCTATTCCATAATAAATGTCACCTGTAAATGCAGGTATTCTTGTACTCAATGGCCTCACAAAGATGTAGAGAATTTTGTAATATTGTCTTATTAAACACTCATAGAAATATTTTGCCCATTATACAAATAGCAAATTGCAATATCTTCTCTACTTGTACATACAAGTAGATCTTAATATGACCAAAATTGTCACAGCAAAGTAATACTACAGCAACACGATTTGAACATTTAGCCCATAATGTCGAGTTGATCAGTGGTCAAGCTATAAGCAAGCCAAAATTAGGCTGCATGAAAAGTGCAATTTTGTTAATTTAACAGTGTGTTAGTGCAGTTGTTCAAATATTATTATTATATATTTTTTAAATTTCATTTCAAGAAAATTCTCAGCAACAAAAGTTATCAAATTAAAATTCCACATCTTTAAACTTTCAACAACTCGTCATTGTTTTCTCTGCTGTATTTCTGTTTAGACGTCCAGGAAATAATCAAGAAATGAGGCAAATATAATAAGCACTCTCATTCCCTGAATGGTAATTCTCGTATTGTCGCAAGTTGTACTTGTTTCCATAAAATAAACAGCCACACTCACATTAGAAATGCTAAAATGCAGTACTACACATGCAGGCTGAGGCTTATAAAAAATAACATTTGAAACAACACTTTAATCTCTGTATGTTAGATTGAGTCCACCTACGCATATAAGCGGTTTTGTGAGCCAAACCAATCTAGGAAAGCTGCCACCAAGTCATCAGTGATTTAAAAGTGCACAGACTCGTTCCATCTCTCTCTCTCTCTCTATATCTCTATATCTCTATATCTCTATATCTCTCTCTCTCTCTCTCTCTCTCTCTCTCTCTCTCTCTCTCTCTCTCTCTCTCTCTCTCTCTCTCTCTCTCTCTCTCTCTCTCTCTCTCTCTCTCTCTCTCTCTCTCTCTCTCTCTCTCTCTCTCTCTCTCTCTCTCTCTCTCTCTCTCTCTCTCTCTCTCTCTCTCTCTCTCTCTCTCTCTCTCTCTCTCTCTCTCTCTCTCTCTCAAAGAAAACGAGCAGTGTGCCAAAAAAGCTGTCACCAGTCAAGCCGTCAGATGCCCTGTAACAGAGTACATAAGCTGTGCCAAACAACTCGGATGTGAACTAACCCCACAATTAGAGGAGGAGGCCCTTATCAGAGAACATGAATTGGCATGTTGCAGCCTGAAATTAACTAACAATAGTGGCAGTAATTTAAAACAGTTGTGCACTTTGGGAATAATTTAGTTTATACGCAAAAGAAAATCAACCAAGATAACCTTTCATTCAAAGTGGTGTTGTTAAAGTGGAGATTGAAATAAGGCCACCAGGAACTAGGAAAAAAATCATGTCTTTGTCCTTTCTTACAAGTGAAAAGCGTTGCAATGTTAGATAGCATTTAGCCTACAGCCTGAAGCGTATTGTACCTACGACTGACAGAACTGCTATGGGCATCAATCAACTGGCATAATTCAATAAATGTGTTCTTAAGGACTTTGGTTGCCCTAACCTGTTCTTTCCTCTTTAGTTCATACTCTACCATACTCTTTACAGTGGGGCAAAAAAGTATTTAGTCAGCCACCAATTGTGCAAGTTCTCCCACTTAATTTTCCACCATAATTTGCAAATAAATTCATTAAAAATCCTAAATTTGATTTTCGGGATTTTTTTTCTCATTTTGTCTGTCATAGTTGAAGTGTACCTATGATGAAAATTACAGGCCTCTCTCATCTTTTTAAGTGGGAGAACTTGCACAATTGGTGGCTGACTAAATACTTTTTTGCCCCACTGTATATCTAGGGAGAGGCCATTTCTTATACAGAGAAAAGTGTTTGACTGTTATACAGTTTAAAATCCTTCATTAATATACAAGACCTGTTACTGCAGACTCCCAAGTGTAACCAATCATGATCCTGTTGTATGGAATGGGTGCAATTAAATATTGGAGCCTTTCGTTAAAGGTGCCTGCAGGAGTAACCTGATTATGTTTTTTTTTTGCCAGAGCGACGCTTAGAACACTGCATATTTCCCTAAGTGTGAACATCCAAGGAGCCAAGAGGGAAAAAAATGGATCTGCATATTGTTTCCTCCAGTCCTCACAAAATAATGACGATAGAACCAGAGCCATTTATGAGAACATGGAGCCTCTCAAGGTTCCTCTCTAGTTATTTTATTTTTTATTTTATTTCACCTTTATTTAACCAGGTAGGCCAGTTGAGAACAAGTTCTCATTTACAACTGCGACCTGGCCAAGATAAAGCAAAGCAGTGCGACAAAAACACAGAGTTACACAAAAACAAATGTACAGTCAAAAATCTATGTACAATAAATAGGCCTTAGTGGCAAAATAATTACAATTTAGCATTAACACTGGAGTGATCGATGTGCAGATGATGATGTGCAAGTAGAGATACTGGGGTGCAAAAGAGCAGGAGGATAAGTAACAATATGGGGATGAGGTAGTTGGGTGTGCTATTTACAGATTAGCTGTGTACAGGTACAGTGATCGGTAAGCTGCTCTGATAGCTGATGCTTAAAGTTAGAGAGGGAGATATAAGTCTGCAGCTTCAGTGATTTTTGCAATTCGTTCCAGTCATTGGCACCAGATAAATGGAAGGAAATGCGGCCAAAGGAAGTGATGGCTTTGGGGATGACCAGTGAAATATACCTGCTGGAGCGCGTGCTAAGGGTGGGAGTTGCTATGGTGACCAGTGTGCTGAGATAAGGCGGGGCTTTACCTAGCAAAGACTTGTAGATGACCTGGAGCCAGTGGGTTTGGGGTGCGGCCTGGAGCCAGTGGAGGGTGTGGGCAGCAATCGGTTGAAGAGCATACCTTTAGTTATACTAGCATTTAAAAGCAGTTGGAGGCCACAGAAAGGGTGTTGTATGGCATTGAAGCTTGTTTGGAGGTTTGTTGGCACAGTGTCCAAAGAAGGTCCAGATGTATACAGAATGGTGTTGTTTGCGTAGAGGTGGATCAGAGAATCACCAGCAGCATGAGCGATATCATTTTTATATACAGAGAAAAGAGTCGGCCCGAGAATTAAACCCTGTGGCACCCCCATAGAGACTGCCAGAGGTCCGGACAACAGGCCCTCCGATTTGACACACTGAACTCTGTCTGAGAAGTAGTTGGTGAACCAGGCGAGGGAGTCATTTGAGAAGCCAAGGCTATTGAGTCTGCCGATAACAATGCGGTGATTGACAGAGTCGAAAGCCTTGGCCAGGACTTGGCCAGGTTTTTAACTTGTCTTTCAAAGATTTTAGAAAGGCAGGGCAGGATGGATATACAGCTGATGTCAGAAGTTTACATACACTTAGGTTGGAATCATTAAAACTTCTTAGAGATAGGGTCTAGTTTCCTGATATTCTGCCTGTTACTCAGAGCCAGAAGCCAGGATACGCATATAACTGTTAGTATTGGATAGATAACTGTTAAAATAATGTCTGAGACTATAACAGAATTGATATGGCAGGCAAAACTAAGAAGAAATCCAACCAAAATGTTGTTGTTTTTTTAGCTCCCAGGCTCTTATAATGGGAGTCTACTGTTTCTATGTAAATCCGTCTCCAAGATTGCAATTCCTATGGCTTCCACTAGATATCAACCGTCTTTATTCAAGGTTTCAGGCTTGTTTTTTGAAAACGAACAAGTATTTGGAGTTTTTGTGAGAAGAGCACAGGAAACAATATCAGTCTTTCGGCAACAAAACAACAAAACAACCAAACGACCATTCATGTTGTAGCTGGGACCCTTGGGATTGCAAACAGAGGAAGATCTTCAAAAGTAAGTGATTTATTTAATCGCTATTTGTGATTTTATGAAGCCTGCGCTGGTTGAGAAACATGTTGATGTGGGGTGCCGCCCTCAGACAATTGCATGGTATGCTTTCGCCATAAAGCCTTTTCGAAATTGGACAATGCAGTTAGATTAAAAAGAAGTAACACGCTTTTAAATGATACAAGACACTTGTAAGTTCACAATTATTTATTTGAATTGCGCGCCCTCCAATTTTACCGGAAGATGTCGGCTTGTGTCCCGCCAGCGGGACGCCTATCCCTAATTAAAACTTGCATTTCAATCACTCCACTAATTTTTTGTTAACAAACTATAGTATTGGCAAGTCGGTTAGGACATATACTTTGTGCATGACACAAGTCATTTTTCCAACAATTGTTTACAGACAGATTATTTCACTTATAATTCACTGTATCACAATTCCAGTGGGTCAGAGGAATACATACACTAAGTTGACTGTGCCTTTAAACAGCTCGGAAAATTCCAGAAAATTATGTCATGGCTTTAGAAGCTTCTGATAGGCTAATTGACATCATTTGAGTCAATTGGAGGTGAATCTGTGGATGTATTTCAAGTCCTACCTTCAAACTCAGTGCCTTTTTGCTTGAAACAATGGGGAAATCGCAAGAAATCAGGCAAGACCCCAGAAAATAAATTGTAAACCTCCACAAATCTGGTTCATCCTTGGGAGCAATTTCCAAACTCTTGAAGGTACCACGTTCATCTGTACAAACAATAGTCTGCAACTACAAACACCATGGGACCACATAGCTGTCATACTGCTCAGGAAGGAGACGCGTTGTGTCTCCTAGCGATGAACGTACTTTGGTGCGAAAAGTGCAAACCAATCCCAGAACAACAGCAAAGGACCTTGTGAAGATGCTGGAGGAAACAGGTACAAAAGCATTCTATCCACAGTAAAACAAGTCCTATATTGACATAACCTGAAAGGCCGCTCAGCAAGGAAGAAACCATTGCTCCAAAACCACCATAAAAAATCCAGACTACGGTTTGCAACTGCACATGGGGACAAATATCGTACTTTTTGGAGAAATGTCCTTTGGTCTGATGAAAGAAAAATAGAGCTGTTTGGCCATAATTACCATCGTTATGTTTGGAGGAAAAAGGTGGAATCTTGCAAGCCGAAGAACACCATCCGAACTGTGAAGCACGGGGGTGGCAGCATCATGTGTGGGGTGCTTTGCTGCAGGAAGGACTGGTGCACTTCACAAAATAGATGGCATCATGAGGCAGGGAAATTATGTGGATAAATTAAAGCAACATCTCAAGACATCAGTCAGGAAGTTCAAGCTTGGTTGCAAATGGGTATTCCTAATGGACAAGGACCCCAAGTATACTTCTAAAGTTTTGGCAAAATGGTTTAAGGATAACAAAGTCAATGTGTTGGAGTGGCCAACACAAAGCCCTGACCTCAAACCTATAGAAAAAAGTGGGCAGAACTGAAAAAGCACTTACGAGCAAAGAGGCCTACAAAACTGACTCAGTTACACCAGCTCGGTCAGGAGGGATGGGCCAAAATTCACCCAACTTATTGTGGGAAGGCTACCCGAAATGTTTGACCCAAGTTAAACAATTTGAAGACAATGCTACCAAATACTAATTGAGTGTATGTAAACTTCTGACCCACTGGGAATGTGATGAACGAAATAAAAGCTGAAAAAACGAATTCCCTCTACTAATATTCTGACATTTCACATTCTTAAAATAAAGTGGTGATCCTAACCGATCTAAGAAAGGGAATTTTAACTCACATTAAATGTCAGGAATTGTGAAAAACTGAGTTTAAATGTATTTGGCTAAGGTGTATGTAATCTGTAGGTCTATAACAGTTTGGGTCTAGTATCTCCCCCTTTGAAGAGGGGGATGACCGCGGCAGCTTTCCAGTCTTTGGGGATCTGAGACGATACGAAAGAGAGGTTGAATAGGCTAGTAGAGGTTAAAACAATTTCAGCGGATAATTTTAGGAAGAGGGTGTCCAGATTGTCAAGCCCAGCTCATTTGCAGAGATCCAGATTTTACAGCTTTCCAGAACATCAGCTGTCTGGATTTGGGTGAAGGACAAGAAGGGGGGGGGGGGGCTTGGGCAAGTTGCTTCAGGCGGTGCTGAGATGTTGGCTGGGGTAGGGGTAGCAAGGTGGAAAGCATCGCCAGCCATTGAAAAATGCTCATTGAAATTATTGATTATCGTGGATTTATCGGTGATGACAGTGTTTCCTATCCTCAGTGCAGTGGGCAGCTGGGAGGAGGTGCTCTTATTCTCCATGGACTTCACAGTGTCCCAAAACTTTTTGGAATTAGTGCTACAGGATGCAAATTTCTGTTTGAAAAAGCTGGCCTTAGCTTTCCTAACTGACTGAGTATATTGGTCCCTGACTTCCCTGAAAAGTTGCATAACGCGGGGACTTTTCGATGCTAATGCAGAACGCCACAGGATTATTTGTGCTGGTCAAGGGCAGTCAAGTCTGGGGTGAACCAAGGGCTATATCTGTTCTTAGTTCTTATGCTTACTTAAGATGGTGAGGAAGGCACTTTTAAAGAGCAACCAGGCATCCTCTGCTGACGGGGTGAGGTCAATATCCTTCCAGGATACCCGGGCCAGGTCGATTAGAAAGGCCTGCTCGCATAAGTGTTTTAGGGAGCGTTTGACAGTGATGAGTGGTGGTCGTTTGACCGCGGACCCATTACGCACGTAGGCAATGAGGCAGTGATCACTGAGATCCTGGTTGAAGATAGCAGAGGTGTATTTAAATTGGTCAGGATTATATCTAAGAGGGTGCCCATGGTTACGGATTTAGGGTTGTACCTGGTAGCTTCCTTAATAATTTGTGTCAGATTGAGGGCATCTAGCTTAGATTGTAGGACGGCCGGGGTGTTAAGCATGTCCCAGTTTAGGTCACCTAACAGTACAAACTCTGAGGATAGATGAGGGGCATTCAGTTCACATATGGTGTCCAAGGCACAGCAGGGGGCAACGGTGAGAGACTTGTTTCTGGAAAGGTGGATTTGTAAAAGTAAATGCTTGAATTGTTTGGGCACAGACCTGGATAGTATGACAGAACTCTGCAGGCTATTTCTGCGGTAGATTGCAGTAGATTGTTATAGTTAGGGATGGACATTTCTGAATTTTTGATGGTCTTCCTATGCCCGGATTCAGACTCAGCTAGTACGTCCGGGTTGGCGGAGTGTGCTAAAGCAGTGAATAAAACTAACTTAGGGAGGAGGCTTCTAATGTTAACATGCATGAAACCAAGGCTTTTACGGTTACAGAAGTCAACAAATGAGAGCACCTGGGGAATGGGAGTGGTGCTAGGGGCTGCAGGGGTTAACCTCTACATCACCAGAGGAACAGAGGAGGAGTAGGATAACGGTGTGGCTAAAGGCTATAAGAACTGGTCGTCTAGTGAGTTCAGAACAGATAGTAAAAGGAGCAGATTTCTGGGCGCGAAGAATAGATTCAAGGCATAATGTACAGACAAGTGTATGGTAGGATGTGAGTACAGTGGAGATAAACCTAGGCATTGAGTGACGATGAGAGAGGTTTTGTCTCTAGGGGCACCATTTAAGCCAGGTGAGGTCACCGCATGTGTGGGGGGGGGGTGGAACAAAAAGGCTAGCTAAGGCATATGAAGCAGGGCTGGAGGCTCTACAGTGAAATAAGACAATAATCACTAACCAAAACAGCAATAGAGAAGGCATATTGACATTAGGGAGAGACGTATAGCCGAGTGATCATAGAGTCCAGTGAGTAGCTAGGTGAGCTGGAGACACGGCGATTCAGACAACTAGAGGGCCGGGCTAGCAGGCTAGCAGATGGACCTCCGGGGGACGTCGCAACGGAAGAGCCTGTTGAAACCCCCTCGGATGGTTACGTCGGCAGACCAGTCGTGATGGATGGGCTGGGCTCCGTGTCGGCAGTAAAAGTGTCCAGGGCAATTGGCAAAATAGGTATTGTAGCCCAAGAATTGGCTGATGGACCTCTGCGGCTAGTCGGGAGATGTGCCTAGCTCGAGGCTAGCTACAGGCTAACTGGTGTTTGCTTCGGGACAGAGACGTTAGCCAGGAGAAGCCAACCGGATAGCAGCTAGCTAGCTGCAATGATCCGGTGTAAAGGTTCAGAGCTTGCGGTAGGAATCTGGAGATGTGGTAGAGAAAAAGCAGTCCTATATGCTCTGGGTTGATATCGCGCTGGGCGGGCTGGCAGGAATTGACCGGGCTGAGGCTGGCTGATGTCCGAGTTAACATTGATGACCGCTAGCAGTGGCTAACTGACTACTAGCTAGTAGCTAGTTAGCTGGCTAGCTCCTGATGGGGGTTCCGGTAGCAGATCCATACCACATTGGGTGAGGTGGGTTGCAGGAGAGTATGTTCAGTCCTTAGATGGAAATTGAGATCAAAAATATAAAAAATATATATGAAATATAGAATGAAGAAAACGATACATACAACGGATCGGACAGGACAAGACAAAACAGATTTCCGACTGCTACGCCATCTTGGAACACACGTGGTCAGATTCGATTTTCCAATAAGGCTGAATGGATGCATTTTGATTGTTCTGCTATATCTCTGTTGTAAATGCATGAGGTTGCATCACTGGTTTTGTATGCTCTCTTATTATGACCTTTCCCTACCAACACGGAGAGGGAGAGCCAACACAATTGCTTCTAGGCCCATTCCATCAGGGAATGTTATTAATACACATGCTCTGTTATATCTCTTAGCAGGCTATTAGGAAAGAATGTATCACTGTAGGTTTAATACTATCCATACATATGGGAAAGTCATTTGTGCCCCATGCATGAGAGTCGGTAGAGCTTACAGCTAAATGCAACAAAGCTGTCCTGGTCCTTCTCTTACGCACCATAAAAACCCACGCTTCCTCCCTATACGTGCTCCTCTAACAGTCACGTCTCTCTCCATGACTCTGATGACTTTCTTGTGTTCTCGTCCTGAGACACACATCTAAGCCATTGTCTCCGACCATTCCTACACGCACTTCATCTTATGGATTCCTGAAACCTTTGCCAAGGATGTTTCTACCCGTCCTTCCGCTTGTTCTTGTGGCCATAGCTCACTTTAGATCCACATCTTGATCTGGAGACAAGGATCGTTATCCTCTCCTCCACTGGAGGGTTTGGTGTGAAGATGTCCACTTCATATAGCTGTAACTCTAGGTATTGTAGCCCAAGAATTGGCTGATGGACCTCTTCGGCTAGTCGGGAGATGTGCCTAGCTCGAGGCTTAGCTACAGACTAACTGGTGCTTGCTTCGGGACAGAGACATTAGCCAGGAGAAGCCAACCGGATAGCATGTTAACATATGACTGTTGTGTCATCATATACTACTGTATTTCCAAGCTACCCCAGTTTAAGCATGTCTACTCTTCTCTTACCATTCAAGTTCAAACATGAAGACTTTTTGCTGATTTTCTCCCCCACTGTGCAGCCAGAGCTTTTGGAGACTTTGCAGACTTGGCTTGCCTCTGGCCTCCTCCAGACTAGAACATTATTTATCACAGTGGTGGTGCCTGCAGGAGCTGCAGAGCTACATACGCTTCTTTTTAATTAGTGAATCGCCCCTGTAATGTGAGAGATAGGGTGTGTCCATTTCTGTGGGGCAAATAAACACAAATTGGTTTCTTGTGAATTTGTGTTGTTGTAACCATGAAAGACCATGAATACTGTGTCTGTACTGTAGCCTTTAGGACATTATGATGTTGACATGGCCGTTTCTAGCATTTTGGTGGCCCTAAGTGATATTTGGTTGCCGCCCACGCCCAACCCCCTCCACCGCTCCTCGTCGGCAAAACATTTTAATGGCCCCCTCTTGGCGTCGGAGAGAATAATATGCAGCTTTCAAGTTCATGTCCTGCAATTCTACGCATTTTTTCTATGGGGCAGAAATAAGATTTTGCAGTTTTAAAGCGAATTTCCTGCAATTCTACACATTTTGCAATGACTTATGCCATGTTTATATGATACCTGAGTGAGAGTGATTAACAAAATAAATGCGGGCTCCCTGGAGGGCAGGGCCCCTGGGCACGTGCCTTGCATGCCCCGTCAGTAATTTGGCCTTTATTACTACAATGTTTAGATAGCTGGCTGGACTAACTTACCTAGCAATATATGAAATGTTAGCTAATTGTCACTGTCAGTGACTGACATAACATAATCGTGTATTCTACTATCCTAACTAACATTAAGTTGAGACCACGACTGACTTCCTAAAAAAAATGTTTGGAGACCCCTAGCGGACGCACTTATGTCGCTTATGCCTAGAAACGGCACTGCCCTTGTATGTTGAAATTACATAGTGCTGTACGTGCAAAGTGTACAGAGTGCATAAGGAGTTTAAATATGACCAGCATATGTACAGTTGACACAATTTAGACTACAAACATGTGCTCACATGTGCGTGATTGTGTACAGTATGTGTGCACTGTAAATATATCTACATATTGTATGCACAGATGAACAAATACTGTATGCAAACAACGTATCAACCCGATGCAGGTTTGTAGGTAATCCAATGATACATTTTCATGAAGGTGAGGTGTTAATTATCAAATTGAAGTAATTGTAGAAAACAATTCCACACAAGCCTTTGGTCTTGCCTCAAAAATGATCCTAATGAAAATAATGACTGTGGTTGTGAATTACGTCTGTGGTCATAATATGTGTGTGCCACATGAAGTTTGTGGAGAGACTCATAATAAATGCTCTTGGCACTTTCATCCACAGAGATTTATTAACAGCCTACTTTATGTGAAAAAAAATCCCATCTGTTGTTTCAAAGGTGGCAGTCTTAAAATGCCTTCCAGGGATGAGAATAAAATCTGTTCATATTCATCAATATTATATGAGTTAAAGCTCACTCTTTAATTTATCCCAAGTCAAACTACCGTATAAGGAATTCACTCATTCAGATACACACAGTCAAGGCTCATTCATTCATTCATTCAGTTGAGTGAGGCGCTTATGATTTTACTCACATCATTTGTGTTCATATGAGAATGAACCACTCATTTTATCTCACATTTACTTATATTCACTCTTATGGCTCCCTATTTTTTGAATGGAAAAAAATCAGAGCTCTGCACCAGTTCAGATGTTATCTGCTGGGTTGTGCACTGCAACTTCTAATGGGAGGGCTGCTAAAGTCATCATGTGTGATATGATATCACTTAATCTCAGCCACATGTTTTTTTAATTCCACCCCCTACTCTGCATCCAGGGCCTGAGTGCTCTGGGATTGATGTGTGAGTACTGTTCTATGAGTGCCAGGAACCCCTGATATGAAAACTTGCACTGTTGGATAGCAGAGCAATGTCGTATGCCACAGTCATTCTGATAACATACTTTAATACAGTTATCTTACAGTAAGTAACTCATTTATCTTACAGAAAGCATTATGAGAAGAGGTTGGGAGTTTAAATGAATCTCATATCTTCAGATTTGCCCACTACAGTGATCTGAGGACGAACGAAAGGTTAAGTAATTTACACATTTTTAATGGCACTGTTTAATTTAGCAGCTACATAGAGAACAGTTTTGAAAGGATAATACTGTACATGGTACAGAAATATTTATCAGGTTTATCTGGTGACTAAAATTTAAGGAAATACCACGTTTTAGGGGGATTGCATGCCTGATAGACCGTCTCCAGGAATAATTCTGTAGCTTTCAACTAAGTCTCAGGAAGCCTCATGGCCAACAATTCAAACTATTCTGTTTTGATTTTGCTGGGCAGTAGAACATTAGAATGGCTTTGAGAAAAGATGGTGCTCCCCGCTGTATTTGGAACTGATCATGGATCATGCCAAGGCTTGACACAGTGGAAAGTAACACTTACTTGAGTTTAACTGGGAGCTATAAATCTTTTTGGGCATATATTTATTTATTGTGGTGGTTGACTCTTGAATTCCACCCATTTTGTTTAATAAGGTCATAGTTAACATAGTACTAGTTCGCTTTGAAGAGGCATTTTGTGTCCATGTAAAACTGTCTGTGAACTTTAAAACCAAAGTGTCACTTTATACTCTCTATGTACTATCTGTTTGAAATGACAAACGGGTGGCATACATTTTTTGAATATTTTCACTAATAAAAATACACTACTTACAGGAATATCCTCTCTAAGTTGTTTTTCATACGTTACTTCTCAATTGTGATATGGTATAAAAACATTTTAAAATGTTAATACATTTCACATGCTTTAAGCCTATCACCCCTAATAATCTATAATACTTGTGCTCCTTTTTATCTCTCCAAAGTAAAATAAAGATCTGGTGTGTGTTCTTGGAAGGCTATAAAATACTCTGGTCTTTCCTGCTGGTGTATAAAAAGAGGGAATCTATTTCTGGCTGATGTATATAGATCATTTAGAACACATGGTGACAGAAGGGGAGCAATTGTGACAGACCCTACACAAAGCATCCATCTTGGAGGAGGTGTGAGTTATGTTCTACATTATGGTATTTTGTTTACATAAACACTACTATTGTCTTCAGCTAAGAAACAAGGACAGACAAAGAGCGACAGGAGAAATTAGGATGGGGCCTTGCTCAAGGGCACATTGGCAGATAGTTCAACTAATCAACTCTGGGATTTGAACCAGTGACCTTTCAGTTACTGGCCCAACGCTTTTAACCGCTGGGGTTGGGATTTCATCCTCTGCCTCTGCTTGTGAAAGATCAGGAAAGATGCAGTAGCAGCAGGGGACACTCAAACGTTTTGAAGCCCCATATGGCCAGCACCCTGACAAACCAGAAAGGGCATACATTACAACTCCTACTTCTCTCTTACACACAGACACAAAAATGCACACATGTGCACCCAGAGAGAGCGAGAGAGAGAGATGAAAAGAGAGAACGATGCTAGTGTCCCAGCACGTCTGAGAACAGCTTAATTAAGTGTCATTCTGATCCTGCGTGGTAATCTGTGTTTTAATGTCATATGTACAAATTGGAAGGTGAAGCAATTTGGCTAAATCATGTGGTGGCATGTGGATGTCTATAATCCTGCCAATGCATCACCAGCCGGTGTGCTGTAGCTCACTAACCAGGATAGAGTACAGATTACATTATAATATGTGCAGACAGGGACCTCTGGAAATTATTGTGTGATACAGTGCAGCAATTTGTGGGCTGTGTCACAGTATTTCACACATTATGTGAATGTCCCAGATAAGCTGCTGTCTGTTGATTCAAGCAGGCAAGGTACAGACGAGAATGTTTATGGATCCTGTTCAATCTGATATGCATTGTAAAAGGATGTACTGTAGGTGAATAAAATATATTATAAGAAAGAAAGCTGTGAAAAACTGTGAAAGAATTTCACACTTATTACACACCCTGACATATTCATACACATGCACGTACACAAACAAACAGGCCTACTGAACAAGAAAGCTTGTTTTCCATCCCCTCAATTGTGGCTGAAAAAAATGGCAATTTGTTCTTGGTCATTTTTTGCTCTTTCTTCTCTGCCCATCGTTTCTCCAAAGGTCCCTGACAGACATATTTGTCTTAAGCCAAGGCTCTTTGGCTCCTGTCGTGAGTAGGAAGGCAATATTAAATCTGACATTTCCAAACATCCTCCCTCCTCACTGTGTGTGTGTGTCTGTGTATGCGCGTGTGTGCGACAGAGAGAGAGAGAGAGAGAGAAAGAAAGTGACACCGACAAACTTCATAATGCATTGGGGAGAATCCTGTTAAGCAGGAAGACCAGGAGACTAAGATAACTAATGGGAACGTTTTCACACACTGGGACTTTTAATGATGTGTGTACAGATGTATGATCTTAATTTGACCAGTATTGCGACAGCAAAAATCATTCTCCAGCAACAGAATTTTAATGGTTTTTTATTTGAACTTGCTTGACCGGTGGATAGGCTATTCGCTGGCTAAAATTAGGCTACATGAAAAGTGCAATACTGTTAATATAATTGCGTGTTAGTGCGGGTTTTCAGGGAATTTATGTAAATCACAAAGGCCATTTGCATTTCCTGCAAAGCAGGAAAATTCTCAGAAGCAACAGAGTGATCCAATTAAGATCATACACTTGTATTTGTTCTTTAAAAGTGTCAAAGCTTGCTTAATCGTAACAGGTGCTGGAGGGTTGAGTATGTGTTTCCTATAGCCTCAGGCTCTCTGCGGGGGAAAACTCCCATGAATAAGCTGTTTGAGGTTGGTTTTACTGCACAGAATAAGTATGGGATATTTAGCTACTGTACATAATTCCTCCCAAACCAGTGAGAAGCCTTGTAATTGATACCAAATGTTTGTGTGTAGAAAGGAATTGATTGAAATTGTGAGGTTTATTGAGCTGCTTGGCTCTGTGGCCTGGGAATGTCAGAGGTCAAGTCTAATTGTCTGCAGATGTATTCTTGATGCAGGGTTCAAAAACCAACTAAATGCCCTTGCTTTTTAGTTGCATTAAAATAATCTAACACTGCAGAGAG
The DNA here is from genome assembly GCF_045791955.1 of Oncorhynchus clarkii lewisi. Taxonomy (NCBI): domain Eukaryota; kingdom Metazoa; phylum Chordata; class Actinopteri; order Salmoniformes; family Salmonidae; genus Oncorhynchus; species Oncorhynchus clarkii. The sequence goes on from NC_092156.1 coordinate 37,811,677, forward strand.
AGAGATAGAGAGAGAAACTGCAGTGTTAGTTGTTTATATGTGAACCCTAGAGGGAAACATTTGTGGTTTATTTAGGGTCATTCAAGGTTTATTATCTTCTCAAACGCTCACACATTCAGCCTTTAGGACTGTATAATGTAAGACCACACCTTAGCTAAAGGCTTGAGTAAACACTACTTGTATTTCTCAATGTCTGGTTGACTCACAGAAAAAGCAGACTGTTCGGAGTAAATTGCCATTTGTTTAAATATTCTGAATAACATGACAGTCCGCTCTCTTGGCAGCGTTGATTTGATTTCTCAGGATGTGTACTTTATTGTCAGGGGATTTATATTGTACCATAAACACTGCCGTTCCACTGTCGTCTGCAAAGGACCTCCCATCTGCAAGTAACTTTAACACTAGTATTTAAGTTATGAATACAGTACATGGAGATTACTCAGAGCAGAGATTAATGGGACGTGGGACAGACTTGCTTTCTCTTTCCAACATGAATATTTACTTTATCTTCATTTTCAGGCAGAGTGGAGATGATACTGATGCTATCCTGACAGGGCTGCATATGGCTATTGTTACTTTCAAGTTTCAAATTGTATTAGCCGTATATACGGGATACGCATGGTATAGATTGTCCAACAAAATGTTTACTTGCAGGTTCCTTCTTGACAATGCAGCAACAATAATAAATAATAAAATATAAGAATATGAACATCAAGTAAATGGCTCAGTGGAATAGAATAATACATTTTAGCATAAGCATAATACAGGAAGGCACAATTTATAGTCCAAAATTGTACATGTGGGGCCTCCCGAATGGCACAGTGGTCTAAGCTGTGCCACTAGAGATCCTGGTTAGAGTCCAGGCTCTGTCATAGCCGGCCGCAACTGGGAGACCCATGGGGCGGTGCACAATTGGCCCAGCGTCATCTGGGTTAGGGGAGGGTTTGGCCGGCAGGGATGTTCTTGTCCCATTGCGCTCTAGTAACTCCTGCGGCAGGCCGGGTGCATGCACGCATGCATGGTTGCCAGGTGTACTGTGTTTCCTCCGACACATTGGTGGGGCTGGCTTCCGGGTTAAGCGGGCATTGTGTCAAGAAGCAGTGTGTCTTGGTTTGGTCATGTTTCAGAACACGCACGGCTCTCGACCTTCGCCTCTCCCGAGCCGTATGGGAGTTGCAGCGATGAGACAAGACTGTACTTGATACCAATTTGATACCACGAAATTGGCGAGAAAAAGGGGGTTAAACAAAATGTTATATATAAAAAAATATATTTAAAAAATGTTAGGCAAAAAATTACAAATAATGTAACCTAAAAATACTACAAATATAAACATTCATACAAAAAAACAATTGTACATGTGTATTGGGGAAGGTGGGGATGGTGGGCAAGTGTATAAATTGAGCAGTATAATAAGAGACATTTTGGGTATTTGGGGTATTTATTAGGATCCTTATTAGCTGTTGCAAAAGCAGCAGCTACTCTTCCTGGGGTCCACATGAAACATGACATAATACAGAACATTAATAGACAAGAACAGCTCAAGGACAGAACTACATAACAAAATAAATTAAAGGCACAAGTGGCATACATATCAATGCATACAGACAAACTATCAAGGTCAAATAAGGGAAAGGTGCTGTGTCGTGAGTTGTTGCTTTATCTGCTTTGTGAAACCAGGTTTTTGTTCATTTGAGCAATATGTGAGGGAATGGAGTTCCATGCAATAATGGCTCGATATAATACTGTACTCTTTCTTGAATTTGTTCTGGATTTGGGGACTGTGAAAAGACCCCTAGTGGCATGTCTGGTGGGATATGTGTGTGTGTCAGAGATGTGTTTAAGTTGACTATGCAAACAATATGGGATTTCCAACACATTAACGTTTCTTATGAAAAGAAGAAGTGATGCAGACAGAAGAAGTGATGCAGTCAGTAATTTAGTTACCTCAACTTGTTCAACAGCCACACCATTCATTACCAGATTTAGCTGAGGTCTAGAACTTAGGGAATGATTTGTACCAAATAGTTTTAGAGATGTTCAAGACCAGTTTATTACTGGACTGAAACTGTTTGTTACAGACTGAAACTGTTTGTTAAGGGTTTCTGTGACTTCATTAGCTGTGGTTCCTAATGCATATATAGTTGAATCATCAGCTTACATGGACACACATGCTTTGTTTAATGCAAGTGGCAGGTCCTTGGTAAAAAAGAGAAAAGAGTAGAGGGCCTAGAGAGCTGCCCTGCGGTACACCACACTTTAAATGTTTGCCAAAGAGAGGATTCCATTAAAGAAACCCCTTTGAGTTTTATTAGATATATAGCTCAGAATCCAAGATATGGCAGAGGTTGTAAAGCCATAACATGTGTTTTTTCAACAACAGGTTATGGTCAATAATATCAAAGGCTGCACTGAAATCTGACAGTACAGCTCCCACAATATTCCTATTATCAATTTATTTCAACCAATCATCAGTCATTTGAGTCTGTGCAGTACATGTTGAGTGCCCTGCTGAAAGTCTGTTGTTCATTTTTCTTCTAGGCTCAGATTAAAGATATGACAGAGTCAGCTATCATCCTTAATAGTTTTCCATCTAAATTGTCAATGCCAGGGGGTTTGTCATTATTGATCGATAACAATAATGTTTCCACATCTCCCACACTAAATTTACAAAATTCAAACCTCCAAAGCATGTCTTTCATTATTAGTTTTTTTATGCATGAATACGATGGCTCACTGTTTGTTGTTGGCATTTCCTGCCTAAGTTAGCCCACTTTGCCAATGAAGTAATCATTAAAATAATTGGCAACATCAAATGGTTTTGTGATGAATAAGCCATCTGATTTGATGAAAGTTGAATTTGTCTTTGTGCCCATAATTTCATTTAAAATACGTCTGTTCAATCTCTCTTTCATATCATCCGAGATCCCTTAAGATTGAAAGCTGCCGCGGTCATCCCCCTCTTCAAAGGGGGTGACACTCTAGACCCAAACTGTTATAGATCTATATCCATCCTGCCCTGCCTTTCTAAAGTCTTCGAAAGCCAAGTTAATAAACAGATCACTGACCATTTCGAATCCCACCGCACCTTCTCCGCTGTGCAATCCGGTTTCCGAGTTGGTCACGGGTGCACCTCAGCCACGCTCAAGGTACTAAACAATATCATAACCGCCATCGATAAAAGACAGTACTGTGCTGCCGTCTTCATCGACCTGGCCAAGGCTTTCGACTCTGTCTATCACCGTATTCTTATCGGCAGACTCAACGGCCTTGGTTTCTCTAATGACTGCCTCGCATGGTTCACCAACTACTTCTCAGACAGAGTTCAGTGTATCAAATCGGAGGGCCTGTTGTCCGGACCTCTGGCAGTCTCTATGGGGGTACCACAGGGTTCCATTCTCGGCCGACTCTTTTCTCTGTATATATCAACGATGTCGCTTGTGCTGCTGGTGATTCCCTGATCCACCTCTACTCAGACGACACCATTCTGTATACATCTGGCCCTTCTTTGGACACTGTGTTAACTAACTTCCAAATGAGCTTCAATGCCATACAACACTCCTCCAACTGCTCTTAAACGCTAGTAAAACCAAATGCATGCTGTTACGTTCCCCAGTTTATGTGTTGTAGTTTGTGTATTTGCATGTATGTATTTCAGGATATGGCTTCCTGAATTCTCCCCAAGCAGCTGATTGGTCAGCCCCGTTGATGATTGGAGCTGACCCTGCCCCCTCGTCAAGATGCAGCTGTCTCCAATTACCAATGCCTTCTGACACTATATAAAAGCCAGTGTTATGTTCAGAAGAGAGATCATTGCTGGGAGGTCATTGCTGAGAGAAAGATCATTGCTGAGAGAGGAGGCTGATGGCTATGGGTGATATACTGTGTTGGTTGTTCTCAGAGGGAGATGATTAGTGTGTCCTGTATTGGTTGAGTGAGAGGGCTGATTGGTTATGTCTGTTGTGTGTCAATAGGACGCAGTGTTTTGATTATTGAAATTGTTTGTGTTATTCTGTTTAATTTGTTCCCAGGGGGAAGGGGAAGGCACCTAGGGAGTGCTTAGGCAAGAGGCCCGCGGGCATGCATATACCCGTAGTATATTCACTGTCTAGGCACACTAGGTAAGACCTGGGCGAACCAAGCCCTATATTTTGGTTAGGGCACCAGGTGATGCTAAATTAGGTAAGTAGTGGGTGGGGAGGGGGCTTTGATATTTACTTTCTTTGCTTTGGTTCCATCCAGCCCTTTTTCCCCATATTACGCGTGACGGAATAAATTCCTTGTAAACGGTACCACTCTCTCTGCCTTTGTCATCCTTACTCGCACCTACAGTCCCATATCTCTTTCACGTCATGGGGAGTTGAGTTGTAGCAGGGTTTTGCGTTCCCTCTTCACAAAAGGCTAAGCTGTGTTTCAATATATTTCACTTGTGATTTCATAAATATTTTCTAGTAATATTTTTTGTCCATTGCGTTATGCTAAATAGTGTCAGTTGATGACAATTCTCCCGGCTCCGGGAGCGGTAGTTCCTTCTCTAATCCAAAATTAAATCTAGAATCGGCTTCCTATTTCGGAACAAAGCCCCCTTCAATCACGCCGCCAAACATACCCTCGTAAAACTAACTATCCTACCGATCCTCGACTTCGGCAATGTCATTTGCAAACTAGCTTCCAATACTCTACTCAGCAACTCAGCAAACTGGATGCAGTCTATCACAGTGCCATCCGTTTTGTCAACAAAGCCCCTTATAGCACCCACCACTGCGACCTGTATGCTCTAGTCGGCTGGCCATTGCTACATATTTGTCGCCAGACCCACTGGCTCCAGGTCATCTATAAGTCTTTGCTAGGTAAAGCTCCGCCTCATCTCAGCTCACTGGTCACAATAACAACACCCACCCGTAGAACACACTCCAGTAGGTATATCTCATTGGTCATCCCCAAAGCCAACACCTTCCTGCTCTTTTGCACACACATTTTTACTTGCACATCACCATCTGCTCATCTATCCCTCGTGTGTTAATTTGCTAAATTGTAATTACTTCGCTACTATGGCCTATTTATTGCCTTACCACCTCACGCCATTTACACACACTGTATATAGACTATTTTGTTTTCTATTGTGTTATTGACCGTACGCTTGTTTATTCCATGTGTAACTCTGTGTTTGTGTCACACTGCTTTGCTTTATCCTGGCCAGGTCGCAGTTGTAAATGAGAACTTGTTCTTAACTAGCTTACCTGGTTATATAAAAGCACTCTTTTTTTCATAATTCTTTATATCATTGATCTTGGATTCACAATACAGTACAATACAATACATTCTTTTGTTGAGTTTAGTCACATAATTTCTCAATTTGCAGTAAGCCAGCTGTGTAACCAGACTTATTAGCCATTCCTTTTTCCCCCATCTTTCAACCATAGTTTTTTATTTCCTCATTAATCCATGGAGCCTTAACCTCTCTGATCTACCCATCCTGGATCCGGTATCAGGAATACAGACTCAAGCTCATTACCATAACGCAGCGTTAACTATTCATGAAAATCGCAAATGAAATGAAATAAATATGCCATCTCTCAAGCTTAGCCTTTTGTAAACAACACTGTCATCTCAGATTTTCAAAATATGCTTCTCAACCATAGGAAAACAATAATTTGTGTAAAAGTAGCTAGCTAGCGTAGCATTTAGCGTTAGCATTAGCGTTAGCATCCAGCACGCAACATTTCAACAAAAACATAAAAGCCTTCAAATTAAATAATTTACCTTTGAAGAACTTCTTATGTTTTCAATGAGGATACTCTGTTAGATAGCAGATGCTCAGTTTTTCCAAAAAGATTCTTTGTGTATTAGAAATAGCTCCGTTTTATACATCACATTTGGCTACCAAAAAAAAACGAAAATTCAGTCCTCAAAACGCGAACTTTTTTCCAAATTAACTCCATAATATCGACTGAAAACATGGCAAACGTTGTTTAGAATCAATCCTCAAGGTGTTTTTCACATATCTCTTCAATGATATATCGTTCCTGGAAGCATGGTTTCTCCCCTCAATCAAATGGAAAAATACTTGCACCTGGCTTTGCGCACCAGTTTCGACGCAGGACACCAGGCGGACACTTGGAAAATGTAGTCTCTTATGGTCAATCTTCCAATGATATGCCTACAAATACGTCACAATGCTGCCGACATCTTGGGGAGACGGCAGAAGGTCTAAGCTTATTCCTGTCGCATTCACAGCCATATAAGGAGACATTAGAAAACAGAGCTTCAGAAATTCTGCTCATTTCCTGGTTGACGCATCATCTTGGTTTCGCCTGTAGAATGAGTTCTGGGGCACTTACAGACAAAATCTTTGCAGATTCTGAAACTTCAGAGTGTTTTCTTTCCAAAACTGTCAAGAATATGCATAGTCGAGCATCTTTTCGTGACAAAATATCGCGCTTAAAACGGGAAAGTTTTTTTATCCAATAATGAAATAGCGCCCCTATAGACTTAACAGGTTAACAATTCTAACAGTCAGTTTCTTAACAGGTGCCTGTCTCTCAATAATTGTAAGAAGCAGTTTCTTAAATTAAATGCAGCGTCTGAGTCACATGCAAAATCGTTTGGATGATTTCTTATACACTATTTTAGGCCCAGCTTTTGGAACTTTGGCTTTCCTGGATATCACCACTATATTGTGATCACTGCATCCAATAGGTACGGATACAGCTTTAGAACAAAGTTATTCAGCATTAGTAAAAATGTGATCAATACATGTGGATGATCTTGTTCCTGTAGTGTTTGTAAACACTCTGGTAGGTTGATTAATAACCTGAACCAGATTACAGGTACTGGTTAGTGAGAAGCTTCCTCTTGAGTGGACAGCTTGATGAAAAGCACGCCAAAAGAAAATACTTCAGCAGTGCCAGGTTAACCTGAAACCACAGTTGAGTAACACTTGACATAATACCTTCTCTAAGTATTACTTCTGGGAGGGAGGATGGACAATGAGCCTGTCATAGCTGATGTAAGCAATATCCTCACGCGCTCTGGGCTTTCATGGCTGGGATAAGTTCTTTCCACTTCTGGTGCACATCTTCAGGATAGTCCTCATTGAGGAAGATATATGTTCCTCTCAAGTTCTTAGCTATTTTCAACACAGCTACCTTGTCCTTGAGCCTCAGGAACTTGACCACTATCGGCCTGTGCCTGTCACTTGGGCCAGTGGTGGGTTTTCCAGACCTGTGAGCATGCTCCACCTCAATATTCCTGTGGTCCATCTTCAATCTCAGAGATCATTTCCATCACTTTGTCCTCAGACTCCTTCCAGGTCTCATGTGGAGATTCTGCAATTCCGTCCACAACCATGTTGTTCCGCCTTGATTGTCCCTGGAGAGTCTGATTTCTCCATAATTGTTATCATGGATTCACACACAGAACTGATGTCCTCTCTCAATGACTTACAGATTGCTGTCATCTTGCCGTTCTCCTATTTCAACTCATCGAGCTTACCCTGGGAGAACTACAAACTGTTCTTCAGGTCCTGGACCTCTCTGGTCAGGCTGTCCATTCCACCATTTTCTTGTGGTTGTAACAACTTGTAGAACTTGTTGTTTGTTTAAAAGATCCCTCAGGGCCTCCCGGGTGGCGCAGTGGTTAAGGGCGCTGTACTGCAGCGCCAGCTGTGCCGCCAGACACTCTGGGTTCGCGCCTAGGCTCTGTTGTAACCGGCCGCGACCGGGAGGTCCGTGGGGCGACGTACAATTGGCTTAGCGTCGTCCGGGTTAGGGAGGGCTTGGCCGGTAGGGATATCCTTGTCTCATCGCGTACCAGCGGTTGCCAGGTGCACGGTGTTTCCTCCGACAAATTGGTGCTTCCGGGTTGGATGTGCGCTGTGTTAAGAAGCAGTGCAGTTGGGTTGGGTTGTGTATCGGAAGACGCATGACTTTCAACCTTTGTCTCTCCCGAGCCCATACGGGAGTTGTAGCGATGAGACAAGATAGTAGCTACTAACAATTGGATACCACGAAAAAGGGGTAAAATTTAAAAAAATGAAAGATCCCTCACATGTGATAGTGGCACCACTGTGCTCAACGGTACTCCCGCCAGCTTTAGTCTTTGTAATGGTCGCTAGCAACCTAGGTTACGCTGTTACTCCTCACAGTTCCAGACAGGGCAGGTCACAGGGAAGATTGAAAACAACAACAAACAGCAGGGATCTAGACAGTCACAAACTCGGGACAATCCGCAGTCCCAGCCACAATGGCTAACCGCATCTCGGGCTGTGTTCAAGCCATCAAGAAAACCCTACTAGCTTGATAGGCTACACCAAATAGCTCCTCAGACCCGACCTTGGTCAGCAGGATCACTAGACAGAGAGTAGCTGTCCCAGCAACTGATGCCAACTGCGTCATGGGATCCAAACTCAAAGGTTAGCTAGCTACTAAGAAACTTACCAATACACTTTCAAAACATCAAACTTTCCAAAACAACAAACCGAGCTCTCCCCTTGTAGCAACAGTTGTGGTGTGGGTGTGTTATTAAGGACACTTTTTAAAAATGTTATCCTAAAATGACACCCAAATCTAACTGCTTGTAGCTCTGGACCTGAAGCAAGGATATGCATATGCTTGATACCATTTGAATGGAAACACTTTGAAGTTTGTGGAAATGTGAAATTAATGTAGGATAATATAACACATTAGATCTGTTCAAAGATAATACAACAAAATTATGTTCCATCATCTTTGAAATGCAAGATAAAGGCCATAATATAATATTGCAGTTTAGATGCAATTTAGATTTTGTCCACTAGATGACAGCAGTGTATGGGAAATGTCTCAGATTGATCCTGTGAAGCATTGCAATACTGGACAATATTTAGTGTAAAGTCTGCCCAAATGTGCTGAATTGATCAATTGATACATTTTCAAGTACATAACTATGGTAATACAAAATGTAAGTTTACACTCTCCCAGGAATGTCATACATGAAGGATCATTAGCTTATACACTAACTTTCACACATCTAGATGACCGGGCAGGGTAGGTGTGGAGCAAGAGACAGCAGGAGTTCAAACTGTAGAACCCAGTTCCTACATTTGAATATAAAAATTGATATTATCCCAAAAAAACTATGTAACATTTTATATCTCAAACCCTCAGGATGACAAATTAGAGCAAGATTACTGAATATCAGTACATTATTTACCTTCAGAGGTGAATGTATCAAATCAGTTGCTGTGATAAGTGTGTTGTTGGTGTGCACTCTCCTCAAACAATAGCATGGACAGTTTTTCACTGTAATAGCTACTGTAAATTGGACAGTGCAGTTAGATTAACAAGAATTGAAGCTTTCTGCCCATATAAGACATGTCTATGTCCTGGAAAGTTTGCTGTTACTTACAACGTCATGCTAATCACATTAGTACAAGTTAGCTCAACCGTCCCGGTATAGGGACACCGATCCCGTAGTTAAGAGTGAGTGTATGCATGCAAGGTGTGGAGAATCAGAGCAGGTAGTCAGTCCAGTTCAAGTGTTCAGCAGTCTGATGGCTTATAGATAAACTGTCTCTGAGTCTTTTGGTATTAACATGCCTTCCTCAGGCACCATTTCGAGTAGATGTCCTGGATGGGTGGGAGCACGGTCCCAGTGATGTTCTGGGCCGTCTTTACCACCCGTTAAAGGGCCTTGCGGTCGGGGTCGAAGCAATTTATGTACCAGACTATGATTCAACAGGTCAGGACGCTCTCGATGGTGCATGAGTATTTGAAGAGGAGCCGTGGCGGCATGCTGAATTTCTTTAGCCGCCTTAGGATGTAGAGACACTGTTTCACCCTCTTGCCAAGAGTTGTGGTGTTGTTGGTCCATGACAAGTCCTCAGTGATGTGGACACAGAGGAACTTAAAACGTGTGACTCTCTCTAATGCTGTTCCGTTGATGTGGATAAGGGTTTGTTCCCTTCTCTGCTTCCTGAAGTCTGCAATCAACTCCTTTGTTTTGCTGATGTTGAAGGAGAAGTTGCTTGATAGGAAACAAATTGTTTCTCAAATATTATAGTATATCAAGTCCGTCTTTACTCCCTCCCTCAATGCCAAGCAAGACACATGAAAAAAATCTGATATGAATTCTCTATATTCCTTTTTAACAACAATATACTGTACACCTTGTTGTACAAAAAATACACTGTACTACTGATGGGGAACAGGTCATAAACACATGATGTATGCTTTTCACATTGCTATGTTCTTTGATCAGACCGTGACATTTTGTGTATGACTAATACAGCTATATTAAGAGTCAGAGGCCCCTTGCTCTGGCTCTGGGGTAGAGGCACCGTTGAATGGGCATCGGTCCAGGTCCTAAAGCCATGACTGTGCCTGATATTCAAATTACCAGTTCCCTCTGCTCTCTCTTAAGATTGTAGGATAGCATTGCTTGGCCTTAACCAAATCAACTAGCCCCCCTTGACAAAAAAGCACATGTACAAAATCCCTGACTAAATGATTCCAGTCTTACTGTAGAAAACATCCCAAAGGTAGATCCAAAATGTAAATAATAACATATTAAAGCCAGAGAATGGATTCTTTCTCTTCCTGCACAGAGACTTAAATTAGAAGCAATGATTCCAACCACAGGAAAATAAACCTCTGAAGAAGGATGGACAATTTCTGTGGTTTCCAGTCATTGTCCAACATACTGTACCCATGTTTCCACTTTACTACGTATTTCTAAATGCAAATGAAGGTGTCACAATAGACTAAATAGTTTACCTTTTCCATCTAGATCTTGTGTGATGCCCGTCAGATATGGGTAATGTTGCCTTTGTGGCAGTGAGTGGGACTGCTGAGGTTTTTAGTGTTTAGATGGTATTACAGTCTACTTTGCCCCTGCCTCTGCCCCTACCGCCCCACTGTCTGCACATGGCTCCTAGATTTAGGTCATGTCTCAGATGGAGGGGCTGCCGCTCTGCACTTTTCACATGACACAATTGATAGTGAGTGAACTGAACTGTACACTATGTACGAGGGTGAGTGGATTTTGGGAACAGTTATGCACTGCTCAGTCTATGAAGCGTAACAAGACCCCATCAAAGTATTTTTATGAGTTTGGCAATGTTTTCTTTCAAACTTTACAACAGATAAAATATTGAATGAGTTATTGACATAGCATATAAACAAATGTATATGCATTGCTTTTAAAAATGATGGGCATCTTTTATATCGGACCACTGCACTTAAATGTTACCCAATGTCTGACTAACAATGACAAAAATAATGCCGTAAGTAGGCCTACAGTGAAACATGGAGAATCATGTAATCATTGGAATCATGAGACTAGCAGTTTAAATAATTTATCAAGTGCAATTTGAGATCAAGGGACAGGGATTAGAGCACATGTTTGTCCGTGTTGTCCTCAAAATATATTGAATATGTATTTTTTGAATACATCTTTAATCCTGTACCGTGATAAAGTAATCTAATAGGCAAAACTATTCCATCACAATTAAATGTTTTATTTTATTGGAGTATTCAGTATGTTTGATTTCAGTATCGGGTGTGTTTTGGCTTGTATTGATATGCGGGAGGAATTCCAGGCATCCCGTAATTAAGGTAATAGTGTAAAACAAACCACAACCTGTCTTCGTCTCCACACTCATAAAAACAATCCTGTGGCTGTTCCAAACACGTATTTCAGCCAGCCTGTCATGTACCCAGTTATCAGATGGCCGGAGGAGGTACACGTAGCCAGCAAAGATTTGAAACTGGCAGAAAAATGTAATGCTCTCAGCCATGCACCTGAATACATGCCTGGTAATTTCCCAGGTTGTAGGAAAATGAGCTGCCCCTGCTTTACTTATTTAGCTGTTTAATCTGCACCCCAATATGAATCTTTAACATGAGCATATCCTGTGTTGGTTGGTCTTCAGCCTATACAGTGACAGTGTGTGTTAGGATCCGGTCCGGTGCATTGCCCTAAATGTGGATTGGTCTGTTGAGGCTGTTTCCAGGGGAAATGAGCTCATCCGGAGCAGTGGAGCCTCAGACTTGCCTCCAATTGGTTCTCACCTGTGATGTTACTGGAGACCCATTACTTGTCAGGAAATTACAGTAACTGCACTCATTACAACATCCTGTCCTGTGTATCTTGGATATCTGTGTATCACAAGTATCCAGCACATGAAATGTTTAAATTGCAATTGATGTATTCAGTTGCTGAAATGTTGGTTTAACTGACATAAAAGGGCAGTAATGCCAATACATAATTGTTTAGGAATCTCAAAGTACAATGTAATGGGGGTCAATGAGACTAATTTCCTAGTGGCATCACCATCAGTAAATTAAATGCATTTATTAAACCAGGAATGACTAATCATGACTGCATCTCTTTATTTAAAGACACCTCGGTTTGCTGTGTATGAGCGTGTTTTAAGATCACCCCTAGCATACAGATTGCTGAGTGATGTCAAGAGAGGGTGAAGGTCGAGAGTCGGCCCTTTTCATGTCACGGAAAGTGGTTTATTTTTCGTTCCAGTCGCAGCACAAACATTCATGATATGCATGCGAATTCACAGCGATGGGGAGATCAAACAGTCCGTCGTGAAGGAGAGAGGGGGAAACTACTTTTCCTCATGACAGTATGATGCACTGCAGAGTGTCTGCAACATAAACATGGCCCAGAAAAGTAATTTCACTCTGAATTTGAGCACCGGTCTGACAGCACAAGCCAGATAACCAGAATTTGTGGGCAGAGTGTTATCTCTGCAGGCAGTGTCAGGAAATTTACTGCTGAAAACGTTCAGCGGTAATCCATTTGTTGCTTACGGTCATTCCTAAAAGAGTGTTTCTCCCACCTCACTGACCATATCTCTGTCTCTCCACTTTGGCTTGATGCTCTCATCAAAGATGAAGAGAAATGTCATCTACACTATATATTACAGACATGATACAAAATCATGCATGCATGGCTTCCAAGGTGAACAGTATATGAAAGTAATAATGTTTAAATAATACTAATAATGTTTAGTTTTCATTATTAAAGCTCTAATGTTAAAATAAATAAAATAAAACATTATTTGTCACATGCGCCGAATACAACAAGTGTAGACCTTACAGTGAAATGCTTACTTAAGCCCTTAATCAACAGTGCAGTTCAAGAAGAGTTAAGATAATATGTACCAAATAAACTAAAGAAAAAATAATAAAAAGTAACACAATAACATAACAATAACGAGACTATATACATTGGGTACCGAGTTAGTGTTCAGGGGTACAGGTTAGAGGTGGACCGATTCATCGGAATGGCCGATTAATTAGGGCTGATTTCAAGTTTTCATAACATTCGGAAATCGGTGTTGGAGGCTGGCTGTTGTCGATGTGTTCCTGGTTCGAGCAATTTTTAGTTCTCCAATAATTGGTACCGACGTTGAAAAATCATAATCTGTCGAACTCTAGTACAGGTTAGAGGTAATTTGTACATGTAGGTAGGGGTGAAGTGACTATGCATCGATAATAAACAGTGAGTAGCAACAGTGTACAAAACAAATGGAGAGGGGTCAATGTAATAGTCCGGTGGTCATTTGATTAATTGTTTAATTGGGGGTAGAAGCTGTTAAGGAGCCTTTTTGGTCCTAGACTTGGCGCTCTGGTACCTCTTGCCATGCGGTAGCAGAGAAAACAGTCTATGACTTGGGTGACTGGAGTCTCTGACAATTGTATGGGCTTTCCTCTGACACCGCCTATTACATAGGTACTGGCAGAAGCAGGAAGCTTGGCCCCAGTGATGTACTGGGCAGTACGCACTACCCTCTGTAGCGCCTTACGGTCAGATGCTGAGCAGTTGCCATACCAGGCGGTGATGCAACCTTTTGAGGATCTGGGGACCCATGCCAAATCTTTTCAGTCTCCTGAAGGGGAAAAGGTTTTGTGCCCTCTTCATGACCGTCTTGGTATGTTTGGACCATGATAGATCGTTGGTGATGTGGACACCAAAGAACTTGAAACTTTCGACCCGCTCCAATACAGTCCTGTTGATGATAATGGGGGCCTGTTTGGCCCGCCTTTTCCTGTAGTCCACGATCAGCTCCTTTGTCTTGCTCACATTGAGAGAGAGGTTGTTGTCCTGGCACCACACTGCCAGTTTTCTGACCTGCTCCCTACAGGCTGTCTCATCATTGTCTGTGATTAGGCCTACCACTGTTGTGTCGTCAGCAAACTTAATGGTGGTGTTGGTGTCGTGTTTGGCAACACAGTCATGGGTGAACAGGGAGTACAGGAGGGGACTAAGTACACACCCCTGAGGGACCCCAGTGTTGAGGATCAGTGTGGTAGACGTGTTGTTGCCTACTCTTACCACCTGGGGGCGGCCCGTCAGGAACTCCAGGATCCAGTTGCAGAGGGAGGTGTTTATTCCCCGGGTCCTTAGCTTAGTGATGAGCACTATGGTGTTGACCGCTGAGCTGTAGTCAATGAACAGCATTCTCACATATGTGATTTTTTTTGTCCAGGTGGGAAAGGGAAGTGTGGAGTGCGATTGAGATTGCGTTATCTGTGGATCTGTTGTTGCGGTATGCGAATTGGAGTGGGTCTAGGGTATCCGGGAGGATGTTGTTGATGTGAACCATGACCAGCCTTTCAAAGCACTTCATGGCTACCGACGTGAGTGCTACGGGCGGTAATCATTTAGGCAGGTTACCTTCGCTTCCTTGGGCGCAGGGACTATGGTGGCCTGCTTGAAACATGTACACTACTGTTCAAAAGTCTAGGGTCACTTAGAAATGTCCTTGTTTTTGAAAGAAAAGCACATTTTTTGTCCATTAAAATAACATAAAATTGATCAGAAATAGAGTGTAGACATTGTTAATGTTGTAAATGATTATTGTAGCTGGAAACGGCAGATTTTTTATGGAATATCTACATAGGCATACAGAGGCCCATTATCAGAAACCATCACTCCTGTGTTCCAATGGCACGTTGTGTTAGCTAATCCAAGTTTATCGTTTTAAAAGGCTAATTGATTGTTTGAAAATCCTTTTGCAAACATGTTAGCACAGCTGCAAACTGTTGTTCAGATTAAAGAAGCAATAAAACTGTCCTTCTTTAGACTAGTTGAGTATCTGGAGCATCAGCATTTGTGGGTTCAATTACAGGCTAGGCCAGCATTCCGGAGTCGCCTCTTCACTGTTGAATATTGAGACTGGTGTTTTGTGGGTAATATTAAATGAAGCTGCCAGTTGAGGACTTGTGAGTTGTCTGTTACAGACTCATTCAGGGAGAGGTTGAAAATGTCAGTGAAGACACTTGCCAGTTGGTCTGAGAATTCTTTGAGTACACGTCCTGGTAATCAATCTGGCCCCACAGCTTTGTGAATATTGACCTGTTCAAAGGTCTCGCTCACACCAGGTAACGAGAGCGTTATCACACAGTCATGCAGAACAGCTGGTGCTCTCATGCATGCTTCAGCGGCAGGGTAGCCTAGTGGTTAGAGTGTTGGACTAGTAACCGGAAGGTTGCAAGTTCAAACCACCGAGCTGACAAGGTACAAATCTGTCGTTCTGCCCCTGAACAGGCAGTTAACCCACTGTTCCTAGGCCGTCATTGAAAATAAGAATTTGTTCTTAACTGACTTGCCTGGTTAAATAAAGATAAAATTAAAAAAGTGTTGCTTTCCTCGAAGCAAGCATAAAAGGCATTTAGCTAGTCTGGTAGGCTCGCATCACTGGGCAGCTCGCGTCTAGGTTTCCTTTTGTAGTCTGTAATAGAATTCATGCCCTGACGAGCATCAGAGCCCGTGTAGTAGGATTCAATCCTAATCTTGCATTGACGCTTTGCTTGTTTGATGGTAAATTTGAGGGCATAGAGGGATTTCTTATACGTGTCCGGATTAGTGTCCCGCTCCTTGAAAGCAGCAGCTCTAGACATTAGTTTGATGTGGATTTTGTCTGTAATCCATGGCTTCTGGTTGGGATATGTACGTACGGTTACTGTGGGGACGTCGTCGTCGATGCACTTATTGATGAAGCCGATGACTGAGGTGGTATACTCCTCTGGTACTTCCTGCTCCTGCTTGTAAGCAGGAATCAGGAGGATCGAATTATGGTCAGATTTGCCAAATGGAAGGCGAGGGACAGCTTGTATACATCTCTGTGTGTGGAGTAAAGGTGGTCTTGAGTTTTCTTTTCCTCTGGTTGCACATGTGACATGCTGGTAAATCTTTGGTAAAACTGATTTAAGTTTGCCTGCATTAAAGTCCCCGGCCACTAGGAGTGCCGCTTCTAGGTGAGCATTTTCTTGTTTGCTTATGGCCTTATAGAGTTGGTTGAGTGAGATCTTAGTGCCAGCCTCTGTCTGTGGTGGTAAATAGACAGCTACGAATAATGTACGTAGATGAGAACTCTCTTTGTAGATAGTGTGGTCTACTGCTTATCATAAGGTACTCTACCCACAGGCGAGCAATACCTTGAGACTTCTTTACTTTTTTAATATTAGACGTTGCGCACTAACTGTTATTGACAAAAAGACACACACCCCACCCCTGGTCGTAGCTTCTCTGTTCTGCAGATGCTTTGAAACTCCCTCGAGCTCTATATTGTCCATGTCGTCGTTCAGCCACAACTCGGTGAAACATAGGATATTACAGTTCCTAATGTCCCATTGGTAGGATAAACAAAAAAAATAAACATATTGCACAATTGATTACGGCCATGTAAAACGTTGGCCATCTTCTTCGGCACCATTTTATTTAAATAATCAATTATTTAAATAATCAAAATAATCAACTTCTACCATCTTCTTTATGTTAGATGGGTTGCTTACTGCTTAACGTTGCTTATTGATTGTGCCATATAAAGGTTTGTACTTTTTCCCCTACTATGTTCAGAATGGAATACCACGTTGGTCTTCCTGTGAATTAAAAAACAAACAAACATTTTAACAGTAAAATCAGACCTTGATCTCATGAATGCAAGATAATGCGTGGCCCTCCTGAGGGCGAACAGCCTTGGTTAGATTTTTATGAACACATAGATCTCTATATTATAACTCTCACATTTAAGTGATGGGTTGGGATAGGTGGAACCCTTTATCTAATGGGAAGTCTGCTGCCTTACTGGGTCACATGGCCCAGCACTGCTTTCTAGCTCTGCTGTTCTGTTCCAAGAGGAACAAATTAAAGTTGCAGGGAGGATAGGAAAGTTTCCAAAGTTAGCAGCGTTAGCATTCACTTTTCTCTTGAAGGCGGTGCATGTAATGATTTTTTCCCTCCAGACAGTTTTCTTTCACTCCATGAAGCAAATATGGAAAAGTTTATTTTTTTATATTCATGACAAGATATTTGCTGACAGTGGCACTTATGAAACTTTTTGAGAAGTCAAAGAAATATGTGCTGAATTTTCTTTCACAAACTGAGTGTCTGAAAGAGTTGAGGATGAAACATGTATTGGGGAGTGCCTGGAACATCTGTTTAAGAACCGATTCAATGCCTTATACAAACATTTAGCAAACCGTGTGAGAGACAGGCTACTTCCAATTAATACCACCAAATACATGTGTTTGACTGAAATTCTGTTTGAAGTGACGACACCTAAGAGCTTGCTGTGGTTGTGTTTGAGATTAAAATTACCAGCAATATCTAAATAAATTATCGCTTTGAAGAGTTGAATTTCTATAAATTCTGGAGGACTTCAGGGAGCTAATAGGGATCACTGCAACAACACATGATTTGTTCATTTGGATCAATCGCCAGTTTGGATGTCAAAAAGCCAGGATGTCGAACACCAGGATGACTCAGCAGCAGAGATATCCACAGTTAGAGCTCAACCTGCAAATACACATTTATTACAAGACCTCCTGCACTAACTCCAGCCATGAGAGCAACATTTGCTCATTAGATGTGTGCTGGGAGCTGAGGCTCGGAACAAATGGATAGCATCAACAAAAAAGTCAATGGAGAAGAAATGTACAGTCGTGGCCAAAAGTTTTGAGAATGACATAAATATTAATTATCACAAAGTCTGCTGCCTCAGTTTGTATGATAGCAATTTGCATATACTCCAGAATGTTATGAAGAGTGATCAGATGAATTGCAATTAATTGCAAAGTCCCTCTACCATGCAAATGAACTGAATCCCCCCAAAAAACATTTCCACAGCATTTGAGCCCTGCCACAAAAGGACCAGCTGACATCATGTCAGTGATTCTCTCGTTAACACAGGTGTGAGTGTTGACGAGGACAAGGCTGGAGATCACTCTGTCATGCTGATTGAGATTGAATAACAGACTGGTGCTTGGAATCATTGTTCTTCCAGTAAGATTGCACCTAAATCAACCATTTATCGGATCATCAAGAACTTCAAGGAGAGCGGTTCAATTGTTGTGAAGAAGGCTTCAGGGCGCCCAAGAAAGTCCAGCAAGCGCCTGGACCATCTCCTAAACTTGATTCAGCTGCGGGATCGGGGCACCACCAGTACAGAGCTTGCTCAGGAATGGCAGCAGGCAGGTGTGAGTGCATCTGCACGCACAGTGAAGCAAAGACTTTTGGAGGATGGCCTGGTGTCAAGAAGGACAGCAAAGAAGCCACTTCTCTCCAGGAAATACATCAGGGACAGATTGATATTCTGCAAAAGGTACAGGGATTGGACTGCTGAGGACTGGGGTAAAGTAATTTTCTCTGATGAATCCCCTTTCCGATTGTTTGGGGCATCCGGAAAAAAGCTTGTCTGGAGAAGACAAGGTGAGCGCTACCATCAGTCCTGTGTCATGCCAACAATAAAGCATCCTGATACCATTCATGTGTGGTGTTGCTTCTCAGCCAAGGGAGTGGGCTCACTCACAATTCTGCCAAAGAACACAGCCATGAATAAAGAATGGTACCAACACATCCTCTGAGAGCAACTTCTCCCAACCATCCAGGAACAGTTTGGTGACGAACAATGCCTTTTCCAGCATGATGGAGCACCTTGCCATAAGGCAAAAGTGATAACTAAGTGGCTCGGGGAACAAAACATAGATTTTTTGGGTCCATGACCAGGAAACTCCCCAGACCTTAATCCCATTGAGAACTTGTGGTCAATCCTCAAGAGGCGAGTGGACAAACAAAAACCCACAAATTCTGACAAACTCCAAGCATTGATTATGCAAGAATGGGCTGCCATCAGTCAAGATGTGGCCCAGAAGTTAATTTACAGCATGCCGGGGCGGATTGCAGAGGTCTTCTAAAAGAAGGGTCAACACTGCAAATATTGACTCTTTGCATCAACTTCATGTAATTGTCAATAAAAGTCTTTGACACTTATGAAATGCTTTTAATTATACTTCAGTATTCCATAGTAACATCTGACAAAAATATCTAAAGACACTGAAGCAGCAAACTTTGTGAAAATTAATATTTCTGTCATTCTCAAAACTTTTGGCCATGACTGTACACTAAAACACCCAGTTTTTTTTCTCTCTCTCTCTCTAAATCAAACTAGTTCCAAACTGTTCCAAACTGCCTCTGGAAGCAACATCAGCACAATAACTGTTTGTCGGGAGCTTCATAAAATGGGTTTCCATGGCCGAGCAGCCTAAGATCACCATGGTTGATCAAGGTTCGGGCTAGGCCCCTTCGTTCCAGTGAAGGGAAATCTTAATGCTACAGCAGACAATGACATTCTAGACGGTTCTGTACTCCTAACTTTGTGGCAACAGTTTGGAGGAAGACTCTTTCCTGTTTCAGAATGGCAATGCCCACGTGCATATAGCGAGGTCCACACAGAAATGGTTTGTCGAGATCGGTGTGGAAGAACTTGACTGGCCTGCACAGAGCCCTGACCTCAACCCCATCGAACACCTCTAGGATGAATTGGAACACCAACTGCGAGCCAGGCCTAATCACCCAACCTCAGTGCCTGACCTCATTAATGCTCTTGTGGCTGAATGGAAGCAAGTCCCCGCAGCAATGTTCCAACATCTAGTGAAAAGCTTTCCCAGAAGAGGCTGTTTATAGCAGCAAAGGGGGACCAACTCCATATTAATGTCCATGATTTTGGAATGAGATGTTCGACGAGCAGTGTCCACATACTTTTGGTCATGTAGTGTAGCTATACCACCACATATATTTTGTTCAGCTAAGAAATGTGGCAGTCAAGATATACACTCTGAATTGCTTTTCAATAAAACCCATATCAGTGCTGCCTTGAGTAAGACACATTCTACTGTGCATGGTTCAATGCACCATCTGCTTGCTATACATTTTGAAATAAAAGACACCAGATAAATTCCATAGGAAAAATTTATTTATCAATATGCAATATCAGGATTTCAAACTTGGCTCATGGAATTTCCATTCCATAGTAACTGGTTATGTTGAACATGGGTTGAAGCTGCGTGTGAATGAAAGGCGAAATATGAACGCGGAGCAGATACAAAACACACAAATGCACTGGGATTGCATACATGTACATTGAAAATAATACTGTATCATGAACAGAAATAGAACAATGACAATAATGACACAGAGCAGGGAAAGTGAGCAACCAGTCAAACTGAACAAGCCAGTACTGTTTAAACTGTGATGAGCAGGAAAACCAAAACACTGTATTACTACTCTAATAACATGGAGCTGTATAAGTTCATGTACTGTACTTCCACTATCATGTCGCTAATCACTGCTCGAATATTTTCCTTTGTGAGCGGCCTGGCCACCACAGCACAGCAGAGTCTGGCTGAACTTGGCTGTGTGGCGGCTGATAGCTGAAGAAATGTCTGGGGCTTGAGCTGCTTTATCATTAAAGAGAGCCAGAGATAATATTGTGATCATCTGCAAAGGTCAAGAGAGCATCTCCATTTCACCTTGAGGGCTGACAAAGGAGTGAGATCGAGCCATGTATGCTGGCATTATTTATTTCCTAAAGTCGCAAGCTCAGCAGAGCTCCAAGCACGCAGCTCCCCCTTGGACTCTCACAACTAGAGATGGAATGACTGTATTTAGGGAAACTTGCCCAGAATAATATACTTCCAAAGAGATGCCCGGAATAATGTTCTGTTCATCTGAATATTTTAAATCAGCATGGGTTTATTTATTTACCTATGGAGTATGTTATTATACTCAGATGAATCTTGATCAAGGCATTAGATATTTAACTGGTTGCTGACCCTCCCCTGTTTTACGTTCACTAACAGTTCCATTGATTTCAAGGGGTGACTGTCACAGAGAAAATTGATTACATGTATAGTAGAGTGTCTAGCCCTTCTCTAGGTTCTCAATCCAGCACCCACAAACAAACAATCTGGGACAGCTAGAATGAAACTAAGGGGGGGGGGGGGAATCTCTCATGCTGAATGTATATGGTGAACCATGATACGATGTTCTTCTCTCCTTGCAATGCCTGACACTTAAACACTGTCTCTAAGAGATGTGTCATCTATTATCGGTCTCTAAAAAAAAATCTGGATTTATATGAAATGTATTTCCAAAAAGACACCTATTTACAAAATTCTGCATACAAAAAAACCAAATATGTTCATAAATGGGGCTCTATTAAATGTAACTTTTAAATTGAATTTTTTTCACATATTTACATTATTTTAGGCCACTGAACAAACCAAACAATAATAAACAAGCAGTAAATGTATGTCACTTCTAGGACCACATGGTGTTTGTGGTAGTGTTAATTGAAGACCATACAGTGGTGTAGACATTATCCTTCCAACATTTTGACGATTATCATTGTATTCAACTATACCTTTACCCAATGACAAACCACACACAATAACCACACAATGTTTGTTCAATATCTGAAGAATTTGGATTCTGTTGGTCACCAGTTTGTCATTGACTTCATCTGAGTTTTTTTTTAAATCACTTATTGAGTTGTGCACTCGATAAAACTTAGTTACAGTATTGAACAAAATATGTTTAAAAAAATGTAATGCCAAATCATGATTACAGTCATTTTACATATGTTGTAAACAATGTATTTTTTCAATGTAGGTGTCAATGTACAAGACACTAGGAAGGCAATAGTACATTTTTTCTAGGTCCTTTTTAAGCCAAACAAATGTGAATGTATCAACATAAATCCAGACTGGGAAAAAATAAAATAAATGTTTTGTTATAAAAGAACAGGCAGTCTGCTATAGCCCTCAAAGCAAACAAATATGTCTGTGTACAGCACAGGAGGTTGGTGGCACCTTAAGAATCTGAAACAATGCCAACAAACTGGTCGCACATGTCCTGCTCTTGCTGCTATACTTCTTAATAACTTTAAACAATGTCAATGTTATCAGCATTAAAAATATGCCAGAATAACCTCTACTGTAAATACAGGACAGTGTCTATCTTCTTTCACAATAAACACAGACAACTAAACAACGGGACAAACTTCAGAACATGGGGATAAGATATTGACACAGAAAATACTGTACGTGTAATGATTTGTGTTGAAAACTATTTGGTACCAGTGTAATCTTCCCTGGTCTTTGAGGTTGCCATGTGATAGGAATTGTAAGTCATTAGTTGTCCTCCTGAAGACACCAGAGATGTTTAAGCGCCACCCCGTTGCGGTGGTAATAACTCTTTAGGAATTAAAAAAGCCTTTTCATGAGCAGGAATAGTTTAAGATAAAAATGTTCTGTATTGCAATTACGTTTGTACAACAATTTGTAATGTAGAATCATTATTTACTTTAAGTGTCTACTCTGTGCCTCATCTGCGCTAAGTGATTTTGAAAGGTTTGGTTTTCCCACCATCGCACAGCTGAGGAGAATAGGGACTGGAGCTGGTTGCCAAACTCTTTCTATTATCATTTATTCTCCTGAAACTCGCTTTTATTGAGATGCACAACACACATGATTGACATTACCTGCACCCACTTCTCATTCTGAGCACATGACTGATCCAGGCACCATGTCTACAGTATGTGACTATGAATGAATTCAGACCCAAAAGAGAATGTGGAAAACAATAAAAGCATCCTTAGCAACATCCCTATCCATTCCATTGTCTCCGGGTGCAGAACTAACACTACAAATGTCATACCATTCGGTGAACACCACTCATTCCCTCCAAAGCCATCCAATTCTTCTGAGAGCACGACCTTTAGGGGGGAGTGAAAGGTTTGATAACATCTTAATTGTGCCCACACTTTTTCTGCTCATGCAAATCAGATCTTGTTATTATTTTTCACTGAAGGGAAAACTCAGGCCTAATTTAAGAGTAGCAAAACCCCTTGAGGCTTCAGATACAGAAGTGACTTGTCAATTTGAAACAACATTTGTTTTATTTTATTTCAGTCATGATGGCCTCTCACCATGATTGAGTATGAGCTATTTGTTTTTTATTCATTTATATCCAGGGTGAGTCAACTTCGTTGCTCGTTTTTTCCCGCCACAGTTGCATAACTGACTTTGCCTGTTCAGACAAGCTTAGAGAAGTAGAAGAGGATACACTTATTTCACACAAGTATGTCACCTAGATGTGTGTTTTTTTTATACAGTACCAGTAAAAAGTCTGGACACAACTACTCATTCAAGGGTTTTTCATATTTTAAAAAAATGTTCTATATTGTAGAATAATAGTAAAGACATCAAAACTATGAAATAACACATATGGAATCATGTAGTAACCAACAAGACAATGACCTAAAACACCTCCAGGCTGTGTAAGGGCCATTTGACCAAGAAGGAGAGTGATGGAGTGCTGTATTAGATTACCTGTCCTGCACAACCACCCAACCTCAACCCAAGTGAGATGGTTTGGGATGAGTTGGACGGCAGAGTGAAGGAAAAGCAGCCAACAAGTGCTCAGCATATGTGGGAACTCCTTCAAGACTGTTGGAAAAGCATTCCAGGTGTAGCTGGTTGAGAGAATGCCAAGAGTGTGCAAAACTGTCATCAAAGCAAAGCGTGGCTACTTTGAAGAAAATATATTTTTATTTGTTTAATACTTTCTTGGTTACTACATGATTCCATATGTGTTATTTCATAGTTTTGATGTCTTCACTATTATCCTACAATGTTGTAAATAGTAAAAAATTAAGAAAAACCCTGGGATGCGTAGGTGTGTCCAAACTTTTGACTGGTACTGTGTGTGTGTGTGTGTGTGTGTGTGTGTGTATGTGTATATGTGTATATGTGTATATGTGTATATATATATATATATATATATATATATATATATATATATATATATACACTGTAAATATATATATATAAGAGAAAGAGTGGCAAAATATCACTAAAGGACACATGAAAAATATTAATATTTACCATAATATTGTATGTATTAACTAGATATACAGTATAAAATAAACAACGTTGAAGGAGCAGACATTGGTGAAGAGGGAGCTACTGTAGGTGACTGATAAAAAAGAATAGTGCAGGTAAAACATATTAAAGGGAAGTGTGTTATGCTATATCATCACACTGTGCCTTTTTCTGTCTCTGAGCAAACCATGAAGGCTTCATTACAGGAATGGAGCCCATGAGTGACAGCCCTATCGCGGGTCCTTTGTTTGTGTAGTATACCCTGTTTGCAACTTGTCTCCATTGTCAGAGCAAAGGCTTTTCTACTCCATAGGCTTGACCATCTTACAGTCCTCTCAGACACACAGAATAGAAAAACTTGGGTGAATTCAATTTCTAGCAAGAAGCAGGAAGAGAAGACGACACAAACCCTCCAAAACCTGCCCTTTGGCCTATCTGGAAACAAACAATTATTCAACTACCGTGTCCATGACGACCTGTTTTTTATTTCTGTTCTTGTGATGCTATTTTGAACATCAGATGGACAAGGTAGTAAAAGGTAGGCCAGAATTCTCCCCTACAAGCAAACATCCTAAAGATAGTCTTTGCTCAGACCTTGTAGTAGATGTTGGCTGGGCTCTGCGGGGGCATCTCCTGGACTATATAAACCGGATGGCCGTAGTCCCCGCTCACCTTCTCGTAATGGGGGCAGTAGTTGTTTTCTGTAGTCCGTAGAGGGATGATGATGTCACTGGGTTCTGAGCCAGCGTTCCCAGAGCACTTGGGGCTGGCCAGCGTGCTGAGTGACAGAGCGGTGGTCCGCTGCTGGGTGTGCTTGCGGTTCCTCTTCCTCAGCTTGATCAGCAGGACAATGAGGATGATGATGATCAGCAGGAAGATGACGCATCCCGCCCCGATGGCAGCAAACAGCGCTGGCTTGGAGGCAAAAATACCCTCTGCTGAGTTGGACTTGTTGTCCTGGTTCATGGTGTCTGTGGATGGAAAAATAAAGGAATCAGTTAGCAGCAGGGAATGAACAAGTGGTGGTCTGCTTGGCAGCCAAGTCAGACAAAGCTGTACTGTTGCTGATCAGGATAGAGGTGGAACCCTGCAAGGGTGCAAATGGGTTCTCAATGAGAAAAAGGCTTCTTCCATTATTTCTCTGAATTGACTGAGTAGCTAGGGGCTTCCTGACTGTGTGGCCTTTGTGAGAGTGTGGGGGTGTCCGTTTTCCACAGATGATAGCTCATTTCTTCTTGGCATGCATCCTGAGAGTGAGTGGAGGATTAAACTGTGTATGTTTAGCCATATGTTATAACTCCACATGAGGGGGTAAAGGAAGAGAAACTGTTTAAACGTATATAACCGGCTGCGAGGGAAAAGAAAACAACACCAGTCCCTCTATTAGACACAGAGGATGAGGATTGAGTCCAATTAGAGTGGCATGCCTATTTCCTGTGTGGTCCTGAAGCCTCCCTCCCTCCCTATCCCTTCCTCCCTTCACTATGTATACTTCACTGCATCCCAGCGCTGCCTGCCTGGGAGCACAGCTTCCGCCGCTGTCTGCCTGCCTGCCCAACGCTGCTGCTGCACTGTCAAATCAGAGGCTGCTAGCTGCATTTACACTGGGGGTAGAGGAATGGATTCCACAGTGATCCCAAACATAACCAAATCACCACTAGAATTATTCCCAGCTCTTATTATTTTCTTTCATTTTGCAGGGTAAGACGGCCCTGATGAAAGGGGAAGAAAATCCCATTTCAAAGTTGACAGATGGAAAACAGTCGACTATTGATCTTACACGAGACCATAGAGCCAAATGTGTGTTGAAGGCAATGGAGCTGATCAGTGTCTGTCAGTCCCCACTGCTTTTATTTTCCAGCATGTCGAGTGAACAGAAGACTAGTTTGTGAACAAAAGACTAGTTCGTTCTCGCTCATATTAATGAAGTCAAGACCACCTGCCGGTTAATGAGCATGAGGACGTTATCGTGACATGGAACATTAGCTTTCCTCAAGATCGTCTGAACGATTCTAAGACACTAGAATTATTCAAATGACTTCTGGGTGAACTAATTTTCACATTTGCACCTAACTGTAGACCCATGCCAACACTTCAGAATGTTCTGAATAATTTATAGAAATCTATTCTGGCCATCTCTCTACCCAGTTTAATTTAGATGCTGAGCATGAATGACTGTGAGTGTTATTATAATGTGCTTTCCTCACACTCTGCTGAGACCTTTTCTGCTTCCAAAGACCTTAATGGCTCAGGAAAAAAATGTGCATACAAATTAAAACGAGGTATTACCTCTTTGTATTACAGAGGCAAAACAACATTTGATCTTTCCACTGAATGAATGATAGGCAGAAGGAAGCAGCTTGATAAAAGCCTTTTTCTGCCATAATAAGCAGATACAGATAGTACCTGTGCTCCTCTGTCAAAGCTTCAACACCACAAAGGCAAAGCATTGTACCGGATATCTCAGTATATTTTCACTTTAGTGCAGAGGGATAAACCTCCCAACAGTATCTCTGACTGTTTAAATGCTGAAGTATTTGTAAATTGAAACGTATCATTTTGCTCCTGCTGGCAGCTCTGACAATAATCCCATGCATTTATTTTGTCTGTTGTCCTGATTGGCTTTGGATCAGTTGTGCCCATTTAGCCGCCGTTCAGCATTCAGCTGTGCAGACAGGCATGATAAACTGTGCACCTTTAATACATTCCTCTTCACCTGTGGTATGAGAGAAGTCAGACGCAAAAGGTTGTTAGGCGGAGCTCTCATGTGCAGGTAAAGGAATAGGACAGAAACAAAAGTTCAAAGTAACACACCAAGAAAGATGACTGTCAAACCTTCACATTGAAAGAAAACCCCACTGTGGGAGACTTGGCAGCTCTCCAGGATGAGAGGGAAGGCCATTTTGTTTGTCCTGCAGCAGAGCCAGAACTCTAGGGCCCAAATGACTTTCTAAACCTATGTAAACTTTTGCATTTTCTGTCTCCCTGTGAAAAAATACCATTCTGGTGACTGAAACCCAAGCAAAACAAACACAAATTGCTATATCTAATGTGCAGAAACCCTGCTGATGGATTTAATAGTCTCTGATAATTTTATAATCTGCGGCTAGATCTCAGCCGAGCAGATATGGTTTTAATTTTTCATTACCACACTTGAACACTGTGTCTATCTATCCACATTACTACTCAGCATAATTAAAAAAGTAGATTAGTGTAGCTTTCTCAAACCAAAATGGAAAAAAATATAATACTTTTGTGCCTGTCTTTGTGCATGCATGCGAAACAGAGGATGCTGGTGGGTGGAGCTATAGCAGGACAGGCTTATTGTAATAGCTTGAATGGAATAAATGGAGCGGAGTCACACATGTGGTTCCCATACGTTTGATGTGTTTGTTAGTGTGCCCTTATTAGTTTCCAGTCTTTACAATGAGCCAATCCTCCTATAGCTCCTCCCACCAGCCTCCCCTGGACTGAGAGAATATGTGTGTGGCAGACGTGGGGAAGCATTGTACTTAGAAAATGCAGTTACAAATGGTTTCACAATGTGGGATACAGTATTGGAAGTAAAACCATGACCTTTTGGCATTGAAGGTTACAGTCCAATCCACTGATAATGAGGACTAGAACACAAAACAGGGAAACAGGGCTCATACTGAGACAAATATTCCTCTTCCCACAAGTTTGAGCATCCTCACCTTTGTTGCCTGGCTCCACAGCCCCACCACTGCCCCCCTTTTTCTTATATGGGCTGGTGGTTGTCTCCTTCACAGTGTTGTCCTGGTCTTGGCTTGGCTTGTCTGTTATAACTGGGTCCGGTACAACTGTGTTTGGGTCTGCAATTTAGATGAAGAAAGTCAACAAAGTTAGATTCTAATGTGAATATTGTAAATTCTGTTGCTCTTTTTTATAATTTTCCATTAAAGATTTGAAGATGGAGTTTGGAATGGGAGCCATATTTATCAGTTCCTTTGAACTCAATTTCTTCAAAGTAGTCGATGGCACACTTTTCAATTTAAAAACGGACAAGTCATGATGTCATATTTTGAGACATGCATGACAGTATCTGCTATACCTTGCCAAATTAAGCTTTAAGAAATTATGTAACTTGTCTCCTGACAAAAATGCATTTGTTACTTTTTTCATGGTTCCCCTGAGTCTCATCAACGCCATGCAGAAGTCTACGGGGATACACTGGCATTAAGGGAGATTTCATTGACTGGAATATTATTGAATATTATTATATTATATTAAGTTTACTGCCCCTCCTTCCAAGAGAACTTAGAGATCTTGGAATTATTTTACTGTAATAGTTTATAGAAAATATTATAAATGTCCAATTGTTCTATTTTTAGAATTGCATTTTAAGAGCCCTAATGGAGGTGTTTTCTCTTTGGTTATTAACACAGTATTTATAAAGGCATAGCTACATATTCATTAATTTAAACCAGTTCATTTTGCTGCTACAGTGTGCTATGTATAACCTAAACTGCACCCTCAGTTTGTCTGTTTGATTACAGTTAAGAGAACTATTGTTCCTGACGCTTTGGTGGTGTGCTGTCTGCTACTGCTGAGTGCTAGTTTCTAATGTGCAACACAACAAACGGATATGTCAACAACCACTAAAGAATCTCCATCCCAAAGACAATATCACACATTTTAACATGACAGCTTGTTTTATAAAGACATTACACACCCCATACTAATATAAATGTGCCCAATTCATCTGAGTTTCAAACATCGACAGGCCTGGCTCTTTCTCATTATACTAACATTTTGAAAGCTTTGTCTGCAGATAAGAGAGAGTCCATCAAAGCCATCAGCCTCCCTTTAAACTACCCAGCATACGGTGCCATACAATCTCATTTCATGGGTGAATAGTCATCTTATAATTGCATAAAATTCAATGTTCATATACAAATCAATAAATTAAATCTCATAGTGTGCAGTAATACAAGAGTGACTCAGTATGAGGAAGTGTATCAGCAGATTAACAGTCTACTATATATCCAGATATTGGTCATATGATCGTCTCCAATCATTGCCATTTATGTTAACAAAGGCATTTTGTTAGAGATAAAGTTCTCTCCATGAAAAATATAGGAATTACTTTTTTTTCTCTTTTTTTTACAAAAGGGTTTATAGCTTACTGTATGTATCCTCTTCTGATAATATTACATTTGTTCATGTTGCTTTGTGTGTTGTTAACAATCATACTTTAGTGACCGTTGCCCTGGATGAGTCAGTGTAATAAAAGCAAAGAGACGATACTGTTTCTTCCTTCCTTTATTGTATGTAAACCGTTTCTCTGTGTCTACAATATTTGTGGCAACAGAGTTGCTATGACTCAGTGGCTGAAAATAGGACCCAATCCTTCAGCAAACACGCAGATGAATGTACTATGACCTAGGATCGGTAACGTCATTGCTCCAAATCCTAAAGAAATAAACCGTTGCATTCCAATCGTAACTACCTGCACAAGACAGCACAGTTAATGACATCTATAATCTTTTTACTGTTTCCTAGCTTCTAACATAATGGGCATCTTGTGCATTAAACACAGATTTACGCAAACAAGTCTTGAGAAAGACAAAAGGAATGTCAAGCCAACTATGATAATTATTATCTAAGGTCAGCTATACAAATAATCCCTATCTGTAGAATAAGAGTCTTATCGGCAGACCCTCCCTTTGTGGTTTGTTTGTTTTGGATGTGTGGACGCTGACTAGGGCAGTGATTAAGACTGACCCTGCCACTCCTAGCATGACGGCAGGCCAAGCAAAGGTCTCTTTAGAGACCTAGCTACACTCTTCGAAAGAACCTAAAAGGGTTCTTCGGCTGTCCCCATAGCAGAACCCTTTTAAAGAACCCTTTCCAAGTTTAACTATTTTGGGTTCCATGAAGAACCCTTTCCACAGAGGGTTCTACATGGAGCCAAAAAGGGTTCTCCTATGGGGACAGCCCTTTTGGAGCCCTGTGTAGATGAGTGGGCCAATATATCAGTGAGGATTTAAGGAGAGGGAGAGTGCATGTGCTGACTGATGCATATATATGGAGAACCTGGGTTTTTCCAGGGGTCTCATCTGTTCCACATGGCTGATGGTGCGTGTGGTAAACGTCTTTATTCCTTCATCACATTGATTTGTGTTGAATTGGTTTGTGTTGGCCTCGTAATCCACTGTCAGAATGATTATGTATTGAGACAAATGCGTATACATGTTGCACAGTGTTATTTCTAAAAGCTAGTGGGGACATGCCATGGCAGATTAGACAGCCCACACCACACCAGTGTAGAATGCCTGGAAACTCTTGCCCCACTTATCTCAATACATTGACATTATGTTAAGGCTGCTGCCTCATTTGGAAAACAATGTTAACACTTATTTGAGTTTGTGACACTGCGAGAGACAAAGTTCAAATTTAAGAGTGACAGTGTGTGAGAAACCTGGGCTCTTCAGGCAAAGCAATCTCATTCATGTTAGACCAACAGACAGGTAGGATAGGACAACAGGTAGGACAACAGGTAGTCCATAACATGCTCTATGGAATGTCCTCTATGTTTTCCACAGCTTTAATTTGTCATTGTGTGAGTGAGTTATTTTGGTATGTGTGAGAAAGTGTTTCAGTGTGTCCATCTGTATTTGCACAATAGCTTTTCTTTGTTTCATCTTTCCCTTCTCAAAAAAGAAAAGTAAAGAATGGAGTGAAATGTGATGTCTGAGGCCCTTATTTTATGAGCGATGAAGTCACTGGGCGACTCTCCACACACTGTGAGCAGCGGAGTATCCCACTGTAAAAACCCACGCCCGGGGTGTCTGGCTTTATGAACAATAGCTCATGAAACGCTCCTCTTGCACTGCAGTCATGACAGTCCCCATACAAAGCTTTCATTATCACTCATCCATACTTATATCCTGCCTGGCTCTATTGTGACTGCCTTTTACTACTTTCCTGGCATTCCTGCCAGCCCGCATCGAGATGCTTACTTACCCTGGCCCACTTTCATGACGATCTTCATGGAGAGGGTGTTGCAGACCCCTCCTTCCCTGTTCTCTAGACCCTCCAGGGTCCCATTCGACGTGGCTGTGATGAGACAGGAAACAGTGTTGGAACATAAATAATAATTACAGCCACTCAGAATTAATGTATGGCTTGATTGTTCATTCATGAAGAGAAAATATATTTGCTTCATAAGATACAATCTAAAATACTTTTTAACATCAAGCTGTATATATTGCTTACAACAGGTTCATTTTCTAAACCGCACACTGGTAATGTCCGCTCAGGCTGTGGTACCATATAAAAACAAGGCTCTATTATTTTTGAAGGTGCTGCTTATATCTGTACATAGGGAAGGAAATGGATGATGAAAAGTGGTGTCTCCTCCTACTAAGACATGGCTGTGATAGTAATCTGATCTCAAGGGAATGTGGTGGCCTTCAAAACACTGCTGAAATCATACATGTGGAGAGAGGGAGGTGTGCACAGTGCACAGTCCAAAAATGTATATGTGGTAATCACTTTTACCCACCTCCTCCTCTATCTCTCCTTCTCCTCTATAACACAGGTTTTTATTCTTTCCTTTTTGCTGAAGCAATGTACCAAACATTTGGCAAGGCATGTTATGCCAGAAGCAATTATCGCAAGCTGCAAATGCCAGGGGCTTAGCTTTCTCTTTCGGCATGTCCTGTAATTAGAGACTGGGTGGCACAATGGCCTGCAGCCCTTATCTCTGAGGGGCTTTCCTTCAAATCAATATCCACTGAGCGGAGCTGAGGAGGCCGGGGGACAGGGGAGGCCAATAGGATCTCTGTCGCCCTGTGTTGCTTCTGTCAGCTTCGCTTCCCAAGGACTTAAGTCACAGAAACG
Organism: Oncorhynchus clarkii lewisi; assembly: GCF_045791955.1. Taxonomy (NCBI): domain Eukaryota; kingdom Metazoa; phylum Chordata; class Actinopteri; order Salmoniformes; family Salmonidae; genus Oncorhynchus; species Oncorhynchus clarkii. The sequence goes on from NC_092156.1 coordinate 37,843,767, forward strand.
GGGCGCAATTGGCACTCTCTATTCTAAGTTGGGACAGAAAAGACCAAGGAGTGTGAATATGGATCGGGTTCTCAATAATGCTTTCAGCCCATATATACGAGGAGGTGGTTTCCATGCCAGTGAAAGCTGGGGCCCGCCCTGCCCTGTGTGATTCTTTTCAGACCTGCTCCGTGGGTATTTTTACCTCCAGAAACCTCAGCTTTTTTCTCCATCTGCTCCATTCTCCCCCTCACATGGCACTAAAGGGACGGCCACCTTATTAGCTGGTCCAGATTCCTCTCTCATTAAGAGTCATGAATGAGTTGCCATGTAGGAGAGTGTTTGACTAATAAGGTCCCTCTCCAGGAGAATCAAAGCCCCTCTCAGTGGAGCCCAGGCACAATGGCGGTGGGCCGGTGAGAATGGGGCATGTGGCGCTGCTCCAGCAGAGGTATCCCACCACACCACTGGCTCAAATCACCAACCGCTCAACAACACAGAATGGGAGGCCTGTGAACCTGATTTCACTCTTTCTTTCCCACATTTTGTTTTTTCATTCTTCAAGGATGCAATTAGAAGACAGAGGACACACAAAACCGGGCTCATGACAAACATTTTGGATTAGCAATTTCTTCTTATGGAGCAGCCAGATAGAATAACATGAGAATTTGAATAATTTTGTTTTACAGGCAAAGCTTAAAGGAGCTTATATTGATGACATTTCACTAATGACACCCTGCATATACTGACAGCCGTACAGTATGGCCAATCAAGAGACATTATAATGGAAAGGGATTCATTAAGTTAAGGAGCTTGAGAAGTACAGCGAAAAGACAATCTCATTGACTATTGGCCAATGCAGGGAATAAACGTGGAACCTAGCCTCGTCTACCTACAAGCCGCGACCTTAGCTGATTACATTACCTGACTGTCTCATTCACATTGCATGCTACATCATGCAGGGTACTTTCTGTAACTCTTTTACTACTACTACTACCACCAAATGAGACTTATTTGTCAGTCAAGAGAGGCTCCAGCAAACTAATGTTGGGTTTAAATAAAAGTGACAAGCTAACCTTGAACGGTTTGATGGAGCAAGAGAAGCAAAACCCTAGACACAATTCATTAGTATTTTCTGATTGCATTAACCACCAAATAGACTTACCATGTTTCTCAAAAACCAACTGTCTCATACATCCTATATCTGTCCAGTATTCCACAAATAGAACCCCTCATTTGACAGATGCCTTTTTAAACTTTGTCGTTGAAAAAGTGGGCTTGTCTTATTAGGTTTTGAGCACTCATGAAATGAGAACGGAAGTGAGAAAAACATGAGCAATCGATAGCTTACAGCACTTAACCCCAAGAACAAATTGCGTTACAAAAAAAATTGAACGGATCCTTAACGCTCTGTTAGTGGAAAGTTGAGGCAGTGAGTGGGAGTAAGCCCCGCTGCCGTGAATGATGTTACAACTATTAAGATGCATGGGCCTGGGAGAGGTGCCAGGCTCCGACCGAGTCGTCATGCACAATGTGAGCATGCCACCGTGCCCGCGAGAAGCAGGGCAGAGATACAGACAACTATCCAACAAGGCCTCCAATTATAGGCCACTATGTTGCCCATCAGAGAAACACTTAGATTCCAGGACAGGAAATGACGGCATCACTGAGAAAGGATAAGGGAATTTTATAACATGCATTGCAGTTGTCTGTTATTATTGTAAACACTGTATAATTGTTTGTCACTGCAATGAGTAAACTCATAGTTGGTTCCAGGACTGTCAAGGCCAACCTTTGAACTGGGAAAACATAATTTAACACAGGTTATGAAGCAGGGTCATCAGCAGTCCCATCTCTTCCACAGCTGCTGAAACTGACTTCTGTTTTCAAGGGAACTGGGGGTCACGTTTCACAACTCATGGGGCTCTGAGATGTTGGAAAGATATCTTTACCTTGCAACAACACTGGTCTCTATCATTCAACTTCAACAAAGCTACTGCACTCGTTCCATGAAACGGAGTCTGGAAAATAGGTATTCCAATGTAAAAGTCTGAAATAATAGTCAACTCTAGAAAAATTCAAGGACAATACTCAAACTATTCCGTCTGGGGGGTACTAAGAAATTGTATTTTTTTTGTCCCCAACTATACTGTAGTGTACCAAAAACATCTGGAGGACATCTTGAGATTTGAACCCAGCAGATTAGTTTAGGGACCGGGGATACTTTTTGCATGACAGCCTGTATCGACAAAAAGTTCCCTTCTTACCCAATAGATCAATGAGTTATGTTGATAAAAACACATTTCGGGAAAGGGGGATACCTAGTCATTTGTACAACTGAATGCCTTCAACTGAAATGTGTATTCTGCATTTAACCCAACCCCTCTGAATCAGAGAGGTGTTATATGTAAGATTACCACCTCAAATTATCAGGGCAAATGTTTGTTTATTTCTAAAGAATGTGGATCATATAGTGCATAGTCCAGGTCTGAGAATTCTAACTTGTTCAATTCTAGGTATGTTTATAAGACTGAGATGGGACCTTTTGTTAATATACGGTGCTCAAAATATAAATGACTTACTGTATAGCTGCTACCAATTATAAAAATCCCCTTGAGAAAGTGGAGCCTTTCTGTTTGAATCATAGCATGGTTGTTTGGAGCCTTACCACTGGGGGTAGGGAGCCAACAGACATTAGCACATAATTCATTTGGCAAGAATAAGCTCTATATGCTATAGTGTGTGGCTCTGAGGGAGGCTTCTCTGAGGGAGGCTTCATGACTAAAATAAATCTTGTGCCATTCTAGGTTTCTTCCTTTAGCACCTCTAATTAACTCCAACATGTTTCCTCTTGATTATGGTTTCTTTCTTTGCTCCAAGGACAAATAGCATGGTCTCGCAGGCCATCATACTTGTATGCAACTGCAACAGCACAGATACTGTGCTGCTTGTTTAAACATAAGCCAATCTGAAGGGAGTCTTATTCACTCATTGTAAGACATTGTGGGTGAGGATATGAAGCAAAACAGTTTGTTTTACAATTGACATTCTCTGTGGTTTGTCCTCATTTAGCTGACAAACAAAATGCAGACAGTATTTCCAAACTTAACTGTCATTTCAGTTTGTAGGACGCTATGGATGTTCCTCTGAGTGCAGCCAATACCACATCCCCACATACTCACCAATGCACACCATGTTTAGAAGCAAACACGATTTGTCCCAAAAATTATTCTCTGTACTTAGATGAAATGACAAAGACATTCTCCAAAAACAAAAGACCAAGCGCATTCAATTTTAATTAATGTGCTCTGCAGCATGCTTCTGTAGAATGCGTAGACAATACCTTGTACACAGTCCTGTGCATGTGTTCACTGAGCAATAGCATGTACTTATGCATGCATGACTCAACATCTGACATACAAGGACCCCTCTGTACTGTAATTAAACATGAGCAAAATCTATACTGTATACTCATTATTCATTTTTCAATTATATTTTATTACATATTGATTTAGCAGTATTACAGAACTTGCCAGTGTACACTACATCAGGCCCATAATGTTAATGCCACAGCTTCTGTATTCTTTCCCTGTAACTCACTGTAACTCCTAGTGGCATCTTTGCCCCAAACACCATCTGACATGTCTGAGCTTTGCCCCGTCTGACAAAAATTCATGTAATCTGTTTCAGTGGAGACAGAACCTTCCCTGACGCGCCACTTTAAAACCTTGGGACAAATGATAAGAAAAAGGCACAGAGAAAACCACGCAAAGCACCTTTAAAAGGCCTTGATGAGTGATAGGCTTAGCGGGATAGAAAGGGTTGTTGTAAACTCAACTCCCAGATGAGCACTGATAACTGTGTTCCAAGGACTATGCCAGGTAGCCACCCTGACAGAAACTGGAGTGGGATTCAGCATTCTGAGACAAGGCCACAGCTACTCTCTGACCCACATCATTTAGACACACAGGGGACACTGGAAACATTGCAGCTAGCTATTCTGTCCATAATAGAAGGAAATTATAAAAGTCTTGAAAAGTAAGAAACTGTGGTATGTTAGACAGTTTAAAATTATATTTTGACAATGTCAATCGCTTGTGAAATAGAGAACATTTTGGACTCACTATCTTTAGCGAGAAACTGGGTTTGGTCTGTGTTTATGGTCAGTAAGATAATAAGATACAAAATATTTGGGTTAGGAATAGAAGCAGTTGTTTTAGGGATTCAAGGGAGAGTGGCTAAGTCCCAAGGCTGCCCCATCAGATCAGGCACAGTTGACCTGCCTGCTGACAAATTAAGCTGAGGGTCTGGAGTGGATATTTCAGCGCTGCTGCAAGATTACAGCACACTCAGCTCCGCCAATGATATTAAGAACAACCTTTAAATCCCGGGGGCCAGCTGCACCATGGGAGCTAAGAGTCTCAGAACAGGAGGGAAGGGGAACTCAGCCCAGCCGCCACCACTGTCTCCCACCTACCCACCTCACATCAGAATGAGACCACAGGCTCACTACACGACATCAGAACCAAAGCAAGGCTTTCACGAAAATGAAGGGAAACACATTTTTTATTTTTCTCCCACTGAACCGGTCAGCTCTGTGAGTGTCTCTGTGGATGCTAGGGTGGATGCCAACTCACAACATTGCGATTACGAAAATTGATTGCTCCTACAGACTGTGAGTCACGTGGCCGTGGCTTGATATATAAAGCAGGCAGACAGGCATCGAGGCATTCCGTTACTGTTCGATTGAACATTAGAATGGGCAAAACAAGTGACCCAAGTCTTTGAGAGTGGTATGACCGTCTGTGCCAGGCACGCCGGATCCACTATTTCAGAAATGGCCAGCCTCCTGGGCTTTTCACGCACCACAGTGTCTAGGGTTTACCGAGAATGGTGCGACAAACAAAAAACATCCAGTCAGCGGCAGTCCTGTGGGTGATAAAAGCTCATTGATGAGAGGTTGAAGGAGAACGGCAAGAATCGTACAAGCTAAAAGGCGTGCCACAAACTGACAAATAATGGTGCTGTACAACAGTGGTGTGCAGAACGGCACCTCGCAACGCACAACTCCTCGATCCTTGTCACGGATGGGCTATCACAGCAGACGGTTCCACTCCTATCAGCTAAAAGAAGAGGCTTCAGTGGGCACGCAATCCCCAACACTGGACAATTGAGGAGTGGAAAAACTTTGTCTGGAACATAACAGTGAGTTCAGTTTACTTGAGTGTCCTCCACAGTCCCCAGACCTCAACCAAATAGAGTATCTTTGGGATGAGATGGAACAGGCTGTTCGCAAAATGAATGTACCGCCGTCTAATCTGCAGCAACTGCATGATGCCATTGCGTCAGCATGGACTAATATCCCTGTGGAACATTTCTGACACCTTGTAGAATGCCCCAAATAATTCAGGATGTTCTGGAGGCAAAGAGGGTACTATATGTACCAAGTACTATATGGGTGTACCTAATAAACGGTCCAGTGGGCACCTGAGAGGTTGCCTGTGGTTGAACAGACAATTAAATGTGGGTTATGAGTGGAGACACGTGCTCAATATTTACAAAACAGGGTTTTGTATTTCTACAACAAGATTCTGTAAACACTCCAGGGTGTAGCAATAATGAAAAGCCCTCAGATGTGTGTTTTGTGTAATGTAAATTGAAAAGTCAACATTTAATTCCGTTCCATATGACTTCATTAATGTATTGGGTTGGTTGCCTGAGCTTGACAGGGACCAGTAAATGACTAGTTTTACCCAAATCCCCAGTTTAATGGGCATAACTGTAATTATACACAGAGCACAGATCAAAGCTGTAACCCATGTTTAAAGATGATGCACAGGCACAGTAATTGTTTGTCTTTGGGGAAGCGGCGTTTCTGACAGAAATAGTGAGTTGAAAAGACCCCAGTCGACTCGTTCTGGGTCACTCCCTACCACTGTTCACAGAAACCTAAACTCTGGTCCCGCAGAGTGACAGAGGAGACGATGTCTGGAAGGCTCTGCCGGGATCTTCCTGCAAGCTGGGAGTATCTGATTTCACTCGAAGGAAACTACAGAGATAATATACAATCCTTCAATAGACACCAGAAGGGTTTTATTGGGAAACTACTGAGCTCAGGAAACAAACATTTGATATGCTGAATACCACTTTCAAAGATTCTTTATTCTCAAGGTCATGCTAAAAGAGGGATTAACGAAGAATACAATAGTTGAGAGGGGATGTTATTTTTTATTCTTGTTCAAACTGATTCACGTAGAGTGGGATCAAATAGAATAGGATCAAAAGAGTTTCAGAAAGCAATTCAAACAAAAAGCTTGACTTGAAGAGGACGTAATGGTGACATGTTTATTTAAACTATTATTTTCTGTGCACATATTTTTCTTTATGCTACATACTTTCAATGAAATCCCTCAAATTAAAAATGAAACAACCGGTTTTCAGATTTTTTTTTAAGGGGGCAGAATTTAGGTATGCACAAGTACCCCTACACAGTCAAATCATAAGAGTTGATTCAACTCCTATGGATTCAAATGTAACAGTATTTTTGGGTTTATATTGTCCCACCCCCATTTTGCTAAATCCCCTCTGGTCATGGTGTTGATCTTTTTTTCTTATTTTTAACGACACTAAATGGAGTAAATATTCAACTCTCAGAGAGTTTCTCAAAATGAACTTAAATGACAATTTAACTCTTCTCAGTATTATTTTTAATCAACTCCCTTGCTATGTTACATTTGCCTGTGTTAACAATCAACTACAGCATAGTACATTTTTATTTCAGTTTACCTCCTTTATTAAGGGTGTAAAGGGTGTATAAGCGTGTAATTTTGAGAGAAGAAAATGTATATATCCAATCTCTGTTGGAAGCCAACTTGCTGGAAGAAATCCATCACTTTTACATCACTCACAACTTGCAATTAAAATCCCTATCAGGGTAGGGAAGAAAATATCATACATGAAGGCTACCTACACCCTTCAAACTCAACTCTGGACCTCGAAGCGAGTTCCGCAGAATTTTTTATCGTTTGCCTCTAATCGGGGACTGATTTAGACCTGGGACATCAGGTGTGTGCAATTCATTATCAGGTAGAACAGAAAACCAGCATGCTCCAGACCTTGTAGGGTAAGAGTTGAGTACCCCTGACCGACACCATGTAAACTGGAACAACTATCTCACTAACTAACAGTTGCAATTAATCCAACCACTTCCAGATTGGATTAGTTTAGAAAAATGTGTGTTTCTTATCTTTGTGTAGCAATAGATAAAAACAATAAAATGTAAATGCAAAAACACAGATATTGAAACAAACAATTTGAAAAATCAACCTGCAACAGAGCATGCTGGGAAATATGACAAGGCCCATCCCACATATGTGGATAACTCAATAGATTTAACTGTCTCTGGTTACTCTTAATGGAGTTAAATGTACTCTGTCCCAATTAACCATAATTTATCAACATTAGGGAGCGTATCACTCCCTTGAGGGTTAAGATGATTCCCAGTAGAGTCAATTTAACCCACATTTTTTAACACTGATTTCAACTATCCTTGATTTACTTGATTTTATTTATTTTCCTGTAGAAATCTTGGTGTAAAGGTGGAAATTGCACATTACGAGAATGGTGTAGCCTCACATATCGCTTTTCTTCCAGAAGAGAAGCTTGCCAGCATTCCAACACTGGAACTGAACTGCTTTAATGTCCATCCATTTTCCCTCCCATAGGCAGATGTGATATTTAGTATACTGCCAGTTGGATTTTATACTCTCTGAACTCTTTTTTTCATGGGGACAACTGACATTTTTCACCCCCCATCCTATATACAGCATGATGGTAGCGCCATCCTGTGATCATACAGCAGTTCATCTTTAGTACCATAAGGGGTGATACAAACATAAAAAGGATCCAGATTATTGTAGCTTTATCATAGACCTATATTGCTTGGTACTAACTCAAACCCCTACAGTACTTCATCACAATCACACACACACACACACATTATCCACCGATATATGGGTTCTTCAAACGTTTGAGTCCTCCCTCCTTGTCTCCAGCTACTGTGCTGCAGAGTGTTTGTAATTCGATTTGAACTCTGGCAAATTGTTTGATGGGAAACACAAAAAAGTAATACGGTCCTGCACCGGGCAGGAGGTTCATTGAACCAATATACTCCACTAATTTTCATAGACAGCAGGCGAGGGGAGGGGGGGGGACGACAGTACAGGTGCATCAAAGCTGGGACCGCGAGACTGAAAAACAGCTTCAATCTCCAGGCCATCAGACTGTTAAATAGTCACCACTAGCCGGCCTCCGCCCAGTACCCTGCCCTGAAATTGAGTCACTCTCACAAGCCACCTACCACCCTGTACTCAACCCTGCACCTTAGAGACTGCTGCCCTTTGTACATAGTTATTGAACACTGGTCACTTTGACAATGTTTACATACTGTTTTACACAATTTATGTATACATTATACATCAAGGCTCACCCTATATAACTACTGCTGTTCACACCTTTTCTATTCATACACTGTCCATAAATGTCTATACACACCATCATATACAGTTGAAATCGGAAGTTTACATACACTTCTGTTGGAGTCATTAAAACTCCACAAAAACCACTCCACAAATTTCTTGTTAACAAACTATAGTTTTGGCAAGTCGTTTAGGACAACTACGTAATTTTCCCAACAATTGTTCACACACTAAATTGACTGAGCTTGGAAAATTACAGAAAATTATGTCATGGCTTTAGAAGCTTCTGATAGGCTAATGTATATAATTTGAGTCAATTGGAGGTGTACCTGTGGATGTATTTCAAGACCTACCTTCAAAATCAGTGCCTCTTTGCTTGACATCATGGGAAAATCAAAAGAAATCAGCCAAGACCTCAGAAAAAAAATTGTAGACCTCCACAAGTCTGGTTCATCCTTGGGAGCAATTTCCAAATGCCTGAAGGTACCACGTTCATCTGTACAAACAATAGTACGCAAGTATAAACACCATGGGACCATGCAGCCGCCATGCCACTCAGGATGGAGACTCGTTCTGTCTCCTAGAGATGAACGTACTTTGGTGCAAAAAGTGAAAATCAATCACAGAACAACAGCAAATGACCTTGTGAAAATGCTGGAGGAAACAGGTACAAAAGTATCTATATCCACAGTAAAACAAGTCCTATATCGACATAACCTGAAAGGCCGCTCAGCAAGGAAGAAGCCACTGCTCCAAAACTGCCATAAAAAAAGCCAGACTGGTTTGCAACTGCACATGGGGACAAAGATGGTACTTTTTGGAGAAATGTCCTCTGGTCTGATGAAACAAAAATAGAACTGTTTGGCCATAATGACCATCGTTATGTTTGAAGGAAAAAGGGGGATGCTTGCAAGCCGAAGAACACCATCCCAACCGTGAAGCACGGGGTGGCAGCATCATGTTATGGGGGTGCTTGCCGCAGGAAGGACTGGTGCACTTCACAAAATAGATGGCATCATGAGGCAGGGAAATTATGTGGATATATTGAAACAACAGCTCAAGACATCAGTCAGAAAGTTCAAGCTTGGTCGCAAATGGGTCTTCCAAATGGACAATGACCCCAAGCATACTTCCAAAGTTGTGGCAAAATGACCTAAGGACAACAAAGTCAAGGTATTGGAATGGCCATCTCAAAGCCCTGACCTCAATCCTATAGAAAAAAGTGAAGTGAACTGAAAAAGCGTGTGCGAGAAAGGAGGCCTACAAACCTGACTCAGTTACACCAGCTCTGTCAGGAGGATTAGGCCAAAATTCACCCGCTTTGTGGGAAGCTTGTGGAAGGCTAACCGAAACGTTTGACCCAAGTTAAACTATTTAAAGGCAATGCTACCAAATACTAATTGAGTGTATGTAAACTTCTGACCCACTGGGTATGTGATAAAAGAAATAAAAGCTGAAATAAATCATTCTCTCTACTATCATTCTGACATTTCACATTCTTAAAATAAAGTGGTGATCCTAACTGTCAGGAATTGTGAAAAACTGAGTTTAAATGTATTTGGCTAAGATGTATGTAAACTTCCGACTTTAACTGTACATACAATGAGTGTCTTTCCAAGACAGACTGACCAGGTCAATCCAGGTGAAAGCTATTATTCCTTATTGACGTCACTGTTAAATTCACTTCAAAATCAGTGTAGATTAAGGGGAGGAGACTGGTTAAAGAATGATTTTTAAGCCTTGAGACATTAATTGCGCAAGTGTGCAATTCAGTGGGTGAGTGGGCAAGACAAAATATTTAAATGCCTTTGAATGGGGTATGGTAGTACGTGCCAGGTGCACTGGTTTGAGTGTCAACAACTGCAACGCTGGGTTTTTCACACTCAACAGTTTCCCGTGTGTATCAAGAATCGGACTCCACCCAAAGAACATCCAGCCAACTTGACACAACGGTGGGAAGCATTGGAGACAACATAGGCCAGCATCCCTGTGGAATGATTTCGACACCTTGTAGAGTCCATGCCCAGACGAATTGAGGCTGTTCTGAGGGCAAAATGGGTTGCAACTCAATATTAGGAAGGTGTTCGTAATGTTTTGTACATTCAGTGTTTATATTTATTTTCTGAACTCTGACATTGCTCATTCAAATATTTCTATATTTCTTAATAATTTTCTTGAAATGTTTTGGCTTCGCATGGATTGTTTTGACAGGTATTACTGCACTCTCGGTGCTAGGAACATAAGCATTTTGCTACACCCACTAGAACATTTGCTAAATATGTGCACGCGACCAATACTATTTCACAGCCACCCAGCAGAGTGGTCCTGACTATCTCCTTATATTTTATTTATGTTAATTAATGGATGCTTAAAGGAGAAAAACGGCATCTTAACTTGCTCTCTAAAATCTCACAATCCATTCTGTACAGGATTGACAGCACTGGGACTAAACAGCCTCCTAAAATCCAGTAGATGCCTGGATAATTTATGCATCGGTGCAATGAGATAGCAGTGGGACACAGAGGCAGATATTTCAAACTTTATCAGGCCCTTATACACTAGACAAGATGGAGCTGCTCCCAAACTGGTATAGGGAATTATTACATGATGTGTATAACCTACATTACATGGTTTGGAGGTGTGTGTATGTACATCTGTACTTGGTTGTGCGTGTTGGGTGGGCGTGATAGATATGTTTCACATTTGTTTCTCATTTTCCCCATGTTTTCTATTTCTAATAAAACAGTGCATTTTAAAGGATAAAGTAGCTGCTAGGGCTGATCCCATTTAGTAGACTGGTCGATTGTTTGGGCGATAAGAAATGTTGGCCGACCAACAGCCTTAGTCGAGCAGTAGCAAAAAATATAAAAACAGTACCAGTCAAAGGTTTGGACACACCTACTCATTCAAGTTTTTTAATTTTTTAATTTTTTACCATTTTTCTACATTGTAGAATAATAGTTAAGACATCAAAACTATGAAATAACATATATGGAATCATGTATTAACCAAAAAAGCGTTAAACAAATCAAAATATATTTGATATTTTTGAGATTCTTCAAAGTAGCCACCCTTTGCCTTGATGATAGATTTGCACACTCTTGACATTCTCTCAACCAGCTTCATGAAGTAGTCACCTGGAATGCATTTCAATTAACAGGTGTGCCTTGTTAACCCTTTCATGTGTGAGTTCCAAATATCTCTAACGGTTGCCCCAGCGTTATTTTTTTTTATGCACATGATTTTAGAACGTTCTCTTCATTTCAGAATGTGATTGTTACGCAACAATACATTTAATCCGCGCTGCCCTCAAACCAAGGAACTTAGCCTGTTTATATTTATAGGCTGTTTCAACTTCAATTTCAAATGATTTTCTTACAAGTTGTATTTTCTAAGAACAGTTTGAATTGAGGTGTGTTCCACCTCCTCATTCATTGACATAAAAATAGTCCTTTTCACTTTTGCGGACAATTATGTTTTGGGACATTTTTGACCCAGACAAAATTCCCCAGGCACTTCCCAATTGTTTGCATGCATTACGATTATTGCATAGATTGTAATGGTCACATATTATGTGTAAAATACTTTTTTGAAGGTTGTACTGATTATGATGATCTAAGCTAATTCCAGCTGTGTGTAGCCATGTTTGTTGACAAACAATGCATTCTGGGTTTCACGTAATCGTCTGTTGGACAAAATATGTTATAACAAAATGAGGTGAGTAAGGGTTCACTCATTTTTTGAGTAAACTTCCGGAAATTAATGGTGGGATGTGAACGATGGTGGACGACACCCTCCCTTGAACATGCAAACTATAAACAGACCAAAAACATAGTCTCCTCTTATTATCTTTGGTTTCTGTGAGGGGAAAAAAGCATGGCAGCGCACAGAAACTACCCATCTTCTAATTACTTTCAATTTCTAGAGAGTGTTTTACTCAATTAGTTTGATCAATGGTGAGCTCACCTGTGATGTGATTAATTATACACAGTCATTTCTATTAGCTAATTCATATTGTAGTTTGTCAGCGAGAGTTATACAAACATGACCGCTTGTGTTACGTCAATCTTTCCTCAGTTAGCGCTAGGACAAATGTAGCCTACATTTCTCCGGTTTGGATGATTGTGTTATGCTGTAGATACTTTTGTGAATGTCTGAACATTGCATCCAAAAATAAACTGCTCACATTTTGGACGTAACTTTGTATGTGTGGCCAGCTCAAATGCTGATTGTTGCGTCATTCGAAACTGGCTGTTCTAAATAAGTGTTCTAATCACAACAGTTTGATCGTACACTATAGGGACCACTGTAGAACGATCACACCCGTGTGTTGGTACGTGTGAAAAGGTTAAAAGCTCATTTGTGGAATTTCTTTCCTTCTTAATGCGTTTGAGCCAATCACTTATGTTGTGACAAGGTAGCGGTGGTATACAGAAGATAGCCCTCTGGGTCTTCCAGGAAAGGAAGAGTTATCTCTGCTGCAGAGGATAACTTATTTAGAGTTAATTGCACCTCAGATTACAGCCCAAATAACTGCTTCAGAGTTCAAGTAACAGACACATCTCAACATCAACTCTTCAGAGGAGACTGCGTGAATCAAGCATTCATGGTCAAATTGCTGCAAAGAAACCACTACTAAATGTCACCATTACGAATAAGAGGCTTGCTTGGGCCAAGAAACACGAGCAATGGGCATTAGACCGGTGGAAATCTGTCCTTTGGTCTGATGAGTCCAAATGTGAGATTTGGGGATTTTTTGTGAGATGCAGAGTATGTGAATGGATGATCTCTGCATTTGTGGTTCCCACCGTGAAGCATGGAGGAGCAGGTGTGACGGAGTGGGGGTACTTTGCTGTTGACACTGTTGTTGATTTATTTAGAAGTCAAGGCGCACTTAACCAGCATGGCTACCACAGCATTCTGCAGCGATACGCCATCCCATCTGGTTTGCGCTTAGTGGGACTATCATTTGTTTTTCAACAGGACAATGACCCAAAACACACCTCCAGGCTGTGTAAGGGCTATTTGACCAAGACGGAGAGTGATGGAGTGCTGCATCAGATGATCTGGCCTCCACAATCACCTGACCTCAAGCCAATTGAGATGGTTTGAGATGAGTTGGACCGCAGAGTGAAGGAAAAGCAGCCAACAAGTGCTTAGCATGTGGGAACTCCTTCAAGACTGTTGGAAAAGCATTCCAGGTAAAGCTGGTTGAGAGAATGTGGCTACTTTGAAAAATCTAAAATTGCTTAACACTTTTTTGGTTATTACATGATTCCATATGTGCTATTTCAGTTTATTTCTTCACTATTATTCTACATTGAAGAAAATAGTACAAAATAAAGAAAAACCCTTGAATGAGTAGGTGTGTCCAAACTTCTGACGGGCACTGTTTCTCACAAATCTATTGTCCAAGGACATGCTATCATCTACTCTACAGGGATATTAAACGCTTTGAATTATTGTTCCAAAAGGGACTCATATGATATCAACATATTTCTTTTTTACTCATATCATTGACATAGAAACCAAATCATGGCTCCAAGAAGCATGTCGTTTGTCATATTTCAGCAACATTTTTCTAATCTTAAACAATTCCTAGAAACAGCTTAATAGGATGAAAGGCAGAATGCCCACTGTGTTTGCTTACAGCTTTATCTCAGACATAATGAGAAAGGTAGACAACAGGAATATTTGTAAGGGCCCGTGGAGAGGCGTTGGAAATAAAAAAATTCAGAGCGACTAGCAATATCCATATTAGCACATTTATTTATTATAGAGCAACAATAGTTTGTTTATGAGCAACAATATTGTGGAGGAAAAACATACTCCCAACGAACCTTCCTCCCGGTCTTTGATGTCTCAGCCAAGACAAATGGCAGTAGATTGGGGCGTGCCCTGTTTTCCTCACTGTACTCCCTGTCTATGATGGATCTGACAGTACCAACACCGACCTTTTCATAGTGCCCTTCTGATTTCATTGATTGAGGCATGGTTAAAGTCAACAGTGACTTATGAAACCCTACCACAAGAAATAATTTCCACAACTACCGATCCTTTGGCCAGGACTGAGATGGATGGTTTACAAAAGAGGGCTTTCACATCCAGCTTGAAATCCCATTGGCAGCAACACTTTTCTCTGGTCTGATAATGATTGCTCTCATTTATTTTAATGATGTACACTGAGTGCACAAAATATTAAAAACAACTTCCTAATATTGAGTTGCACCCCACCTTTTCGCTCTCAGAACAGCATCAATTCATATTGGCATGGACTCTACAAGGTGTCGAAAGCGTTCCACAGGGATTCTGGCCCATGTTGACTCCAATGCTTCACACAGTTGTGTCAAGTTGGCTGGATGTCCTTTGGGTGATGGACCATTCTTGACACATGGGAAACTTGAGCGTGAAAAACCCAGCAGCGTAGCAGTTCTTGACACAAACCAGGGCGCCTGGCATCTACTACCATACCCCATTCAAAAGGCACGTAAATATTTTGTCTTACCCATTCACCCTCTGAGGTACACATACACTATCCATGTCTCAATTGTCTCAAGGCCTAAAAATCCTTCTTTAACCTGTCTCTTCCCCTTCATCTAAACTGATTGAAGTGGATTTAACAAGTGGCATCAATAAAGGATCATACTGTCGCTTCACCTGGTCAGTCTATGTCATTCATGTTTTGTACACTCAGTGTATAAGTGAACACAACTTCTGCAGTCATTTTCAAATGTCTGATTAAAAAGTCCACTATTATTCAAAATTAGATTATTGCAAAATAGTGCAGTGTAACCTACCATTTACAATGGCGGAGCGTGTTCTAAGACCTGTCCAAGCAATTTTATTTAAATGGAAAAAATTATGATCCAGGATTGTAGGACAGTTCGTTGGAACTGCAAGCTTGATCTGACACTGCGAGATTTCTGAAAGAGCATCAACTTAACTACAATCTCTCCTCAGGGATGTGAGAAAGTCCCTGAAAGCATTAATTGGTGTAAAATTGGTCTTAGTTTCTGCTGTACGCACAGGGAGCGGACTCATTACCCTACATAACACACATCACTACATCCCATCATGCCTCACTCTATGGCCCCCAAAGGTCAAGGTGACTACCTTAGGGATATTGCTATGGCAACAGGTGGAGGATCTGATCCATGTGGGGGCTCAGATGGTTCAGTGTTTGAATAAGCAGAGGCTGACCAATGACTGAAAAAACAGCTACACTCTGAGAAGGCAAAGGTCAACTTTAATCATCTCCACAGCTCCCCACAGGAATCTCATAAAAAAGTTACACAAGTTCATTCTCATCTCCACCCCTACAAAAGAGAAAGGTGAGAAGAGATTAAAAGTATTTATCTAAAACAGTATTTAATCCTCTGAAAACTGATATAAAGACTAGTAAGTCATATTGAAAGTAGTTTGCTGATTGGGCACTTTGTAAGAAGTTAATAAAAACTTAAAATAAAACAAGCTAAGATTGGATATTTACCAAGAAACAAAAGGAAAGCTTTGCCTACGATCTCGACAGCACCTAGTTAAATAAGATAAAAAATCTAAAGCATATGCTTTGTTGGAACTCCAAAGCCTGCGATTAAATGTGTTGTCTGCAGAGCGAACAATTAATATGCTTCTAAGCCTAAGCGCTCATTACATTCACATCAAGGCAGTAAACAAGTCTACAAAAACAATAAAATGCAGATACAGTAGATATACAGTACATTACTGTACTGTGGTATGCAGCATACCACCCTGCATACCACTGCTGGCTTGCTTCTGAAGCTAAGCAGGGTTGGTCCTGGTCAGTTCCTGGATGGGAGACCAGATGTTGCTGGAAGTGGTGTTGGAGGGCCAGTAGGAGGCACTCTTTCCTCTGGTCTAAAAAAAAATGTCCCAATTCCCCATGGCAGTGATTGGGGACACTGCCCTGTGTAGGGTGTTGACTTTCGGATGGGATGTTAAATGGGTGTCCTGACTCTCTGAGGTCATTAAAGATCCCATGGCACTTATTGTAAGAGTAGGGGTGTTAACCCTGGTGTCCTGGCTAAATTCCCAATCTGGCCCTCAAACCATCACAGTCACCTAATAATCCCCAGTTTATAATTGGCTCATTCATATCCCTCCTTTCCCCTGTAACTATTCCCCAGGTTGTTGCTGCAAATGAGAATGTGTTCTCAGTCAACTTACCTGGTAAAATAACAGATAAATAAAATAAATACATTACTATGTAACACACTTTTAAAAACTTTTCACACTATCTTTTATGAGACAACTGCAGGGTGGTATGCTGGTATGCTGCATACCACAGTTTAAGGCGTTTCATGTCACAGACTCCTCTACGACTGATTTCTATTTTCAGTTTATTCACCACACACTGCTTCTGTCGATAAATCAAGCCTTTGACACTGTTGGTCACACAGAGATTTATGAGTTTAGTCACCACCTCACACCATTTGAATAAACCTCTGAATAGGATGTTCTTTCACACTATACTAGCGACCACTGTGGAAAGCCCCTTGGTCCCCACCTCAGGGAAACGTGACCCTTCTGACATGGCAGCCACTACGAAACAAAAAATGAACCTGGTAATTATAATTTTTCATCTGTGGCATATGAAAAATGTTTGCTCAGGCCGGCTCCAAAAGCTGTGGCTGCACTGCGGTACATCAAAGCCAGGGATATGTCCTCAAAATCAGAATCATATGTTCTTTATTCCAAAGTGACCGGCTATTCAACTTCCTTATGCATTCTAGTCAGCTCCGGCTCCGATCTCACCCTCAAGGTGCAGTCTAGGCCAGCGACGACTATCAATAAATAATCAGAGGCTCTTTTAGAATGAACCAGGCCCTAGATTAGCATTTCCCAAACTACACAGCTGATTTAAATAATAAACTCATCATCAAGCTTTGATTATTTGAATCAGCTGTGTAGTGCAGCGGAAATGCTGCCCTAGATAACTAAGCCATGAGCAAAGGTTCTACACTCCAGTGCCATTGTTGTGATATGTGCAACACAATACACTTGATAGGCCTTACATTTTTCATTATGCCTTCTCAATTGAAAATGTGGATCTATTCCTGATGAAACAAACCATTAGGGGTATCCAGGGACCAGTTGAACTAGTGATAAAAAGAGAACCTTTCAACTGTACATTTCCTGATCTTCGTTTTTCAGTCTGTTCCAGATTTGTAATACTTCTCTAGAGAGGATGACACTAGTTTCCAGGATCATGTTTTTCACATTATCTTCTCTTAGACAATACCAGGCCCTTTTTTTATTTATTCTCAGGCATGTTTCTTTCCAGATTTACGCTTTAAAAAAATTAAAAGCAAAGCCAATTCATTTGACGCCAGATTCATTATGAGCCAAATCACGGTTACTACACTGTATGTGACCTGACACATAACCACAAGTTTCACAAAATAAACATATTCTGCATATTCTTCCATAGCCTTCAGTCCGCACTGTATGCATATGAATACTGGCCCAGTTGTTTCTCTCTCGGTGCATCTCGACTCGTGTGCAATGAGAGACTAATTGGAAGGTCTTAAACCGACTCGTATACGATGGAGATGTCGTGGTGTGTCAAAAGGTAAGATGGAGCGCGGCAGATGACATCGTTCCTGGGGCTGTGCTGAAGATTAGAGAGTCAGCTGTCCGAGGGAGCCTCCATGACAAATCTCCCCATTCCCCTCCTGCATCCACTGTGCTCAAGGGGGGAACGTTGCTATATCTGGCCCAATTACACTGTGATTCCATCCTCCTCAGTGACAAGGCTCCTGCAGCTCTCTGCCTGCTTCCTGATTAACCTGATATGAAGGAGACCTCCAGAGGGGGTTAACGCCCGGGCATGGAAGGTAGCAGAGAAAAATCAAGAGGAATCAGGACAATAGAAGAGAGGCAACATGGGGAATATACGATCGGACAGATCGGTGCGGTCGGTCATAAAGATGGAGTAATGCCTGAGCAGCTGTTTGGCTGTGTTTGTGTTTCACATCCATTTGAATTACTAGAGGAAGGCTTTTGAGTCAAGCTCAGTTAGCGACCTTGACCAGTAACAGAGACCAGTTAACTGGATACACAAGTAAGATTTTAGTCAGCGTGTTGAACCAATGACTATGCATCAGTGATGTTCCGCTTGAAGTGTAATTTTTGTGCAATGCATTCCAATGTTGCGAGTCCTATAATCAAGGTTCCCACTGTAACATTTTAGAGAAGTTATGTCAGTGAGAGACGATGCTAGCGGAACACGATGAAAGAGTTTAATTGTTATCGGGCCCAGGATTGAAGATTTTCAAAGCTACAGTGGATTCTGCAGACGCAGTGCTTTATGAGCTGAATCTAGCAGAGGGAGATTATGGGAGAAATAAATGCACTACACATGGTGTGGGAGAGCCATGGAAGCAACACCTCCTGAAAGACGCTGCCTGCAAAGGCTTTGTTGTGTTTTGCTGTAACAGCATGGGCCAGATAAAATGACTTGGGAGACATAATGGGATAACTAGTCACATTTGAATGCTGAAAAACATTAAAACAGTTTGTTAGCTTGAAATGGTACTCATTATTTCATGTAATTTGTTCAAATCTATCAGTCTTTGAAAATCTTCATGTATTTCTTCCACAATACCTCTCATGAAAAATATTTGCCTTTATTGAACTTACACTCACGGTTATCTTTTCTTACCAGCACTAACTTTGTTGATAGCTACTTTGAGAATAAATGTACTTATTACTATGACTGATGTTTGATTGTTTCACCTAACTATTTTAAGATGAATGCACTTCAAATTGCTCTGGATTAGAACGTCTGCTAAATTACTCTAATGTAATGTAAAATGTATGTATACTACACTGCCCTGCAAAGGAAAAACTTTGATCTGTTGTAATCTGATTAGTGTGGTATTTAGTTTCCTGAGACAAGAATGAGCCAGTTGATCAGAACATATCATGAAATATCAGAAATGACTATGTCTAGATGGAAAAATACTTTGAATTCAGATTTTGCAGTAACAATAATTACATAGTTACTGTGTTCTGCCTTTGTAGGGCAGTACAGTTAAAAAGGTATTGTTTATATTATCTTGTAGCATCTCCTTACTCAGCTTTTCTTGCACAAATGTCCTCGTCTGCCCCTGCAATACACTGGATGGAAATTCAGGCTGTGGTGCCAATCAGATCAGTTTCCAGAGACATTTAGTGGATTATGTCCATTTCCTGCCAACAGCCCACCCAACACACACACACACACACACACACACAAAAAAGAACAAAAAAAACCCATACGCATGCAGACTTACATACTGTATGTGATCAAGCCCCCCCCACACACACACACACACACAGACAAAAATCCCCAATCCCCCATCCCAATTGGAGTGGCAGCTGTCAAAATGCGTCACCATCAGGCATGACGGGTTACAGGGAATCAGTGTGTAGCTGACAACACAGCCAGACTGGTTTAGTGCAAGCTAAAAAAATTATCCCTCTCCCAATAAATAACCTACTGTACATAGACATACACATCGTTCATAGCAGGGGATGTGTTGTCTTCTGAAAAGACAACAAGATAAATTGCATGGAAGAACTACATGCTAAGATGGATTTTTGTTTGGAGGATTGTTTTCTTCTCTGGGAGTATAATCACTCCAGTATGTCTGTTTCTTTCTCCTGCAGTTCTGTGGCCCTGCTGCCAAATGGTGGTCAGGTTGGAGTTGACATCAGTGGGTTATTACTGACACCCCTCCTGCTGAGACTCGATGACCCTCTGCACAGGGGCACATGGGAAAAGACCCACACCACAGGGGGAGGGTGTCGGTGACCACCACAGGCCACCACAGTCACTCTGTTTACTATGGGGCTGAACTATGCAGTGCAGCCAGCGCAAGAACTGACTCCCAACACACAACATGTGTACGAACTATACCAGTGTGCATACAGTCAACAAAGATAATCCTCTCCATGTCAGTGTAAACACGAGGGAACTATGCCAACGAATCAGTTGGATGGGCATTTGATTTCCATACGCGGGCACGTTTTTTATTTTTCTACACGGGACATTTTTTTAAAGGATGTTACAGTAAAGACCATAAGCGGCATCTGAGTTTCAAGTTTGGGGAAGCTTACAATTTATACATTTATACTGATCTGAATGCCAGGTAAGAGTTCCATATGTGCATTTTTGTGGAACTGTCATTTCATGAATAAAGTTTTTTTGTTTTTCAAAATCATTGTCAGGTGTTTAATCATAAAAATCTGAACTAAAATGATACAATTCTAAAAGTAAAAATGAAACTATAGGAGAGCACCAGCCTCTGCCATATGGACACTGATAAACTGTGATCCGTTGGCAGCTAAAGAAATGAGCGCATGGAACTCCGAGATAGTTGATGATGCATTGGCCTATAGGCTAAGTAAAATACATACAGTACATTCGGAAAGTATTCAGACTCCTTGACTTTTTACAAATTTTGTTAGGTTACAGCCTTATTCTAAAGTAATTACATTGTTTTCCCCCCCCTGATCAATCTACACACAATAACCCATAATGACAAAGCAAAAACAGTTTTTTTATTCATAATAAAAACTGAAATATCACGTTTACATAAGTATTCAGACCCTTTACTCAGTACTTTGTTGAATCACCTTTGGCAGCGATTACAGCCTTGAGTCTTCTTGGGTATGACGCTACAAGCTTGACACAGCTGTATTTGGGGAGTTTCTCCCATTCTTCTCTGCAGATAGAAGAGCAGGTAGCCTAGTCGTAACCGAAAGGTCGCAAGATCGAATCCCCATGCTGACAAGGTAAAAACAATCTGTCATTCTGCCTCTGAACAAGGCAAGTTAACTACCCACTGTTCCTAGGCTGTCACTGAAAATAAGAATTTGTTCTAAATAAATAAAGGTTAAAAAAATGATCCTCTCAAGCTCTTTCTAGTTGGATGGGTTCTGGCTAGGCCACTCAAGGACATTCAGAGACTTATCCTGAAGCCACTCCTGTGTTGTCTTGGCTGTGTGCTTAGGGTTGTTGTCCTGTGGGAAGGTGAACATTTGCCCCAGTCTGAGGTCCTGAGTGCTCTGGAGCAGGTTTTCATCAAGTAACTCTCTGTACTTTGCCCTGTTCATCTCTCCCTAGAGCCTGACTAGTCTCCAAGTCCTTGCCGCTGAAAAACATCCACACAGCATGATTCTGCCACCACCATGCTTCACCGTAGGGATGGTGCCAGGTTTCCTCCAGACGTGACCTTGGCATTCAGGCCAAAGAGTTCAATCTTGGTTTCATCAGACCATAGTCAGAGAACCTTAGGTGCCTTTTGGCAAACTCCAAGAGTGGTGTCATGTGAATTTTACTGTGGCTTCCATTTGGCCACTACCATAAAGGCCTGATTGGTGGAGTGCTGCAGAGATGGTTGTCCTTCTGGAAGCTTCTCCCATCTCCACAGAGGAACTCTGGAGCTCTGTCAGGGTTCTTGGTCACCTCCCTGACCAAAGCCCTTCTCCCTTGGTTGCTCAGTGTGGCCGGGCGGCCAGCTCTAGGATGAGTCTGGGTTGTTCCAAACTTCTTCCATTTAAGAATGGAGGCAACTGTGTTCTCGGGGTCCTTCAATGCTGCATAAATGTTTTGGTACCCTGACCCAGATCTGTGCCCTGACAAAATCCTGTCTCTGAGCTCTACGGACAATTCCTTCGACCTCATGGCTTGTTTTTTGTTGTTGTTGCATGCACTGTCAACTGTGGGACCTTATATAGACAGGTGTGTGCTTTTCCAAATCATGTCCAATCAATTTAATTTACCACAGGTGGATTCCAATCAAGTTGTATAAACATCAAGGATGATTAATAGAAACAGGATGCACCTGAGCTCAATTTTGAGTCTCATAGCAAAGGGTCTGAAAAATTATATAAATAAGACTTATATTTGCAAACATTTCTAAAAACCTGTTTTCGCTTTGTCATTATGGGATATTGTGTGTAGATTGATGAGGATTTTGTATTTATTTAATCCATTTTAGAATAAGGCTGTAACTTTACAAAATGTAGAAAAGGGGAAGGGGTCTGAATACTTTCCGAATGCACTGTAAGCCTAAAGCCAACAATTAAAAACAGAAAATATCCTGATACAGTCATGTACTTTCAATCACATTCATCTCTCTTCTCTGCCTCCCTTTTAATCTGTCTGATTTGAGCTATCACTAGTAAAGTGCAACATTGTATCAAATCAATCAACTGGGTGTGGCCCAAAGCTGTAGCTAGCGAACTTGTAACATTGTAACTAGCCTATTCCGGGCCCTCAGTTTCCAGCGCCAGTGAGCTCAGGACAGAAAGCTATTTTTGAGTAAGGGAAAAAACATCAGGTACTTTATTTTAAGGCATTTCCACTGGATATATGGGATCATCAGATCATGATGTTTTGCTCTTTCACACTGAGGCTTGGTGATTATCAAGGCCGGTGAGGAACTATTATAATTCGAAACGGATGTTAAAAAACATACTCCATTGACTTAGGCTACTGTGTGAGGTGAAGAAAAATGACTGAGTAGCTCAGGTTATAAGTGGTGGATGTGGTGAGTTAAGACAAACAGAAATCAGACATCCCCAGATGGGCATTTTCCTACATTTGCGCGCAGCAGGTCAGGTACTTCTATGCATGCTCACACGCAGCTCTCCCTCAACATTATCAGAACAGATACACCAGACTCATGCTCATTGTTCACATGGAGCACTCCAAACAAAAGACAATAAAGAAATGATATACAAATTTTACATTGCCGTGTATTTTACCAATAAAATAGTCAGACGGTGAAGTGGACATTCTCTGTATTCATATCCTGAAAGAAAGAAATTCTCACTACAATACATTTTTATAGAAAGTTAGCCAAATTAGACAAGATGTTGCTACCTTGGAAAGGACAACACCAGTCCATTTGTGGATAAATCACCCTGATTAATTCTTTAGTCATATTCCCGTTTACCTATTTACTTATTGCCCTGCCTACACCTAATGACTTGCTTTTTAAATTATGTGAGAAAAAAAATGTATGTGCCTATTTGGGTAGGAACTATATCTTGTGGAAGGATGAAATAGTATGAATACATTTTTTTAAATGAAAATATGTCAATCATTATGTCAATCAACGGTAACCCGTTGTATAAGACTGATAATGGAGGATATATTGGCACGATTTGCCGGCCCGAGACGTATACTTCAAACACCAACTTCTCTGGCATTATCACTTTAATATTAATTCAGAAGGCAGAAATTATGAAATATTAAAGCATTGGGCCTCTCACTAAAGGCTTCAGTCATACATAAACTAGATTTAAATCCAAACTGGTTCTCTAGCAGATTAGTACAACCTCTCACTTTCGGTTATTTCAAAATGAAATCTCCAAAATATTGCTATTTTTAAAACAAGCCATAGAAAGCTGGTTGCAATTTCAATTTAATCCACCAGAAAAGACAGAACAAATATTAGAAAAAATATATATTTCCGTTATATAAACGGAAATATACTAATTGATAAACATTTATATATATATAAAAAAAAAGATTATATAAAAAATAGGAGTTAACAAATATATATAGAAATGTCTGCTCTATCCAAAGAGGCTAGTGGAAAGGGGAGAAGGTAAGGAACTTGTCTGTCGGCCCTGCATTAAAATTGTGCTAAATAAAAGTATACCAGTTTAATTTAAGGACCAAAAAATGTATAGCTGCACCATACAGGTTGCAAAATAGTTTGGAGGAGATTACTGATGTACTGATACACAAAATGTTTTAAAATGTAAATTATTATACAGAATTCTTGCAACCAATAGAATGTTAAATATATTAGATGACTTGTTTTGGTACTGCCCATACTGTGTGTAGCTTGTTTTTGGTCACAGGTTTGGGAATGGCTGAAAAATCTCACTTAAATTCATTTTAAATTCAGTCTAACACAACAAAATGTTGAAAAAGTCAAGGGGTGTGAATACTTTCTGAAGGCACTGTAGCTCTATGTGTTTGATTTTTGAAACAATGCACAGCAAATTATTTCAAGAAGCTAGTGATCCTCTGTGGCTAGGTCATGCTCTCTGGTGAAGTGCTTTGAATTTTTTTATTTTGGAGTAATGATATAATACTGGCAAAACATACATTTATTTTAGGTAAAGCCAGCATCTGAACAGTGCACTGTGCCAAGTTGACAAGCTTAGGTCTTTCCTTTCCAATTCGCAAGAGACTGCTTGAAACCAGAGAACTGTATATAATGAAGAGATGCTCATGTCTCCGCCCTAACAATGGGAGTCGTTGTCCCAAAGGCGAGAATGCAGTTGACAAGCTCAGGTCTGCATATTAAGCCCATAGAAACGCACAGAGGTTATTCTGGGCAGATTTTGGCAAGAGTGAGCCTCTTTCGCTTCGTCTCTCTGCTTAAACTCTCTCACCGGAGAAAACATCGGAGCGAGTGAAACAGCGCCACTCTGTCTTACTATATGTAGCCCATGGATCTGATGCTGTCTGGTCAAAAAGAGTATGGCATCAGATACATGGGCTACACATACAGAGACAGAGGGGAACTGTTTCGCTCGCTCGGATGCTTTATCCGAGATTGATGCGTCTGTCTGTCGGCATGCGTCTCTGTCAAATAAATTAAAAATATTTATATATTTTACTTGGATGGGCAAGGAGGTAAGGTAGGGTGGGCCAAGCCCCCTAAGGCCCGCCCATAATGCCGGCCCTGTATGCCAGAGCATATATTTTTATTCTTAGAAGAGAGAGGGAGTTAAAAGTTAATGCTAGCCTTCTCTGTGTACTGTATTATCCACCAATCACTGGAGCTAATTAGAGGCATTATCTCTGGTCAGATGATGTTTACAGAGCAGTATACAAATCTTTGATGAAGCCTTACGGCTACTTTGCCACAGATCAGTAAAACAAGCACAGTTTGTCATAAAGCCACAGTTATTCTGAGAGAGAGAGTTAAAGTGCACACAAAGCTGGACCAGCTGTGTCCCATTGCCTCGAGACAATATTAAAGTGCCAGGGAAGTTTAATCTGATCAATGGAGTGATACCTAATAGAAAAATTGTTATCACAGAGTTAGATTGAGACAATTTGGCATACCAATTGAAAAAAGTGTATGATTAATCTGTACTGTCTGAGGAATGTTCATGGTCAGTTGTTTTGAGTCAAAGGAAACAAAGATCTGACCTCAACAGGGAAACTCTTCGAGGCACTTTATTTTCCCTAATGTCATAAAAACTACTTGGACCCATAAAACAGCTTTTATACACCCTTAGTACACTCTAAATGTAACCCCTAGGATCTCTGCCAATTTTCTGAAAATGAGGTTTCAATACACCAACAAGTAAACTAATTACATATGTTCTAATATGGACATATTGTATAACAGATTATATTGTCAATGGCTTACGAACATATATATTTTATTTCTTGTCTGTGTCTGACATACACTGAGTGTACAAAACATTAAGGACACCTGCTCTTTCCATGACATAGACTGACCAGGTGAATCCAGGTGAAAGCTATGATTCCTTCATGATATCACTTGTAAAATCCACTTCAATCAGTGTAGATGAAGGGGAGGAGACTGGTTAAAGAAGGATTGTTAAGGCTTGAGACAATTGAGACTTGGATTGTGTATGTGTGCCATTCAGATGGTGAGTGGGTAAAACAAAATATTTAAGTGCATTTGAATGTGGTATGGTAGTAGGAGGTTTGTGTCAAGAACTGCAACGATGCTGGGATTTTCACGCTCAACAGTTTCCCTTGTATATCAAGAAGGGTCCACCACCCAAGGGGGTGAGCAACTCAATATTAGGAAGGTGTTCTTAATGTATTGAAATATAGAAGTTGACCACTACTGATCAGATCATCAAAGGCACAAAGTCAGTAAGATCTCAGAGAGACTCACACTGACAGCAGCACTCTTGGCAATAGACGTCCTGCGTTGTATTAAACCATACTTTGATTTACGAGGAAACAATTGAATCAGCAGTGTAGAGTGCACTCTGCCTCGCCTCTCGTCTTCATCACTAATCCATCACTACTCAGAACTCTACAGAGTTCACTAATTAAACAAGCACTTGAGCTCATTTCCCCTATATCAAGGGTGTTTAAACAAACAAAAAAAGCCACTGTTTATCAAATGGATGTCAAAAGGATGCTGGATACCTGATCCAACATACTGTACATGTGTGGCTGGGACACCTCTTACACATTCAGTGTGCACACGTTTTGATAAATGTGGCCCATTTACTCGTGAAACCACATAAATCGTTCTTTTGGAACAAGACTAAAGAACATGAGAAAAATATACTGACTGCTTTCAAGGATAGTCGAAAATGTAATCGGTTTGTGGCAAATATGCAATATGTTTGCTTTCCTCACAGGGAAGTATCAAAACTGCAAGCCTTTTTTTTTTTCATGCTTCACCAGTCATTCAGAATGTTTTGATGGGTCATTCACGTTGGATTGGAAGACATTAGTGAGACTGGACATTATGGTGTCATTGATGTTCTAATGCTAGATCTCTGAGAGGATAGGACAATAGCAGAGTACCTTCCCCAGCCAGCCACCAGTGATTGTCTAAAGACATACCATGTGGATTAGAGGGTTAAAGAAAAGCAGCCGTGGGCCTGTGGAGTCAGTTGAAGTCGATTATGTGCTGGTGTTAGGATGTCAGAGCCAATGGGCCCGGCTCAGCAATGTGTAACAGAACAAATCAGGCCTGCTTGACTGGAGCTGACCCCTCTGCCACTGAGTTTTAGTGTTATTGCAACTGACCGGATCTGACAGAAACGATTTTGCCTCAAAAAATTCAGAAACGCCACTGCGTTTAGAGTAGCGCTGAGCAGGGAGAGCTAGGCTAGTAATGGCTGCACTTAAACACAATGGGTCAAAAAGATATCAAGGCTGCTAAGGCATTCCTGACCAAGGACTACTTGATAAGGCTTTTAATTCAACACACATTATATTCCGACGACCTTAAGAAAATGTTTATGGGGGGCCATGGGAGGTTAATGTGAGCTGTAATGATTTCAGGATCAGCAGGATAATCAATTCAGTGGTACTAGACAGGTCTCTTTCAGAAAGTTACATGCTCCACAGCAAATATTTTATATAAGCTTTAATTCCAAGTCAAAGGCACAAGTAAGTACAGTACCTCTTCTATATGTTGCATACTATGGAACGTTAAGCCCATGGAAATTACAATTGTTTGATTTTATCGCAGCATTGCAATACCCATTTCTAAATTGTAGATTTAGGAAAAGCCTCATTGCATTTAAGTGCCTTGTGAATCCTTTGTATTCCATGTCAGGACTGTATTAAAGGGATACTTTGGGATTTTGGCAAGGATGGCCCTTATCTTCTTCCCCAGTGTCAGAGTTTTATGTATTTACTATGAAGGAAGTTAGAGATAGTTTCGTGAGCCAATGCTAGCTAGCGTTAGCGCAATGACTGGAAGTGTATGGGTATCTGCTAACATGGATACCCATAGACATCCAGTCATCCAGTCAACTCTAGTACTTAGTTCAAACTGCACTCAGTCATAAAAAATGGTATCCACAAGTTCATCGGACTCTGGGGAAGTAGTTCAAAAATCCCAAATGATCCCTTTAAACTATGAACAATAAATGAACAATTATGTTGTAATTTGTAAGCATAAATAAAATGTTTATAGATGGTGTAAAATAAGATACAGTAAGGTAAAATGCCAGATACTCACATGTGATGAAGTAGTTGATGTTCTTTTTGAACTCCAGGCCCATGTAGTTTGGACTGAACTCCTGAAACTTGATGGTGAATTTGATGTCCTTCTCAGGTTTATTGCAGTTGACCAACACATTGGGGTCCATGACCGTGCTGCACTGGTCTGCCTGGTCCTTCTTCACCAGGTACAGTTTGTAAAACTCATATGGCCGCCCCATGTCTGCCTTTGGGCAGATAATGTCCAGCTTGTCCCCTATCTCTGGGTAGATCACTAAGCCCTTCCCATACTGAAATCTGAAACAGACAAAATATGACAGAGAAATATTAGAATATTTCAAATATTCTAATAACCATACATGCAACGTTTGGGCATACATCACATTAATTGCGTAAGTGTGTAATAACACTGTAAAATGCCATTCTTCGCTTCACACAAGTGTTTTTTTTTTCTGTGTCTGGCTGAACAGCGACTAAGGGGGCATTCACACCAAATTGGTTTGGAGTGTTTTTTCCGAACTCTGGTGCATTAATCCCCCTAGTTCGGTTCATTTGGACTGGTCTACGCACTAAACAAAGCATCGTGGTCCGTTCAAAAAGGGTGGTCTCGGTCCGATTCAATTCAGATAGTGGTGGTGTGGTTCTTTGCAGGTGAGAACGCAGTCCAGACCAAACACAGGAAAAAAGAACCAGAGTTGCGTAGTCATATTAGTTTGTTAAGTGCGAGCATAATTTGATATCTTTGAAACATTGTGAGAGTTGATGCATTTAGGAGCACATCCAATGCAGACGGGGGCTATACCGGGAATATAGGCTACTGAATATAGCATATTCACTTCGCAGTTAGAGCGGCAATTGCGCTGTTTCCTCCCGCATGTTGTTGGAAAACCAAAGTAATATGAAGATTGGGAAACAAAAGTGATGCTTTATAATAATCATGGATGGACATTTTTGTCCAAAGAACGAATGACTTGCATGGGCACGTGGTTTTGTTTAGGAATTTTTGTTTGTTTGACATTTGGAAATGTGAAACCAACCGGGCCAAGTGAAAGAAATACAAAGAATCAAACTATTCTAACCGATTTGAACTATAGCTCAAAACTGTGTAAAAACGCTCAAATATAGAGTAGATTGTTTGTTATTTCACTTCACTTAAAGCCGGTGCAAAATAAATCATGAGTGAATTCATTGCAAGGAACAGGTTAAGGGAAGCAGGGGCGGGTATTTACAACATCAAACACACAGATAACAACCGAGAGCCCAAGCAGTTATACGGTAAACACATGCATTAATTTACATTAATTCCCTTTGATTTAAAACACTGTAAACAAAGCAAACATACAGCACATTGCCAGGGTAGATGTCAATAGGAAATCAGTATGACAGAGGGCTGCAGGGGTCCTGACTGAGCTTAATCTGCGCCCGGCGAGGGAGAGTATAGATAAACACACAGCACTGTGATGGTCAGATGGCATGCATGCCTTATCGAGATGCTCCACGCCTTATCTTTCACATTCATTTTGATATCTTCTCTCTAACTCAAAGCAACAGACACTGCTGAATTCTATTTGAGGATTTGGACCCGCTGATTGCCTTTGGTGTGTGATACTTTGAGTGGTTTCATTTCCCTTTTGCCTTCTTGATAAGAACCCTTAGGTCTGCCGACATGCTTAATCCACACAATTCATTATAAAAGAAGAGCTGATGTAGGCAATATTTGATCTGGTACTGTAAGAAGTCAAACAAATCTGTGTTGAATGCATTTTTGTTCAGCTTAAAGTCTAAACAACCTTGTCCTAGTTACCAGAGTGACGTTGCTCAATTTGATAATGACGTATTTGGTTACGGTGGAGACGGAAAGGGACAATCTGATCCTTATTTACATTTGATTTGCATATACACTCTTCCAGACCAGTTAAATTAGTTAAATAAAGGTAATAAAAAATATACTGAAGCAGAACTGGCATACTATTACCATACTGTACATAAAGACCAAGCAGAGTGCACAGTCTGGAGTCAGCACAGTTTGCCTGGCCCTGCGGTTAGCTTGGTGTTGTCTTTGTTTCTCAGACAGTGGGTCCTCTGTTTGGCTTCTCAAACTCGTTTGATTTGCCCTTATCCTCAGGCTTCTTCAGAGACTGATCAAATGTCTGGCTTTAGTTTTCATATTGTCTACAATGTGTTTCTGAGCCAAAGGAAATGCATTCTTCAACGTGTGTAGGCTACATAATGCAGCTCTGTTAGCTAACTTTCTCAAACTAAAGACTTTCGCATGCTTCGGTTCGGTTGGCACCTAGCCGAGAACCCAACGAGTGTGCTCGCATACTCCTTTAAAATACCTTTGCTTGAGCAACAAAAACAAAGCGTCAATAGTACCGTTTGTCCATCTTGAGACTCCGTAGCCAGTATACACTTCCTCAAAAGTCTAAAATAATAATAAATAATAATAAATCTGTCATTCATTTTTACGTTTTTGTCAAGGAGATCTTAGTCGTGCAATTTTACTCCTAACTAAGATGTTTGGAGCAGTATTTCTCAAGTGATTTTCTTTTCTTCATGGAAACGATTCATCTCTTATTGAATGACAACAAACACGTCATTAAAGAATCCCTACTATTGACCAATCACCGGAGACCAAAACTAACAAAAACTGTTCTGAACTGTTTCGGATGGGAAGCATAAAGATGCCTTAACATTCAAACCTCCACAAAGCAGAAATGCTCTCTCTGCTATAATCCTCTGTATTTGCGATCATGGGACCCTGAGAGGATAAGGTAAACGGCCACGGGCCAGCACAAAGTAATGCGGCTAACAAAGGGTTCACTGCATTTGCGGTAACCGTCAACTAGCAACATACTGTATAAAAAAAGAAACCAAACCAACTGTATTTCAAACTAAAGTGACCAACACATAATTCATAGCTGTCTACAAAACCGACACTGATTGTCTCATTCTGTAGTCTCTCAGCAGTAGCCCCTTCTTCAGTTCACTTTTATGGCTTCACACAAGCATCTCAAAATGGAGTACTTCAACAGAAAAATATGACAAAAACCATGTTAGATATCTCTCTATACACTGGCAGAGCAATTGCTGTTGATAGTTGGCAGACTCTGCGTGGGCCAACAAAAATAGAGAATAGTACATGTACAAAAACACCAACAATAAATGCCCCAAACCTGACTAAATGAACAACAGAGAAGGATATAACTCAAGGATAACTTTAAAACCACGTAATACCATGTATGCTGCTGCTCTGTGCTGATTAGGATGTCTCAGGTTTTGTGACGCTTCTTTGCCTGCCTATTATTACTATTATTAACAATTTTACAAGTAGATGTCCAAACAGATTCTACATTCCCTTTGTACTGATCCAACAGGACTGCTGCTCAGAAGAGCTAAGAGGTGGAGCAAAAGACTGTTCAGATTCAAGACTGAACACTGGAAATTACAGGTCATCTTCACGATTAAGGCTTTAAGCTCTGATTATCCTCCCACTACTCTAGTTTCCATAGGAAATGTGGTTTAAAGAGTGACAATTTAACATGGCAAGCAGGAGTTTATATTTTTATTCATCACTATTATTTTCAGGGACAGATATCAGCAGAGACAGTGGGGTATTATGTGTGTTTTAAAGTGGAATGAATATGAATGAGATTGATTGGCATATTCATCAGGAGTGCTCAATGGTTGCCATTTCATTCAGTTTGCCCGTCATACAAATCCTTTCATGTCTTTTCAATGGTCATTTTTCATCAGAAGAAGACAGGTATTATTACAGCTCTCCACAGTCAGTGGGGTTTTAAAGTGCTGTTATCTGCACGTGCAGCGAGCACACCAGGATCCTTTTCAGTTTAGGATGCATGGTGATCCTCAAATAAAATGCATTATATAGAATATGGGTACAAGCATGTTCCAATCACCATAATTCATTGTTACAACATAGAGATGTTTTACTCAAGGTCTTAAAAAAGGCAGAATCAAACAAGTAACTTACATTTACATAAACGATCACAGACAATAGTGGGGTAAAAACAATGAATGGTCAGTCTCATTCTGGATAGTGATACAATGACAATAAGCAAAATAGCTATCAGCATAATAACATCTGCAACTATTGACTTGAAATTCAATTGTCAAGGTCTTCCAGGGCAGGGAAAAATAGCAATGTTGCACTGAGTGCATTTGTGAAAACAGATTAAAAAAAGATTGGATTTGATTTCAATATTGAGCTAATCCTCCATGACCAGGTTGCCTCTCCTCCTGCTGCAAGTTGCCACCCTGGGCCTGATGCTGCCTCCGCTTCGAGGCCCCTGAGATCCTGTTTAACATAATTAGGTACCAGGTCAACCCCTTATCACAGCCTCACATGCAAAATAAAATTAACTGGGGTCCAGCAGAGACACAATGACTGCTGCTCTCAATCTCAAGACACAGCCCCTGAAAGTCAATAATCTAATAAACATTAGAAAAACACCCAGTTTAAACCGTGGGGGAATTATTGCTTATAGATAAGCGGCTGCTAGATTAAGCCAGCTTCTGTTAACACTTTACAGCATAGTTATCTTAATGTTTGATCATTCTAAAAACATTGAGTGAGTGACAAGTTAAATTAACACTCCTTTAAGACAAACTTTGATTGTTCTCCTTGCTCTGAAATCAAAGCATAAAAATTAAGTCAATATTTTGTTTGAATGTTAAATTGATGTTTTAGGAGTCAACATATTTGCATTAAAATATACTTCCCAAGGCTACAACCTCAGGCGGACATTTGGCTCCATTATGGTCAAACACTGAATCACAGACATTCAATCAGCCTGTCAATGAAGATGTCAACTTCTGTGAACCATCACTGATACATGCCTCTGGTTGAACAAACCAAGCAGACATCTAATCAAATAAAAACACAAATGTCCCAGTATCTTTCCCACTGCTAGCAAAACTACTTAATCAAATATGTGTCAAATATACCAGGTGCAAGGGGACAAACTCAAGCAATATGGGCAAAGTTGAAGAAGCAAACTGATCTCCATTGTCTGCGCTGCTCATTATCAAACTGTGGAAAGACTGAAAAATAGCCCTCCTTTGTTCTTCACTCATTTGGGCCTCCTACACACTTAGAGCCTAGGCAGTTCCATTCAGGCTTTGGAGGAGACAAGGCCTCATTCTCTCGCCAATCGGATTTACAAGATGCACCATTAGGGCATAAACAAGTTGCCATGGAAACATTATGGTTTTTGCACAATCTGTCCCTTTTCCTCTCCCTCCTTCCCCCGCATCCTCTCTGATTGAAAATGATTAAACAATATACAGCTGTAGGGAGGGAAAATATGTTATCTTATTCAAAATGAAGGTAAAGACTTACATGTACTTTCGTCTGTGACTAATATGTGAAGTCAATTTATTCAAAGCCAGGAAAATAATATAAAATATAGGTTTGAAGTTACATTGTATGCGATACAACCCCACCAACAGAGTGACAAATGATAAACTTCATAGGACATCATTATCACAGCGTTCTGCTTTTCTCATTTTAACATGAAGCACCCAGGTTTTCTCTCTCTCTTTACCAATTAAAGAGCTACAATTCGTAGTCCATGCAAGTGAAGTTTATTCATTCACATGCTCTCACAATGCTACTGAGCTCTTCTCACAGCCAAGGGGGAAAAGGAGCTCTCATAAGTGGCATCGCCACACTCTCCTCCCCCCTTCATACATTCCAAGGGGGAATTCAAGCACATGACTTGGCAGACCCCTCCATCCCACAATGCCTCTCTGCTGGAGGATTTAGGCTATCCAATGGAATATCAGAGGGCAGTGCAACTAGTCTGACACTCTAAAGCAGTCACCATTCATACAACACTCTCAATAGGCCTCGGGCTAGCTAGAAGGCAGGATACACTCTACATTCAAACATGCACTTTGCATACTTAGTTATTTAATATATAGATATAATGATCAGTACATTTGAGTTGAAGACACAATTGACTATGCAAACTTGCTATTGACTACTTTTCTTTTGCAGTTGAAGGATGTTGGGCTCTCTGAAATAAACTTTTCTTTATTTCACCATAAGTAGTTTTCCCCTAGTCCTATTTTCAATGTTGGCTAAAAATGGAGATTGGCAGGTATAGTTTTCCTTCATGCCTGCAAATCATTAACTAACAGAAAAACATATTCTTGCTCTGACAGTAATTTGAGGGTAAGGGAACCACAGCCCAAATGAGCTGTTATGCAGAGAGGGAAGAAAAACAAATGCCTCAAAAAAGAAAATCAACATACATCAAATCTTAAAAACATTTCCTGCAAGTCTGTGATTGTGTTAAAATACTGAAAAAAAATATAAACACAACATGTAAAGTGTTAGTCCTATGTTCCATGAGCAATTTTCCAAAAAGCTTTATTTCTCTCAAATTTTGTGCACAAATGTATATACATCCCTGTTAGTGAGCATTTCTCCTTTGCCAAGTAATCCATCTACATGACAGGTGTGGCATTTTAAGAAGCTGAATAAACAGCACAATAATTACACAGGTTCACCTTGTGCTGGGGACAATAAAAGGCCACTCTAAAATGTGCAGTTTTGTCACACAAATAAATGCCACAGATGTCTAGTTTTGAGGGAGCATGCAAACGGCATGCTGACTGTATGAATGTCCACCAGAGCGGTTGCCAGAGAATTGAATGTTCATTTCTCTACCATAAGCAGCCTCTGCCGTTTTAGAGAATTTGGCAGTACATCCAACCGGCTTCACAACCGCAGACTACATGTAACCACGCCAGCCCAGGACCTCCACATCCGGCTTCTTCACCTGCGGGATCGTCTGAGACCAGCCACCCGGACAGCTGATGAAACTGAGGAGTATTTTTGTCTGTAATAAAGCCCTTTTGTGGGGAAAAACTCCTTCTGATTGGCTGGGCCTGGCTCCCCAGTGGGTGGGCCTGGCTCCTAAGTGGGCGGGCCTATGTCCTCCAAGGCCCACCCATGGCTGCGCCCCTGCCCAGTCACATGAAATCCATAGATTAGAGCCTAATTTATTTATTTAAATTGACTGATTTCCTTCAAGTAACTGTAACTCAGTAAAATGGTTGAAATTGTTGCATGTTACATTTATATTTTTGTTTCGGTATATATTTCAGATATGGATGTTGCTTTCCTGTTCAAAAGACTGCATCTGAAACAGTTAGTACTGGTCAATAAATTATTACTGTAGCGTTATAAAAACGATTGCCATATTGTACACATTTTCTGTTTGTTTTGCTTTAGGTTGATTCTGTTTGTACTTCATATAATTGCCAAGCGGAACATATCATGTAAACAGAAATGTACAGCCATTCATGGGGTACAGTATAAAAAGGCCTGTGATACCATTCACCCCTAAACCAATTCCTTGGTTAAGGTTGCTCAAATACAGACTGGTCATTGTTTAGAGTTCAGTGTGGAATAATGGCTTTTGTGTCAATGGGCTATACTGTGGTTTACAGAGGCCCTCGTGCATCACTTAAGTATCACAGCAATTTCAACGAACCAAGACATTTTGCCCTCAACAAGGATTTGTAAAGCAGATGGCCAGTTCGTGTCCAGTGGTGGAAAAGGTACCCAATTGTCATACTTGAGTAAAAGTAAAAAGGTACATTAAAAGGGGCTCCCGAGTGGCGCAGCGGTCTAAGGCACTGCTTCTCAGAGCAAGAGGCGTCACTACAGTCCCTAGTTTAGAGTTTCATAGGGCTGCACATAATTGGCCCGGGTTTGGCCGGGGTAAGCCGTCATTGTAAATAAGAATTTGTTCTTAACTGACTTGCCTGGTAAAATAAATAGAAAATAACAAGCAAAAGTGAAATTCACCCAGAAAAATACTACTTTGGTAAAAGTCTAAAAGTATCTGGGGTTTGAATGTATGGTGGAAGTGTTGGAAAAGTGGTGGAAAAGGTACTGAATTGTCATACTTGAGTAAAAAGTAAAAGCTATACATCAAATTCATTATATTAAGCAAACCAGATGGCACAAAGGTTATTTTTTATATATTTTTCCCCAGATAGCCAGGGGCACACTCCAACCCTCAGACATCATTTACAAACGCAGTATTTGTGTTTAGTGAGTCGGTGCGTGAATTGGACCATATTTCTGTCCTGCCTGAACATTTAAAATGTAACGAGTACTCTTGGGTGTCAGGGAAAATGTATGGGAGTAAAAAAAGTACATATTTCCTTTAGGAATGTCATGGAGTAAAAGTAGTCAGAAATATAAATAGTTAAGTACAGATACCCCCAAAAAATGACTTAAGTACCACTTCAAACTATGTTGACTTAGTTACAGAGGATCAGGCACAGATGTCATGCCCATAGGGGGCACAGGGCTCCTTATGTTCTCCCGAGTGGCGCAGCGGTGAAAGGCACTGCATCTTAGAGCAAGAGGCGTCACTGCCGTCCCTGGTTCGAATCTAGGCTGCATCACATCTAGCTGTGATTGGGAGTCCCATAGGGTGGAGCACAATTGGTCTGGGGTAGGCTGTCATTGTAAATAGAATTTGTTCTTAACTGACTTGCCTAGTTAAAAAGAATAGGGGCACTTGTCCTGCAAAAGAAACATTGCCACTTAGCAACTGTACGAAGTTGGCTTTAGCTAGTCCAGATTGGGAATCTATCTACCAACCTCATAACTAGCTGTCAAGAAGCCATTTGAGGCTATCAATCACGTTAGAGTAGCCAACTATCTTAGCTGACAAGGTTGGTAGACTAAATGTACTACATGTAAGCACGCATTAACTGACTAAGTGTGACATTCCTTTAAATCTTTTACCCAGATTTTAGCAGAAATGCAGAGAAGCATATTTAGTTTCTTTAAACAAGAACCACCAGTCAGGAGGATACAGACATATTTTTTTTTAAGGCTCTAGATTGCAGGAAAAGGCTGTTTCGGACCACACCCCAGCCATCCTCACGTATTGTGTGCCCCCTCAGATTTTTGAGGTGCATGATGCCCCTGATCAGGCACAGTTAAACAGCTAGAGGGCTGGTAATGTGTTATCATAAAGTTGCCATACCCTCACTGAAATGTTCAAATACATATCGAAGAAGGAAGGGTAAACCCTGGAGCAACAGATGCCCCCAACAGGCGGAGAGAGATAATCACCCTCCTTACTAAATTTGCTTTTACGTCTATTCTGGTCTCCAGTGCATGGAGCTGCCTGAGATTACAGTGATACAGTAATTGGCAACATGGCTGTGACTCTTCCAGATCAAGAGCCCAGTTTGGAGTAAATACGTTCTTGTGGGCTGAAGACTGAAGCCCAAGGCTGGCTGTGTGAATTATCGAATGATCCCAATTACCTTCAAGCAGGCTAAGGATTCTGCAAAAGGCCAGTGGCAGTATGAAGAGTTGTCACTATGACTGGGGTTTGATTCAGTGTAGTAACACACATCGAACAGTGACCAATGGCTAAACCTAATAACTCACTGGACAATTATCAGTCACATCATAGAAGTGCACAGCAGACAAGTTGAATGCTGAGAAATCATATCTGTCTACTACACAGTGCGTAAACACATATAAACGTGTATAAAACACGCACACATATCCACCTTATAAACACTTGATATCAGACACAGAAGCAGAAAAGTGCCTGCTGTATGACTAATTTAGACATTTCTTTTTCAACTGAAAATCTTTCCACACCTCCTTCTTGTCATATGCGTAAATGTGTCCCAGCTTATGCTGTAAAATACAAACAGGATTTCTAAATGATAAATTCCACCTAGAAATGAGAGTGGGATTCACCACATAAAATTCACCACCATAAAAATACAACTCGGCAACTGAGGCAAGCATGAACATCAACTGGACTTTTAAAGCCTACATCTGAGGGGTGGTAACTCTTTTAAACAGCTATGCCACTCTGACCACAAGGGCCTCGTACCAAAAACTTTGTTTAAATATTTGTTTTCTGAGATGTAGAAATGCTGACTTATCTACACTCTTAAATCTAGATACAAAAATTAGTACAGTCAATAAAATCTAGGTCCTTTCTAAGCAGGTTGGAGACAGAGGCAGTCCAGGGTCACTGTGGTCCTGAGAGACACGTTTTCAGTCCTGGAGGAAGCCCAACCCCAGATGGACTCTGATCTGCTGAGGAAACCGGCTACAGGCTGTAGACCCAGGGGGCCTAGTGGCAGCCCAGCAGACCAGGCCTGATCTGAACGGTGGCCAAAACACACTGAGTGATAGAAGAGCGCTCCATACCACAAGGTCCTCAGGATGCTCCTTAAATTTGTTTTTTTTTAGGCGTCTGCCTCTGACTGTGATATGTGCTTCTAATGAGGAGATATCCGGGTGGCCTCATGGAGACAGGGATGACATGATGAGACATGCTGTGTTATAATATGCAGGGGTAAACAGACTATTACCTGGGATCGGAGAGGAAGGTGACATCCATACCCTGCTACTCGATAAGAGGGGGAGATTTTCTGTTCAGTATCAAAAGGGCTTTGACAACATTTCTCTGTGATGTGTTTCTGAGGCAGGTGCCCTGGATAACATACCAGGAATATATTTGGCTGCATGGCACATGGAAATAAATATATCACATATTTACCACAGGAGACTACTAGCTAGCACTTGCTATGGACATACATTTGAATCAGAGGTATTTCCAGTATACAAAATGGTCAACCACTCAGTGTTTTTATTGTTTGGGTTTATGTATCTTTCTGTGATAGCAAAGAAGGAAAAAAAAAGACAACCTAATTTCAATATCCTCCAACACAGACCAATGCAAAACTAAAACCACCATAAAGATGTTCAGATAGTGCCTCTTCTGTTGTTGCATCCCTTCAAGGGTACTAGGAAAAGTGTATAGAAAGAAATGTATACAAATCAATGGGGCATATAAAAAGCAGAACTTTTTAAACTTATTTTTAAAAGTTGCCTCAACACTGCTTACACAACTCGTGTTCTCTGCTTTTTTCTCAGTTTTGCCTTGGTTTGGGGAAGGTAATTAGCTACTTTGAGTCCAGCAAGGCAGCATAATTTGTCTTGCTCACACCCGGCAGCACAGAAGCAAGTCATTGCTGATAATAAGTCTGAAGAACGCATTTGACCTTAGGACTGTTCCCATATGCAAAAGCATGGCAACAGTAGCTCAGGACAAAACCTGACAGGCAGGCAAGATTCATAATGCAACTGAACAAACTATAAGGGGTATAATGGTTTTTTTAAACATTTGTAACAGTGTTCAATATTTATCTTTCTTTGCTAGGAAATGGCCCATCACAACTATTGTTCAAGCCTCAATTGGACAAGCAAAGCATTCCTGGGGCAGGTTCCCCAGATACGTTCATGACTTTTGCCCACATTCCCATCGCTTTGGTTAGGAGGAGAGAATGCCACAGGTCAGAGGAATGAGACGATGAGGCTGGCTCCTTTCTTCCCCCTTCAGGTTTGACATGGAATACGTGATTGGCAGCTCTCTTTACTTTCCCCCAGTCAGAAAAATATCTCAATAATACAATCTGACTCCGACCAGTCCACTTGCAACAAGTACATATGATTCTAAATAAGAACTTTCTCCAAATTATTTTGAGGTAATACATTAGCAATGTACATACAGCTTTAAGATGTATTTGTCAACAAATATGATTCATAGTATTTCCAAATGTTACCCTCGCTACATTTCCCATCTGAGAGACTGCAGTCTTGCTTGAGGCGAAAACAAACCTTTCAGTGGATGTAGAATATTGCTCACTGACATTCCCAGGCAGCATTTGATGTGAGTGAGGGTGATCTGAATTCAGCGGGAATGTTCATAACTGTACTGTTACAGGAAGGACTTAAATCAGTGGTTTTAAGTACTTCAGTAAAAATACTTTAAAGTACTACTTAAGTATACTGAGCAAAAATGTAAATGCAACATGTAAAGTGTTGGTCCCATGTTCAATGAGCTGAAATAACAGATCACAGAAATGTTTCATACGCACAAACAGCTTATTTAAAAAAATACATTAAAAAAAGTGCACAAATTTGTTTACAAACTTGTTAGTGAGCATTTATCCTTTTCCAAGATAATCCATCCACCTGACAGGTGTGGCATATTAAGAAACTAATTAAACAGCATTATCATTACACAGGTGCACCTTGTGCTGGGGACAATAAAAGTCCACTCTAAAATGTGCAGTTTGCCACACAATGCAACAGATGTCTCAAATTTTGTAGGAGTGTGCAATTGGCATGCTGACTGCATGTCCACCCGAGCTGTTGCCAGAGAATTTAATTTTAATTTCTCTACCATAAGCCACATCCAAAGTCATTTTAGAGAATTTGGCAGAACGTCCAACCAGCCTCACAACCGGGCAGATGGCAGACAACGTGTATGGTGTTGTGTGGTTGAGCGGTTTGCTGATGTCAAAGTTGTGAACAGAGTGCCCTACGGTGGCGGTGGGTTTATGGTATGGGCAGACATAAGCTACGGACAATGAACACAATTTAATTTGAAAGATGGCATTTTATATGCACAGAGATACCGTGACAACGAGATCCTGAGGCCCATTGTCGTGCCATTCATCCGCCACCATCACCTCATATTTCAGTATGATAATGCACAGCCACATGTCGCAGGGATCTGTACACAATTCTTGGAAGCTGACAATGTCCCCAGTTCTTCCATGGCTTGCATACACACCAGACATGTCACGAATTGAGCATGTTTGGGATGCTCTGGATCGACGTGTATGACAGCATGATCAGGTTCCCGCCAATATCCAGCAACTTCACACAGCCATTGAAGATGAGTGGGACAACATTCCATTGGCCACAACCAACAGCCTGATCAACCCTATGTGAAGGAGATGTCGCACTACATAAGGAAATGATGGTCACACCAGATATTGACTGGTTATCTGATCCACGGCCCTACATTTTTTTCAAGATATCTGTATCCAACAGATGCATATCTGTATTCCCAGTCATGTGAAATCCATAGAGTAGGGCCTAATGAATTTATTTCAATTGACTGATTTTCTTATATGAACTGTAAATATACTATTTATATTTTTTACAACTAACTTTTACTCCACTAGATTCCTAAAGAAAAGATATGTACTTTTTACTCACATACAGTTTCCCTGACACCCAAAAGTACTTGTTACATTTCGAGTGCTTAGCAGGACAGGAAAATGGTCCAATTCACGCACTTATCAAGAGCACATCCCTGGTCATCCATACTGTCGCTGATCCATACTGTCACTAAACACAAATGCTTTGTTTGTGCCGTCTGGTTTGATAAGGAATGTGAAATTATTCATACTTTTGGTACTTACAGTGGGGCGAAAAAGTATTTAGTCAGCCACCAATTGTGCAAGTTCTCCCACTTAAAAAGATGAGAGAGGCCTGTAATTTTCATCATAGGTACACTTCAACTATGACAGACAAAATGAGAAAACAAAATACAGAGAATCACATTGTAGGATTTTTAATGAATTTATTTGCAAATTATGGTGGAAAATAAGTATTTGGTCAATAACAAAAGTTTATCTCAATACTTTGTTATATACCCTTTGTGGGCAATGACAGAGGTCAAACGTTTTCTGTAAGTCTTCACAAGGTTTTCACACACTGTTGCTGGTATTTTGGCCCATTCCTCCATGCAGATCTCCTCTAGAGCAGTGATGTTTTGGGGCTGTTGCTGGGCAACACGGACTTTCAACTCCCTCCAAAGATTTTCTATGGGGTTGAGATCTGGAGACTGGCTAGGCCACTCCAGGACCTTGAAATGCTTCTTACGAAGCCACTCCGTTGCCCGGGCGGTGTGTTTGGGA
Organism: Oncorhynchus clarkii lewisi; assembly: GCF_045791955.1. Classification (NCBI taxonomy): domain Eukaryota; kingdom Metazoa; phylum Chordata; class Actinopteri; order Salmoniformes; family Salmonidae; genus Oncorhynchus; species Oncorhynchus clarkii. Next base: position 37,885,737 of record NC_092156.1, read on the forward strand.
TCATTGTCATGCTGAAAGACCCAGCCACGTTTCATCTTCAATGCCCTTGCTGATGGAAGGAGGTTTTCACTCAAAATCTCACGATACATGGCCCCATTCATTCTTCTTTTACACGGATCAGTCGTCCTGGTCCCTTTGCAGAAAAACAGCCCCAAAGCATGATGTTTCCACCCCCATGCTTCACAGTAGGTATGGTGTTCTTTGGATGCATCTCAGCATTCTTTGTCCTCCAAACACGACGAGTTGAGTTTTTAACAAAATGTTCTATTTTGGTTTCATCTGACCATATGACATTCTCCCAATCTTCTTCAAATGCTCTCTAGCAAACTTCAGACGAGCCTGGACATGTACTGGCTTAAGCAGGGGTACACGTCTGGCACTGCAGGATTTGAGTCCCTGGCGGAGTAGTGTGTTACTGATGGTAGGCTTTGTTACTTTGGTCCCAGCTCTCTGCAGGTCATTCACTAGGTCCCCCCGTGTGGTTCTGGGATTTTTGCTCACCGTTCTTGTGATCATTTTGACCCCACGGGGTGAGATCTTGCGTGGAGCCCCGGATCGAGGGAGATTATCAGTGGTCTTGTATGTCTTCCATTTCCTAATAATTGCTCCCACAGTTGATTTCTTCAAACCAAGCTGCTAACCTATTGCAGATTCAGTCTTCCCAGCCTGGTGCAGGTCTACAATTTTGTTTCTAGTGTCCTTTGACAGCTCTTTGGTCTTGGCCATAGTGGAGTTTGGAGTGTGACTGTTTGAGGTTGTGGACAGGTGTCTTTTATACTGATAACAAGTTCAAACAGGTGCCATTAATACAGGTAACGAGTGGAGGACAGAGGAGCCTCTTAAAGAAGAAGTTACATGTCTGTGAGAGCCAGAAATCTTGCTTGTTTGTAGGTGACCAAATACTTATTTTCCACCATAATTTGCAAATAAATTCATTACAAATCCTACAATGTGATTTTCTGGAATTTTTTTTCTCATTTTGTCTGTCATAGTTGAAGTGTACCTATGATGAAAATTACAGGCCTCTCTCATCTTTTTAAGTGGGAGAACATGCACAATTGGTGGCTGAGTAAATACTTTTTTGCCCCACTGTATGTATATTTGAGCAATTACATTTACTTTTGATACGTAAGTATACTTCAAACCAAATATTTAGACTTTTACTAGTATTTTACTGGGTGACTGTCACTTTTACTTTAGTCACTTTCAAGTAAGGAAACTTTACTTTTACTCAAGTATGAAAATTAGGTACTTTTCCCACCACTTGGACTAAATGAGGATCTGGCACCGTGTTGGTGTTGCTGATCAGGTTACACACAGAACGGATTACCCTCTGCCCATAAACCAGCAAATAAACAGGTTTTACTTGGCAAACTAGAAGAATGGATAACCTGAGTAGCCTGAGAGACCCATGTCAATTATTATAATATAAATTCCATTAAGGTGAATAAAAAAAAGTCCCTAGACTTGGATTTAAGACAGACGGGTAATGTGATCAATTGATTTGCTCAATGAGCTGCATTGGCATGAATGATGTCTTCTATCCTAGAAGAGGCATCTGTAGCACTAATTCACCATTAGAGAAGCCAGAACTAAATCATTTGGCAGTAATAGCTGATATTGAAGCTGCCGACTGTGACTAGTCTGCCTAGCTAACACCTCTTCCAGGAAAAAAAACTTGGTAGGCTCACAAAACACCTGGTTCAATGCAAGTTGAAACATCTATGACACAACAGCCATTTGATTGTCAAGGCCTGTCTCAGGAACATGGAAAGACTGCAATAAATCCATATAAAAGCACAGATCATTTTCTATAGGAGCATTACACCACTTTACATGTTGAGCCCTGCACAACCGAAAAGTAATATCTAATGTGTTTAACCAAAACCCACCAAATGCACACATAACATCAAAGTAAGTACATGTCTTGGCCTGACCAGATTTGTGTCTGATGGCCCTCTCGTCCCCGTATTAACTACCAAACCAAAGAGACTCCTTTCAGAGTCAAGCCAGGGATGAGAAAAGAACATGGGGTAATTGTACACAAGGGAACAAAAAGGATCCCAGCCTGTCATTGGGAAAGACAACTCAATCTCATATTGGTTACTTGAGAGTAACACAATGTAACAATTCCACTGTGGGGATCACAGTCAACTTACGTATATGTACGTGTATGTTTGATTAGAGGGCATAGCTTGTGATCATATCAACATCTAAAATGGACCTTCTTTGTATCACAATGCTGGTCTGTCTTGTATAACCAGGTGACATCTATATAAATGCAAATAGGATCTCCACCCAACACGTGGGAACATTCTGTTCACTGTCGAGAGGAAACAAGGTTAAAACGTTAAAACAACTTATTGACCTTTTCAGCACTTTGTGTGATTCTTTGTCACACTGGTTGTGAACAAGTTAGACCCCAAAGCAATGACATACATTTGCTGTCTACCTGCCTATTAACAGTGATACACAGGAGGGACTTTACATAAACAGCCGACCACAGAATAATGTTAATAAGGGGGGATAATTGTATATTATTTGACACAATGTAATCTCAATCTCCTCAACACACTCAATGGAAAGGTAAACCAGTAAACTAAAATATAGGTTAACAGTAAGACTAGACAGATGTGTATGGAACATACTACATTTGCTAATGCACCATTTCATTTGAATAGCTAATTAGAAAAAGGCAAATCTCTCTTGTGAAACTAGAGTTTCAACATTAGCTGACAGGAGTCAGAAGAAACAGGAGCAGTCTAAACAAAGCTGTTGTGATAGGGTTGGAACAGGTCTCCTTTAGTGCCTGGGGTGTGTATTACAGCTCTGGTCTGACAGACAGAAAGTTGACAGTCCTGTTCTTTCGGTGTTGTTTCAGTAGGGTTGTTCCCTTTTTAATTATAGTCTTCTCAAGAAACAATTTGTTTTTGTTTTTGAGGAACAGCTGGCTAATAGCTTAAGACAGCAGGGGGAAAGACACGCTATTAGGGAAGCTATATTATCACCATTAGTACCATCTGCAACAGATACTGGGCCATAATCTCACTGAGATCGGCCACATTGACACCGGAGCCTTCCTCTACCCAACAAGTCTTCCCTTTTTTGGAGACAGCTGCAACCTTGCCTTGCAATGTGACTGTGGACACGCACTGTTCTTCTAGCACTTGACCAGAACACGGATACAAAGTGATAACTGTGCTTAAGCAGACAATGCCAAATGCAGAAGACCACCACAGCCATAATGTCCGATCACAAAGCAAGTTCTATTTGGCTACTTTTTTCCCATGTCTTAATGAAATATTGCATAAGACTAGTTCATCCTCTTTATTAAGATGTAGAAATTAAACTCATATGTGATGTTTTCTACATGTTTGATTCTTGGAGATTTGATTCTTCCCTGGTTCTGCTTTCAACACACAGAGAACAAGAAATGTATTAAAAATCCTGAAAATACTTTTTGTGTGCTAAGCCAGGCTATTTTACAAACCTCGCTCTGAGGGGGTAAATGCTGACACACTATAATAGCACTTGTCACGCAGCTGGCAATCTTAATGCCAGCACAATGTATCAGAGGACTGCTGTTTTCTGAGCATCTTCCTACCCTCTTCTTTCAGCAGACAATTCAGTCCGACTAAATTTGGGAACATTGGAATCATTGCACAGCAGCTCCCCTAATATGTCAGAGAGAATTTTGATGCGTGGATATTGTTCCCTGTATCAAATAACTATTAGGACTTGGGCATGTGTGTTAGTTGCTTTGGTATGGCAGATGTTGAGCTAACGGAGCTGTTTGAGGTGTCAACTGCTCAAACTCTCCCCTCTCTTCAAAAACACAGCAGTCAACCGTGAAAATATTGTTCCTTTGTGTAAGGAGTCCATCGAGTTACTTGCCTTTTCCTTAGACTTACAATACATCTGTCAGTTTATATAATAAAGTTTAATTTCCCCTACAGCTACGCACCAGCCTGCACTCATGACAAATGCACCAAGACTAATTGCTCTAAGTTTTAGTGTGGAGAAAATTCTAACTCAAAAAGTAGGTTAAATCAGTCACTGGAGCATACATTTCTTTACACAGAATCTCAAATCAGTAAATCAGCTTCCCACCATTACTATAACATTCGATGTCCCTCCTAACAATGGTTGTCAAGCAATCAAGTTCCAGCCAATACAGTCAGAGGATAACCATGACCACTCTATTGAAACAACTTGCTTGAAAACTCAGAATTGAAATGTTTTGTGCTTATTACTGTTTACGTTACAAGCATTACTGAGGCAAGATGAAATAACATGCATATTTTTTGCTGCTATTATGCAAAACAGGCTTAAAAGATGCATAGCCTGGGGTTTCTCAGTCATATTTTACTTCAGAGTGCCTTTAAAAGTTTTTAATCTGCCAGATCCATAAAGGCCATTCTGTTGGGAGGAAGCTGTGGCTTGTGTCACAGCCTCATCATCAGTCAGAGCCTTGGCGCGGTGACTTGCAGCCACACTGTAACCTCACTGCAGGCAGACAATGACCCATTCCCCCAGAGGAGTACCTGTTCTCCAGACAATGTCATTCATTTTAATGTGAAAGGCCACACTGGGAGGAATTTCAATATGGCTTTGTGTGGACTTCATTGTCCCCTTTTCTTTCTGAAACTTTAACCTGACAGCTCACCGCCTCTTCCCAAAACAAATGCTTTTGTTTGCAGGATTAATTCTCTATTGGTATGCCTGCATTGTCTTCAATATTTTCCAATTTCCCTGACTGTCAGGCAGTGTTGGGGAGTAGTGAACTAAATGTAGTTCAACTAGTAATGTAATTACATTTTGCAGTAGCTTGGTGGTGGTTGAACTAAATTCAAATCTCTGTATTGTTTTTTAGTATTTACATGACATTTTTGCAATGTAGTGGTGTAGCTAACTACTGGAACTACACACCATATTTTTGCTAAGAGAAATGAAAATATGGATAAAGTAGGGAAGAATGTTTTATTTTTCGGCATCAGACCTGCCTAAATCTCACTTGAATCGTCGTTTTTGTGTTTAATAGGCCAAATTACATATTCTGTTAACATCTGACACCAGAGTGACCTGTTCTTGCAATTTGTAGTGAATGATAATTTTTCACAAATCTCCAAGAATCAAAAATGTGTTTGAATACTTTGACCTTGAAGTGTATATATTTAAGGATAACTTCAGTGTAGCTTAACTTCTTTCAGTCTGAAGTAATTGGTAGCTTGGTAAACTATATTTTCAGAGTAGCTAACACAACACTGCAGTTAGGTAATATAATTACATCAGAGTCATAAAAAGAGAACTTGCCGAAAATCAGACTTTTTCCATCAATCAAAATAATTCATTAAATGGACCTCAAATCCCACTTGCTTTAAGCCACTAAGGTTATAACTGAAGCATAACAGAATGTGTATGAAGCTCAAAACCACTATTCTCAGAATGTAAAAAAAAATATATATATATATTTATATATAACACACCTACTCATTCAAGGGTTTTTCTTTATTTTTACTATTTTCTACATTGTAGAATAATAGTTAAGACATCAAAACAATGAAATAGCACATATGGAATCATGTAGTAACCACGCCGGGAAGCATTCTCTCGCGCTCGTTTTAGGAGGCTGCTAAGGAACCTGTGCACACACAGAGAAAAAAAACAACCCACTTTTCTCCTATTTTTGACACATTTTAGGCAAACTATAGACTGCCCATAGCAGATGATTTGTAGTGCATATAACTTTTGACCATGTGGATGTAACGAACCGGTCAAAAGATTGGAAACACCTACTCATTCAAGGGTTTTTCTTCATGTTTACTATTTTCTACATTTTAGAATAATAGTGGAATCATGTAGTAACAAAAAAAGTGTTATATTTTCGATTTTTCAAAGTAGCCACCCTTTGCCTTGATGACAGCTTTGCACACTCTTGTCATTCTCTCAACCAGCTTCATGAGGTAGTCACCTGGAATGCATTTCAATTAAAATGTGTGCCTTGTGAAAAGTGAATTTGTGAAATGTCTTTCCTTCTTAATGCTTTTGAGCCAATCAGTTAAGTTGTGATAAGGTAGGGTTGGTATACAGAAGATAGCCCTATTTGGTAAAAGACCAAGTCCAAATTATGGCAAGAACAGCTCAAATAAACAAAGAGAAATGACAGTCCATCATTACTTTAATACATGAAGGTCAGTCAATCCGGAACATTAAGAACTTTGAAAGTTTTTTCAAGTGCAGTCGCAAAAACCATGAAGCTGGCTCTCATAAGAAACGCCACAGGAAAAGAAGACCCAGAGTTACCTCTGCTGCAGAGGATAAGTTCACTAGAGTTAATTGCACCTCAGATTGCAGCCCAAATAAATGCTTCACAGAGTTCAAGTAACAGACACATCTCAACATCAGCTGTTCAGAGGAGACTGCGTGAATCAAGCCTTCATGGTCGAACTGCTGCAAAGAAACCACTACTAAAGGACACAAATAATAATAAGAGACTTGCTTGGGCCAAGAAACACAAGCAATGGCATTAGACTGGTGGAAATCTGTCCTTTGGTCTGATGAGTCCAAATTTGAGATTTCTGGTTCCAACCGCCATGTCTTTGTGAGACGCAGAGTTGGTGAACGGATGATGTCATTGTGTGTGGTTCCCACCGTGAAGCATAGAAGAGGAGGTTTGATGTTGTGGGGGTTCTTTGCTGGTGACACTGTTGTTGATTTATTTAGAAGTCAAGGCACAATTAACCAGCATGGCTACTACAGCATTCTGCAGCAATACGCCATCCCATCTGGTTTGCGCTTTGTGGGACTAACATTTGTTTTTCAACAGGACAATGACTCAGAACACCTCCAGGCTGTGTAAAGGCTATTTGACCAAGAAGGAGAGTGATGGAGTGCTGCATCAGATGACCTGAACTCCACAATCACCCGATCTCAACCCAATTGAAATGGTTTGGGATGAGTTGGACCACAGAGTGAAGAAAAAGCAGCCAACAGGTGCTCAGCATAGACTGTTGGAAAAGCCTTCCAGGTGAAGCTGGTTGAGAGAATTCAAAGCTGTCATCAAGTGTGAAAAGCTGTCATCAAGAAGAATCTAAAATATATTTTGATTTGTTTAACACTTTTTCTAGTTACTACATGATTCCATGTGTTATTTCATAGTTTTGATGGTCTTCACTATTGTTCTAAAATGTAGAAAATAGTAAACAAAGAAAAACCCTTGAATAAGTAGGTGTTTCCACACTTTTGACTGGTACTGCACATCCACATGGTCAAAAGTTATATGCACTACAAATCACCTGCTATTGGCCCTCTATAGTTTTCCGAAAATTTGTCAAAAATGGGAGAAAAGGGGATAGTTTTTTCTCTGTGTATGCGCAGATTCCTTAGCAGCCTCCTATAAAGAGTGGGAGAGAATGCTTCCAGGCGTGGGGCTATTGAGCTGGCCTCTCCAGCTGCCAGGGCACTCGGCGGTTTGAGGGTCCGCCAATCCTAGGGAGCTGTGGCGTTAACAGCGTGACTTTTAATCCCCCCCCCCCCCCCCCCAACTCTGTGCAGTGGACTAGGGAATCCTTTCATGCTGGTCATTCACATAGCAACGCCTCGAGAGGGCTTTGAGGAGCCCCAGTAGAATGGGTTAAAGGTGGCATGGAGAAAGCCCTGGCTTACAGACACATTGGATCACTAGCCTTTGTAGAGCTGGACGGACAGACAAAGGAGAGAGGAAAACCTCAGCGTAGCTCAAGATGGCTCCCATCTGATGTGTACACTCAGAGCGGGAGAAAAATCAGGTTTATGAAATGTGAACGATATGGCTATTTGTCACTGTCAGGGCCTATGGTTATAATCACTATGTCTGTGTTACGCAATTTCTGCTGTGTAATTTCTCTCATTACACACAGTGGAAATTAAAGGGTCTGTTTCATAATAATAAAATGTATTCTAGCAAAAAAGTACATCTGGCGCAGCGACACACTTACAGAGGACTAGGCCCAGCAGGCCCATGGCATCAGCCATTTAGTTAAATCTGCTTTGAAACGCCAGTTCTAATGGGCTTTGAACTGGCTGTCACACCCATCCGTTCCAGAGCCAGGGACTAGATCTGGAATGCAGCGAGACACAAGGGTTTCCCTACTGTTGTCTTCTCCATGAAGGAGATCAAACCACTCTTTGGGATCCTGCTCAACACATAGGTGTAACTAATGGAGAAAGATCCAATCAGAGTCTTTGTCTGTGTGTGTGTGCTCTCCGAAGTATTGAGGATATAACAACGTTGATCCTAAGATAAAAGATAACACAAGAAGAGACATAGCATGTCTACACATTACCATACCTTTAGTCGTCCTTATTACGAAACGATTCAAAGCATGTTTTAAGAAAACCTCTGTACACTATTAACACAGACCACCTGTTGCAAACTGTGATACTGCTGCAAACTGTGAATGCAAAAACGATTATATTGTTGAAGCCCTCAGAGACAGAGAGCACATTGTTAGGGGAGCCATATGCATTTATGGACAGCAATATCTGGATCCAAATCTCACAGTTGGTTGGGGCGATATGTGTACTGAGTTTCAAGGAGAGTGTGTCTGGTGGAATACCCATTTGTGTGACCTATGCCTCTGATATCTAACATCTGTTCCTCTCTCCTTGTGCTACACAATCCTCATTCTGTACAGAAACCTCTCCGCCATTGTTGGTGCAAGCATGAGCTAGGCATGTAGAGCTGACCCCCCCTTGATTATTTAGTAGAGTCCCATGAATGTTGTAGTTAACTTAGGAATGGTCATGGATCGAGTGTGCCAAACAATGGCATTCTTGTGGTGTTCAACAATGACTCAGCCTACTCTGCCAATAAATATAAACTCAATGGCTTTGAGTCAACTGTATGTAACGGCTGTGTCAAGAGATAGAAAAATACATGCATCCATTTTCTCATGAAACAAAATGTCAGTAATGAAAAATAGAACCTTTCTGGCTATTTTCTTTCATTTTATATGGCTACCACTAATGTACTACACTTCTGAATTTGCCTTTCAAATTATGTCCAGGTGCTGTTTACATATGAGCACCTATGTAATGGTAACTGCTTTAGGGTCCAATCTAATGACGGATGTGAAACTATAGGACATTAACAGACAGCATTAATTATTAGTTGTCCCTTAAGCATTTGGGTATCTTTCGTTGCATTGGAGAGCTCAGTATTTCATTAAGAGGGCTGTATGCATGAGTCACTGCTAAGGAACTTTACAGCCAGACTGTCGACAGATTCCTAAAAGGATTCTGCACATACAAGTCGCCACGTGAAAAAAAATAATTGTAACAGCTAGAAAATACATATTTACTGCAAGAGATTTGGGTTGTCCATTAACAGTTCATTTGTCTGTAAATCTCACTCCCCAGTGTAGCCCTGAGAAAACCCGGTGTAGCCCTGAGAAAACATGCTGTAAAACATTCCCCTGAATATTCCCTTTTCATGTATTGATTTAAATAAGTAACGAGAAGGGAAAAGGCCACTTAGAGCGACCTGATCGGTCAGCTAGACTAGAGCACTCAGATACGAGAATGTGGCTCACATGAGAATGAAGCATCAATGTTCTCATAGACATAAGATGTAGGAACAGTTTATGGATTTTGTATGTATTCATTTCAAAATGTCTAAAACCATATCTAACAAAGGCTTTACTCAGGATCTCAGTTGCTCAGAATCAAGCCATCGATGGCTGCAAAAGGAAGCCTCAGACAACTGTCTAGACCAGAAGCTCCAGTGCATTCTAAAAGTAGAATATTAGAGTGCCTAATAACCAGTGTTTGTATTTATTAAGGATCCCCATTAAGGATCCCTGGGGTCCAGCAACATTAAAGCAGTTATATACAATTTAAAATATTACATGACATTACATTTCATAACACTTTTCACAACACATTAAGTGTGTTCCCTCCGATTTTCCCTTTTTGTGGCACCTGACCACAAGACTGAACAGTAGTCCAAGTGCTACAAAACAAGAGCCTGTAGGTCATGCCTTGTTGATAGTGTTGTTAAAAAGGCAGACCAGCGCTTTACTATGGACAGACTTCTCCCCATCCTAGCTACCATTGTATCAACATGTTTTGACCATGATAGTTTACAATCCAGGGTTACTCCAAGCCGTTTAGTTACCTCAACTTACAATATTTACAATATTACAATATTTAGTTGAGGTTTAGTGAATGATTTGTCCTAAATACAATGCTTTTTTGAAATATTTAGGACTAACCTAATCCTTGCCTCCTATTCTGAAACTAACTGCAGCTCTTTGTTAAGTGTTGCAGTGATTTCACTCATGTGACAAATACAATTTGATTAGATTTTATACACATCAGCTACTACAGTGAGTGAAATCACTGCAACACTTAACAAAGAGCTGCAGTTAGTTTCAGAATAGGAGGCAAGGATTAGGTAATACAACAGGTTTAGACCTTACAGTGAAATGCTTACTTACAAGCCCTTAACCAACAATACAGTTCAAGAAAGAGTAAAAAAGTACTTTTTTAAAAAATCAATCAAAAAGTAACATCAAAAAAGTAACAAACATTTACATAACAATAACGAGGATATATCAGGTGGTACAGGTTAGTCAAGGTAATTTGTAAAGTGACTATGCATAGATAATAAACTGTGAGTAGCAACAGTGTAAAAACAAGGAGGGGGGTCAATATAAATAGTCTGGGTGGCCATTTGATTTGGCCATTAGTGCCGTGCTTGTTGAACGTTCTTCCCTGTAAGCATGCTGAAAGTCTTGTCAATTTGTTTACAGTAAAATGGCATTGTATCTGGTCAAACACAATTTTTTCCTACTGTTTACTAATGGTTGGTAACGAGCTGATTGGTTGGCTATTTGAGCCAGTTAAGGGGGCTTTACTATTCTTGGGTAGTGGAATTACTTTTGCTTCCCTCCAGGCCTGAGGGCACACACTTTCTAGTAGGCTTATATTGAAGATATGGCAAATAGGAATGGCAATATCGTCCGCTATTATCCTCAGTAATTTTACATCCAAGTTGTCAGACCCCGGTGGCTTGTCATTGTTGAACAACAAAAAATGACCTCTTCCACACTCACTTTACAGAATTCAAAATTACAATGCTTGTCTTTCATAATTGTATCAGTTATACTTGGATGTGTAGTGTCAGCGTTTGTTGCTGGCATGTCATGCCTAAGTTTGCTAATCTTGCCAATGAAAAAAGCATTAAAGTAATTGGTAATATCAGTTGGTTTTGTGATGAATGAGCCATCTGATTCAATTAATGATAGAGCTGAGTTTGCCTTTTTGGCCAACATTTCATGTAAGGTGCTCCAAAGCTTTTTTACTATAATTCTTTATATCATACATCTTTGTTTCATTGTATAGTTTCTTATTCTTTTTATTCAGTTTAGTTACATGATTTCTCAATTTGCAGTACATTTGCCAATCGGTTGTGCAGCCAGACTTATTTGCCATTCCCTTTGCCTCATCCTTCCTCACATCCTTCGAGTGAGTTTCAAATATCTCGAACGGTCACCCCAACGTGAGTTGATTTAAGCATGTGATGTCAGAATTCACTCATTGTTCCAAAATGTGATTGTTAAGAAAAAGGACAGTTAACACGCGCTGCCTCATTATCTACAGTGGGGCAAAAAAGTATTTAGTCAGCCACCAATTGTGCAAGTTCTCCCACTTAAAAAGATGAGAGAGGCCTGTAATTTTCATCATAGGTACACTTCAACTATGACAGACAAAACGAGGGAAAAAAATCCAGAAAATCACATTGTAGGATTTTTAATGAATTTATTTGCAAATTATGGTGGAAAATAAGTATTTGGTCACCTACAAACAAGCAAGATTTCTGGCTCTCACAGAACTGTAACTTCTTCTTTAAGAGGCTCCTCTGTCATCCACTCGTTACCTGCATTAATGGCACCTGTTTAAACTTGTTATCCAGTATAAAAGACACCTGTCCACAACCTCAAGCAGTCACACTCCAAACTCCCCTATGGCCAAGACCAAAGAGCTGTCAAAGGACACCAGAAACAAAATTGTAGACCTGCACCAGGCTGGGAAGACTGAATCTGCAATAGGTTAGCAGCTTGGTTTGAAGAAATCAACTGTGGGAGCAATTATTAGGAAATGAAAGACATACAAGACCACTGATAATCTTCCTCGATCCGGGGCTCCACGCAAGATCTCACCCCGTGGGGTCAAAATGATCACAAGAACGGTGAGCAAAAATCCCAGAACCACACGGGGGGACCTAGTGAATGACCTGCAGAGAGCTGGGACCAAAGTAACCAAGCCTACCATCAGTAACACACTACGCCGCCAGGGACTCTAATCCTGCAGTGCCAGAAGTGTCCCCCTGCTTAAGCCAGTACATGTCCAGGCCCGTCTGAAGTTTTCTAGAGAGCATTTGGATGATCCAGAAGAAGATTGGGAGAATGTCATATGGTCAGATGAAACCAAAATATAACTTTTTGGTAAAAACTCAACTCGTCGTGTTTGGAGGACAAAGAATGCTGAGTTGCATCCAAAGAACACCATACCTACTGTAAAGCATGGGGGTGGAAACATCATGCTTTGGGGCTGTTTTTCTGCAAAGGGACCAGGATGACTGATCGTGTAAAGGAAAGAATGAATGGGGCCATGTATCGTGACATTTTGAGTGAAAACCTCCTTCCATCAGCAAGGGCATTGAAGATGAAACGTGGCTAGGTCTTTCAGCATGACAATGATCCCAAACACACCGCCCGGGCAACGAAGGAGTGGCTTCGAAAGAAGCATTTCAAGGTCCTGGAGTGGCCTAGCCAGTCTCCAGATCTCAACCCCAAAGAAAATCTTTGGAGGGAGTTGAAAGTCCGTGTTGCCCAGCAACAGCCGCAAAACATCACTGCTCCAGAGGAGAGCTGCATGGAGGAATGGGCCAAAATACCAGCAACGGTGTGTGAAAACCTTGTGAAGACTTACAGAAAACGTTTGACCTCTGTCATTGCCAACAAAGGGTATATAACAAAGTATTGAGATAAACTTTTGTTATTGACCAAATACTTACTTTCCACCATAATTTGCAAATAAATTCATAAAAAATCCTACAATGTGATTTTCTGGATTTTTTCTCTCATTTTGTCTGTCATAGTTGAAGTGTACCTATGATGAAAATTACAGGCCTCTCTCATCTTTTTAAGTGGGAGAACTTGCACAATTGGTGGCTGACTAAATACTTTTTTGCCCCACTGTATATGTTTCAACTTGTCCATTTCAAATTATTTTCTTTAAAAAACAACAGTTTGAATTGAGGTGTGTTCCGCCTCATTAATTCACATAGAAGTAGCCCATTTCACTCTTGCGGACAATTTAGGTTTGATGCTTTACTGAGCCGGACAAACTTCTCTCTTCGAGGAGAACCCAAGCATTTCCCCAGTGTTTCTGACAGATCAAGTATACATTTGCATGAACTGGCACATTTTCTATCTGGCGCTCGCATTGCCTTCATTGTTGTTTTCCTTACAAATAATTCCTTTGGACATGTGTGCGTTCCTATCCAAGTCAGTGCCTTATTTTATGTATATCATTTTGTCGTTTCTACTGTAGAATACAGTAGGTATGGAGCATGATGTATTTACAGATTTATTCACATGTTTTCAAGTACTGGTGGCAAATGCATTCCAATTATTGCATAGATTTTAATAGACACTTATGATGTGTGTAAAATACTTTTTTGAAGGTTGTACTGATTATGATGAGCTAATGCTAAGCTATTTGCCAGCTACATGTGGTACCATGCTTGTTGACATTATACAATGCATTCTGGGTGCCACGTAAAGTCTGTCAGACCAAAGATGTTATAATGAGGTGACGGAATGGTTCACTCATCTTTCGAGTAAACTTACGGAAGTGAATGAAGGGAAGTGAATGATCGTAGATGACACACTCCCTTCAACATACATACTTCAAACAGACCAAACTCGTCTCCTCTTCTTATCTTTGGTTGACGCGAAAAAACAAAACATGGTGGCGCACATAAACTACCCATTGTCAGATTACTTTCTGGATACTATAAAGTGTTCTCCTCAATTATTTAGATTAATGGGGAGCTCACCCATGATGTAATGAATTGTAAATAGTAATTGCTATAAGCTAATTCATATTGTGGTTTCTGTCAGCCAAGAGTTTGTCAGCCAAGCTAAGTATGACCACTTGTGTTACATCAATCTTTCCTCAGTTAGCGCTAGGACTAACGTAGCCTACATTTTCCAGTTTGGATGATTGCGTTATGCTGTCACTACTTCTGTGAATGTCTGAACATTGCATCTAAAAATAAACTGGTCACATTCAGGACAGAAATTTACAAGGACTGTGTTTGTACAAAATGTTTGTGTGAAAAAAGTGTCCAACTCAAACGCTGACTGTTGCGTCAATCGAAACTGGACGTTCTATATCAGCGTTCTAATCACACCGGTTTGAGTGTATGCTGCAGGGATCACTATGTTGGTACGTGTCAAAGGCTTAAAGTAAATTTGTGCAGAATTAGTAAAGATGTGATCAATATATGTTTATGATTTCATTCCTGTGCTGTTTGTAACTACCCTGGTAGGTTGATTGATAACCTGAACCAGGTTGCAGTCGCTAGTTACAGTTTGAAGCTTTTCCTTGAGTGGGGAGCTTGATGAAAGCCAGTCAATATTTCAATCACCCAGAAAATATACTTCTGTTGATATCACATATATTATCAAGCATTTCACATGTTATCCAGATACTGACTTTTAGCACTTGGTGGTCTACAGCAGCTTCCTACAATAGTGGGCTTGAGGTGAGGCAGATTAACCTGTAGCCATATTACTTCAACTGTATTTAACATGAGATCCTCTCTAAGCTTAACAGGAATGTGGTTCTGAATATAAACAGCCACACCTCCACCTTTGGCATTTCTGTATTTTCTGTAGATCTTATAACGATGTATTGCTACCACTGTATCATCAAAGGTATTATCTGAGTTTCAGATATTGTCAGAATATTAATGTCATCTGTTACTAGCAAATTATTGATTTCATGAACCTTGTTTCTTAAGCTATTTTTACCACTTTTTTGTGATGCCTTATTGTTTTTATTGCTTTACTGGAAAGTGTGGCAGAAGCAGACATGATCTTGTTATTTATGTTTGTGCAGGTTGAGCTGCACACAGTGGACTTCCTACTAGGGACACTGCCTCAGTGGTTCATAGGCACATGATTACTGCATACATTTGCTGTAGGATCAGCAGAGGCATTCAGGGCAGTTAGAGGGACATACATTTGGTTGCTTACATTTTGTCTTCCAACACCCCTGGGATAATGTACATTTGCTGAAGCATTATGACAACTCAGTGCCTTGTAAAGCTAAGAAAGGATCCAGGGTGGATCCCATCCTCCTTGTCACGTTCTGACCTTTATTTTCCGTTGTTTTGTCTTTATTTAGTATTATCTTTATTTACCTTGTCAGCTCAGGGATTCAATCTTGCAACCTTACGGTTAACTAGTCCAACGCTCTAACCACCTGCCTCACAAGGAGCCTGCCTGTTACGCGAATGCAGTAAGAAGCCAAGGTAAGTTGCTAGCTAGCATTAAACCTATCTTATAAAAAACAATTAATCAATCATAATCACTAGTTATAACTACACATGGTTGATGATATTACTAGTTTATCTAGCGTGTCCTGCGTTGCATATAATCGATGCGGTGCGCATCCGCAAAAAAGGACTGTCGTTGCTCCAACGTGTACCTAACCATAAACATCAATGCCTTTCTTAAAATCAATACACAGAAGTATATATTTTTAAACCTGCATATGTAGCTAAAAGAAATCCAGGTTAGCAGGCAATATTAACCAGGTGTAATTGTGTCACTTCCCTTGCGTTCATTGCACGCAGAGTCAGGGTATATGCAACAGTTTGGCAGAACTGGGTATATGCAACTAATTTTCCAGAATTTTATGTAATTATGACATAATATTGAAGGTTGTGCAATGTAACAGCAATATTTAGACTTAGGGATGCCATCCGTTAGATAACATACGGAACGGTTCCATATTTCACTGAAAGAATAAACGTTTTGTTTTCGAAATGATAGTTTCCGGATTCGACCATATAAATGCTTCAAGCATTGCACTGTTTATGACTTCAAGCCTATCAACTCCCAAGATTAGGCTGGTGTAACCGATGTGAAATGGCTAGCTAGTTAGCGGGGTGCGCGCTAATAGCGTTTCAAACGTCACTCGCTCTGAGACTTGGAGTAGTTGTTCCCCTTGCTCTGCATGGGTAACGCTGCTTCGAGTGTGGCTGTTGTCGATGTGTTCCTAGTTTGAGCCCAGGTGCGAGGAGAGGGATGGAAGCTATAATGTTACACTGGCAATACTAAAGTGCCTATAAGAACATCCAATAGTCAAAGGTATATGAAATACAAATCGTATAGAGAGAAATAGTCCTATAATTCCTATAATAACTACAACCTAAAACTTCTAACTGGGAATATTGAAGACTCATGTTAAAAGGAACCACCAGCTTTCATATGTTCTCATGTTCTGAGCAAGGAACTTAAACGTTAGCTTTTTTACATGGCACATTGCACTTTTACTTTCTTCTCCAACACTTTGTTTTTGCATTATTTAAACCAAATTGAACATGTTTCATTATTTATTTGAGGCTAAATTTATTTTATTGATGTATTATATTAAGTTAAAATAAGTGTTAATTCAGTATTGTTGTAATTGTCATTATGAATAAATAAAAATCGGCCGATTAATCGGTATCGGCTTTTTTTGGTCCTCCAATAAATCGGCATCGGCATTGAAAAATCATAATCGGTCGACCTCTAATAAAAATAGCTTTGTTTGCAGAAGGTATCAAAATTGTCAATGAATGTTACACATACAGAGCTGCAGTAGTCACATAACTGCCAGTTATGGAGGGCTAAAAGTCTGCTGAAACATTCAATGCTACAATTTAGGGAGGGCACAGGGACATATATTATGGGGAGTTTGTTGGTGTCAAGCAGAGATCCATCTTCAGCTGTTCTGAGCTGCCCTTAATGTAATTGAATCAGAGTCAATTTCCTGATGCAGGTTTAAATTGTTTGGGAGCAGTTTACTGATGTCCTGTACTCGTGCTCCTGGATAGCACAAAGTTTTGCTCCAAGAACTGAGACATTTCTCACCATTGAACTGCCCAATACAACAGACCGAGAAGGGGTTGAAGAAATCTGCTCATTCCTACACCTCACAAAATTCGTGGAACCTTTCACAGGCCCACAAGAAGCAGGATAGCATATGCCCGCAGCTCCCGGGCAATAGGTCCAGACCTCCCACAGCAGATAGATCCACAGATAGATCCAGAGAGAAGGAAAGGAGCTGAACTTGCTGCTGGATTCAGCCTAGTTGGAGTCAGCGCAGCCGTCGCAGACATAGGTAGTCCCAGCGGTGAAGGCGCAGTTAGATCAGGCACCAGGGCGGCAAAGCTATTCCTCATGTCAATCTGCGCCAGACCTCTCGCAGGCATTCCAGTCCGCTTAGCAGCATGCCGCTGCCTTCGTTTTCCACGACTTGTGACATGCGACCAGTGCTGATTGGAACAATCCTCTTGCTGTTCTCCGTCTACTCCACTGCAAGATGGAAGAGGAGAAGCAGATGGAGACGACTTCCTTGGCAGGTAAGTTACAGGTAGCATAGGCCATTCGGATAGGGACAGATGACAAGGTGGGGATACATCCATTAAGCCCGAGTGGCGTCCAGCCACAGGAGTTGAGAGAGAAAAAGTTCCAATTTGCGTTTTCCCCCATAAGTTCACACAGAATTGACATTTGCTTGCTAAGGATAGCCACCTCATTCCGCAAGCAAACAACTGCTTCATTGAAACTCCGGATTGTCAATATTGTCCCGGAAAAGAGCGTAATAAACACAGCTGCTACAGCGCTGGAGACGTTCGTTAGCTATTCCAGGCAAAGCAGGCTCCATTGCAACCTAGCTAGCTGGCTAGTAAGTAGCAGATGTTGCAGGCCTGGGCAACTCCAGTCCTCGGGGGCCTGATTGGTGTCACACTTTTGCTCCAGCCCCAGCTAACACACCTGACTCCAATAATCAACTAATCATGATCTTTAGTTAAAAATGCAATTAGTATAAAAGCAGGTGTGTTTGCTAGGGATAGGGGAAAAGTGTAACACCAATCAGGCTCCCGAGGACTACTGAAATTGCCCAGGCCTGTAAGAGGGTTGGGGTTGTTACTCCAACAAGGTCATATTATCTATTACTCATTACTTATTTTAACAGTAACAAATTACTTTACTTATCACTTCATGGGAAAAGTGATTAGTTACAATACTCTTTATATTACTTTTGCCTTACACCCCAAAAGGTTGCTCAATGTAAACAACATTACAGAGGTAGGATCTTAATTTGTGCCAGTTTGCTACAGCAGTAATATAATTCTGCAGAAACAGGAAAATATAATTATTATGTGGATTATAATTTATGGACATTTGTGTAGAGGTTGACAGATTTTGTTGTTAGGGCAAATCAAGTCTGAAATTTCAAAGTGGAACTTTATAAGCCTTTTTAAAACTCAAAAACACTCAAATGTTGCATTTCCTGTGTGCAGTAAAATTCTCAGCATCAAAAAAATGATCAAATTAAGATCCTACATCTCTACATTATGTAGGACTATTCTACCGTGGATAAGGGCAGAATTTCCTCTACAACATACCCAGTTACAAGCTTGTTCAGCTCCCCCCGGGTTACAGCCTGTCCTCCAGAACTATTCAAATCAAACCTTGGTTGTTTGGATGAGGTAGGCCTAAAGACATCTTCAGCAGCAGTGGTCAGGCCTCAGGGATCTTTCGCTACAAGTTTTGTCTTGCTTTTGCAGGTGCTTCTAAAGATTTGGAAGTTGTGTTTCTAGCAGTGGAGAGCACAGTTTATATTTCACAGTTATATTCTTGTCATTTTATCCTCCTACCAAATCAAAGTAATGGGAGTACTTCCACGCTGAGAAACCCAACGCTTCTGCCATGTTTAATCTCCCTCACTAAAGCAGTTAGTAGTAATGTGTGAGTGTTAACAGGAACTTGGTGAGAGGACATCAAACTCAGGTTGAAAACAATGAGAATCGGGGGTGGGGGATTTTTAAATATTGTGCCAACAGAGAGGGAATAATAATCTTCAAAAATATTTATTTGGATCAATAACTAATAGGAAGGGAATGATAACAAAAGTAACAATGAACTATCTGTGATCAGTAACTGTAATATTATTACTCAAATTGGAACAGTACAGTATTATATTACTTGTTACCACAAAAACGTATATTATTTCTGTAACGGGTTACTTTGTAACGCGTTAACCCCGACACTGCTAATGACTGAATGCTTTTACTTTCCTTTCATTCTTGAACTAAGCCGCCCTGAGGTGGCTCTAAGTCTCTCCTCTTTGTGATGGGGTCTGGGTTTCTGTGAAACGTTATCAAAACCAGCGTGAAGGGATGAGGCCATGAGGAGAACAAAACCACTCCTGTGACACTTCTCAAAGGAATCTCTTTCTTGTGTAAACTACGGCTGAAACCTAGGGAGCAGGGGCATGGGTGGGTTTATTAAAGGCTGGAGGGTTGGCACAGCCTATTTAAACAGTGACAGAGTTAATCTCTAGCCTGTCACTTTTAATCACAGGAGCATTGATCATGATGGCACAGTCAGGCAAAGCTCGAGCTACTTCACTTGGCTCTAATGCATTAAACACACAGGCCACTCGATATTTGCTCAATTTATCATACACTGCTGAATCTTCCGACCAAGCTAGATCTGTAATTGTCTGTATGGAAGGCCATGTGACTTTGTGGGAACAATTAAAACACAAATCAATATCAATTTTCTCTCCCGTTTTACAATGTGATGTCAAACTGTTGACATAACCATAGACCAGTCACTGCAGACAGTCCCTCGTGTCGGTCTTCACAGAGTGAGAATTCCGAGGTTTCACCCCTCTTAAAGATAACTTCAATAACACATGAGCTGAGTGGTTAAAACATTAACTGACTGGTGTCTCCCTTCTCTTTTTTTGTCTCCACTTGTTTTTCCTTGAGGAATTAAATCAGGGATTTGTTGAATTACCTAAAGCTGGAGGGTCTTATTTCAAGATTGCGCAAACAAAAATAATACTCCCTGGCTTTAACAGGCAAAGATAATTTCTGAATCATTGGCAACAGTATAATTATGGTATGAAGTGCACCATCAAATGGAATGAAACTGCTTTCAAACGTATTTTTTTCTTAACAGCTATCTTCGTGTTGTCCTATCATAACCTCTGTGAGAAGACCTTTCAGAAAATGCCCTCATGAAGATATTATAAAACTATTACTGTTTTCATGTAAGTGCAAGTTGTCTAAAAGCTTACCATTGCCTGTAATTCACATGTGCCAATGGTTAAACACAACAAATATAGTCTCTTGACGACATACAGTAGGCCTGACTGAACACCACCTGCTTGGGTCTGTCAGACACCGAACTCATAATCTTGGAAATTACAAGGCCAGAATTACATTACAAGGCCAGAATTACATATTGTTCTCACAAGGGAGAGAGATGGCAGGGTGAATGTATGAGATTTAGCAGAGATGGGTGTCAAAAGCTGATAGATTTACTACATGTAGGATGCTGTAAGTGACAAATGACTATATTCTTTCTCAATGTTTTTGTGAGATACCAGTTCCAGCCCAACATGGGAATTGCTATACCACACTATATTATAAGATGACAAATATGATATCAAGTATATTTTCTAAGGCTATCACATGCATAACAAAATAAATACAAGTTTGTCATAATATATCAAAAAAATAATGGTAGATCTGTAGTAAATGCAAGTAAGATTTTCAATTACCGCATTTTATTCCATCCTGAGAAATTAGAGAGAAGCAGGTTTGTTCAATATCAATAAATCCAATTACAGCTATTTCCCCCTTGCAAACACTCCATTTAGCTGCTGTCTCAGAAGAGAGAAAAAGCTCAAATAATATATTCGGTTATCTATCCTTCTTGCAGAAGAAACAGCAGGTTGCTATCTAGCTAGCTAGATAGCTAACATGACTAGCTAGCTAAACAATGTTTGTTATCAAACCAGAAAATAGAGTGTCACGAGTAGTTTAAAATGGCCCGTGACAGACGCACGAATCAACAGCAGAAAGAAAAAGCATAACTCTGGTAATATTGGGCATAACTTTCACATGATTTTGGTTAGAGGCACACAGTCTTCAGCTATGTAAAGGAGCAAGCAAGCATTGACTAGCTGTGTTCCATGTTGTGTTCTGCACTTAAAACAGTCAGTGTGGAAATGTGCACTTAATATGGTTATGTGCGTTGAAGAAATGGAGATGCGATTAACAGCGGCAAAGAAATGATGGTGGTAAACATGTCAAGCGTTAACTTTGACAGACGTAATTTGAATGTTTAAATTAGAAGTCTGCAAGAAACAACTTGTCCAAAATGTTAACAGTATCTTAAAATGTTGGCTTGTGACCAAAGAACAACAGCTTTTAAGTGCATTCATCTTTGTATTCTGTCTAGAGTTCACACTTTTAAGCATTCTGTCAAATTCCTTGGTCTACCACAAGCTTTTCCTCGTGTGCTCAATCACCATCTCTGCTTTTTATGATGTACAAGTTTGGTCTCTGCATCTCAGTAGGCCTATCTACATGTTTCAGTGTGACTTCATGATTCATGTGATTAAATGAAAGGAACGCTCTTCTTAAGTTTATAGCTGTAACGGTGTGGGCTAGCCAAGCCAGAGGTCTGGTACTGGTGAGAATTCAGCAGACAGTGTGGCTGAAGTGTATAAGACTCAATGTGGTAGACCGTCTGCATAACTTTAATAAGGCAAAATAATAAAGAGCCGGAGAAGGGAATGGTGGCAACCCAAAAACATTTATGTTAGTCTGTTAATCTGAACAAGCAACAGAAATACTGAGTGCCAAAGTAAAAGACCATTTGAGTGAACATTGACAGAGAAGTGAAGTATCCCATTGAGAAAAATGTGTAAATCATAAAATCATACAATATAATAATTTATGTAACAACCATTGCTTTTGAAACATACTAACAGCCAATATTTTATACCAAGGGCATTTGCATGAATGTGTTTTTCTTTTTTTTGGGGGGGGGGGGGCTTCAGCTTCTCTGAAAAGACTTGCTTTGGCCTTTTTTGTTATTAGGCAATATAAAACACTTGAGACAA
The DNA here is from genome assembly GCF_045791955.1 of Oncorhynchus clarkii lewisi. Taxonomy (NCBI): domain Eukaryota; kingdom Metazoa; phylum Chordata; class Actinopteri; order Salmoniformes; family Salmonidae; genus Oncorhynchus; species Oncorhynchus clarkii. The sequence continues at coordinate 37,907,991 of NC_092156.1, forward strand.
TGTCTTCTTCAACAAACATGTGTGGGCTCTGCTCATCATCTGAGAACTGAAGTTTGAGTTTATATCCACACTGGAACTAATCCCAACTACTGACAACTTTGACATACAATATCTTGATACAAAATGGCTGCTGCATTACAATTCAAAAACTACAGCTGCAGTTGGAGCAAACTTAGTCTGCACCAATTCAGCAAAATAAACGTTGTGCCTCTGTATAAAATTAATTATTTTAGTTCATACATTGGAAAGACAATCTATATTTTATGTTTTGAGGTAAGATTCTCTGGTGGTGCAGTCCTGCATTTGTTTGTGTGAATTCAATTTATAACAAATCAACCCAAAAAATGTTTATGCCTTTATGAACATGAACATGTCCTCATGTCCAGATAGATCTGTAATCAGCTTTTAAGGGCCTGTCTGCACTCTCGATGACCTAACTACAAGCATTGTAGAGGTAGGAAGAGCAAAGCATTACCCCTTGGTGGGGTAAGTAAACAAACATTAACTTACTTGAGAAAACAGCCACCAACTGTTTTAAAACAACAGTCTTTATTTTAACAAATGGTTAACGGCAATTGAAGTCTTGTCTTTTACGTTGTTCAGTGTCGTGACTTATTTTAGACTGTGTACTGATGAGTGAACAAGGCCAGGACTAGGCCACTTCACTTGTCTACATCCACAGCTGGTGTTTAAATCCTGAATATTGAGTCCCTTGGTAACTCATTTCAATAATAATAGAGATGTGTTCTGAACATTTCACATTTTGAAGAGATTATTATAAAATGTGTGATTCACCTTATCAGCCCATATACTGTATACTTATATGCACGATACATAACTCTGCTACCTTGTGGTACCACAACTTTTCCCCCTTATATTAATGAAATGTTGAAGGGATTGAATTGAAGGGATTTTGCCAAAAGGTTTTTTATATATATATATATATATATATATATATATATATATATATATATATATATATATATATATATGTGTGTTATTTTCTACACTGTAGACAGACAGAGACCACAACAGCGAAACACTTAATATAATCTATTGAAGACGAGGTCATATTAATAATTCCAGGACTAACTTGGATTGAAATACAAATATATAGACATTTGATATATATTAATCTAGATCAAATAACAAAATAACATTTAAAGGCCTACATATTCTAAAAGCAAAGTCCCTGTTACTCTCTGAGGACTTAAGCTGGGATGTTATCTTAGGCAACGTGTCTACCCTCAAAGCCAGAAAGATATTGATTAAACTTGAAAAACACACTTATAAATGTGTCATTCCAGCCAGAGGAGAGCACCTGGAAACACATATGAGAACACACACACCAACAGCAGTTGCTGCCTCTCCCTTGATTGTAGAGACCACTCTGCAGTAGAGATACAGGCTACCCGTAAATGATGGGGCCTGGTTGATTCTAGCTGAAATTGGCACCTCAAATGTTGGTTGGAAGTTGATTAATGGCAAACACGAGTTAATGAATCCTATCAAAAATAACCTATATGAAAGACATTTACCACAACATGTAGAAATCTGTTAATGACTCACTAGGCAGAACTGAATGCTTATTGTTGTATTGTTTAAACTATGGCCTTTATGATACATGCTATCAAACAATGTCTGGCTTTTTCCTATGATGCCTTCTTTCATATTGTTTTACAGCATGCTGTTTCATTCAACACTGTGTGAGTCTTCAGAGCCAGCACATCACAGAGTCCTGAATGTCATTCAGCGCAAACAGTAGTCGAAAACATGTCCTGGCGTCAATGCATATTTATTTCCATTAGCAAGATTTACGCATGCTAATAGAATAACATAAGTATTCAGTGTTTTTTTCAATGCATGGTAATACAGTTTACATCTTCTATAGACTAGATTAGCAAATTTAACACTTACTTGGGGTTTTGCGAGTTCCAAATCACCGATTCCAATGATTTGGCATAGGGCAACAGCGACCTGCACAAGACTGTCAAAATCCAAAGGTAGTACTTCCAATTGGAACCGGAGCCTGCCATTTCCACGCTTATTCAGTCAGGCAAATTAGTCAACGGCACGATGAAATCATTCGAAAATGTGGATACAGTGTAAATCTCGCACAATTCTAGATCCCAATCACTAGTGTCGCATGTAGCCTAGCCTAGATTATACGTAAATCTACGTTGACGATAGAAAAATATTAACCAGCAATGAATATAATATATGAAATCCTATTTTCCCGTTTCGTGCAGGCTATGCAAGCAGAACAAGAGTATCTTGCAGGTGAGTGAGTCAATGTTCTGGATTCTTTATCTCATCACCTTACCGGTGTCGAATATATTTCTAAGGTAGGATATGCGCACGTTTAAACGCATTGATAGAACAAGTTTCTTGTTACTGGTCAGAAAATAATGTTGAATCCGGTAACAAGTGGAGTCTTCACCCACGAACCCGTACGCTGGAGTGCGTTTTGCCGTTGTTGATGCACATTTAACAAGCAGACTACAATAAATGTGACCCTTTTGTTATTGCTTCTTCAGTAAACATCTGTTTTGTCCAGTTGGTGCAACTGTGTCTTCTTTGTATGGTGAAGTCGTTGTCTATAGATACATCCATTTAATTTTTAGCGACTATAAAAAAAAAAAAACGCTCTGACAGAAAATATTTTGCGTACCTCCAAAGTAGCCTACTCCATCAGTGTAGCAGCAGACTCAAAAACAGTCGCGATAAAATGCGTAAAATCCTTATTTCAGGTGGACATTAGGCTCCGATGCATTGAACTTAGAATCCACTTGAAATGTTACAGTCTGCCTGTATATTGTGGACACCAACTCATGTTCGAAGTCCGCGCTGAACTGCTTCTTCCAAAGGGCATGAATAGTCTCTTAAACATCACGTCATTGATACGAGTGAGTAATCCAGTTCAGTCTCTAAAAAAAAAACTGTTTGTAAATAAAGTTAAATATTGTGCCTATTTAACTTGAACTCGCAATGAATTTTAGCAGTGAAGGTTCCAGCGTACAGTGCACACCAAACTAGCATTCGATACTCATTTTTCGCACACACTGCTGAGTACGTAATGCAACGCTTAGATAGCCCTGGCCTCCTAACCAATCAAGGAAGCTTGGCGAAGTCCTCTCATTATTCAGTTGGTCAACATTCTCTTGACTGAAGATATTCAGCCATAGTGCAGCCTGGGTCTTTACAGTGAATACATTATAATTAAGAGATAATTATCTTTCTCAACATATGCACGGACTATGTTGTATAAATATGAATTCATTAGATATGGTGGCCTAGACTTGTCTCCACAATCAACAGGTAATATAGTATGCCTACATACGTTTTAACGTAGCAGTGCATGGTAAACGTATTATCAGATCTTGCTCACTACATGGGCTACTTATAAGATGTTTTGATAGAATCCAAAACATATATTTTTTAAGTTTCTTCGATTCTCCCATTACAGATGGTAGTCTATTCTATGTGACTCTTGTAGGTCTAAGATGGCTTGCAATACTCATTTGACAATGTTGCCCTCTATTGGAATGGGTGGAAACGTTGTGGGAAAACAGAAAGCATTATCACGAGTGGATCTTGCTGGATCTATTCTGTTTCTATTCTATTATAGGCCTATTATGTTATATAATAAAACGTTTCCCTGCTTGTAATATATTTGATGCCTTTGAAGTGAAATGATGTTTAATATCAACGTTATGGCAGCCTATTGTAAAGTCATTACTTGGTTATAGTCCGGCTTGCTCTTTCAAAACGTATTAACCAACTTTTTTACCAGTTATAATGTGTATTTAACATTTGCTATTGATTAATAAATATCTCGATATGGTTCCAATGTAAACTATTTCTTGCTAAATCACATTTCAACACAAGCCTTAACCAAAGCTACCTAGTAAGATTGTGCTTATACACCAAAAAACTAACTAATTCTAAAAATGTAAAGTTAGAGCACAACTGTTTTCATAGTTGTGTTTCATGCCATGGTTAGCAGTAGATGCATCTCTACAAAGTCAGGAATATGTGACCTTTTCATATTGCTGTAACTTCATCTATGGCAGGTCTCTAAAAATAACTCATTGCTCTAAACTAGATGTTTGATTGGTGACCTACTTAGGATAGACACCTATAGCAACTTTACATTGCAGTTTGCTTATTTGATATAACCTGATATCATGGCATGAGAGTAGACTATGTAGAAGTTTCTCCAACCTCCTTAACAAGGCATTTATTTCAACCTTTGGAATAAGGGAGGAAAAGACAAATAGGTCTTCATTTGAATATGACACTCATTGAAAATACCATTCAGGCATGTAGTGAAATGCTCCAGGAATCCAGCGGTATGATGTAGCAGACGATTGGCATGTGGCCAGGTTTAATTCCCAGATGTGGACACTACTGTTTTGTCCTTGAGAAAGGCACAGCTTCACTGAATATAATCAGCTGAATAGTTCTGTGTCAAGTATGACATGCAGAGTTACTCTCAGATTGCAATTGCCATCAACCAGACACATATTATAAATTGTTGTTTGTATGCATTTCAAGTCATGTTTGCCACCCAGTAAGAGGGAGATGGATGCAGCTAGTTGTCATCATTATATATTTTTTTATTGAACCTTTATTTAACTAGGCAAGTCAGTTAAGAACAAATTCTTATTTACAATGACGGCCTACCCCAGCCAAACCCGGACAACGCTGGGCCAATTGTGCGACGCCCTATGGGACTTCCAATCACGGCCGGATGTGATACAGCCTTGATTCGAACCAGGGACTGTAGTGACACCTCTTGTGCTGAGATGCAGTGCCTTAGACCACTGCGCCACAGGGGAAAATGAGTTTATTGATAAAAGATGGACTACTTTTTAGTACTAAGAGGTGTGTTTGGACAGTTTTATTTTAGAGCTGACTGTTTAGACTGATGTTATAAATACATATCCAATGAATGGCAGCCACTGTGGCGAGATTTTCATTTAGATCATTCTTGGCTATGGATTTCCCCTTGTGTTTTTACTGGTTATGGACTTAGACAGATGACCTCAACAACTGTCTGACATAGTACAGTCATGGCCAAAAGTTTTGAGAATGACACAAATATTAATTTCCACAAAGTTTGCTGCTTCAGTGTCTTTAGATATTTTTGTCCAATACTGAAGTATAATTACAAGCATTTCATAAGTGTCAAAGGCTTTTATTGACAATTACTTGAAGTTGATGCAAAAAGTATATTTGCAGTGTTGACCCTTCTTTTTCAAGACCTCTGCAATCCGCCCTGGCATGCTGTCAATTAACTTCTGGGCCACATCCAGACTGATGGCAGCCAATTCTTTCATAATCAATGCTTGGAGTTTGTCAGAATTTGTGGGTGTTTGTTTGTCCACTCGCCTCTTGAGGATTGACCACAAGTTCTCAATGGGATTAAGGTCTGGGGAGTTTCCTGGCCATGGACCCAAAATATCAATGTTTTGTTCCCTGAGCCACTTAGTTATCACTTTTGCCTTATGGCAAGGTGCTCCATCATGCTGGAAAAGGCATTGTTCGTCACCAAACTGTTCCTGGATGGTTGGGAGAAGTTGCTCTCAGAGGATGTGTTGGTACCATTTTTTATTCATGGCTGTGTTCTTAGGCAAAATTGTGAGTGAGCCCACTCCCTTGGCTTAGAAGCAACACCACACATGAATGGTCTCAGGATGCTTTACTGTTGGCATGACACAGGACTGATGGTAGCGCTCACCTTGTCTTCTCCGGACAAGCTTTTTCCCGGATGCCCCAAACAATCGTAAAGGGAATTCATCAGAGAAAATGACTTTACCCCAGTCCTGAGCTGTCCAATCCCTGTACCTTTTGCAGAATTTCAGTCTGTCCCTGATGTTTTTCCTGGAGAGAAGTGGCTTCTTTGCTGTCTTCTTGACACCAGGCCATCCTCCAAAAGTCTTCGCCTCACTGTGCGTGCAGATGCACTCACACCTGCCTGCTGCCATTCCTGAGCAAGCACTGTACTCGTGGTGCCCCGATCCCACAGCTGAATCAACTTCAGTAGATGGTCCTGGTGCTTGCTGGACTTTCTTGGGCACCCTGAAGCCTTCTTCACAACAATTGAACCGCTCTCCTTGAATTTCTTGATGATCCGATAAATGGTTGATTTAGGTGCAATCTTACTGGCAGCAATATCCTTGCCTGTGAAGCCCTTTTTGTGCAAAGCAATGATGATGGCACGTGTTTACTTGCAGGTAACCATGGTTGACAGAGGAAGAACAATGATTCTAAGCACCACTCTCCTTTTGAAGCTTCCAGTCTGTTATTCAAACTCAATCAGCATGACAGAGTGATCTCCAGCTTTGTCCTCGTCAACACTCACACCTGTGTTAACGAGAGAAACACTGACATGATGTCAGCTGGTCCTTTTGTGGCAGGACTGAAATGCATTGGAAATGTTTTTTGGGGGATTCAGTTAATTTACATGGCAAAGAGGGACTTTGCAATTAATTGCAATTAATCTGATTACTCTTCATAACATTCTGGAGTATATGCAAATTGCCATCATACAAACTGAGGCAGCAGATTTTGTGAAAATGAATATTTGTGTCATTCTCAAAACATTTGGCCACAACTGTAGATCAATACCATAATAAATGGTCTAATAGAAAATATAGTTTCTGAACATTAACATTTGTTTGGCCATCTTGTACCTGCTGATGTCATACTGTACCTTTACTGTAAAATTACAGTGATATCGGAATTACATTCTTACATTCCCCTTACATTGCTGCATCGCTGTACCAATTTAGGCTATGAAAAAGAAGTGCTACTGTTGTTAGAAATTATGTGTGTTAATTAGCTCTAAAAGGGGTTCTCTATCTAAAGTTCATTGTCTATATACAATGCATTCCAAAAGTATTCAGACCCATTTACTTTTTCCACATTTTTTTTTATTTTTCTAAAATGGATTAAATTGTTTTTTTTCCCCTCGTCAATCTACAGAAATGTATTTTAAAAACAAACAAACTGAAATATCAATTTACTTAAGTATTCAGACCCTTTACTCAGTACTTTGTTGAATCACCTTTGGCAGCGATTACAGCTTCGAGTCTTCTTGGGTATGATGCTAAAAACTTGGCACACCTGTATTTGGGGAGTTTCTCCCATTCATCTCTGCAGATCCTCTCAAGCGCTGTCAGGTTCGATGGGGAGCATTGCTACACAGCTATTTTCAAGATTCTCCAGAGATGTTCGATCAGGCTCAAGTCCAGACTCTGTCTGGGCCACTCAAGGACATTCAGAGACTTGAACCGAAGCCACTCCTGTGTTGTCTTGGATGTGTGCTTAGGGTCGTTGTTCTGTTGAAAGGTGAACTTTTGCCCCAGTCTGAGGTCCTGAGCGCTCTGGAGCAGGTTTTCATCAAGGACCTCTCTGTACTTTGCTCCGTTCATCTCTCCCTCGATCCTGACTAGTCTCCCACTCCCTGCTGCTGAAAAACATCCCCACAGCATTAGATAGCCCTGGCCTCCTAACCAATCAATGAACCTTGGCGAAGTCCTCTCATTATTCAGTTGGTCAACATTCTCTTGACTGAAGAGAACACAGCACCACCATGCTTCACCGTAGGGATGGTGCAAGGTTTCCTCCAGACGTGACGCTTGGCATTCAGGCCAAAGTGTTCAATCTTGGTTTCATCAGACAAGAGAATCTTATTTCTCATGGCCTGGGAGTCCTTTAGGTGCCTTTTGTCAAACTCCAAGTGGGCTGTCATGTACCTTTTACTGAGGAGTGGCTTCCATCTGGCCACTCTACCATAAAGGCCTGAATGCTAGAGTGCTGCAGAGATAGTTGTCCATCTGGAAGGTTCTCCCATCTCCACAGAGGAACTCTGGAGCTCTATCAGAGTGACCATAGAGTTGTTGGTCATCTTCCTGATTGCTCAGTTTGTTCAGGCTGCCAGCTCTAGGAATAGTCTTGGTGGTTCCAAACTTCTTCCATTTAAGAATGATGGAGGCCACTGTGTTCTTGGGGAACTTCAATGCTGCAGACCCTTCTCCATATCTGTGCTTTGACACAATCCTGTTTCGGAGCTCTATGGACAATTCCTTCGACCTCATGACTTGGTTTTTGCTCTGACATGCACTGCCAACTGTGGGACCTTATATAGACAGGTGTGTGCCTTTCCAAATCACGTCCAATCAATTTAATTTACCACAGGTGTTGTAGAAACAACTCAAGGAAGATCAATGGAACCGGATGCACCTGAGCTCAATTTCGAGTCTCATAGCGAAGGGTCTGAATACTTATGTAAATAAGGTATTTCTGTTTATTTTTAATAATTTTGCAAACATTTCTAGAAAACAGTTTTCGCTTTGTCATTACAGGGTATTCAAATCAAATCAAAGATTATTTGTCACGTGCGCCGAATACAACAGATGTAGACTTTAGTGAAATGCATACTTACAGGCTCTAACCAATAGTGCAAAAATTGTATTTGGTGAACAATAGGTAGGTAAAGAAATATAACAACAGTAAAAAGACAGGCTATATACTGTAGCGAGGCTACATACAGACAGGCTGATTGAGATAGTATGTATATGTAGCCATGGTTTTAGTGACTATGCATATATGATGAACAGAGAGTAGAAGTAGCATAAAAGAGGGGTTGGCGGGTGGTGGGTGTGCGGGAGCACTTGTTGGTCGGCCCAATTGAGGTAGTATGTACATGAATGTATAGTTAAAGTAGCTATGCATATATGATAAACAGAGAGTAGCAGCAGCATAAAAAGAGGGGTTGGGGGGATAGTGGGGCACACAATGCAAATACCTTTTCAGGAGTATTATGGCTTGGGGGTAAAAACTGTTGAGGCCTTTTTATCCTAGACTTGGCACTCCGGTACCGCTTGCCATGCGGTAGTAGAGAGAACAGTCTATGACTGGGGTGGCTGGGGTCTTTGACCATTTTTAGGGCCTTCCTCTGACACCGCCTGGTGTAGAGGTCCTGGATGGTAGGCAGCTTAGCCCCAGTGATGTACTGGGCCATACGCACCACCCTCTGTAGTGCCTTGCGGTCAGAGGCCGAGCAATTGCCATACCAGGCAGTGATGCAACCAGTCAGGATGCTCTCGATGTTGCAGCTGTAGAACATTTTGAGGATCTCAGGACCCATGTCAAATCATTTTAGTTTCCTAAGGGGGAATAGGCTTTGTAGTGCCCCCTTCACGACTGTCTTGGTGTGTTTGGACCATGTTAGTTTGTTGTTGATGTGGACACCAAGGAACTTGAAGCTCTCAACCTGCTCCAATACAGCCCCGTCGATGAGAATGGGGGTGTTCTCGGTCCTCCTTTTCCTGTAGTCCACAATCATCTCCTTAGTCTTGGTTATGTTGAGGGAGAGGTTGTTATTCTGGCACCACCCGGCCAGGTCTCTGACCTCCTCCCTATAGGCTGTCTTGTCGGTTGCATAACCCCGGTTCTCTGATAATATAAGTGAGGTATCTCACTATGGGGAATGCACTTTGAGGCGATGACCACAAGGAAACTCTAATCACCCAACATAGACAGACAGGAAGTGTGGCCAATAGTGGGGAACCCCACTCCTTATAAGGTGCCATGATCCCGCCCTCTAGCCATTATCAAGAATATGTTTTCTTTGATATTCATAGCATGAAGGGAAACATAGTTATATTCCTCACTCATAATATTAGAGTACGCAAAGTAACCGTAAGTTGTTTTTCAAATACTTATTTTGGTATTTCACTGTGGAGATATAGCCAACTCCCGTAGCGCTCATATACTCTCCGAAGCTAAATAGTCTCAAGAGCATCACCCCTCAAAGGCCTTGACACTGAGCACTGTATGCGCCAACGAAGTCCAGTCGGTAGAACCGCATTACAGATCTCTCTAAAAGAGATGCCATTGAACAATGCCCATGACACAGCCCAACCTCTGGTGGGGTGAGCTCTCAAGCCCTCCGGAGGTGGTAACCCCTCTCTATTTTAAGCCACTATAATAGCCTCCACTAAGCATAGCACCTCTGAAATGGAGCATTGGAAGGGAATTCTCTTTTTCTGCTCACACCATCCCTCAAACCCATGCCACTTATTGTCATAGTGAGCGTGTAGAAAGGGCCTTTTCGCTCTGAATAGTCTCAACGACTGAGCAGTAGGCCTGTTGCATTAAGATTCATCCTCTCATGGGCCAGGCCCAAAGAGATAGAATATCCGGATGAGGATGGAAAATCTCTCCGTCTGCTTGGGTCAACAGATCCCTGCACAACGGCAGCTGACAGGGCTGGCCATAAAAAGCAATGAAATTATCTCCACTAGCCACAGCTGTCCTGGTCATTGAGGTGCTATAAGAATGAAGAATGACGTTCACACGTGTGCCAGCGTGTCCACCCCTAGTGGCACATTGCTGCTTGCTAATGCAAAGAAAAGTGGACAGTGTGTGTCTTTGCGTGATGCGAAGAGATCTATGGACACTTGTCTGTATTTCTCCCACACTTTGGCCACCACTTGGGGATGGAGTCTCCTGTCCCTATATAGGGGATTCCTTCTGTGTTCATTAGGTCTGGGACATGAGTTGCACGTAAAGAGAGAAGATGTGCGCTGCTCCAGAGAATAAGCTTGTGGGCTAGTCTGCACAGTTGAAGAGATCACGTGCAGTGTTGGGGAAGCTACTCTGAAAATATAGTTTACCAAGCTACCAATTACAGTGCCTTGCGAAAGTATTCGGCCCCCTTGAACTTTGCGACCGTTTGCCACATTTCAGGCTTCAAACATAAAGATATAAAACTGTATTTTTTGTGAAGAATCAACAACAAGTGGGATACAATCATGAAGTAGAACGACATTTATTGGATATCTCAAACTTTTTTAACAAATCAAAAACTGAAATATTGGGCGTGCAAAATTATTCAGCCCCTTTACTTTCAGTGCAGCAAACTCTCTCCAGAAGTTCAGTGAGGATCTCTGAATGATCCAATGTTGACCTAAATGACTAATGATGATAAATACAATCCACCTGTGTGTAATCAGATCTCCGTATAAATGCACCTGCACTGTGATAGTCTCAGAGGTCCGTTAAAAGCGCACAGAGCATCATGAAGAACAAGGAACACACCAGGCAGGTCCGAGATACTGTTGTGAAGAAGTTTAAAGCCGGATTTGGATACAAAAAGATTTCCCAAGCTTTAAACATCCCAAGGAGCACTGTGCAAGCGATAATATTGAAATGGAAGGAGTATCAGACCACTGCAAATCTACCAAGACCTGGCCGTCCCTCTAAACTTTCAGCTCATACAAGGAGAAGACTGATCAGAGATGCAGCCAAGAGGCCCATGATCACTCTGGATGAACTGCAGAGATCTACAGCTGAGGTGGGAGACTCTGTCCATAGGACAACAATCAGTTGTATATTGCACAAATCTGGCCTTTATGAAAGAGTGGCAAGAAGAAAGCCATTTCTTAAAGATATCCATAAAAAGTGTCGTTTAAAGTTTGCCACAAGCCACCTGGGAGACACACCAAACATGTGGAAGAAGGTGCTCTGGTCAGATGAAACCAAAATGTAACTTTTTGGCAACAATGCAAAACGTTATGTTTGGCGTAAAAGCAACACAGCTGAACACACCATCCCCACTGTCAAACATGGTGGTGGCAGCATCATGGTTTGGGCCTGCTTTTCTTCAGCAGGGACAGGGAAGATGGTTAACATTGATGGGAAGATGGATGGAGCCAAATACAGGACCATTCTGGAAGAAAACCTGATGGAGTCTGCAAAAGGCCTGAGACTGGGACGGAGATTTGTCTTCCAACAAGACAATGATCCAAAACATAAAGCAAAATCTACAATGGAATGGTTCAAAAATAAACATATCCAGGTGTTAGAATGGCCAAGTCAAAGTCCAGACCTGAATCCAATCGAGAATCTGTGGAAAGAACTGAAAACTGCTGTTCACAAATGCTCTCCATCCAACCTCACTGAGCTCGAGCTGTTTTGCAAGGAGGAATGGGAAAACATTTCAGTCTCTCGATGTGCAAAACTGATAGAGACATACCCCAAGCGACTTACAGCTGTAATCGCAGCAAAAGGTGGCGCTACAAAGTATTAACTTAAGGGGGCTGAATAATTTTGCACGCCCAATTTTTCAGTTTTTGATTTGTTAAAAAAGTTTGAGATATCCAATAAATGTCGTTCCACTTCATGATTGTGTCCCACTTGTTGTTGATTCTTCACAAAAAAATACAGTTTTATATCTTTATGTTTGAAGCCTGAAATGTGGCAAAAGGTCGCAAAGTTCAAGGGGGCCGAATACTTTCGCAAGGCACTGTACATCACACTGGAAGAAGTTAAGCTACACTAACGCTAACCTTAAGAAAAAAGTTGTTTAGTTAACAACAATTACTATGAAAAAGTAGTTCCCTTCATCCTAACTACTTTGTGAAAAATTATCACATGTAAATCGGAAATCCCATTGACTACAAATTGCAAGAATAGATAATAATAGATAATAATATAGTTAGTTAACTGTAAGTGTAATTTAGCCTATTAAATACAAAAAATGTTTCAAGTGAAAATTGGGCAGGTCTGAGGTGGAAAAACAAATAAATGATTGCCTACCTCACTCATATAAAAAAATGTTTTGTTTTGCAAAAATTAGTATTGTGTTGTTCCAGTAGTTAGCTACATGGCAAAAAAAACAAATGAACTACTGAAAACACTACCTAGATTTGAATTTGGTTCAACTACCACCAAGCTACTGCAAAATGTAGTGTAAATGACTAGTAGTGAACTAAATGTAGTTCACTACTCCCCAACCCTGATCGGGTGCCACCCTGGCGGTTGATGTATGCCACCACAGTCATATTGTCAGTACTGACCAGAATGTGACAATTCTGAAGAAAAGGTAAAAAATGCGTATGGCCAGAAGCACTGTAAGCAACTCGAGGTAATTTACAGCTGTTCACTGCTCTGCCCTCATGGACTGCGCTCCACCCTGTGAGACATGTCTGTCCTTACTACTATCCTCGCAGACACTACCCCATGGAAAGCTGCTAAATAGAATTCATGGACACTGCACTGTTGTATCGTGAGCCCACGAGTGGAGTCACTCAGGGTGTGGGATGGAGGACAGATGTTCACAAGATCCCACATTCCGGGCCAAGATTCAGTCCTGAGTGCCTTAATCTGTTTGGGATAGGCGGCAGCATTTTCACGTTTGGATGAAAAGCGTGCCCAGAGTAAACAGCCTGCTACTCAGGCCCAGTTGCTAATTCATGCATATTATTAGTAGATTTGGATAGAAAACACAGTTTCTAAAACTGTTTGAATGATGTCTGTGATTATAACAAAACTCATATGGCAGGCGAAAACCTGAGAACAATCCAATCAGGAAGTGGGAAATCTATCGAATATACAGTGTCTATGGGGTCAAATTGCATTTCCTAAGGCTTCCACTAGATGTCAACAGTCTTTAGAACCTTGTTTGATGCTTCTACTATGGAGGAGGGGGGAATGGGAGCTGAATGAGTCAGTGGTCTGACAGAGTGGCATGAGCTGGTCATGTGCGTTCACGAAAGTTAGCTTGCGTTCCATTGCCATTGGACATAAATGGTGGACTTTATCGTGGAACTGGGATTCCTGGGAGTGCATTCTGATGAAGAATCATCAAAGGTAAGTGAATATTTATAATGCTATTTCTGACTTCTGTTGACTCCAACATGGCGGATATCTGTATGGCTTGATTTGTTGTCGGAGCGCCGTACTCGGATTATTGCATGGTTTGCTTTTTCCGTAAAGTGTTTTTGAAATCTGACACAGCGGTTGCATTAAGGAGAAGTATATCTCTAATTCTGTACATAACACTTGTATCTTGTATTAATGTTTATGATGACTATTTCTGTATATTTATTTGGCTCTCTGCAAAATCACCAGATGTTTTGGAAGCAAAACATTACTGAACGTAACGCGCCAATGTAAACTGAGATTCTTGGATATAAATATGCACTTTATCGAACAAAACATACATGTATTGTGTAACATGAAGTCCTATGGGTGTCATCTGGTGAAGATCATCAATGGTTAGTGATTAATTTTATCTCTATTTCTGCTTTTTGTGACTCCTCTCTTTGGCTGGAAAATGGATGTATGTGTTTTTGTGTCTAGGCTCTGACCTAACAAAATCATATGTTGTGCTTTCGCTGTAAAGCCTTTTTAAAATCGGACATGATGGGTAGATTAACAAGAAGTTTAGCTTTAATTTGATGTATTGCACTTGTGAATGTATGAAAGTTACATATTTCTACAAAATATTTTTGAATTTCGCGCACTGCCTTTTCAGCGGAATGTTGTCGAGCCAGCCTAGCCATTAAACATGCCTTAACAAGCTCTCATTGGACTGAACAAAATTAGAACTTAACTGAGAGAGCCTATGCTTGAGCTCTGACAAGGGCCTTCTTTGACCGAAAGCTCCAACACCAGGACCACTGACCCTTTTCCCTGTGTACCACTCTGTCATAATGGAAACTCACCTGAACCAGACAACACTCAAATTCACGTAAGTACTTTGTTGCATTTAATTTCCTATCTGTGTGACGCTGCTTCTGTGTGAAGGTGGTGTCAGTAACTGATTATTGTAAGTCTTAATTACATGTCATGATAAATACTGTTGCTGCGTTGTCCACATTCGGATGTGAACTGATAGCCTAGCCTTCTGGTAGATGGACCTATAATATCACTGTTATGAAGCTATGCTGCGCAGAGCACAAGCAAAGTGCTTCAACATCGTCAAATATAAGACCAGAACATTATCCGGGTCCACAGGAGAGATTATTTTGCAGAAAATAATGTTCCTTGAGTTTAGAGTGACGGAAGTAGCTAGTTTATAACTAATTGCTCTCTGTGTCATTATTGAGCAGAACAGCAAACAGAGGCGTTGCTATGGATACTCACACAAGCAGAGCCATGCACAGAGCACATGCAGCGTGAGCAGCGCAGACAGCAAGGGACCGACAGATGAGCAGCTAATGGATACTAACGGAGAAAGTTATTTCTGATTTTGGGTTTGGCAGGCCCGGGCAGAGATCAATCAGGCCTGGGTAGGGTAGTGCCTGAGCTTCGTGAGCAAGGGTAGGGCTTGGGTTTAAAATTCACACACATGCAGGTCTTTACTACAGAGCGTAATGTGTATGGCCCTGTACATCACTGTGACTGAGCTCCATGTCATACAATACCTCTATACTAGGCGGTTTCAAAGGAAGACCCTAAAAATTGTCAAAGACTCAAGCCACCCAAGTCATAGACTGACCTCTCTGCTACCGCACAGCAAGCGATACCAATGCACCAAGTCTAGAACCAACAGGACCCTGAACAGCTTCTAACCCCAAGCTATAAGATTTATAAATACATAGTTAAATAGTTAACCAAATAGATACCCGGACTATCTGCATTGACCCTTTTTGCACTCATTTTGTTTGACTCATCACATATGCTGCTGCTACGGTTTATTATCTGTCACTTTATTCCTAGTCAAATGCACATACAGTGCATTCGGAAAGTATTCTACCCTCTTGACTTTCTCCAAATGTTGTTACATTACAGCCTTACTCTAAAATGGATCAAATTGTTTATTTCCCCTCCAATCTACACACAATAGCCCATAATGACAAAGCAAAAACAGGTTTTCAGAAATGTTGGCAAATTTGTTACAAATAACAAATGGAAATATCACATTTACATAAGTATTCAGACCCTTTACTCAGTACTTTGTTGAAGCAGTTTTGGCAGCGATTACAGCCTCGAGTCTTCTTAGATATGATGCTACAAGCTTGGCACACCTGTATTTGGGGAGTTTCACCCATTCTTCTCTGCAGATCATGTTGGATGGGGAGCTGCACAGCTATTTTCAGGTCTCTCCAGAGATGTTTGACCGGGTTCAAGTCGGGGCTCTGGCTGGGCCACTCAAGGACATTCCGAGACTTGTCCCGATGCCACTCCTGTGTTGTCTTGGCTGTGTGCTTAGGGTCATTGTCCTGTTGGCAGGTTAACCTTCGCCCAAGTCTGAGGTCCAGAGAGCCCTGGAGCAGGTTTTCAACAAAGATCTCTCTGTACTTTGCTCCGTTCATCTTTCCCTCAATCATGACTAGTCTCTTAGACCCTGCCGCCACCATGCTTCACCTTAGGGATGATATTAGACAAGTGATGAGAGGTGCCTGGTTTCCTCCAGGCGTGACTCTTGGCATTCAGGCCAGATAATCTTGTTTCTCAGAGGAACTCTGGAACTCTGTCAGAGTGACCATCGGGTTCTTGGTCACCTCCCTGACCAAGGCCCTTCTCCCCCGATTGCTCAGTTTGGCCAGACGACCTGCTCTAGGAAGAGTCTTGGTGGTTCCAAACGTCTTCCATTTAAGAATAATGGAAGCCACTGTGTTTTTGGGGACCTTCAATGCTGCAGAAATGTTTTGGTACCCTTCCCCAGATCTGTGCCTCTACACAATCCTTTCTAGGAGCTCTACGGATAATTCCTTCGACCTCATGACTTGGTTTTTGCTCTGACATGCACTGTCACCTGTGAGACCTTATATAGACAGGTGTGTGCCTTTTCTAAACCATGTCCAATCAATTGAATTTACCACAGTTGGACTTCAATCAAGTTGTAGGAACATCTCATGGATGATCAATGGAAACAGGATGCACCTGGGCTCAATTTAGAGTGTTATAGCAAATGTTCTGAATACTTATGTAAATAAGTTATTTCTGTTGGTTTTTTAAAACCTGTTTTCGCTTCATCATTATGGGGTATTGCGTGTAGATTGATGAGGAACATTTTGTGTGTACTCTATTTTAGAATAAGGTTTTAACGTAACAAAATGTGGAAAAAGTGAATACTTTCCAAATACACTGTATCTACCTCTATTCCATCGTATCCCTGCACATTGACTCAATACTGGTAACCCATGTACAGTTGAAGTCGGAAGTTTACATACACTTAGGTTGGAGTCATTAAAACTAATTTTTCCACCACTCCACAAATGTCTTGTTAACAAACTATAGTTTTGGCTAGTCGGTTAGGACATCTACTTTGTGCATGACACAAGTCATTTTTTCAACAATTGTTTACAGACATATTATTTCACTTATAATTCACTGTATCACAATTCCAGTCAGTCAGAAGTTTACATACACTAAGTTGACTGGGCCTTGAAGCAGTTTTCAAAAAAATGATATCTTGGCTTTAGAAGCTTCTGATGGGCTAATTGACATCATTTGAGTCAATTGGAGGTGTACCTGTGGATGTATCTCAAGGCCTACCTTCAAACTCAGTGCCTCTTTGCTTGACATCATAGGAATATCAAAAGAAATCAGTTAAAGTACTCAGAAAACAATTGTAGACCTCCACAAGTCTGGTTCATCCTTGGGAGCAATTTCCAAATGCCTGAAGATACCACGTTCATCTGTACAAACAATAGTACGCAAGTGTAAATGCCATGGGACCAAGCAGCCGTCATACCGCTCAGGAAGGAGAAGCATTCTGTCTCCTAGAGATGAACGTACTTTGGTGTGCGAAAACTGCAAGTCAATCCCAGAACAACAGCAAAGGACCTTGTGAAGATGCTGGAGGAAACGGGTACAAAAGTATCTATATCCACAGTAAAACAAGTCCTATATCGACATAACCTGAAAGGCCGCTCAGCAAGGAAGAAGACACTGCTCCAAAACTGCCATAAAAAATACAGACTACGGTTTGCAACTGCACATGGGGACAAAGATTGTACTTTTTGGAGAAATGTCCTCGGGTCTGATGAAACAAAAATAGAACTGTTTGGCCATAATGACCATCGTTATGTTTGGTGGAAAAAAGGGGGAGGCTTGCAAGCCGAAGAACACCATCCCAACCGTGAAGCACAGGGGTGGCAGCATCTTGTTGTGGGGGTGTTTGCTGCAGGAGGGACGGGTGCACTTCACAAAATAGATGGCATCATGAGGCAGGAAAATGATCTGGCTATATTGAAGCAACAGCTCAAGACATCAGTCAGGAAGTTAAAGCTTGGTCACAAATGGGTCTTCCAAATGGACAATGACCCCAAGCATTCTTCCAAAGTTGTGCCAAAATGGCTTAAGGACAACAAGTCAAGGTATTGGAGTGGCCATCACAAAGCCCTGTCCTCAAACCTATAGAACATTTGCGGGCAGAACTGAAAAAACCGTGTGCGAGTAAGGAGGCCTACAAACCTGACTCAGTTACACCAGCTCTGTCAGGAGGAATGGGCCAAAATTCACCCAACTTATTGAGGGAAGCTTGTGGAAGGCTGCCCGAAATGTTTGACCCAAGTTAAACTATTTAAAGGCAATGCTACCAAATACTAATTGAGTGTATGTAAACTTCTGACCCACTGGGAATGTGATGAATGAATAAAAGCTGAAATAAATAATTCTCTCTACTGTTATTCTGACATTTCACATTCTTAATACAAAGTAGTGATCCTAACTGAACTAAGACGGGGAATTTTTACAAGGATTAAATGTCAGGAATTGTGAAAAACTGAGTTTAAATGTATTTGGCTAAGGTGTATGTAAACTTCCGACTTCAACTGTATATAGCCAGGTTATTGTTACTCATTGTGTGTTTATTTTTACGTTTTACTTTTCTATTATTTCTCTATTTTCTTTCCATCTGCATTGTTGGGAAGAGCCTGTAAGCATTTCACTATTAAGTTAGCAAGCGAACAGAGACAGCAAGGGGTTAGAGAGTGGTTTATATCTGGAGGCAAAAAAAACAGTACTGAGGGGGAGCTTTAGCTTGGAAGGCACTTGTGCACAGAACACACCGTGTTTTATCCCAGCTTCAGCTACTGGTTATAAAGATGAGCCTTGACATGGCTGGCTGACTTTTAGAGTCTCTTGGACTGGAGTACCGTGTAGGTGGGACCTGTTAAGTAAGCAAGATGACCAACTCAGCTCAGGTGAACTATGCAAGAGAGCTAAGCTAGCCTTGTGCCAGCTGAGGTAAGCCGTGGGACCATTTAAGCCTAGCTTAGGTTAGCAGTTGGTTCTCAGTAATGCCGTACAATACTCGCAGGACTACCTGAGCATGTTAACCGAGTAATGCGCTTAGCTGTGAGCTTCTCATAATTGGCCAGCTAGTGTTCGTTAGCTAGCTAGTGTTCACCCAGTGGGCTACTTTTCTAGCTAATGCTAGCACTGTGTCAGCCGAAGAAAACAGCGTAAATTATGTGCTCTTCGTTCTTGAGAGTCTCTTTTAACCTTAGTACCATGCGGTGTAACCAGTCAAAGTAGCCGGAGCTAGTAATTCCAGGAATTTGAGTGCTTGGCTTAGTTCGCCTAGTAAGGGGAAAGCAGTAGCCATAACTCTGAGAGAGATGGTTTTGTCAGCCAGGTTGTATGCGTGCTACTCAAAGCCTAACCGTGAGGTCTGTTCAGCTTAGCTAACGAGTAGCAGTCTTGTGGGCTAAAGCGTAGCTGTAGTTAGCACTTTGTTACCAAGAGAGCACTGCATGGTGGTGTTGCTCCACAGGCTGAAAAGTGTGCGTGCGTGTGCTAGATTGGTTTTACCTTGCAACGTGGGCTAACCAAATCTAAAAAGTCTCTTTTCTCTCTTCCACCGTGGTGTGAAAAAGCAGCAAGAAGCAGGAGCTAAGTGGGCTAGAGGGATTCCTGGGAGTGCATTCGGATGAAGATCATCAAAGATAAGTGAATAATTATAACGCTATTTCTGACTACTGTTGACTCCAACATGGCGGATATCTGTATGGCTTGATTTGTTGTCTGAGCGTGGTACTCGGATTATTGCATGGTTTGCTTTTTCCGTAAAGTTTTTTTGAAATCTGACACAGCGGTTGCATTAAGGAGAAGTATATATCTAATTCTGTGCATAACACTTGTATCTTATATTAAAGTTTATGATGACTATTTCTGTAAAAAATCACCGGATGTTTTGGAAGCAAAACATTACTGAACGTCACCCGCCAATGTAAACTGAGATTCTTGGATATAAATATGCACTTTATCGAACAAAACATACATGTATTGTGTAACATGAAGTCCTATGAGTGTCATCTGATGAAGATCATCAATGGTTAGTGATTCATTTTATCTCTATTTCTGCTTTTTGTGATTCCTCTCTTTAGCTGGAAAATGGATGTATGTGTTTTTGTGACTAGGCTCTGACCTAACATAATCATATGTTGTGCTTTCGCTGTAAAGCCTTTTTAAAATCGGACACGATGGGTAGATTAACAAGAAGTTTAGCTTTAATTTGATGTATTGCACTTGTGAATGTATGAAAATTACATATTTCTACAAAATACTTTCGAATTTCGCACGCTGCCTTTTCAGCGGAATGTTGTCGAGCCAGCCTAGCCATTAAACATGCCTTAACAAGCTCTCATTGGACTGAACAAAATTAGAACTTAACTGAGAGAGCCTATGCTTGAGCTCTGATGAGGGCCTTCTTTGACCGAAAGCTCCAACACCAGGACCCCTGACTGACCCTTTTCCCTGTGTACCACTCTGTCATAACGGAAACTCACCTGAACCAGACAACACTCAAATTCACGTAAGTACCTTGTTGCATTTAATTTCCCTTCTGTGTGACGCTGCATGCTACTCAAAGCCTAACCGTGAGGTCTGTACAGCTTAGCTAACGAGTAGCAGTCTAGTGGGCTGAAGTGTAGCTGTAGTTAGCACTTTGTTACCAAGAGAGCACTGCATGGTGGTGTTGCTCCACAGGCTGAAAAAACCCCACGACCGTAGTACTGAGCGTGTGCTAGAATGGTTTTACCTTGCACCGTGGGCTAACCAAATCTAAAAAGTATCTTTACTCTCTTCTACCGTGGTGTGAAAAAGAAGCAAGATGCAGGAGCTAAGTGGGCTAGAGGGGCGAAGGCTATTCCTTTCGATAAAAGTACTCAACCCTCTCGAGGAAAATCTGTAATCCTACTCTTGGAAGTGAGTTCTAGCGGGTCACCTGTTCCCAGTTAAGCAGAAAAGCAGTAATTCAAGTCATGCTGAGGGGAGTTGGTGAGAGTTTATGATCTCCGTAAGGGGAGAAAACAATAACGACTAGTGGGCGGGATTGTGGCACCTTATACGGTTCCCCACTATTCGACACACTTCCTTTCTGTCTACGACAGATGTTGTGTGATTGGAGCTTCATTGTGGTCAATGCATCGAAGGGCTTCCCCATCATGAGATACCGAAACAAGTATTTGAAAGAGAACCACATTTGCAAAACACTCTCAGAAATAGATAGACAGGGATAGAGGGAAAGAGAGAGGTGACTAATGGCCCTCATGTTAGCAGCACTTTAGAGATGCTGAAAGCCATAGATGTGCCTCTGATGGCATTAGAAACCTTGCCTACTGGAATGCAGCCAACCTTTGGTGCAGTCAACTCTGATAAATCATTGATGATACAATATACAACTTAGATAAGTGAAAGAGAATGCAAAGATATAATGTGTCTACAGATTTTGTTTTCAAAACAGTGGTTTTGTCTTTCTAAATTAATAAGAGGTTCTATGTGGAAAAATGTATAAGTCCAAAGAGCAACTGAAAAGCACATAACGCAAGAAGAGCACATAACTCAGTGTGTGTCAAGCAAAGGAAAGAGTGGTGCTGTTTTGGATAGGAGTTGAAGTGGCTAAAACTTCAGGGCTTACTGCAGTGTGGGGCATGTGTAATTATAGGGTCTAAAATGTGTCATCAATTATTTAATGGCGCCAGAGAAGAAGGCAGACGTTTTACGTGTCCCCTCTTATTTTTGTTAGTTTATTTGCGTTGTTTTGTAACTTATTTTTTTACTTATTTTGTACATAATGTTGTCGCTACCGTCTCTCATGACCGAAAGTAACTTCTGGACATCAGGACTGCGATTACTCAACCACGGACTAGCAGAATCCTTTTTTTCCTTTAACGAGTCTGACGAGCCCGACGCAAACGATATACTGCTTTCTTGGGAACAGGCCCAGATCCCCGTGATTTGCTTGGAGAGGAGAAGGAGAAAAAGGGGCCAGAGGGCGGGCTTACTTCTGAGAATTCGTAGGCGACCGAATAAACCCCCACTTCCTTCCATTCTGCCAGCAAACTTGCAATCTTTGGAGAATAAAATTGATGACCTACACACAAGATTATACTACCAACTGGACATTAAAACTGTAATATCTTATGCTTCACGGCGTCGTGGCTGAACGACGACACTATCAACATACAGCTAGCTGGTTATACGCTGTACCGGCAGGATAGAACAGTGGCGTCTGGTAAGACAAGGGGCGGCGGACTATGTATTTTTGTAAATAACAGCTGGTGCACGATATCTAAGGACGTCTCGAGCTATTCCTCACCTGAGGTAGAGTTTCTCATGATAAGCCACACTATCTACCTAGAGAGTTTTCATCTGTATTTTTCGTAGCTGTTTAAATACCACCACAGTCAGAGGCTGGCACCAAGACAGCATTGAATGAACTGTATTCCTCTATAAGCAAACAAGAAAATGCTCACCCAGGGGCGGTGCTCCTATTAGCCAGGGACTTTAATGCAGGGAAACTTAAATCCTTTTTACCAAATTTCTGTCAGCATGTTAAATGATCAACCAGAGGGAAAAAAACTCTGGACCATCTTTACTCCACACACAGAGACGCATACAAAGCTCTCCCTCACCCTCCATTTGGCAAATCTGACCATAATTCTATCCTCCTGATTCCTGCTTACAAGCAAAGATTAAAGCAGGAAGCACCAGTGAATAGATCAATAAAAAAGTGGTCAGATGATGCACATGCTAAGCTACAGGACTGTTTTGCTAGCACAGACTGGAATATGTTCCGGGATTCCTCCGATGGCATTGAGGAGTACATCAAATTGAGGAGGCTTCATCAATAAGTGCCTCGATGACATCGTGACCGTACGTACGTACATACCCCAACCAGAAGCCATGCATTACAGGCAACATCTGCACTGAGCTAAAGGCTAGAGCTGCTGCTTTCAAGAAGAGGGACTCTAACCCGGAAGCTTATAAGAAATCCCGCTATGCCCTCAGATGAACCATCAAACAGGTAAAGTGTCAATACAGGACTATGATCGAATCAGACTACTAAGGTAACCAGCCTAAATGACTAACAACCTGTAGCACTCACATCTGTGGCCATGAAGTGCTTTGAAAGGCTGGTCATGGCTCACATCCAAGAAACCCTAGACCCATTCCAATGTGCATACCACACCAGCAGATCCACAGAGGATGCAATCTCTATTGCACTCCACACTGCACTTTCCCACCTGGACAAAAGGAACACCTATGTGAGAATGCTATTCATTGACTCCAGCTCATCGTTCAACACCATAGTGCCCTCAAAGCTCATCAATAAGTTAAGGACTAAACACCTCCCTCTGCAACTGGATCCTGGACTTCCTGACAGACCACCCCCAGGTGTTAAGAGTAGGTAACAACACATCCGCCACGCTGATCCTCAACACAGGGGCCCCTCAGGGGTGCATGCTAAGTCCCCTCCTGTACTCCCTGTTCACTCATGACTGCATGGCCAGGAACGACTCCAACACCATCATTAAGTTTGCCGATGACACAACAGTGGTAGGCCTGATTACCGACAACAACGAGACAGCCTATAGGGAGGAGGTCAGACACCTGGCTGTGTGGTGGCAGGACAACAACCTCTCCCTCAGCGTGATCAAGACAGAGGTGATGATTGTGGACTACAGGAAAAAGAGAACCGAGCACGCCCCCATTCTCATCTACGGGGCTGCAGTGGAGCAGGTTGAGACCTTCTTGTTCCTTGGTGTCCATATCACCAACAAACTGACATGGTCCAAGCACACCAAGACAGTCGTAACGAGGGCACGACCAAACCTATTCCCCCTGAGAAGTCTGAAAAGATTTGGCATGGGTCCTCAGATCCTCAAATGTTTCTACAGCTGCACCATCGAGAGTATGGTTGCATCACTGCCTGGTATGGCAACTGCTCGGCCTCCGACCACAAGGCACTACAAAGGTTTGTGTTCTCTATGCCACTACACGGCAAGCAGTACCGGAGCACCAAGTCTACCCCAAGCCATAAGACTCCTGAACACCTAATCAAATGGCTTTCCAGACTACTTGCATTCCCCCCCCCCCCCCCCCCCCCCATTTACACCGCTGCTACTCTCTGTTGTCATCATCTATGCATAGTCACTTTAATAACTCTACCTACATGTACATTACCTCAATTAACCGGTGCCCCCACATATTGACTTTGTACTGGTACCCCCCTGTATATGGTCTCCCTATTGTTATTTTACTGCTGCTCTTTAATTACTTGTTACTTTTATTTATTATTCTTATCCGTATTTTTTTAAACTGCATTGTTGGTTAGGGGCTCGTAAGTAAGCGTTTCACCTGTTCTATTCGGCACATGTGACTTATACATTTTGATTTGATTATAAAATATTTGATTTGATTATAAAACACATTTTCTTGTCATCCAATATTGTAACGTCTGTTGTCGGGAGAAGGAGAAGACCAAGGTGCAGCGTGGTAAGTATTCATAATACCTTTTAATCAATATGAATACTTGAACAAGAAAAACGACAAGCGAACAGTTCTGCAAGGTGCAATACACAAAACGGAAAACAACTACCCACAAACACAGGTGGGCACAGGCTACCTAAGTATGGTTCTCAATCAGCGACAACGATTGACAGCTGCCTCTGATTGGGAACCATACCAGGCCAAACACATAGAAATACAACACACAGAACAAAACAGACTGAAAAACATAGAATGCCCAACCCAATTCACGCCCTGACCAAACCAAAATAGAGACATAAAAAAGGAACTAAGGTCAGAACGTGACAAATATTTAAATGTTGCTTCAAAGGAAGCCATTGAGTCCCTCTAATGTTTGGCTTTCAAGAAAGATTTAACAATAACAAGACAACAGCATTATAGAATCAATGACGGAATTGTTTATTGGGATTTTTATGGATCTACAGGAACAATTATGGTTGCTTTTGTGTTTATTTGCTATGACAGTAGAGGCGAGCATTTCTCTCAACGAGCAAGCCTATTGCTGAATATGCATAACCCACAATAGGAGAGAGGACGAGAGGACCCCCTGAGTACTCTCAGGGTTGTGAGAATGGAACAATACTAACTTAAAAACACTTTATTTAAACTGCTCTCCAGAAACTACTCTGCCTTGGAATATTATAAATCAGCCATGGCTAGATGAGGCAGGGGAAATTTCTATCGACTCATGGGACAGAATAAGTCAATTGAATTAAAAGACTGTTGCACAATGAGGAATATTTCCTCTCAACTTTTGTCAGGCAATTTCCTTGCCATTTTGACGTATCTCAGCAGATATTAGATTTTCCTACTAAAATAAAGTTGCAGGAGTTGATAATACAATTATATCTAGGTCATGCACTTCTAGGAATGTATTAAGACTATTCTTTGGGATTGTCCTTCATTGCCTTCAGCTACCTTGGCGTGGTCTGACTCTGATCTCTGATTAACACTTATCATTTCATGATGTGCCAGAAACATTCTGGGGGGATTCAAAAACCTCCAATAAAAAGCAGCTGCTCCTGGTGCAGCTGCTGCATGAGGGATGTGGACATGGCTGGATCGCATGACTGTCATGAACCTTCATATGTAGGCTATAGTACAGTATGATTTCTATGGGAAAGCGGTAAAGCTGATGGATGATCAGACAGTCGCAAGGGCATGTGAGCTTGGAAAGCACATTTTGCTACACCAAAGAAAACCAGTACAAACACTGCCACTATAGCATAGTGCAGACCAACATGACCGGCCCTAAGTGACATAGGCAGACACCTGGGGCCACCGGCAACTAAGGGGCCGCTGACCAGAAAAGGGGTCTTGACTTACTGTTGAGCTGTTAATAGTACAATACACAAGGTGCAATTTCTTAATTTGTTTGTGCATCAGCAGTTCTCTTCTTCTTGTCAGGTGCCCTGACCTCCAGGGGGTCTGTCATGCCAAATAGTGTCCCTCTACCAAAAAGTGCCCCCCCCCTGCTTCACAGTGGGATTCACTAAGCTATTAGTGTCCGTTGCTATATAGATGATATGATGAGCTAATGCATTGAATTTTGGAGATCATTACAGCCTAAATGACGTTCTTTTCATCCCCACAATGCAAGCAAAGCTGAGTTCTGCGACAATTTCGCTGTTTAAACTAGTTTTGCTTAGCTAATAAGATGAAACCATTACTTCAAACTACTTTTCGGTAGCTTGTTAACATTTCAACAACATGAAGTCCATGTCATAAACGTTGCTACGTTTCGGAAATAGCAAAGCAAATGTTTAATCTGCTTGACACGTCAATGTTACTTACCTTACAGATCACAAAGTCAGCGAATTTCTGCTCCATTCATATGCAAATCCGTTTGATTCATACACTGGCTTGTCTGGCTGCCATGTTTTTTATTTCAACCTGCCCTTCCCTTATCTACAGTGAAACAATATTATTTCAGTCCTCTATCATGATTCATTTCTTTCTATCTCGCATAGCTCATTAGTACACCTTTGTGGTTGAATAAATATGTATCTATTGTAGGTCCTAGGATACAGCAATGAATAATGTTGAACTAACAAATACCATCAAGGGATACCTTATCATTTACAACAATGAACACCTTATGAAACAGCTGTGAAAACCAACCTGGCAACATTTAAATCTATTTTAACTTTTTTTGGTACAGGTGTGGCATTCCTTTATTTTCACAGATTTTTTGTACACTCACATGGTAATCATAGACTGCAATACAAAATGTTGGTGTGTGTAATAGAGAAGAGGTCACTTCTGTGTGCGTGGGAGGTTCTGCCTGTCACTTGTTCTCAACAGGCAGCCAGTCTCGGAAGGAGGACTCAAAGAGAGAGACTGCCAAGTCCAGGCACTGCTGCTTTCTTTGTTCTGAGTGTCTGCAGTGCTAGTGTTTTTAGTTAATCTGTGTATCTCACATATTATGTGCCCAGTATGATAGAGCAAGAAAACTTTCTTAGCAGATAATGACAACATGACAATAACAGAAGCTGTATATTATGTAATGAAAAGTTGGAGGGTGGTTGGAAATTGAGAAAATCAGGTTGACACCAGGTCATGACCTCCCAAAAGTCCTCCATCTGGCCACAGAGAGTAGCTGGCCTTATTTGCCCCCGTTGGACACTAGTGACAAGAACCTGAATAGTGTCTTCTAGTCCAGTGACTGGACTTACCTGCCCCTGTTCCTCCAGTCGACACAAGCCACCTGTGAGAACATTTGATGGATTAGTGCAGTTTTATGAAGGATAGATATGTACTTTTCAACCGTTTTTGAAGGTATAGCCTACCTCAAGCTGGTCCCCCTCCGAGCACAGAGAATCATCAGACTGATCCGAACTCACTGGCTCTGGTAGATGGTATACCTCATGGGTGGCTCGGACAGTCAATGGTCCTAAAGTCATTTGGAGAGGTCAATTGTAGAGGTATATTTTGTAAGCTCAGCATAACTACCATTTCTTGCTTTCTTAAATGTCAACCAAAGCTTAACATACTTTGTCTCATGGACTTCACCGAAGTGTAGGCACTCAGGGCTTTCAGTGGTCAACCATCCGACTGTTCCAACTGGAGAAGATTGTTGGCTTCCAGCAATGTAACCCAAGGAAAACAAAGAAAAATATAATTGAAACTAAACCAGACTAAAACTAGCTTCAGGTTATTTTGTTTGCAAATGCAAATTGTTATTATCTGAGATTTTTATATTCACCTTAACATATGGTGAACCCCGCTAGGAGTGAAAAAGCATGGTTTTCCAGGTCTCGCCTTCATTTCCTCCTTCTTCCAAACCAAGTCACTTGACCGGATGTCGAAGCACTTGGTCCCTTTCTTGATTTTCCTCCGGTAGCTCTCCTTCTGTTTCTCCTGCGCCTTGTCAATGTTCAGTCTCACCTTGATTGATAATAGAAATGCAATCATATTTCATATTGTTACAATTATACTGTATCTCTTACATATCTCTTGAAAAGACAGAGTTGTTTTACTTGGTCAATAACGAAAATATATTTTTGGTTCAAATCACCCTTTTTTATGGGATACAGAAGGGAATTTAGAGTTGAGCACATGCTCTTCCTTTACTGAATTTAAAGGGTTTTGCCTCCACCCACTTGGTAAAGTTGCCGTCAGACACCAGCTGTTGCCATTCGTGGATTTCGTAAAGGGTCTAATGAGGTCCACCCCTAGCATTTAAAGTGTTAGAGAGAAGATTACTTAATTCTTAACTGTATCTGTGTAATACAGTATGCAGCTTTTCATATTTGTAAGGATACTGACACACACACATTCTATAATATTGAACTCTGCTATGGTCAAATAAAGCAACCATTACAAAACAACAATCAGGGCAAAGTTTTTGACACTTACCGATCATGTGCCATGGTGAAACAACTGATGGGTTTCAAGTCCGGCGCCACAGTCTCTCAAACTTCTGGGAGACCAGGTACTGACCATTAATCACAAAGAGACAAATTGAAACATTGTGTGCTCTCTGATATCACATTCATTGAAATCATAATAATTTCAGATATAATAGAATGTGAATGATAAACTGGTTATTTCATTTGCCCAGCTGTCCACATCCTTGACAATCCCATGCCAGAAGAAGCGTAGGTTGATTTTGGCCATCAGCGCTTCACTCCAAATGGCCAACATGCATGTTGGTCAGCACGGCCTCCTTCTCCTCAGTGAAAATCACCCTCCATAGGTACATGCTGTCTTTCTCTCTCTTTTACTCTCTCTCCCCCATCTCTCTCTCTGTCTTTCACTCTCTTCCCACCTCTCTCACTTTCATCCTTTATTTATCACTTTCTCCCCTGTCTGTCTGTCTGTCTGTCTGTCTGTCTGTCTGTCTGTCTGTCTGTCTGTGACACCGAGTTAAGGGTAGTTGGAATTACCATAATTGCTTACACCTGTCCATTTGATTTATCAGGGTTAACTTATAGCTACATACCTCAATCAGCAGTTAGTCCCCGTCAGAGCGATTCTGAGGTAATCATTTTGTGCGAACTGAGCGAGAGCTTATGAGGTGGAATAGAACTAGAACTGCCCACGTCCTCCATCTTCCGCGACACCTACGAGGACAAATAGTGCCAGGAAACCAGCATAGCAATAGATGCTTTGGTTCATTACATAGGCCAGTCAGAATTTTGCAAGTTCTAGCAACAACCCTAGAAATGGAAGCTGGACCTCATCGAAACCCCCTCCCTCCTTTCAGCAAATCTGAACACAACTCCATTTTAATCCTCCCTCCCTATAGGCAGAAACTCAAACAGGAAGTACCCGTGATAAGGACTATTCAATGCTGGTCTGATCAACCGGAATCCACACTTCAAGATTGTTCTGATCACGCGGACTGGGATATGTTCCGGGTAGCTTCCGAGAATAATATTGAGGAATTCACTCAAACGGTAAATTAGTTTATCAGGAAGTGTATTTGGAGATGTTGTACCCACTGTGACTATTAGAACCTACCCTAACCAGAAACCGTGGATAGATGGCAGCATTTGCGCAAAACTGAAAGCACGAACCACCGCATTTAAACGTGGCAAGGTGACTGGGAATATGGAAGAATAAAACAGAGTAGTCATTCCTTCCGCAAGGCAATCAAACAGGCAAAACATCAGTATAGAGACAAAGTGGAGTCGCAATTCAACGGCTCAGACACGAGACATATGTGTTAGGGTCTACAGGCAATCACGGACTACAAAAGGAAAACAGTTGGTGTCCAGGCACGTCATGGCAACGTCTTGCTTCCCTGAACAAGCTTAACACGTTCTTTGCCCGCTTCAAGGATAACAAAGTGCCACCTACGCGGCCCGCTACCAAGGACTGTGGGCTTTCCTTCTTCATGGCCGAAGTGAGTAAGACATTTAAACGTGTTAACCCTTGCAAGACTGCCGGCCCAGACAGCCTCCCTAGCCGTGTCCTCAGAGCACTTCAATTTTCTTACCGCTCCAATATGTCCACAGATGATGCAGTCGCCATCACACTACTCACCGCCATATTCCATCTGGACAAGAGGAATACCTATGTAAGAATGCTGTTCATTGACTATAGCTCAGCATTCAACACCATAGTACCCTCCAAGCTCATTATTAAGCTTGAGGCCCTGGGTCTGAACCCCTCCCTGTGCAATTGGATTCCGGACTTCCTGACCGGCCGCCCCCAGGTCGTGAAGGTAGGAAACAACACCTCCACTTCGCTGTTCTTCAACACTGGGGCCCCACAAGGGTGCGTCCTCAGTCCCCTCCTTTACTCCCTGTTCACACATGACTGCGGGGCCAAGCACGCCTCCAACTCAATCATCAAGTTTTCAGATGACACAACAGTAGTAGGATTGATTACCAACAATGACGAGACAGCCTACATGGAGGAGGTGAGGGCTCCACACGACGCATCAGCAAGGGCAAACTACCTGCCCTCCAGGACACATACAGCACCCAATGTCACAAGAAGGTCAAAAAGATCATCAAAAAGACAACAACCACCCGAGCCACTGCCTTTTGACCCCGCTATCATCCAGAAGGCGTGGTCAGTACAGGTGCATCAAAGCTGGGACTACTATATCACAGTCTATGCCGCTCTGACATTGCTCGTCCATATATTTATAAATTCTTCATTCCATTCCTTACTTAGATTTGTGTGTATTGGGTATATGTTGTCAAATTGTTAGATATTACTTGTTAGATATTGTTGCACTGTTGGAACTAGAAGCACAAGCATTTAGCTACATTCGCAATAACATCTGCTAAGCACATGTATGTAACCAATAACATTTTATTTGACGCACAGGAGGGCGGGGCACTTTTTGTCAGGGGGCACTATTTGGCATGACAGTCCCCCATAGATTTTGCTAGTCACTCTTAATCAGATATACAGTGCCTTGCGAAAGTATTCGGCCCCCTTGAACTTTGCGACCTTTTGCCACATTTCAGGCTTCAAACATAAAGATATAAAACTGTATTTTTTTGTGAAGAATCAACAACAAGTGGGACACAATCATGAAGTGGAACGACATTTATTGGATATTTCAAATTTTTTTAACAAATCAAAAACTGAAAAATTGGGCGTGCAAAATTATTCAGCCCCTTTACTTTCAGTGCAGCAAACTCTCTCCAGAAGTTCAGTGAGGATCTCTGAATGATCCAATGTTGACCTAAATGACTAATGATGATAAATACAATCCACCTGTGTGTAATCAAGTTTCCGTATAAATGCACCTGCACTGTGATAGTCTCAGAGGTCCGTTAAAAGCGCACAGAGCATCATGAAGAACAAGGAACACACCAGGCAGGTCCGAGATACTGTTGTGAAGAAGTTTAAAGCCGGATTTGGATACAAAAAGATTTCCCAAGCTTTAAACATCCCAAGGAGCACTGTGCAAGCGATAATATTGAAATGGAAGGAGTATCAGACCACTGCAAATCTACCAAGACCTGGCCGTCCCTCTAAACTTTCAGCTCATACAAGGAGAAGACTGATCAGAGATGCAGCCAAGAGGCCCATGATCACTCTGGATGAACTGCAGAGATCTACAGCTGAGGTGGGAGACTCTGTCCATAAGACAACAATCAGTCGTATAGAAGAAAGAAAGCCATTTCTTAAAGATATCCATAAAAAGTGTTGTTTAAAGTTTGCCACAAGCCACCTGGGAGACACACCAAACATGTGGAAGAAGGTGCTCTGGTCAGATGAAACCAAAATTTAACTTTTTGGCAACAATGCAAAACGTTATGTTTGGCGTAAAAGCAACACAGCTCATCACACTGAACACACCATCCCCACTGTCAAACATGGTGGTGGCAGCATCATGGTTTGGGCCTGCTTTTCTTCAGCAGGGACAGGGAAGATGGTTAAAATTGATGGGAAGATGGATGGAGCCAAATACAGGACCATTCTGGAAGAAAACCTGATGGAGTCTGCAAAAGACCTGAGACTGGGACGGAGATTTGTCTTCCAACAAGACAATGATCCAAAACATAAAGCAAAATCTACAATGGAATGGTTCAAAAATAAACATATCCAGGTGTTAGAATGGCCAAGTCAAAGTCCAGACCTGAATCCAATCGAGAATCTGTGGAAAGAACTGAAAACTGCTGTTCACAAATGCTCTCCATCCAACCTCACTGAGCTCGAGCTGTTTTGCAAGGAGGAATGGGAAAACATTTCAGTCTCTCGATGTGCAAAACTGATAGAGACATACCCCAAGCGACTTACAGCTGTAATCGCAGCAAAAGGTGGCGCTACAAAGTATTAACTTAAGGGGGCTGAATAATTTTGCACGCCCAATTTTTCAGTTTTTGATTTGTTAAAAAAGTTTGAAATATCCAATAAATGTCGTTCCACTTCATGATTGTGTCCCACTTGTTGTTGATTCTTCACAAAAAAATACAGTTTTATATCTTTATGTTTGAAGCCTGAAATGTGGCAAAAGGTCGCAAAGTTCAAGGGGGCCGAATACTTTCGCAAGGAACTGTAATTTTAACATGGCATAAGTCATCGCAAAATGTGTTACATTTCAGTACATTTGCTTTAAAAGTGCAAAAATTTCTCTCCACCCTATGGCAAAATATGTAGAATTGCAGGAAACTTGCTGTAAAACTGCTAATTTTCTCTCCGCCCATGACAAAACGAGTACAATTGCATGAAATTAGTTATACAATTGAAAAATTGTCTCTACCCCATTGCAAAAGGAGTAGAATTGCAGAAAATGTACTTTAAAACTTCAAATTGTTCTCTCTGCCGTCAGGCGGGGAGCCATTAAAATGTTTTTTCAGCCTAACGGCCTACCCAACCCAAACCTGGACGACGCTGGGCCAATTGTGCGTCGCCCTATGGGACTCCCAATCACGGCTGGTTGTGATACAGCCTGGAATCGAACCAGAATCTGTAGTGATGCCTCTAGCACTGAGATGCAGTGCCTTAGAATGTTGCGCTACTTGGGAGCCTGGCTAGGGCCGGTCCTACTGACCAAAGTCGATTTATTAAAGTTTTGAACACCCTTAATATCAACGAATGAGTGCCAGCAACCATCATACCTTCATACACATCATACATACAGAAACTGATAACCCACAGCGATACAAGCTACATCAGGTTATGTTTGTATCATAAGAAAAGAAAAAGCTGCACACTCTTGGAGCTCTGATGCAATAACGTATTTTTTTTACCAACGTTTCGACAGTCAAGCTGTCTTCATCAGGGTAGCATTACATCCATCATGTGGTTCAGAAGCCTCGTCTCCCAGACTGTGCACATTCAGTAAACTCTCATGTTTATCCGCAGTGGATTAGATTGTGCATTAGCTAGTTAGAGAATTATCCACTCAACATGGCTTAGTCTCCACTTGTCTTTATCATGAGACCAAGGGCTGAGAAAAAAAGGTTCATCAAGATCTTTCTTCACTCCTCTTCATCATGAGACCAAGCACTGAGAAACAATCAAGGTACAGCAAGGTCTTTTTTGTGATTACTTAAGCAACCCCTTATCAGTGTTAGGGAAACTACTCTGAAAACATAGTTTACCAAGCTACCAATTACTTCACACTAAAAGAAGTTACACTAAAGCTACCATTAATAAAAAGTATTGTTTTTTTAAACTAAGGTTACTTTCAAAAAGTAGTTCTCTACTTCCAAATTAGGCTCCTTCATGAAACATGATCATATGTACATTTGAAATTTCAAAGACTACAAATTGCAAAATTGGCATCATAGTGTAACAGAATATGAAATGTAGCCTATTAAACACGAAAACATTGTTGTGAGAGTCAAGGAGATCTGATGCCGAAAAATAATATTTAGGGATTCAAGCCAGCAAAGCTGGGTGAAACCCAGCGGTCTAAGGCACTGCATTTCAGTGCAAGAGGCGTCATTACAGTCCCTGGTTCAAATCCAGGCTGTACCACATCCGACTGTGATTTGGAGTCTCATAGTGCTATGCACAATTGACCCAGTGTCGTCCAGGTTTGGCCGGGGTAGGCCGTCATTGTAAATAAGAATTTGTTCTTAACTGACTTGCCTAATTAAATAAAGGTTAAAAATATAATAAAAAACGTATTGTATTTGTTGGTATTCATTATTAAATATTCTTGTTCGGGTTCTTCCATCAATTTTGTGAGGAAAATACAAATTCCTGTGGCATGGTAAGGCCTAGGAGGTTGCAACCTTGCTTAATGATAAAGGGCCACACCCTCTCATGCAATGTCATGCCAATTGGCCACATGGTGGCGCTATAAAAAGCGATGGAAATTGCAAACGTTGAAAGGTCAAGCCCCTCACCCCGTGTGACCTTGAGTCCTAAAATGAGGTACATAGGTCCCTCTCTTCACAAGGAGCAAATTTGCCTCAAGGACTCTAAAGGTCCGCCATGATGGATTTTACACAATTTAGAATTTTGTGAAACACTTAAAACGCTACTCTTCTGGCACTGAATGAGCGATCTGCACAAAACTTGGCATCTATGGGTACATGGCATCTATGGACCAAGCACTCACATTTCAAACAACATGGCCGCTACTAAACAAACTTTCACGTGGGCATGGTCTGGCACATAAAAGCATTACTCTGACACAGATATTCGTATTGTAACAAAACTTGGTACACATGTTCCAAACACTGTCAAGACTCAATATTTCTATATACATTCAGAACAACCACACAGTGGTGTATAATGCGGACCTGTTTATATCTCTTGATTTGACTCACAGTGATGAAATTTGGCACATATGCTCAGGGATATGAGTCTAGCTAACTTGGTTGAGTTTGGACACATGGTGGCGCTGTTGGACAGGAAAACACATTCACGCAAGCTGGTTTATAACTGCCCATGTTATTTGAATTATAGGCTTTGAAAATGTTGTTTAAAGATGAGTCTATAGATGCTATATACCAAATTTGGTGCCGATTGGTCAAGCGGTTCTAGAGTAGAAGTCAACAGAATAAAATAAAAATCCTAAATCCATCAAAAGCATATTGCATGATCTGTTCGATTTTGAGTTCTGATATTTGGCAAAAGTGGTAAGAAGTACAGAAGTAGCTCATCCAAGGGCAATGTGTCCAATTGTCTTGATGGTGGAGCTGTGGGGCCAAAGCTTGAACCCCGGCATGGCTGCTAAAAAGTACTGTGTAGTCCATTCCAGTAGTTAGCTGCACTGCTACATGGAAAAAAGTATATTAACTACTGAAAACACTACCTAAATGTAGATTTGAATTTAGTTAAACTACCGCCAAGCTACTGCCAAATGTAGTTAAATTAATAGTTGAAATAGAATATCTCAATCTGTTGCATGTTTCTTTCACATTAGCTCCACCTGGCTCAGCTATCTCATAGCTTAGCCTCAATGCTATGTTGCCACAACTTGATTGATAGGCATTCTGATTCTGACTTTCTTTGTTGCTCTCAATTTCGAATCTTAAATAAATGTAGCGTGCTTTCAGAGACATGTACAGTATCACAAATTAGTTAAGTGTATCCACTTGAAGGCCCAATGCAGTTAAAAACGTGATTTTCCTGTGTTTTATAAGTACAGCATTTCCACAATACAATATTTAAATAATACTGTTAAATTGTGAAAATATTGATAATGGCCCTTTAGTGTAAGAGCTGTTTGAAAAAAACAGCTTTACATTTCTGCCGGTTTTGGTGGGATGGATTTTTTTGGTGACATCACCAGGTGGTAAATTAGTTAATGCACCAATAAAAAAAAGAGAGTTCCAAATCGCAATAACAGCTAATTTTCTGTTTTCCCCTCCCCAATCTGACCACTCGCAGACAGTCCTAGAATAATTATTGATTGAGAAATGGCTCTTTACTAAGAAGTTTTTTTTTTTTTTACCATATTAATTCAAAACAAGCTCAACTGTTACCCATAAATTATTTGATATTGAGGTAAAAATGGCTGCATTGAACCTTTAAAGCGCAGCATGTCTTCAACACCTTTTGACAGACTTTTCAGAAGGTAATGATGATTCAGACCATGACTCATGTGATTCAGTGTGAGCTCATAACTCACTGTCGGGTGGTGGTTTAAAAATAAAGAATTAGAGGAAGCCCTCTAACATTTATCTTGACCCTGCAGGCTCTCACATCAGTTTGCCTTCCGCATGTATAATTGTGAGCCCATGATCCCTGCACTGGCGTCCCTGTGTGTAACAATGCTTTCAAGTTTCCTCCCTGATTAGACGTCTCCCTACTCGTGTTGAGGTTGGGCATGGTCCAACACTGCCATCCAACAATTCAGACCTGAAATAGCAAGTTGTGGGAATATATTGTAGAAAGTATAGATGTAAGAGATAAGCAAGAAGATAATTGAGTCGTAAAAGACTGTTTAATTAGCATGTTTATTCTCTGTGATGTGTTGTTTATTTAATCTGCTACCCAGTAATTAACCCGGGGAATTTACAGTCCATTGAGACCAAGGCGATGGATCCCATGAAGAATTACTTATTCATAGTTTGTGAAGTGGAAAAACATCAAAGCACAAGGGCCTTTTGTTTTTTCGTTAGTTTATTGGTTTTATTCGATTCAATCAAGAACGTGTGTTCCATGATTGTGCCTTTTTTTGTACATAAAATTCCTCAGATACTTTTTTAAAAATTGGGTTATCTGGTGAAAAATGTGTCAGAAATTTCTACATATCTAAGCACGTCAGACTTTGTTCAGTGATGGAGTATAAGAAGAGCAGGTCATCTAGTACTGACAGGAATGCGATGGAAAAGTTTTCTTAAAAAGGTTGAAATCGCTTCCTTACTCAGGACACCCTCTGGGCTGTGAGGAGGACAGCTTTGGGATGGAGGGTGACACAGGGGTATTCATGGGGTAATGGACAAATTTCACACCTCCACCTCTAAGACCCATTTAGAGCTTAACCCCTTTCCCCTGAGAGTTTTTTCTTTGTGTCGAACATGAATATGAATCCCCAAAGCCCCAGCAGTGAATGCCCTGAAACACCTCATTGAAAGGGGAGTGCAGAGTTCCTTAGCCCCCTCTCCACGTGAAGAATCTGTCTTCCTCTTTCTCTTTCTCTCGCTCTCTCTCGCTCTCTCTGTCGCTTCAGTCCCACTGTTTCTTAGAAAGACAGGAGACACAGCACCACACGGTCATCCTCAGAATTGAGCTGCTGCTGCTATTGGGGAGTTTGAGATGTGTTTCTCATACACTGTAGTTGGCAGACTGCTAGAGAGCACACATCCATTGCAAAAAGCAAAATGAAAGATGTATGAAGTAAAATGTGACCATGTGGCATAATAGGCCGATGCATCTCTGTCACACTAAGAAGATATAGACCCGACTCCACGAAATACAGAATTAGTTCAGCTGGAGCATCAATCATGTCAGCTCACTGAGCGAGAGGGACCCTCTTCCACTCCGCTCCACATGTTATGTTCCCAGATTTATTTCAGCTCTTGTCCCGGGATCATCTCTCCTTTTTGAAGATGAGCATTCATTTTCCCTGGGCATGCAGCAAAAGAGGCCGCCACGAGCTAATCATCCTTTTCCACTGTGAAATGGGGACTCGGGAGATTCAGTAAACAAGGCATGAAATTGTAGAGGACTGTGACAGACCCATAATTTCCACTGGGGACACTAATGGGAGGGGGGGGGGGGGGGGATTAGGATGGAGAAGATTAGGATCTTTGTTCTCACCCCAAGGGATGGAAGTTGGTGGTGATGTGGGAGGATGGGGGTTCAGTACAGTATCCAGCCCTTATGTTGATAAATGAGGTTTCAGTGTCATACATAGTTATGTAATAGCTCTACATTACAGCATAAAGTGAAAAGGGACTAGACGCTGAACCCTGGTGTAAAGAGCTTTCCTCAGCGCTACAGTACATGATTTAATGATTAAAAAGTCCATTAGTACTGACATATGGATGTACTAGACAACTAATTAGGTGAAATTTTGCACTAAAGTGGAGTCCAATTCCAGAATTGTTATTGCTCTCCTTTATTAAAAATATGTTTTATTTACAAGATTCTTGAAGTCCTATTGTTACAAATTCCCATGACTTCAACATTTTATTCACTGTAAACAATGTAACTTTTGATACAAATCAGCTACTTTGACCACTTTCCCAACAACTTAGACAAAAACTTAGAGGGTATGATATCTTGGTCTTATTCTCTGCTTTTTAAATCAAAAATCAGAACTGTAATTTATTCAACCAATCAAATTATACATCTGTTTTAGTAACCATATCAACTACTTTTTGTTTCAACTTTTTGAAACAAGTGACGTTTTGACCACTTCCCCACAAGTTGGACAAAAATGTAGAGTATATTAAATATTTGTCTACTTCTCTGATATTTTAATCTGAATTCAGAACATTTATCAACTCAATTCATTACACTAACTTTCCACCGCTGAATTAACTGTCATAGAAGTTTCAGAAATGTCCAATTATAGCACTGGCTGAGCACATTCTAAGCATGAGACAATAAGTAAGCATTGTGACACAAATGAGCTACTTTGACCACTTTCCTAACAAGCTAGACAAAAACTTAGACGTATGAAATCTTAGTCTACTTCTCACCTATATAAATCTGAAATCAGAATAAAAATATGTTCTACTATTCAAACGATGCACCACTCTTAGTAACCACATCAACTACTTTTTATCTCAAATTTGACAAACAATTGACATTTTGTCCACTTTCCGAACAAAGGAAGTCTTGGTCTACTTCTCTGCTTTCAGAACAGACATTTCTTCTACCAGTCAAATTATAGCAGTGGGGGAGCAAAGAAGACTGATTGTGCCATTCAGCTCATCCAAACCCACTAAACTAACCCACTATATCAACCCCCACACTCACTAACCAAACTACCATAACGACCCAACTTACTATAGATAACCCATGACCCACCTATCTAAAACACTCCGTATTACTACTGCAATGTACTGCTACTAGCACTTCTGAGCTACTTACTACTTACTACCTAGTCTCCCACTGAAGGCTACTATCAACTATTTATAAAACAGTCGCTCCCTACTACACCAGCCTAAATGTTCAACACTAGCAAGATATATGCACCACTAGATGCACCATCACATTTCTCTCACCAAATGATAGCCTAAAACTTTTCTTATTCCTTATGAGTAAAAGTGTAGTAGTCTGAGCGTAGTTATATTTTTTATTAAATATGTGATCTAACTGCCCCACACTCCAAAGTAAAAAGGTTGATATAGTAGTCTATCAAACTTTGACTCTATTTACTGCTTGAATAAATCAAATATTTTCAACTTCTTCAACTACCACAAAAATACTTAGAGCGGAAGCAAGTCACCAAATGTTTTTTCATGGAAAATTACCATTTAGTTATTTCTGTAATTATTTATCGTTAGCAATGAAGTACAGTATATTTTGACTTAATCCAAAAGGTGAATATGTGTACTTTTCATGTTTCATTCCCATGAGAAGCAATTGCCTATTGTTGTTATTTTTATCACTTCCATTGAATGGGATGTGACAAAGTGATTAGTATTTTTTGAGGATTTAAGCATGATTGGCAGAGTGATTGACAGAGGAGGCTGACAGTCCAGAGTAGGGGGACTGAGAACAGGAAGGATAAGGATGTTGCATTTACAGTTCATGAGTGGACACTGAAGTGTTTAACTGGTGGTAAGGGACAGGGGAGCTGGAATGACTATTTTGTTACGCGATCATATGTATTTACATGAATGTTGTAATGTAAACAATAGGCCTAAATAAAAATGAAAATGTATTTTACTGTAAATTCAAATGTTCTAAATAGTTGTCTCTGTGTTGCCTACTCTTGCTCCTGTCTCTGTTCCTCATGTAATAGTTTAATTGCTATAGGTCTACTTATTTTTCTTAAAGAAAAGGTCTGTATTCGAACATGTATTAATTGGAAGTTGTATGCAAATTCCAGATCCCTTACAGTTAACAGTAAGAGTACTTTGTTACCACCAGCTGTGAAAACACACATACAATTGAAAACATCTCATACTGTACATTCTTCATCCTGTTTTTATCCTCATTTATATGGTCCATCATAAAGTCACAAAAAAAGTAATAGATACGGTAAGGCCTGGGTTGCTTGTTCTGTATATTGACTACCATAGGGAATTCCTCAATTTAAAGATTTTTCTTTTCTTGTACTTGGCACGAAAAGATGGAGCTCTCACCTCCCTGAGAATTGAGAGGATTTCTTCTCTTGTGGGGAGATAAAAAGGCTCCATTGTATGTTGTCCTAGAGAACACACTTATGAATTGTTAGTAGCCCTGCTATTTTTCATTATAACTGGAAAATAAGCACTTTAGTCACTATCAGCTGAGACTTACTCAGTCTGGTTTTGAAATCGTGTACTTTCCATCATGGAATGGCAAACTAATTACAGTACCTTGCAAAAGTATTCATCCCCCTTGGCATTTTTCATATTTTTTGCGTTACAACATGACATTTAAATAGATTTTATTTGGATTTTATGTAATGGACATACACAAAACAGTTAAAACTGGTGAAGTTAATTTTTTTTTTTTTTTTTGAAAAAGTAAAAGTGGTGCGTGCATATTTGCTATGAAGCCCCTAAATAAGATCTGGTGCAACCAATTACCTTCGGAAGTCACATAATTAATTAAATAAAGTCCACTTGTGTGCAATCTAAGTGTCACATGATCTCAGTATATATACACCTGTTCTGAAAGCCCCCAGAGTCTGCAACACCACTAAGCAAGGGGCACCACAAAGCAAGCGGCACCATGAAGACCAAGGAGCTCTCCAAACAGATCAGGGACAAAGTTGTGGAGAAGTACAGATCAGGGTTGGGTTATAAAAAAGTATTCCAAACTTTGAACATCTCACAGAGCACCACTAAATCCATTATTAAAAAATTGAAAGAATATGGCACCACAACAAACCTGCCAAGAGGGGGCCGCCCACCAAAACTCACGGACCAGGCAAGGAGGGCATTAATCAGAGAGGCAACAAAGATAACCCTGAAGGAGCTGTGGGGATGTTTTTCATCGACAGGTACTGGGAAACTGGTCAGAATTGAAGAAATGATGGATGGCTAAATGCATGCTCTTCAACCGATCGCTGCCCACGCCCGCCTGCCCGACTAGCATCACTACTCTGGACGGTTCTGACTTAGAATATGTGGACAACTACAAATACCTAGGTGTCTGGCTAGACTGTAAACTCTCTTCTAGACTTATTTTAAGCCTCTCCAATCCAAAATTAAATCTAGAATTGGCTTCCTATTTCCCAACAAAGCCTCCTTCACTCACGCTGCCAAACATACCCTCGTAAAACTGAATATCCTACCGATCCTTGACTCCGGCGATGTCATTTACAAAATAGCCTCCAACACTCTACTCAGCAAACAGGATGCAGTCGATCACATCAATCCGTTTTGTCACCAAAGCCCCATATATCACCGACCACTGTGACCTTTATGCTCTCGTCGGCTGGCCCTCGCTACATATTTGTCGCCAGACCCACTGGCTCCAGGTCATCTATAAGTCTTTGCTAGGTAAAGCTCCGCCTTATCTCAGCTCACTGGTCACCATAACAACACCCACCAGCAGGTACATCTCACTGGTCATCCCCAAAGCCAACACATCCTGTGGCTGCCTTTCCTTCCAGTTCTCTGCTGCTAATGACTGGAACCAATTGCAAATATCACTGAAGTTGGAGACATATCTCCCTCATTAACTTTATTAAATTCAGAGCCATATCCATGTAATGCTTGGAGAAGATCCTATGGCACATCTAAAGCCTTTTCTTTTGGTTTGTTGCTATGGGCCACCAAGTGAGAACAGTCAGTATCGAAATAATGTGTGAAATGCTTGATAGTGACTGGATATACCCATTGGATGCAGTGATCACATATAGTGGCTATATCCAGGAAAGCCAAAGTTCCAACAGCTGGGCCTAAAATGGCGTATAAGATATCATACAAAAGATTTTGCTTTGACTCTTATGGATGATGTTAAAAATATTTGTTGGTCTGATGTGATTAATAATTAGCATCCTGACACTGCACTTTATTTAACCTTCATTTAACATTTTACAATGATGGCCTAACCCGCCCCCCCCCCTAAAAACTGAATGGTTGAAAGAGAACGGGGCGAAAGGAGTGGCAAATAAGTCTGGCTACATTTCTAACTGGCTGACTTACTGCAAATTGAGAAATTATGTGACTAAACTCAACAATTTAAAAAAAACTGTATTATGAAGCCAAGATCAATGACATAAAGAATTATGGAAAAAAATGTTTGACTACTTTAAATGACATTATGAGCAGAAAGACATTCAACTCCATCATTTATCGAATCAGATGGCTTGTTCATCACAAAATCATTTGATGTTGCCAATTATTTTAATGATTACTTCATTTGGCAAAGTGGGCAAACTTGGGTTATAACGACACAAGGCGAGACCCAGATGCAGACACAGGAGGCAGATGGTTCTAGTCTCTGATATTTATTGAACAACGAGATGCAGGCAAGAGGCAGACGAGGGCAGGCAAGAGTTCATAACCAGGTCAGAGTC
This sequence comes from Oncorhynchus clarkii lewisi, assembly GCF_045791955.1. Taxonomy (NCBI): domain Eukaryota; kingdom Metazoa; phylum Chordata; class Actinopteri; order Salmoniformes; family Salmonidae; genus Oncorhynchus; species Oncorhynchus clarkii. Next base: position 37,950,562 of record NC_092156.1, read on the forward strand.
CAAACAGTACAGGCAGGCTCGAGGTCAGGGGCAGGCAGAATGGTCAGGCAGGCTGGCTCAGTGTCAGGGCAGGCAAAAGGTCAGAACTTGGAGGACTAGAAAAGAGAGACTAGGAAAAACAGGAGCTTGGAAAAACGCTGGCTGGCAAGACAAGACAAAGGACAAACAGAACACAGGTAAAATGAGGGTAATAGGGAAGATGGGTGACACCTGGAGGGGGGTGGAGACAATCAAAAGGACAGGTTAAATAGATCAGGGTGTGACATAGGCAGGAAATGCCAACAATGAATAGTGAGCCATCGTATTCATGCATAAAAAAATAAAAACTTTGCAGGTTTGAATTTTGTCAAATTAGTGTGGGAGAGGTGTACAAATGATTGAGAAACCTCCTGGCATTGACAACTTAGATGGAAAGCTACTGAGGATGGTAGTTGACTATAGCCACTCCTATCTGTCATATCTTTAATCTGAGCCTAGAGGAAAGTCTTTGTCCTCAGGTCTGGAGGGAAGCCAAAGTAATTCCGCTACCCAAGAGTGGTAAAGCGGGCTTTACTGGTTCTAACAGCAGACCTATAAGCTTGCTGCCAGCTCTTAGCAAACTGTTGGAAAACATTGTGTTAGCCAAATACAATCCTATTTCTCTGTAAACAAAAAAACAACAGACTTTCAGCATGCTTATAGAGAAGGGCACTCTCAACATGTACTGCACTGACACAAATTACTGATGATTGTTTGAAATAAATTGATAATTAGAAGATTGTGGGAGCTGTACTGTTAGCTTTCAGTGCAGCCTTTGATATTATTGACCATAACCAGTCCTATGGCTTTTAAACCTCTGTCATATAGTGGATTCAGAGCTATCTATCTAATACAACTCAAAGGGTTTTCTTTAATGGAAGCTTCTCTAATGTCAAACATGTAAGGTGTGGTGTACCACAGGGCAGCTCTCTAGGCCATCAACTCTTTTCTATTTTTACCAATGACCTGCCACTGGCATTATGCAAAGCATGTGTGTCCATGTATGCTGATAATTCAACCGTATACGCATCAGCAAAAACCGCAAATGAAGTCACTGAAACCCTTAACAAACAGTTGCAGTCTGTTTTGGAATGGGTGGCCAGTAATAAACTGGTCCTGAACATCTCTAAAACTAAGAGCATTGTATTTTGTACAAATCTTTCCCTAAGTTCTAGACCTCAGTTGAATCTGGTAATGAATGGTGAGGCTGTTGAACAAGTTGAGGAGACTAAATTACTTTGTGTTACCTTAGATTATAAACTGTCATGGTCAAAACATATAGATTCAATGGTTGTAAAGATGGGGAGAGGTCTGTCCGTAAAATAAAGAGATGCTCTGCTTCTTTGACAACACACTCCAAAAAGTTCTGCGGGCTCTAGTTTTGTCTTATCTTGATTATTGTCCAGTCGTGTGGTCAAGTGCTGCAAGGAAAGACCTAGTTAATCTGCAGTCCCCAAATCCAGAACAAATTCAAGAAAGCGTACAATATTATATAGAGCCATTATTGCATGGAACTCCGTTCCATCTCATATTGTTCAAATTAACAGCAAACCTGGTTTCAAAAAACAGATAAAGCAACACCTCATGGCACAACACCTCTCCCCTATTTGACCTAGATAGATTCTGTGCATGTATTGATATGTAGGCAACGTGTGCCTTTAAATTTTTTGTATGTAGTTCTGTTCTTGAGCTGTTCTTGTCTATTAATGCTCTGTATTATGTCATGTTTCATGTTTAGTGTGGACCCCAGGAAGAGTAGCTACTGCTTTTTCAACAGCTAATGGGGATCCCAATAAAATACCAAAATACGGTAGCCATGCATGGGATCGACTGCTTCACAAAGCATGATGATGTGGCAAAATCAATATCCACATTTATAAACACAGGGTCACTACAGTTATTTATGGTCATAAACAGGGGTTTAATGGTGCCTGGAGAAGTGGGTATACTCTAATTTTGCCTCAATTTTACTAAGCAGCCTGCCCGGCGAAGGAAAGGCACCCTGTGTCAAAAGATCTATGTGAAACAGGGACATACACTCTGACCTAAAATGATGAATCCCATATTGGTCTTTCACATTCAGGCCAACACAAGCTGTACTGTTAAAGTAGGCTAATAGTAGGCCTAATATTGAAACAGATAAATGAGGCTGGCAACGGGGTCAAAAATTCACAGGTTTCAGTTAATTCCCATTTTTTGTGAGGTTTTTGCTCTCAGTTACACTTTTTTAATAGAAAAACAACAAAATGGTATGTTCAAAGTCTTAACATTTAACTGAGAAGGTTTTTGGGAAAGCCTTTCCATATGACATAAGACGGTTAGGCCTAGACGGTTAGGCCTATTATTAGCGTCTATATTTTTCCTGTTCCTTAATTGTTTGAAACCTGGAATATTTTTTTGTTGTTGTTCTTGCTGTGAGATGTTACCCCACTCTTCCATCAAGGTACTGTCACGACTTGCGCCGAAGTCGGTCCCTCTCCTTGTTCGAGCGGTGTTCGGCGGTCGACGTCACCGACCTTAGCCATCACTGATCCATTTTTAATTTTCCATTGGTTTTGTCTTGTCTTCCTTCACACCTGGTTGTAATCCCATCAATTACATATTGTGTATTTAACCCTCTGTTTCCCCTCATGTCCTTGTCGGAGATTGTTTTGTTTGTATGTGATGTGCTATTTAGTGTTGGTGTGCAACGGGTTTTGTACTCACTTTGTTATTTTGTAAATTTTGGTTGTTTTGGAGTTTTGTCAGCATTTATTAAAAAACTCAATTTATACCAAGTTCGTTCTCCTGTACCTGACTTCCCTGCCACCAACACGCACCCCTTACCCCGGACATTTCTGGGAGGAATGACCCTAGCCCTCACCCACCGATCCAACAGGTCCCAGACATGCTCAAAGGGATTGATATCCGGGCTCTTCGCTGGCCATGGAAATCATGCACAGAACGAGCAGTATGGCTGGTGGCATTGTCATGCTGGAGGGTCATGTCAGGATGAGCCTGCAGGAAGGGTACCACATGAGGGAGGAGGATGTCTTCCCTGTAACGCACAGCATTGAGATTGCCTGCAATGACAACAAGCTCAGTCCGATGATGCTGTGACACACCTCCCCAGACCATGACGGACCTTCCATCTCCAAATCGATCCTGCTCCAGAGTACAGGCCTCGGTGTAACGCTCATTCCTTTGACGATAAACTTAAATCCGACCACCCCATGTGAGACAAAACCGCGACTTGTCAGTGAAGAGCACTTTTTGCCAGTCCTGTCTGGTCCAACGACAGTGGGTTTGTGCCCATAGGTAACATTGTTGCCGGTGATATCTGGTGAGGACCTGCCTACAACAGGCCTACAAGCCCTCAGTCCAGTCTCTCTCAGCCTATTGTGGACAGTCTGAGCACTGATGGAGGGATTGTGTGTTCCTGGTGTAACTCAGGGAGTTGTTGTTGCCATCCTGTACCTGTCCCGCAGGTGTGATGTTCGGATGTACCGATCCTGTGCAGGTGTTGTTACACGTGGTCATCCACTGCGAGGACGACCAGCTGCCCATCCTGTCTCCCTGTAGCACTGTCTTAGGCATCTTACAGTACGGACATTGCATTTTATTGCCCTGGCCACATCTGCAGTCCTCATGCCTCCTTGCAGCATGCCTAAGGCACGTTCACACAGATGAGCAGGGACCCTGGGCATTTTTCTTTTTGTGTTTTTCAGAGTCAGTAGAAAGGCCTCTTTAGTGTCCTAAGTTTTCATAACTGTGACCTTAATTGCCTACCGTTTGTAAGCTGTTTGTCTTAACAATCGTTCCACGGGTGCATGTTCATTAATTGTTTATGGTTCATTGAACAAGCATGGGAAACTGTGTTTAAACCCTTTACAATTAAGATCTGTTAAGTTATTTGGATTTTTACGTTCTTTTTTTGCTGAGTTTACATTGCTATTGATTACGACATTGTTGGGTTTAGAGTGTGCAAGAAAGGCATTTCACTGTACTTGTGACATTAACTTCAAACATCGTCAAGTTTAGCAGTTGAAGTTAATTCTTTGCTAGGTGGGCACCCATCTTACTCTGGCACGTAGAAAGTGCTTTCAGTACTCTGTAAATGTGAACTTTCCACAGGGACCACCAGTCATTTGATACTTTCCTGGCTGTAATGTCAATGAAAGAGCAGGCGACGCCTTCAGAGTCTCTGCATGACTAGGTAGACAGGCCTACTGTATAACCACCAACTCCCAGGAACTGTTTGAGAGGCCTCTCTCTGCCTGCAGCAACATTTGGTCTATGTTCAAACTGGAACTCTCTCTAGCACATTCTAAGAGATGAGAATAAAATACCTCTGAGATGTTTTTGTTTATCAAACAAATATTTGTATATATGTGGCTTGGTGCCATGTGCCTGCTTAGTGCTTTTTATGTGAGAATGCATAGCACTCCCAGTAGAGACACAAGAGTTGTAAATATTTTAATTAGGTGCCTCTGATATCTCTATAAATGTATTTTATTCCATTCATCAATGGTATAATTTTTTTTATTCTGTCACTGACAAGTAAACAATTACCACAGGTTATTTGCATGAAGACTGTCAACCACATTGATTCTTCTTCTCAATTACCCAAAGGTTATCTGCATAGAGTCAGCTAATGGCAGCCAATGACTTTTCAATGATAGAGTAACAGCAAATCACCAAAAGCCTGTGGGGTTTTCAGGGTGTCTGTAGCATGTCACCATACGATTTGTCAGTTTCCTACTGCAACACGCAACACGTAACTCTAACCGTCACCTACCAGAGCAGGTGCTTCGAAATGCCGCTTGTCTGTAACCTGAACTGACTGGCAGTAAAAAAAATTCAGCAGCTGTCACTCAAACAGGACTTGCATGAGTAATGTGAACCTGTCAGCTCTGCAAACTCTGATTTCAACTGTCCAAACATTGAGGACTTACAAGACAGCATAAAGTCACATAGCCTGTAAAAATACTGTCACATTCCTCACTCAACACTCAATCACAATCGTGCAAAGCGGTCAGTAACATGTCAGCACTTGACCCAATACGGAATAGTTATAGATGGATAAAATAAAGTACAGCACAGTTTTCATTGTGCGATTCTTTTGTTTATTTTGGCACTCTTTGTTGTAATAAAGATAATGTATAACAACATTTCTTAAAACAGTATGTTTTTGACATAACTTGAAAATAACTGCTTTGAGCCTCTTGCATGTTTCTAATATTTACATAAATTCTGAGACTTATGTAAATAGCAGACATAGTCTTCATTAACCTACTTCGAGGCTTGTTTGGGCATATATTGACCCACTTATAACCCACTGGGCACAGACTTCATTTCGGAGTGTAGTTTTGAATTAAATTTGGTTGTGTTGTCAACTAACATGAATTCAATGTGAAATCAACTAAACATTTTAGGTTAAAATGTAAGATTCAGGGGCCTCCCGGGTGGCGCAGTGGTTAAGGGAGTCCCTGGGTTCGCGCCCAGGCTCTGTCGTAACCGGCCGCGACTGGGAGGTCCGTGGGGCGACGCACAATTGGCCTAGCGTCGTTCCGGGTTAGGGAGGGCTTGGTCGGTAGTGGTGTCCTTGTCTCATCGCGCACCAGCAACTCCTGTGGCGGGCCAGGCGCAGTGCACGCTAACCAGGTGGCCAGGTACACAGTGTTTCCTCCGACACATTGGTGCGGCTGGCTTCCGGGTTGGATGCGCGCTGTGTTAAGAAGCAGTGCGGCTTGGTTGGGTTGTGTATCGGAGGACGCATGACTTTCAACCTTCGTCTCTCCCGAGCCCGTACGGGAGTTGTAGCGACAATATAGTAGCTACTACAACAATTGGATACCATGAAATTGGGGAGAAAAAGGGGTAAAATTAAAAATAATAATAATAATAATAATTTACATTGAGGTTAAAGTTGGATAAAAAAGATACAGAATTTCCTGACGTTCATGACTTTTTTGCTAATTCAATCTGAAATGACATCTAAACAACATTGATTCAACCAGTTTTTTCCCAGTGGGAAGTGATGGTGATATGAGTAAATAATGCTAGACAGTCTGTAGGTCAGGCTCCAAAGTCTGTTAGTAGAGATGCAGTCCAATAATTTTCTCACATGTTGGTTGTATCTGAACTGTAGAGGGACGGTTCCAAGGCGAAACATGAATGTGCTGACAAGGAGACCATTTACCATACACAAGCAAGCAGCACAATAAACGTTTGAGAACGATCAGTAAAGCTCAAACCATCCTCATAGGCTTCCAATGAAACATGGCTGAGTGCTTGAATCATAGTCTGAGAAATGACGGGGGGTCCTAACCCCTGTGTTCATGTATAGTCTCAATCATGAGAGATATGTTAAGTGTAATCCAGAGCATAAATACAGTGCTTTAATATATTGCTGTTTCTCTAAATAACTTCAGGGCAGATGTCACAGAGTCTCCAGACTGGAGCGACCTCCCCACGGCACCTTCTGCTTTTCCTCGCCACTATCAAAGCCCGTGGAGTGGTGGAGTGCAGTGGTTCTGCACTCATCAATCATCCTGAAGGGAGTGGAGTGGCAGCAGAGGGCGGGCCACCATTGTGACTTGTAATATCACTGGTAGAACATAGATAGACCATTGTACAGATAAAGACACTTTTTTTTATCTTGCCTGGTTGGACTGGCATGACCAGAGGTGGGGGAAGGGGACATTACTTATCCCCGCAAATTTTCAACTAGAGTCATTACACTCATAAGCTTGGGGTCTAGCATTTATATATCTGCTCTATTCTTTCCTCTCTCTTTAAATAATTTATTAGAAGACACATTTGTTTCAGGATTTCTTGCCCTACATTCCAGGTTAATGTTGTAGATAGTTTATTTTCATGGACTCAGTGTGCTTCATAGCACAAAGCACTGTGCAGTTAACAGTTAACAAGGTCCTTCTCAATTTCTGAGAGAACAGCTCATGTATAAGAGCAGCAGAATAATTATTTTTTGAAACATAGAACACGTTATACTCTGTAAACTCTAGATGGAGGAGATATAGTAGCTTCAGACCAATTAACAAATGACAAGTGGAGAGTGGCCATGCTCCAGGGGGCAGAGAGGAACAATCTAATGTGTACAGTGTTTTGTGTGTAAAAAGACAGTGTAATTGCCGGTCCTTTATCATCCCTGCCTGCAGATGCATGTTTCACAGGCCTCCTCTACACTTGAGTGCACTGGAGTTTAACAGCATATGGCCAACGACAGCATAAGTGATCTGTAGCTACATTCAATTAGACCCCTATCACCACCGTCTCTGGTTATGGCTCTTGGAAACAGGGAACGGCCACTGTGTGCAGAGCCCACTTCACGCTCTCATCCATGCTTTGCAGTATATCTACAGCCTCCACTATCCCAGCTAGTGGAGTGCTACTTTGGTGTGAAAATGTAAGAAAATGGGGAGTGAACAGACTTTTAGAAATAGAGATAGTGCCATGACACTGTAATGCCTTAGAGAACACCAAGGATGGGGTTCTGTTGTGAGGAAAAGGACAAACAGAGGGGAGGACTTAGGAGAGGATGGACGGTCATTCTGAAATTATTAGCCTTCAGGATAGCAACATTTATTTCATGTAATAAACATTTTGTGACCTTCGAAATCAAAGCTATCATCACCAATGTTAAATAATAATATGCATTCTATACTGTCTTGTACATTAATGAATATGTCTGTACTTTAAACATCAAACAACGTATTTGGATTACTTGTCACATACCTGTGTAGTGTGCTAACAAGGAAAAAGTAACCAATGACAGAAGATGTGAAACATGAAAGATAGTGGAGCAGTATATTTCTTCTGGAGATTGGAGTTAATATACTTTTTCCCAGAGCATGAATTTTACAAATGAATGGTGCTGTATAGCCAATATCTGGTGGTTTGTGTAAGGGGGAGTGAGTGAGGCTGTAGTTTGACTCATGGTTCTTATAATCGTAACCACAATATTTTTCTAGCACCTTTGATTGTGGTGCATTGGTTAAGTTATTCTCTGGAATGTCTCATGACAGTATCAGTAGTGAAGGAACCTCAATTTCTTTCTCTGGCGATTCTTCCTCTAGTGGTTCCTCTGGCGGTTGTATTATTGACTGTATGTTTGTTTCTTCCATGTGTAACTCTGTGTTGTTGTTTGTGTCGCACTGCTTTGCTTTATATTGGCCAGGTCGCAGTTGTAAATGAGAACTTGTTCTCAACTAGCCTACCGGGTTAAATAAAAGTGAAATTAGAAAAAAAAGGAAACCACCTGTATGCAAATGATTTTTGATTAAAGATTAAGCGGTAAACAAAAAAGCAGACATATTTGTTTAAATTCTTATTTGTATTTTTGTGTCATGTATAGTCGTGGCCAAAAGTTTTGAGAATGACACATATTAAATTTCACAAAGTCTGCTGCCTCAGTTTGATGCAGGTGTGAGTGCATCTTCACGCACAGTGAGGCGAAGACTTTTGAAGGATGTCCTGGTGTCAAGAAGGGCAGCAAAGAAGCCACTTCTCTCCAGGAAAAACATCAGGAACAGACTAATATTCTGCAAAAGGTACAGGGATTGGACTGCTGAGGACTGGGGTAAAGTAATTTTCGATGATGAATCCCCTTTCTGTTTGTTTTGATCATCCGGAAAAAAGCTTGTCCGGAGAAGACAAGGTGAGCACTACCATCAGTCCTGTGCCAACAGTAAAGCATCCTGAGACCATTCATGTGTGGGGTTGCTTCTCAGCCAAGGGAGTGGGCTTACTCACAATTTTGCCTAAGAACACAGCCATGAATAAAGAATGGTACCAACACATCCTCCAAGAGCAACTTCTCCCAACCATCCAGGAACAGTTTGGTGACGAACAATGCCTTTTCCAGCATGATGGAGCACCTTGCCACAGGGCAAAAGTGATAACTAAGTGGCTCAGGGAACAAAACATCAATATTTTGGGTCCATGGCCAGGAAACTCCCCAGACCTTAATCCCATTGAGAACTTGTGGTCAATCCTCAATAGGCTGGTGGACAAAAAAAACCCCACAAATTCTGAAAAACTCCAAGCATTGATTATGCAAGAATGATCTGCCATCAGTCAAGATGTGGCCCAGAAGTTAATTGACAGCATGCCAGGGCGGATTGCAGAGGTCTTGAAAAAGAAGGGTCAACACTGCAAATATTGACTCTTTATACCGGGGACCATTGCCGCTGACTGTCGCCAGAGGCTCCGGACCGGGGACAGTTGTCGCTGACCGTCGCCCGAGGCTCCGGACCGTCGCGGGAGGCTCCGGACCGCCGATCGTCGTAGGAGGCTGTGAAACGTCGCTGGAAGCTCTGGACTGGGAACTGTCGCCGGAAGCTCTGGACTGTGGAGGCGCACTGGAGGCCTGATGCGTGGGACCGGTACAGGTGGCACCGGGCTGATGACACGCACCTCAGGGCGAGTGCGGGGACGAGGCACAGGACGTACTGGACTGTGGAGGTGCACTGGAGGTCTGGAGCGTAGAGCTGCCACAAGCCGTCCTGGCTGGATGCTCACTTTAGCCCGGCAAGTGCGGGGCGCTAGCACAGGACGCACTTGGCTGTGAAGGCGCACTGGAAACACGGTGCGTAGATCTGCATAACATGGTGCCGGAACTGTGACACACACCCAGGGCGAATGAGCGAAGGAGACACAGAACGCACCGGACTTGGGAGGCGCATCGGAGGCCAGATGCGTGAAACCAGTGCACATGACACCGGACTGGTGTCACGCTCCTCAGCACTCTCAACGCCAGCACCTCTCTCCGGAATCTTGCATCAAGCTCCTCACTCAACTCCCTGTCTGGCTCTGGTTCAACCCTCTGCTCCACCGACCACTCTGTGTGCCCCCCCAAATTTATTTTGGGGCTGCCTCTCGTGCTTGCGTAGTGTCCTAGATTCCTGGTCTCTTTGCCATTCCTCTCTCACTGCCTCTGCCTGCTTCCATGGCAGGGTCTTGTCCCCTGCCATTACCTCCTCCCAGGTCCAGGATGTTACTTGGTGGTGGGATCTTCTGTTACGTCCGTCGTCAATTGAATGAGACCAAAGCGCAGCGTGGAAAGTGTTCATCGTACTTGGGAACCCTACCCGGCCAACAAAGAAATAAAAAACTAGAATACCCACCCAAATCCCACCCTGACCTAACCAAATAGAGAAATAAAAATGCTCTCTAAGGTCAGGGCGTGACATCAGTATTCCACAGTAACATCTGACAAAAATATCTAAAGACACTGAAGCAGCAAACTTTGTGAAAATTAATATTTGTGTCATTCTCAAAACTTTTGGCCATGACTGTACTACTTATGCTTGTAATCTCAAAACTTATTCAAATGGAAAACATCATAATGAGTCATAAAGCGACCAATTATTTCAGATAAAATCAATCAAATGTGAAGTAATAGAGAAATTCTGTACATGGGGCTGCTTGTGTAAAATAGATAGACTTTTCCATAAACTCTTTATCTCTGCCTCTTCCTAACATACAGGCTCCCATCCTCATCATCGCTTGTTTGAAAAGTATATCCCAGCGGTGTTTCTCACCTCTGAGATATTGGGAAGGTCGAGGAACAAACAAGTACAATACCAGGAAGGAAAAGTAAGCAGACAGAACCGATCAGAGGACAGAATATGCTTCCTATATACAAACTAGAGCCCTGTGTTGGTTTGATTGAAATGCTTTTACTGTGAACTGTCTGGAATGTAGAGAGCTGATGATCACAGACAGCAGATAAGGACAGCGGTGGCGTTAGCTATCTGAAAGGGAGCAGCATCTGTCTGTGACATGCATAAGAGATTCTGTGACTGCCGTTATGATCACACTGAATCTGCCTTAATCAAAGCTGCAGGGTCTGAAATTGCCCAGAGCTGACCCTCAGACCCTAGTTTGGGAGCAGCCCTTGTGACTTACAGAACAAATGTATAACCAAATGAATTTTGTTAGATGGTTATTTGATGCAGCTGTTAAGACAAACTTGTGTTGACAGTCCTTCAGCAGCTGCCAACACATATTACTGGAGGGGTCAGACCCAAGAGAATTAGACACACTGGTATTCAGTGCATTCACTATAATCAGTCATACTGTAAGCCTGGCTGTTTTTAGCTACCAAGCTTCCTGCCATCCAGGATCTCTTTTTCCCGGGCGGTGTCAGAGGAAGGCCCTAAAAATTGTCAAAGACTCCAGCCACCCTAGTCATAGACTGTTCTCTATGCTACCGCACGGCAAGAGGTACCGGAGCACCAAGTCTAGTTCCAAAAGGCTCCTTAACAGCTTCTACCCCAAAGCCATAAGACTGCTGAACACCTAATCAAATGGCTACCCGGACTACTGTATTTGCATTGACCCCCCCCCCCTTTTTTTTACACTGCTGCTACTCGCTGTTCATTATCGATGCAATAGTTACTTTACCCCATAGTTACTTACATGTACATATTACCTCAATTACCTCAACTAACCTGTACCCCCGCACATTGACTCTGTACCGGTACCCCCTGTATACAGTATATAGCCTAGCTATTGTTATTTTATTGTGTTCCTTTGATTTTTATGTACTTTCGTTTATTTAGTAAATCTTTTTTAAACTCATATTTTTCTTAACTCCATTGTTGGTTAAGGGCTTGTAAGTAAGCATTTCACGGTAAGGTCTACACCAGTTGTATTCGGTGCATGTGACAAATAAAATTTGATTTGATCTTTTGCACTGAGACACTTGACATAAGTTGTGAAGTTGTGTGACAGTGTCTTCTGAGTGTGTGAAAAATAAGGAACTGTGTCACATGTCTGGGACATTTTTTCTCCCATCAGCTTCCATCACCTGAGTTCCCACTTGTGGACAGAGGATGGTGGACCACACAACGTGTGTATCGCAAGAGTGGTCAACTTGTCTATCAATATACCCGGTCAGCTTGTCTGTCAAACGTGCAGTTAGCCACTCTCTCACTACAAGCCGCAGGTCTCTTCTCTTTCAGGCCAAGACAAGGCCCATCTGAAAGGGGGGATTAAAACCCAACAGAAGTTCAGCCCTTAATCCTGTTTAATTACAGGTCCATTTGTTTAACGGCTGATTGACAGCGTCCATGCAAATGCAGCTTCTCTTGACGACCACGCGGCTCATTGTGTGAATGCTAACTAGAGCGGTGCTTAAGAGAAGTAGCCCTGTGTGTGCAGAGAGCACAATAACACCAGGGTGAGGAGGAAGAGAATGTCTTCACACTCCTGGAGGGGGTCGTTACCACTAGAGAGGGGGAGCCGTGAATTGATCCGCCTTCAATGGCCACTGAGAGCACTGCGAACATTCCTCTTGGTGAGTGGAGGAGGAACCCAGCCAACCCCACAGCCAGGTCCACCATTCAACAGGGCCAGTCCAGCATGGTCTGGCTCACTAGTCGTGCCACTAATGAGGAGTCATAAATAACTCTAAAATAACTGAACCTTTTAACAATGTCCAGCCAGGTGATGTTGTTACGGATTTGTTTTAAAATTTGACATTATATATGTTTGAATGTCTGTGAACATGTAACAATTTGCCATGTTTGACATGTATACTAAATGTAAGACAGCGTAAAATTGAAGATAACAACTAACATAAGGACAGTTGACATGCTGGTTGATGTATCTCCAGTTATCTCTAGATTACCATTAACCTTTATTGCCTTTCTTATATGGTATATTGTGCAGGTAGATTCCTGATTTTTAGGATGAATTATTAGTTCCCCATATGAACTCGGTGTCTGGTTCAGAGCCAAAGAAAATGACTGCTGAGAAAAGGTGGAAGTGATGACTTGAGATTCAACATCATCCTATATCCTGCTTATGGAACTAAGAACAGAGATCTGTAAAAGCCATCGCTGATGATGCTGTTGGGTACTGTACATCCCTATGTAAAAGCCCACTCACTGTTGCTTCAGTGTACATAAGGACACAAGGTGATGTTAATGGAGTCAAAGACACAATCATCAAGTCCAAACTTCCACCTCATTCAGTAGCCATGCTGTGCATCATCAGTGATGATGACTCTTCCAAACAGACAGGGTTGTTTCCAGTCTGTTGTGTCTGGCACAGGTTGGCTGACTCTCCAATCGAGTCTACCATCTGCAGTGACGGTGCTCATTTCTCCCATTATTTATTTTTCAGTGGATGATAGATTTGACTGAATATTGCACAAACTGGAAATGTTGTGTGGACGGGTCAGAATGGTCTAAATTATGAATTCAAACTAAACTGTTTATCTTGTCCCCTTTGTGATGGAAAGCATGTATTGTGCTGTGTTTGTAAAACAACTACAGTATAATTGAAAGGGCTCCAATGAGAACATACCTTATCACAAACAGTACCTGGTTAGTGGAGAGGAAGGATGAGGACAGAGGTTAAAGATGTGCTGCGGGTTATTCTTGTCACGTTGTAACTTGTAGCTAGCATTCATATTAAAACTAAATGTTTAGCTCTATGCTTGAGGAGTGTACATTGCTTTATTGCTGTGTTAGTACAGCTGCCAGCCCATTGGGCACACCATATTATTTCAATGTGCGGTTGAGACGTTGATCAATGAGATTATAACCTATTTTCAACACTCAAAATGACAGCCAATAGTTACTTGAATTTCCAGTATGTTATCACTATGCTTTCAACCATCTAAAAGCACAACTAAAATCCAATGAAAAACAATGTCGGATTTTTGGTTTAGTTGTCACCCAAATGTCTGTCACTGCATTTTCAACCATTTTAAAAGCACAGCAAAGTTCAGATGTGAGTACAATGTCAGATATTTTGTTTATTTATACAACAGATGAATAAATTATTATATCACTGTGCTTCATCTGATAGCAGAACCAAATGACCTGGATTGAAGTTGAGATGACATTCATTAAAAGGACATGGTGCAAGTGATCAATGCCGTTCGAGATTCTGTGTAGACTATTACAGCAGTTGTGAAGATCTCCACAGACCTGCAACGACATATACATGCTATTTTGATCATGCATTATTACATAAGCAGACATTTATACTTACAGTAACCTCAATGTGGCCATGGATGTGTTACTCATTTTAAGGTTGAAAGTTACATTAGCCTTAACTTTAGGCTATTTATTGTATTTCAAAAGTGATATTGAATTGTGTTTGGTTGTCTATGCAACCAAATATCCACATTGGAATAAGATTTATCTGCTGCTTGGATAGTTCCATTTGTGCCACTGACTCTGGCCAATTAGAGCTTGAAATCCAAGGAATATTGTATTGTCTATTTTTAGTTTAATTATGGGTTGAATTGAAACAATAGCTGTTGATGACTTTGCAAATGCTATTTGGCCTAAATAGTATCATTGATGGTGAGTAAAAGTATGGTTGCATTTCATTTACTCTGTTAAACCTACCCTTTGGATTGATTCTATAGCAACAGCGAATTTATTTTGTTTTTAAGTGGAGAACTCTCAACAATCATTCTCATGATAACACGTTGGTAAAAGCCTGTGTCATAGCTAAGCAAGTCTGGGCTTGGTTAAAACCCTGGATGGGAGACCAAATGGTAGCTGTAGATAAATAAATCATCCAGTAGGAGATGCTGCCCCGCGTATTGTTTTATTTTTTCTGATAGGGATTTAACATTTAAACTCTGACGTTTTTTTAAAGGTACAAATTCAACATCTTTTAGACATGGTTTGTTTATGTTGAAATTTGGTTACCACGATGACATAATCCTGTGGTTGAAATTTCACCCTCAAAACAATAGTTGATGACTTTTTTCAAATCCAATGTATTTTCCAAGTAAATTCCACGTCACAATACGTTGACAAGTTAAAACAGCGTTGATTCAACCAGTTTTTGCCCAGTGGGAGGGCTCTTCCTCTTATTGGTTGTATGCCTTTTTTATTTAACTAGACAAGTCAGTTAAGAACAAATTCTTATTTTCAAGCAAGCCTGGATCATAATGTGCAACAGCTGATGAAACTAACACTGTAAAAGTGTGAAACATTTTGATCAGTGTTATTTCCTGATAGTTGCTGGTTGAAAATACAATCAACACAGGACCTTCTAATCAGCAGGTTTCCATGGACAGGAGTTTCGTCTTTCCATGGTGACATCACCATGGGGTAAATTGGTTCATAGACAAATAACAGAGAGTTCCAAACCTCTCTGCAAATAACAGCTAGTTTTTAGTTTCCCCTCCCCACTCACACCACTTCCAGACAGTCCTAGCAAAATTCTTGCTTGAGAAATAGTTTTTTGCTAAAAAGCTATTTTTGTCCATTTTATTGGAAATCTATTACAGTAAGGTACTTAACTGTTAACCCAAGAAATCATTTGATATTGATATAAAAATGACTTAATTGGGCCTTTAAATTAGGGAGAGCTAGTCTGGTAGAATCTGGTCGATATGGCATATGTACTGTATCATTTTATGAGGAACTTTTAAACATAATCAAGCTCACAGTGATGATTGGACTAGCAATAATCATTATAAGTCAAAAATATTACCCCCAAATAGCACACCTCCTAAATCAGTTATCTTCAAAGAGATACTGTATTATTGATCTTGCTACAGTAGTCCATTACTGTCAAGTGCATTTGTAGCCCTTGACAGTTTTAAAAGTATTTGAATACAGAAAGCAGGTGTCTTCTCTCCCTGGGACAATAGATCTGTATGCCATGTGACAGTAAAGGCTGCCAGTGTTGTTTTAAGGCCTCATTAGTGGGATTCTTGTTTTAGCTCCTCCTTTTAGCTGTATCTCCCACCTGGTATGGGACTGATTTATGGAGTAAGGAGCCCTGTCTGAAACCCAGCTGAAACCGGCTGTGCTTTAGTACTCTCTTATATTTGTCTTGGATGTTTTATCTCAAATAATGTGTGGACTTCAAAGCCAACTCGCAGGAAAAAACATCCCTTGGAGCCACAGCTTAAAGATTAACCAGTTTCCTGTGTCTGTGTGGTTTTTCAGACGGTAAGATTGCATGATACAGTGGAGGTTATCTCGATGACCAGCTACAAATTTACATTCGGCACCGGACAAAGATTCCTGCTAAATGACAAACAATAGAAAACAATTTGCAAAGTACATTTCTCTCAGGAAACCAAGCATTTGGACCTCAGCTATTGCCAGTTCTATAGAAAGCCTCCCAAAGTGGTTAATGTCTGTGTTTCTGTGTCACAGAGTGATGGCTTTGGCTAGAACAGTGCTGACCTATGGCCTCGACTGCACCTCTACTCTTAAGGTGTTAAGGTGAGCCGTGTGAAGCTGTGCCACATAAAGTTAATCCACAAATGGAACAGCACAACTCGGCAATGCTACAGTACTGTGTATGACTTTTAACGGCTAGAGGGTAAGTGTCAAGAAAGCAGGTTTCTTAATCCTACTATGACATCTTTAGCACCATATAGAGTGAGTCTGTGAAGGCGGTGGGCATTGATGTAGCTGTGAGTGACAGTCCCTGCTGGATCTGGGGACACAGTGTGTGACAAGACAGTACTCTTTTTACCCAGCAGCTGTCCTCACAAGGGTACATGTCATTCTGGGGGTATAGGGATGAGGTCTCTGCTGCCCCCAGCATCCCCTCAATGACAATCTGGTACTCTGCCTGCATGCCTGATAAGGACATAAATCAATCACACAATCATGCAAAGGAATATTGTTAGAAAGGAACACCCCTTGTGATGTTAAATATCAGACACCTCACATCTCTATTAGTTTATCTGGTTGTCAGCAGAAATGTTGTCTGGATCAGTCTTTCACTGGGCAAAATTGTTTAATGGCTAGACAACTTGGTTGTAAAATGTATGAATAAAAACTATTTTCCAATACAGTAAGCAGGCCCCATGGCATGTTGTTATGGTGTTATGTTCCATAAATACATTCTTAAGTAAAGTTCCTGAGCGTTAAATTGCATATGTGCCATGCTCGCTCCCCAGGTCACACCTCCCTACATTTTATTGCTTCTCTCTATTGACAAACTAGCTGTCACCTCACCACAAAGATCAGTGCCTCTGTCGGTCACCCCTTCCTGTTGCTCTCCACCCGTTGGCGATTCCAACAACCTTTGGGAGCTGCTTTTTCTGCTCTCCTCTCATTTTTTCCTTCATCCTATTCACGTGAGCAGAGATGTTCTTTACTGCTTTTGTTTGGAGAAGCTTGGCTAACCTGTTGTGGTGGAGGACCACCTGCCACCACACATTCTCAGGTTTCCAGAGCTCCCAGTGACTAGGGGAGGGGGCAGTGGAGGGGTGGAGGACAGACCTGTCCCAGGGTGCCTCCCCCACATCCATCACTGTCTGATGGACAGAGCTGGACATTCCTCCTTCCCCCCCATGTAGTACATCAGCCTGGTTTCATCCTGAGCTCATTTTTCACACCCCACAGAGCGGAGGGAGGTGCGGGTGCGGAGTTTGTGAATGGAGTGCCTTCACTGGATGAGTGGCTGTTGTCAGCTGCTTCTGACCAGAGGTCGCTTCCTCTGCCTCATTTCTGAGTGGCTGACTGATCTTTACTTGAGGAGTAACAAAGAGATACTGGCTTTAATGAACTCTCAGACCTGGCCTCCCAAAGGCATGAGGTCAGTGGAAACATCAAAGCTCCTCCAATAGACTTTAGAACCACCACTGGAACATACACAATGAATCAGTCATTCCATGATTATCTACAGTTGACTTTTTTCATAATTCAATATTTTAAACTGTTATAAATTTGGTGACAGAACTAAATAATGTATTATTCTTCCACCAAATTGCTCAGAAACTATTCATGTCCATGTCCATGGATAGAATGTATTTTATTGCCAATGCCTCCATCCTTCAAGTACATCCTGTAATCAAAGTGTGATATGTATTAATCCACTGCACTATGTGACAATCAATTGTAATTCATGTTTTAACTTCTTGGTGAAAGGGGGGCAGTATTGAGTAGCTTGGATGAATAAGGTGCCCAGAGTAAACTGCCTGCTACTCTGTCCCAGATGCTAATATATGCATATTATTAGTATTAGATAGAAAACACTCTGAAGTTTCTAAAACTGTTTGAATGATGTCTGTGAGTATAACAGAACTCATATGGCAGGCAAAAACCTGAGAAAAATCCAACCCGGAAGTGGGAAATCTGAGGTTTGTAGTTTTTCAACTTTTTGCCATTCCAATATACAGTGTAAATGGGGTCATCTTGCACTTCCTAACGCTTCCACTAGATGTCAACATTCTTTATAACGTTGTTTCAGGCTTCTACTGTGAAGTGGGGGCGAATGAGAGCTGATTGAGCCAGGTGTCTGACAGAATGCCACAGGCTCTGAGGCGCGGGCACGAGAGAGTTAGCTCTCGTTCCATTGCTTTTCTACAGACATAGGAATTCTCTAGGCAAGTCAGTTAAGAACAAATTCTTATTTTCAATGACGGCCTAGGATCAGTGGGTTAACTGCCTGTTCAAGGGCAGAATGACAGATTTGTACCTTGTCAGCTCGGGGGTTTGAACTTGCAACCTTCCGGTTACTAGTCCAACGCTCTAACCACTAGGCTACCCTGCTGCCCCATTAATGAGAATTGTATCTTTAAAATGGTGTAAAATACTTGTATGCTTGAGGAATTTTTATTCTGAGATTTTTGTTTTGAATTTGGCGTCCTGCACTTTCACTGGCTGTTGGCGAGGTGGGACGCTACCGTCCCACATATTCCAGAGAGGTTAACTATCAAAGCCTGTATTTGTGGGGGCATGGAAAATCCACTTGATGAAAGGTTAATTAACAAAATTGTAGGGTTAGGGTTGCAGAGGGAGGGTATATTACGGGATACTTTTGAAGTTTACCAGTAAACTACCAGAATTTTGGTAACTTTCAAGAATTGTATGTAATTTATCACAAGACATCTAGTGGCCCTTTTGGGTACTTCAGATTATCACAGGTGTCTGTAATTATATCTATCCCACTGTGTGGCCTTATCATATGTAACAGATAAAAAATAAAAAATAGAATGACAAAGCTGTAAAACATTATCCTAAATATAAACCATCAACTTAGTGAATATCATTGATGTTTAATATGAGGGTTTCAGCATGAAATATCCTTTATATATTTTTTACACACTTTTATTTATTTTATTGAAAATATGTATTTGATGTAAATGTTTTGGCGCCAAACTGGTAGCAGTTGTGAAAAAAGTTAATAGTTTGAAGAATTGTAGAGTTAACTGAAAAAAATGCCATTGTTGATTAAATGCTTTAAAAAAATGTATTAGGCTATCCACTATGGTCTATCCAACTCATGGACAATATGGACACATACATAAAAGTGTATAGTACATATGAATACCTTTTAAAAAGTTATTCAAGTATAAATGACAAAGTTACGATTGCCTTTTAATTACTAAAACTGCTGAAGATTCTGGTAACTTTGGTAAATTACCGGTAGCTTTCCAACCTATGTATAGTTCAAAGAACTAGCTGCTATGTGTGAAAAACAGCTCCACACTTAACAAGTCCAAACAATATCACATTTGGCTTTAAGTGCTCACTCCTGCTGCTATTGAAAATTACAGTGCCAGCAAAAAGCAAGCAGAGAGAAAATGATCTGAGATCATTAAACTCCCTGACTGCCATTCCTCTAGGTGAAGCCTCGGACACCAAACTTTCCAGCCTCTCACTATCAGCCACCATATTATCCCCTCCTCCAACAGTTCCCTCCATCCCCCAACAACCAAAACCCCCTTGCTAAAGCCTTTTAAGCTCCAACCATTTTAATAAAGTAGAGGGTTTCAATAGACTGCCTCCTTTCTGGGATATGTGAATGGACAAACATCTGGGACTGATCATGATCGCGTAGAGCAATAATCTCCACAGTGCAGAGTTGGGAAGTTTTCATATATCACCAGGCTATCTCCACTCAGCTCTCTTCTGCAAAAACCAAACAGGCCTCTCAACCACGCAGATGTATTACTCATTTCTAGCATATGGATGTGTGGGGAGTGGGGCTGTAGATGGGACTCACCAGTTAACAAATGGCCAGGATGAAGAATGGGCACTTGACACCAGCCTCAGTGCATTAGTCAGCCCGGCTAATTGTGCCAGCCTCCTGCCACCCAAGACTATCTCCATCTGGCCTCTACTAACATTCCTCTCTCTACAGGAGTCTACCCTGCCCTGGCTGGCTCTTTCTCCGTAACTATTACATCCTCTAGCTTGGCCTGAGAAACACTCACTCCTTTCTTCTCTCTCCCATGCTGCTTAGCTGGTCATTTATATCTCCATCTGTGTTTCATCTCTCATCTAACCCAATGGGTTTACCTTACCCTACCCCACCGCTCTGATTCTAACACTGGCTAGTTCCATCTCCAACCGATAGAGGAGGACATGCGTCATTAACTTCCTGAAGAATAGCATTGATTTATATGGATATAAAAATAATAATGAAAACTTGGATGTTGATGAAAGGAGTTCCTGGATGTGAATGTGGGACACAATGTGTCTTTGTTGAGTCAAAATTCAAACAGTATGTCATCCAAACTAAAAAGAAAACATGCATTGTGAGGAATGTTTTGCAAACCTTAATTTTCAAGTTTCATGTTGATACACATTCATAAGCATACACTACCTTCATCTCTGTTCAGGCAGGTTCAGGTCGATCCCAGGATTCCTCCCCTAACATTTTTTCCTGCCATTGGAAATGTAATTCAAACAGACGTGGTTGTCTACACCCCCAATCAGCTCACCAAGCTTTTCTATTCAATTATTGAACATTTTCATTTGATTTAAATTAAAACAAGCATAGAGCAAATACTGATTCTTGCCTAGTCCTTCTGTTTAATGCTATGATTGCTAACTTAGGCGATAATCATTGAAATTTGAGACTATTACTGTACAATCCACAGCATTAAGAGTGGGGTTCTACATGTACCAAACAGTTTCCAAACGTGTTATCTACAATATTTGGATAGAATGTGTTGTTGGCCCACTGTATCTACTGAGACAGAGATAGTGATGGAAAGCTCATCTAACAGAGTATGTGTGACTCTGTCCCCTTGGGAGATAGACCAACTGAAACAGCAATTACCTTTCCAGGCTTGGCCTGGATCCCACATAAACTGTTTGTTTTGCACACACTGGGCTTGGTTATCTGGTTGAAGACTATACTAGGAGGAGTGGGTATCTGGTGGAAGACTATACAGGAAAGAGTGGAAATATGGAGAAGTTCTGCCTCCAGATATAGTGCTTACTGTAGCAGCTGCCACAGCCCTGAGGTGACAAATGGTCCTGATTCCTCCCTGATGCACCAAAAACTGATGTGTGTTAGAGAGAAATGACCTAGTGTTATAAAATGGGTTGTTTGGATCCTGGATTATGATTGGTTGATAGCAGGGAGTTATTCGCCACAATCCCTGGGGAGGGGAGAGTGGGGTAAATTAAGCAACCCTTGTTTCTAGGAAACCTTTCACAAAATTAATAATTTGACCAAATGTTTAGGAAGAGGTCATCATTTCATGGCGTCTGTGAAGGAAGAAACCACAAGGAAAAAGTGGTAAGCAAGTTAGGTACAAAAAACAGATTTTCACCAAGTCAAATGAATTATTATAAATGATTGTGTTAGAGGTTTCATGATGCTTGTATCTAAACCAAAGTAAATACTTTTAAGATTGTTCTATACATCAGTTGGGGTCTCTATAAGCTTAACTTCTTGCTCCTACTTGAGACGCAGATGTCTCAAGTAGACACCTGAAAATGCAAATGCGCTACGCTAAATGCTAAATGTACTCGTTAAAACTCAAACGTTCATCAAAATGCGCATGCAGGGTATTGAATTAAAGCTACACTTGTTGTGAACCTAGCCAACAAGTCAGATTTTTAAAATGCTTTTCGGCGAAAGCATGAGAAGCTATTATCTGATAGCATGCAACACCCCAAAATGCCTGAATGCGACGTAAACAAAGATTTAGCTTAGCCGGCGCTACACAAAACGCAGAAATAAAATATAAAACATTCATTACCTTTGACGAGCTTCTTTCTTGGCACTCCTATATGCCCCATAAACATCACTATTGGGTCTTTTTTTCGTTTAAATCGGTCCATATATACCCAAAATAGCTTTCTATGGAAGCTGTGTCATTCAGAAAAAAACATAGTTTTTAAACGCTGCGTCATTTTTTAAAATTAAAAAAGTCGACGATAAACTTTCACAAAACACTTCGAAATACTTTTGTAATCCAACTTTAGGTATTAGTAAACGTTTATAATCTATCAAAATGATTACAGGGCGATGTGTATTCAATAGCTCCTCGTCTTCAAATCAATGGCTGCCAATGTGCACATTCAAAACATCCTGGTGGAGACCGGAAGAAATTGAATCCAGTTAGTTGGATTTACCAACAAAAAAGTCCCTGGAAAATGACGACAATGGCGACATCGTGTGGAATCTGTAGGAATTGCATGCAGGTCCATAATTAATTTTGATTTTGTGCCCTTTTAACAACCCATGAAAGTGACGCATGGAAATTATTTTTAGCTTTCAGAGAGCAGTTTTTCTTGCGCTTTTCGATGAAACACACAATCTGTTATAGTCACAGCTGTGATTTAACCAGTTTTAGAAACTTCAGAGTGTTTTCTATCCACACATACTAATCATATGCATATACTATATTCCTGGCATGAGTAGCAGGACGCTGAAAAGTTGCGCGATTTTTAACAGAATGTTCGAAAAAGGAAGGGGTAGACTTAATTAAATATGAGGTCCTAAACCTAGCATGAAAGTGGACCCTTGTTGCTCTGTGAACTAACATAGTCAAAATGTTTGCTTTGGGATAAATTGAGCCAATGTCCATGGGGTAAATTGAACCAATAGCCATGGGGGAAGTATTATGGTGCCGAAGGGGATGGCTGCCGTCTTATCGGCTCTTAACCAATCATGCTATTTTGTTTGTTTTTTCTCGTTGTTCGTAACTTGTTTTGTACATAATGTTGCAGCTACTGTCTCTTATGAACGAAAAGAGCTTCTGGACATCAGAACTGCGATTACTCATCCTCAGATTAGACAAAGACTTTTTCTTCAATGAGTCAGATGGGAGGGATATACTACAGACACCTGACCAGACCCAGATCCCTGTCATTCGCTGGAGAAGGAAACAGATTTCATGGGAAAAGATCAAATCAAATGTTATTGGTCACATGCAGATGTTAATGTGAGTGTAGCGAAATGCTTGTGCTTCTAGTTCCGACAGTGCAGTAATATCTAACAAGTAATCAAACAATTCCCCAACAACTACCTAATACACACAAATCTAAAGGTGTCACACCCTGATCTGTTTCAGCTGTCTTTGTGAACATCTCCACCCCCCTCCATGTGTCGCCAATCTTTCCCATTATCCCCTGTGTATTTAGACCTGTGTTTTCTGTTTGTCTGTTGTCAGTTTGTTTTGTTCGTGAAACCTACCAGCGTTTATTTCACTGCTCCTTCCTGTTTTCATGCTCCTGTGTTCTAGTCCTTCCCGGTTTTGACAATTCTGCCTGCCCTGACCCTGAGACTGCCTACCGTTCTGTAATTTACACCACGGTTCTGGATTATTGACCTCTGCCTGCCCTGACCCTGAGACTGCCTGCCGTTCTGTAATTTACACTACCTTTCTGGATTATTGACCTCTGCCTGCCCTGACCCTGAGACTGCCTGCCGTTCTGTAATTTACACCACCTTTCTGGATTATTGACCTCTGCCTGCCCTGACCCTGAGACTGCCTGCCGTTCTGTAATTTACACTACCTTTCTGGATTATTGACCTCTGCCTGCCCTGACCCTGATACTGCCTGCCGTTCTGTAATTTACACCACCTTTCTGGATTATTGACCTCTGCCTGCCCTGACCCTGAGACTGCCTGCCGTTCTGTAATTTACACCACCTTTCTGGATTATTGACCTCTGCCTGCCCTGACCCTAAGACTGCCTGCCGTTCTGTAATTTACACCACCGTTCTGGATTATTGACCTCTGCCCGCCCTGACCCTGAGACTGCCTGCCGTTCTGTAATTTACACCACCGTTCTGGATTATTGACCTCTGCCCGACCTGACCCTGAGACTGCCTGCCGTTCTGTAATTTACACCACGGCTCTGGATTATTGACCTCTGCCTGCCCTGACCCTGAGACTGCCTGCCGTTCTGTAATTTACACTACCTTTCTGGATTATTGACCTCTGCCTGCCCTGACCCTGATACTGCCTGCCATTCTGTAATTTACACCACCTTTCTGGATTATTGACCTCTGCCTGCCCTGACCCTGAGACTGCCTGCTGTTCTGTAATTTACACCACCGTTCTGGATTATTGACCTCTGCCCGCCCTGACCCTGAGACTGCCTGCCGTTCTGTAATTTACACCACCGTTCTGGATAATTGACCTCTGCCCGCCCTGACCCTGATACTGCCTGCCGTTCTGTAATTTACACCACGGTTCTGGATTATTGACCTCTGCCTGCCCTGACCCTGAGACTGCCTGCCGTTCTGTAATTTACACTACCTTTCTGGATTATTGACCTCTGCCTGCCCTGACCCTGAGACTGCCTGCTGTTCTGTAATTTACACCACCTTTCTGGATTATTGACCTCTGCCTGCCCTGACCCTGAGACTTGCCTGCTGTTCTGGACCCTTAATACATTCTCTCGATTATTGACCCCTGCCTGCCTTGACCTGTCATTTGCCTGCCCCTGTTGTTAGGAATAAACTTTTGCTTCTTCAACTCGTTCTGTATCTGGGTCATACCTCAAACGTGATAAAAGGGGTGAATGAGAATGTGTACATATAAGTATATGGATGAGCAATGGCCTAGCAGCATAAGCAAGGTACAATAGATTATATAAAATACAGTATATACGTGTGATATGAGTAATGTAAGATATGTAAACATTAAAATGTGATTATTTAAAGTGCCATTGTTTAAAGTGACTAGTGATCCATTTATTAAAGTGGCCAGTGATTGGGTCTCAATGTAGGCAGCAGCCTCTCTGAGTTAGTGATTGCTGTTTAGTAGTCTGATGGCCTTGAGAAGCTGTTTTTCAGTCTCGGTCCCAGCTTTGATGCATCTGTACTGAACCCGCCTTCTGTATGGTAGCGGTGTGAACAGGCAGTGGCTCGGGTGGTTGTTGTCCTTGATGATCTTTTTGGCCTTTCTGTGACATCGGGTGCTGTAGGTGTCATGGAGGGCAGGTGATTTGCCCCAGGTGATGCTTGTGCAGACCGCACCACCCTCTGGAGAGCCTTGCGGTTAAGGGTGGCGCAGTAGCCACACCAGGCTATGATATAGCCCGACAGGATTCTCTCGATTGTGCATCTGTAAAGTTTGCAGGGTTTTGAGTAACAAGCCAAATTTCTTCAGTCTCCTGAGGTTGAAGAGGCGCTGTTGCGCCTTCTTCACCACACTGTCTGGGTTGGTGGACCAATTCAGTTTGTCTGTGATGTGTACGCCAAGGACCTTAACTTTCCACCTTCTTCACTGCTGTCCCTTCAATGTGGATAGGGGGGTACTCCCTCTGCTGTTTCCTGATGTCCACGATCACCTCCTTTGTTTTGTTGACGTTGAGTGGGAGGTTATTTTCCTGGCACCACACACCCAAAGCCCTTACCTCCTCCCTGTAGGCTGTCTCGTCATCGTTGGTAATCAAGCCTACTACTGTTGTGTCGTCTGCAAACTTGATGATTGAGTTGGAGGCGTGCATGGCCACGCAGTCATGGGTGAACAGGGAGTACAGGAGGGGGCTGAACACGCACCATTGTGGGATCCCAGTGTTGAGGGTCAGCAAAGTGGAGGTGCTGTTTCCTACCTTCACCACCTGGGGGAGTCCCGTCAGAAAGTACAGGACCCAATTGCACAAGGTGGGGTTCAGACCCAGGGCCTCCAGCTTAATGATGAGCTTGGAGGGAACTATGGTGTTGAATGTTGAGCTATAGTCAATGAACAGCATTCTTAAATAAGTATTCCTTTTGTCCAGATGGGATAGGGCAGTGGCAGTGTGATGGCGATTGCGTCGCCTGTGGACCTGTTGGGGCGGTATGCAAACTGAAGTGGGTCTAGGGTGGCCGGTAAGGTGGAGGTGATATGATCCTTGACCAGTCTCTCAAAGCACTTCATGATGACAGAAGTGAGTGCTACGGGGCGGTAGTCATTTAGTTCAGTTACCTTTACCTTCTTGGGTACAGGAAAAATGGTAGCCATCTTGAAGCATTTGGGGACAACAGACTGGGATGTGGAGCGATTGAATATGTCCGTAAACACACCAGCCAGCTGGTCTGCACATGCTCTGAGGACGTGGCTAGGGATGCCGTCTGGGCCGGCAGCCTTGCAAGGGTTAACAGGTTTAAATGTTTTACAGAGAAGGAGAGTGAGGGGGGTGCAGTCCTTGTTAGCTGGCAGCTATGGTGGCACTATATTGTCCTCAAAGCGTGCAAAGAAGGTGTTTAGTTTGTCTGGAAGCGTGACGTTGGTGTACTTGACGTGGCTGGTTTTCTTTTTGTAGTCTATGAATTCCTGTAGACCCTGCCACATATGTCTCCTGTCTGAGCCATTGAATTGCAACTCCACCTTATCCCTGTACTGGCATTTTGCTTGTTTGATTGCCTTGCGGAGGGAATAACAACACTGTTTATATTCAGCCATCTCCCAGACCTTTTTCCATGGTTAAATGCGGTGGTTCGCGCTTTCAGTTTTGCGCGAATGATGCCATCCGTTCACGGTTTCTGATTAGTGTAGGTTTTAATAGTCACAGTGGGTACAACATCTCCAATGCACTTCTTTATAAACTCACTCAACGAGTCAGCGTATATGGCGATGATGTTCTCTGAGGCTGACCGGAACATATTCCAGTCCGCATGATCAAAACAATCTTGAAGCGTGGCTTCTGATTGGTCAGACCAGTGTTGAATGGTTCTCATCACTGGTACATCCTGTTTGAGTTTCTGCCTATAAGACGGTAGGAGCAAGATGGCGTCATCGTCGGATTTGCCGATGGGAGGGCGGGGGAGGGCTTTGTATGCATCGCGGAAGTTAGAGTAGTATTACCCCTGCCCGTAGTGCAATCAATATGCTGATAGAATTTGCATTCTTAAATTTGCATTGTTAAAATCCCCAGCTAAAATAAATGCAGCCTCAGGATATACGGTTTCCCGTTAACATAGAGTCCAGTCTTGGTGTCTGCTTGAGGGGGAATGTACACAACTGTGACTATAACTGACGAGAATTCTCTTGGTAGGTTAAATGGCCGGCATTTGATTGTAAGGAATTCTAGGTCGGGTGAGCAGAAGAACTTGAGTTCCTGTATGTTTTTATGATTACACCACGAGTCGTTAATCATGAAGCATACACCCCCGCCCTTCCTCTTCCCAGAGAGGTGTTTATCTCTGTCAGTGCGATGCATGGATGTTACGGATACAGGTATTCTGTGTGTGTATCCTGTGTGTGTGTGTGTGTGTGTGTGTATTTATTTTCTCTCCTTCTCCCCTCCTCACAGGTGGCAATCATCATTCCCCAATCAGTTATCAATCAGTCGCTAATCAGAAGACACTCCTCCTTTTCCATTACCCAATCACATCCACTTTCCCTTGGTTTAAAAACTCATTCAGTTGTTTCCTCTCGAGCTCAATCGCTCTATCAATCTCGCTGTCAATATCTCTGTCACCTCCAGATCACTTTGTCCCCACCTGTGAGCATTGTTTGTATTATGGTGTTTGATGGTGGGAAAAGGGGGAACCAAGACAATTTGCCCATGGGCATACACTACCTGTAGGACTACTTTGTCTAAGAACACTAGGTAGAACTGGGCGGACCACCCACTGTATTTTTGGTTAGTTAGTTAGCTGTATAGTAGTAGGCGAGTCTAGCTTAGGGGTGTTTTTGGATATTTGTTGCTTTCCTTGGGTCCAGCTCAGCCCCTTTTCCTGCCCCCCCTTTACCGTGTGTTTTCAAATAAACCCTGAGTGTTTGACGGTAATTAAGTTGTCTGTGGTTTTTCGTTCGCAGTTTTACTTTGTCACTATTATCATTTGCATGAGTTATGTTACGGGTCTCGTTGCCATCCCCCCTAGACTGCCGGACCAAAAAGGGATTCGTAAAATAAGTGAGGGCTCATCCGGGAAATGTCATAACTGACACCCATGCCGCTCGTGCAGATTGTTAGTGGTATAGTTCAGTGTTGAGCGTCATAGCTGATGTGGCATTAGTGTTTGCTATTAGTTGGCTCATGTGTAGTAGTTCAAGATGACTACTTTTAATTTGAAATCTTTTTTGGATAACCTTTCGTGAGAGGTTTTTGACAAATGTCGTAAAGTTGATTTACAGACCTTGGCTGACCATTATTCTGTATCAATTCCGCAGAATGTAGTTAAGGCGGAGGTTAAACAGCTAGTGTTAAATGTTTTGTTGGAAGAGCAGGTGCTTGTATTACCGCTGCCTGAGACTACTACCCCTGTAGGGGATGTTGCTGCTCCTGTAAGCCCGTTGGTGTTTGAGAATGAGGGCAAGGCTGAAGCTCCAGCCGCGTTGCCCCGTTTTGATCCACTCTCCCCACTGTCAACCGGTGATGCCAGGAGGGATGTCCGTTCAATACAGTTTCAACTGGAGGCAGAAGAGAGAGCCCAAATTAGGCGGGAGACTCTCCTGTTGGAGATGTGTAACATTGAGGCAGAAAAAGAAAGAGACCAGCGGCATTTGGAGATGTGTAAAATTGAAAAATAACGAGAACAGCGGCAGTTAGATTTGGAGATGTGTAAAATCGAGGAAGAAAAATAAAGAGACGAGCGGCAGATGGAGTTCAAAATGAGCCAGATGGAACTGGAGGCAGAGACAGCGAGGCTAGCCTCCGTTCCGGCTGTGACTATTAGTGAGTCGTCCTCACCAGCTGGAGCTTCCAACACGTTCGACATTAGTAGGCAGATTGCCTTAGTACCTTTGTTCAGAGAGTCAGAGGTTGATTCCTATTTTTGTGTTTTTGAACGTATAGCCATAGCATTGAAATGAGAGGTTTTGTTAGCGCTACCTCTGGAAGACAGTTTGAATTATGAAGTGGTCAAAGCTACTGTTCTTCGCGCCTATGAGCTTGTGCCTGAGGCATACCGACAGAGATTTAGGTCTCATAAGAAGTCTTCTAGTAAGACTTATGTGGAATTTGCTAGAGACAAGGGAAATCTGTTTGATAAATGGCATGCTGCTAGTAAGGTAACTGATTTCATCTCTCTCCGGGAGTTAATCTTGTTGGAAGAGTTTAAAAATTGCTTACCAGAAAGCATTGTAGTTTACCTAAATGAACAGAAAGTATCCTCCCTGTCTGAAACGTCTGTGTTGGTAGTTTGTGTTGATGCACAAGAGTGTGTTTTTGGCTCATACTGAGAGTAGAGCCACTGAGTTGCCTACTTTTAGCCCTAGTTGGCTAGCAGTATATCAATCACACCAAAAAAATGAGCGTCCCTGTTTCTATTGTCATAAGGTGAGACATATGATTAATGATTGCTTCCTGCTTAAACGCAAACAAGGGATGCCTATTCGTGCCAAGCCGCCAACAGGTGTTGGCGGCTTGGCTGTGAGGTCTGTTGTGAGGTCTGAAACGAAACAGGTGCCTTAGGGTAACTGTAGTTTGAAAGACTCAGTACCCGACCGCAGTTATGAACCATTCATTTTCGAGGGGTTTGTGTCCCTAGCGAATGACGACTCGTCTCAGCGTCCGGTTAAAATCCTTAGAGATACTGGAGCGGCGCAGTCGTTTATATTGTCTGATGTGTTGCCTTTATCTGACGATACATACTGTGGTTCCAGTGTGTTAGTTCAGGGTATTGAAATGGGTTTTGTCCCAGTGCCATTGCACTTTGTGAGTGTACACTGAGTTAACCAGTGGAATATTCAGAGTGGGGGTACGTCCTATGTTGCCAGTAAAAGGTGTGACCTTTAAAATGGGTAACGATATTGCCGGAGGAAAGGTAGTACCCGTATAGGAAGTAATGGATAAAAGTGACCACTCTCTCTCCAATGAGCTGGCACAGAGTTATCCACGTGTCACTTGTGCTTAATCTCTGATATCTCTCTGGAAGGCAACCATTGCTCACATTTCGTCTACCTTGTTGTCAGGAGACTGGACATTGGCAAGTAGTATACTCGGGAGCGGTGGGCGATGTGCACGTCTACGGAGCCTGACCAGGAGGCCGCTCCTTCTGCAGCGCCGTTGTTTTGGGATGTTTTCTGGAATTAGATCCATTATCCTGGATGGTGGTCCGAACATCGAATCCGCTTCGGGAAAGTCGTATTCCTGGTCTATGTAATGTTGGTATGTTGATGTTGCTCTTATATCCAATAGTTCTTCCTGGCTGTATGTAATAAGACTGAAGATTTACTGGGGTAACAATGTAAGGAATCATACATTTTTAAAAAATCATAGATTCCTTAGAACTCGAAGCTAGGCGACCATCTCTGTCGGCGCCAACTATCCAATCAGGGTAGTTGTTGAGGATCAGGTGACGAGTGGCTAGTCTGCCTTTGCCTTCTGTCCTGCTAGCTAACGTTCAATCACTGGGAAATAAATGGGACGAACGGAAGGCACATATAGCCTACCAACAGGACATCAAAAACGGTAAAGTCTTATGTTTCACCGAGTAGTGGCTGAATGACGACATTAAGAACATACAGCTGGTGGGTTATACACCCTATCGGCAGGATAAAACAGCAGCCTCTGGTAAGACACGGGGCGGGGGCATATATGTAAACAACAGCTGGTGCACGATATCTAAGGAAGTCTCGAGGTTTTGCTCGCCTGAGGTAGAGTATCTCATAAGCTGTAGACTCCACTATCTACTTAGTTTTTATTTGTATTTTTCGTAGCTGTCTACATACCACCACAGACTGATGCTGGCACTAAAATGGGCACATCGTGCACCACTCCCTAGCATTCTTCTCGCCAACAAGGTTGATGAAATCCGAGCAAGGGTAGCATTCCAGAGGGACATCAGAGACTGTAACGTTCTTTGCTTCACGGAAACATGGCTCACTGGAGAGACGCTATCGGAGTCGGTGCTGCCAGCTGGTTTCTCCACGCATCGCGCCGACAGAAACAAACATCTTTCTGGTAAGAAGAGGGGCGGGGGCGTATGCTTCATGGTTAACGTGATGTGGTGTGGCCACAACAACATACAGGAACTCAAGTCCTTCTGTTCACCTGATTTAGAATTCCTCACAATCAAATGTCGACCGCATTATCTACCAAGGGAATTCTCTTCAATTATAATCACAGCCGTATATATTCCCCCCCAAGCAGACACATCAATGGCTCTGAACAAACTTTATTTGACTCTTTGCAAACTGGAATCCATATATCCGGAGGCTACATTCATTGTAGCTGGGGATTTTAATCAAGGCTAATCTGAAAACAAGACTCCCTAAATTTTATCAGCATATCGATTGCGCAACCAGGGCTGGAAAAACCTTGGATCATTGCTATTCTAACTTCCGCGACGCATATAAGGCCCTGCCCCGCTCTCCTTTCGGAAAAGCTGACCACGACTCCATTTTGTTGATCCCTGCCTACAGACAGAAACTAAAACAAGAAACTCCCGCGCTGAGGTCTGTTCAACGCTGGTCCGACCAATCTGATTCCACACTCCAAGACTGCTTCCATCACGTGGACTGGGATATGTTTCGTATTGCGTCAGACAACAACATTGACGAATACGCTGATTCGGTGAGTTCATTAGAACGTGCGTTAAAGATGTCGTTCCCATAGCAACGATTAAAACATTCCCAAACCAGAAACCGTGGATTGATGGCAGCATTCGCGTGAAACTGAAAGCGCGAACCACTGCTTTTAATCAGGGCAAGGTGACCGGAAACATGACCGAATACAAACAGTGTAACTATTCCCTCCGCAAGGCAATCAAACAAGCTAAGCGTCAGTATAGAGACAAAGTAGAATCTCAATTCAACGGCTCAGACACAAGATGTATGTGGCAGGGTCTACAGTCAATCACGGATTACAAAAAGAAAACCAGCCCCGTCACGGACCAGGATGTCTTGCTCCCAGGCAGACTAAATAACTTTTTTGCCCGCTTTGAGGACAATACAGTGCATACTGACACGGCCCGCAACTAAAACATGCGGACTCTCCTTCACTGCAGCCGACGTGAGGAAAACATTTAAACGTGTCAACCCTCGCAAGGCTGCAGGCCCAGATGGCATCCCCAGCCGCGCCCTCAGAGCATGCGCAGACCAGCTGGCTGGTGTGTTTACGGACATATTCAATCAATCCCTATCCCAGTCTGTTGTTCCCACATGCTTCAAGAGGGCCACCATTGTTCCTGTTCCCAAGAAAGCTAAGGTAACTGAGCTAAACGACTACCGCCCCGTAGCACTCACTTCCGTCATCATGAAGTGCTTTGAGAGACTAGTCAAGGACCAAATCACCTCCACCCTACCTGACACCCTAGACCCACTCCAATTTGCTTACCGCCCAAATAGGTCCACAGACGATGCAATCTCAACCACACTGCACACTGCCCTAACCCATCTGGACAAGAGGAATACCTATGTGAGAATGCTGTTCATCGACTACAGCTCGGCATTTAACACCATAGTGCCCTCCAAGCTCATCATCAAGCTCGAGACCCTGGGTCTCGACCCCGCCCTGTGCAACTGGGTACTGGACTTCCTGACGGGCCGCCCCCAGGTGGTGAGGGTAGGCAACAACAATCTCCACCCCGCTGATCCTCAACACTGGGGCCCCACAAGGGTGCGTTCTGAGCCCTCTCCTGTACTCCCTGTTCACCCACGACTGCGTGGCCACGCACGCCTCCAACTCAATCATCAAGTTTGCGAACGACACAACAGTGGTAGGCTTGATTACCAACAACGACGAGACGGCCTACAGGGAGGAGGTGAGGGCCCTCGGAGTGTGGTGTCAGGAAAATAACCTCACACTCAACGTCAACAAAACAAAGGAGATGATTGTGGACTTCAGGAAACAGCAGAGGGAACACCCCCCTATCCACATCGATGGAACAGTAGTGGAGAGGGTAGTAAGTTTTAAGTTCCTTGGCGTACACATCACAGACAAACTGAATTGGTCCACCCACACAGACAGCATAGTGAAGAAGGCGCAGCAGCGCCTCTTCAACCTCAGGAGTCTGAAGAAATTTGGCTTGTCACCAAAAGCACTCACAAACTTCTACAGATGCACAATCGAGAGCATCCTGTCGGGCTGTATCACCGCCTGGTACGGCAACTGCTCCGCCCACAACCGTAAGGCTCTCCAGAGGGTAGTGAGGTCTGCACAACGCATCACCGGGGGCAAACTACCTGCCCTCCAGGACACCTACACCACCCGATGTCACAGAAAGGCCATAAAGATCATCAAGGACAACAACCACCCGAGCCACTGCCTGTTCACCCCGCTATCATCCAGAAGGCGAGGTCAGTACAGGTGCATCAAAGCTGGGACCGAGAGACTGAAAAACAGCTTCTATCTCAAGGCCATCAGACTGTTAAACAGCCACCACTAACATTGAGTGGCTGCTGCCAACACACTGACTCAACTCCAGCCACTTTAATAATGGGAATTGATGAGAAATTATGTAAAATATATCACTAGCCACTTTAAACAATGCTACCTAATATAATGTTTACATACCCTACATTATTCATCTCATATGTATATGTATATACTGTACTCTATATCATCTACTGCATCTTTATGTAATACATGTATCACTAGCCACTAACTATGCCACTTTGTTTACATACTCATCTCATATGTATATACTGCACTCAATACCATCTACTGCATCTTGCCTGTGCCGCTCTGTACCATCACTCATTCATATATCTTTATGTACATATTCTTTATCCCCTTACACTTGTGTCTATAAGGTAGTAGTTTTGGAATTGTTAGCTAGATTACTTGTTGGTTATTACTGCATTGTCGGAACTAGAAGCACAAGCATTTCGCTACACTCGCATTAACATCTGCTAACCATGTGTATGTGACAAATAAAATTTTATTTGATTAGATTTTAAAACTGCACTCAATGAGCTGTATATCGCTATAAGCAAAGATGAAAACGCAAATCCAGAGGTGGCACTCCTAGTTGCTGGTGTCGTGTCTTTACTATCATTAACTGAAGACTGATAGTTTTTATCAAAGATTCTCTGTAATTAGTATTACGCGATTAGACCGATTAATCATGTAACCATAATTACTAGGAAGTCGGGGCACCAAGGGAAAATATTCAGATTACACAGTTACACAGTTATCATTTCCTAAAATAACTTTTCAGATATTTTATCGGATCAATTAGTCTTCAAATTAATGAATTATTTACTTTAGTCTCATTCCAAACGTTATGTTTATGCTCTATGCTACCGCACGGCAAATGGTACCGGAGTGCCAAGTCTAGGTCCACAAGGCTTCTAAACAGCTTCTACCCCCAAGCCATTAGACTCCTGAACAGCTAATCAAATGGCTACCCATACTCTATGCTTTCCCCCCCCCCCCCCTCACCCTCTTCTACGCTGCTGCCACACTCTTATCTATCCATAGTCACTTTAATAACTCTACCTACATGTACATGTTACCTCAATAATCTCAACACCGGTGCCCCCCACACATTGACTCTGTACTGGTACCCCCTGTATATACAGTTGAAGACGTACGTTTACATACACCTTAGCCAAACACATTTAAACTTGAATCTAATCCTAGAAAAAATTCCCTGTCTTAGGTCAGTTAGGATCACCACTTTATTTTAAGAATGTGAAATGTCAGAATAATAGTTGAGAGAATGATTTATTTCAGCTTTTATTTATTTCATCACATTCCCAGTGATCAGAAATGTACATACACTCAATTAGTATTTGGTAGCATTGCCTTTAAATTGTTTAACTTGTGTCAAACGTTTTGGGTAGCCTTCCACAAGCTTCCCACAATAAATTGGGTGAATTTTGGCCCGTTCCTCCTGAGCTGGTGTAACTGGGTCAGGTTTGTAGGCCTCCTTGCTTGCACATGTTTTTTCAGTTCTGCCCACACATTTTCTATAGGATTGAGGTCAGGGCTTTGTGATGGCCACTCCAATACCTTGACTTTGTTGTCCTTAAGCCATTTTGCCACAACATTGGAAGGATGCTTGTCATTGTCCATTTGGAAGACCCATTCGCGACCAAGCTTTAACTTCCTGACTGATGTCTTGAGATGTTGCTTCAATATATCCACATAATTTTCTTGTCTCATGATGCCATCTATTTTGTGAAGTGCACCAGTCCTTCCTGCCGCAAAGCACCCCCACAACATGATGCTGCCACCCCCGAGCTTCACGGTTGGGATGGTGTTCTTCGGCTTGCAAGCCTCCCCCTTTTTCCTCCAAACATAACGATGGTCATTATGGCCAAACAGTTTTTTGTTTCATCAGACCAGAGGACATTTCTTCAAATGTACGATCTTTGTCCACATGTGCAGTTGCAAACCATAATCTGTCTTTCTTATAGTGGCTTTGGAGCAGTGGCTTCTTCCTTGCTGAACGGCCTTTCAGGTCATGTTGATATAAGACTCGTTTTACTGTGGATATAGATACTTTTGTACCTGTTTCCTCTAGCATCTTCACCAGGTCCTTTGTTGTTGTTCTGGGATTGATTTGCACTTTTCGCACCAAAGTACGTTCATCTCTAGGAGACAGAACGCTTCTCCTTCCTGAGCGGTATGGTGGCTGGTGTTTATACTTGCGTACTATTGTTTGTACAGATGAATGTGGTACCTTCAGGCGTTTGGAAATTGCTCCCAAGGATGAACCAGACTTGTGGAGGTCTACAATTGTTTTTCTGAGGTCTTGGCTGATTTATTTTAATTTCTCGATGATGTCAAGCAAAGAGGCACTGAGTTTGAAGGTAGGCCTTGAAATACATCCACAGACACACCTCCAATTGACTCAAATAATGTCAATTAGCCTATCAGAAGCTTCTAAAGCCATTACATAATTTTCTGGAATTTTCCAAACTCTTTATAGGCACAGTTAACTTAGTGTATGTAAACTTCTGACCCACTGGAATTGAGAGACAGTGAATTAATCTGTCTGTAAACAATTTTTGGAAAAATTACTTGTCATGCACAAAGTAGATGTCCTAACCAACTTCCCAAAACTATAGATTGTTAGCAAGAAATGTGTGGAGTGGTTGAAAAACGAGTTTTAATGACTCCAACCTAAGTGCATGTAAACTTCCGCCTTCAAGTGTAGCCCCGCTATTGTTATTTACTGCTGTCATTTAAGTATTTGTTATTCTTATCTCTTACTTTTTTGGGCATTTTATTTCAAATGCATTGTTGGTTAAGGGCTTGTAAGTAAGCATTTCACACTGTAAGGTGAACCTGTTGTATTCAGCGCATGTGACAAATACGATTTGATTTGAAGTTGAGCCAATGGTTGAGCTAATGGCAAGTTGAGCAAGTGTTTTCTTCTGATGCTTAATGCAATTCATTATCGCTGGGATGTGAGGTAACAACGGGGCCTTTCCCTATGTTAAAAGTGTTTAAAAAAGTGTTGGTTAGGTGTTAAAACTGTGTTAAAAGATGCTTAAAATGATTAAAAGTCAAAAAAGCAATTTCAATTGTGTTTAGGGAAATAAAGATGGTCATTCAGTACGGAAATTTGTAGAAGGCCTAATTTACTCTGTCCCGTGGCTCTACTTACCCCAAGTTGTGTCTGAAGACCACTTTTTCTGGACAAGCTATGTTTTCAAAATTGTAATGTTTACATGAATTCTGATTATTTCTAGGGATGCACAACATACACAAATATTTGTAGATATCTTTGTTAGAAAGAATACTATTTTTCCCTTGACGGAGTGATGCTAAATGTAAAAAATGTCTCAACTTTACCTACTCTCCCCCAATGTGTGCTTCATTCTATATCTAGAAGACTCCTGATATCTCCAGGAGTGATGAGTATAATTTTTGTCTATCTGTTGTTTTCTAATACTGTCTTTTTGCTAGCTAGGGCGATCTACTTTAAGTGCTGCCTGTCTTACCCACATGGTCATGCTCCATCGCAACCTTTGCTCTCTCTCTCTCTCCCACTACTCTCCTCTTCTTTCCCATCGTCTCTCCATTCTGCTAAATCCCTCCTGTCTCCTGATTCTGCCTCTTCAACCCTACTCTTCTCCCTTTCCACATTCTATGACTCGCACTGTCCTCTTTCCTCCTGGACAGCTCGACCCCCCCCCCTCCTGCTCCATGGCTGGTTGACTCATTGCGATCTTACAGAACAGGGCTGCGGGCAGCTGAGTGAAAATCTAGGAAAACTATACTTCCAGAGGACCTATCATCCTTCCACCCTCTCCTCTCTATCACTCCTCATTCACTCACACAGAACTACCCTACGCCTTGAACTCTTTCTCCCCTTTCTCCAGATTAAATCCTGTGACTAGTGAGGTCTGGCTGCCCGACAACATGCCCACTCGACCCCATCCCCTCCTCCCTTCTCCAGACCATCTCTGGAGACCTTTTTCCATTCCTCACTTCCTTCATCAACTCATCCCTGACGACTGGGACCCTCTGACATCAAAATGGCCCGAGTCGCTCCCCTCCTCAAGAAAGACAACACTTGAC
This sequence comes from Oncorhynchus clarkii lewisi, assembly GCF_045791955.1. Classification (NCBI taxonomy): domain Eukaryota; kingdom Metazoa; phylum Chordata; class Actinopteri; order Salmoniformes; family Salmonidae; genus Oncorhynchus; species Oncorhynchus clarkii. Next base: position 37,988,135 of record NC_092156.1, read on the forward strand.
TCCTCTGACGACAAAAACTACAGACCAGTATCCCTTTCTTTTCTTTCCAAAACAAACACTTGAGTGTGCTGTCTCTGACCAACTCTCGCTATCTTTCAACCAATCAAAGAACCTTGACTTGACCCTGGATAACCCCCTGTCATTCTCTGCAAACATCAAAGAAGTGACTCGCTCCTGCAGGTTCATGCTCTACAACATCTGTAGAACATTATCCTACCTGACACAGGAAGCTACGCAGTTCTTAATCGAGGCACTTGTCATATCCAGTCTGGACTACTGTAACTCGCTGTTGGCTGGGCTCCACGCTTTTGCCATCAAACTCCTGCAACGCTGCAGCCCACCTGGTGTTCAACCTTCCCAAGTTCTCCCATGTTATCCGGCTCCTTCACACACTCCATTGACTTCCAGTCGAAGCTCACATCCACTACAAGACCATGGTATTTGCCTACTGAGCAGCAAGAGAAACTGCTTCTCCCTACCTTCAGGCTACGCTCAAACCGTACATCCTAACCCGAGCACTCCATTCTGCCACCTCCAGCCTCTTGGCCCTCCGGCCCCTATGGAAGGTCAGCTCGTGCTCAGCCCAGTCCAAGGTCTTCTCTGTCCTGGCACCCCAACTGTGGAACCAGATTCCCCTTGAAGCTAGGACAGCAGAGTCCCTGCCCATCTTCCGAAAACATCTGAAACCCAACCTCTTCAAAGAGTATCTTAAATAATCCCACAGCACCCCTCCTCGCACCCCCTTCTCAACCGATCTGACCCACCCCAACCCCCCCTAAAAAAGAAAAAGAGAAATAATGCCTTTCATGAATTAACACTCGCACTTTACCCCCCCCCCCCCCCCCCCCCACTAGCTCCGACTTCGCTGATAGGTACTTTACCGAGGAAAAATAGACTTTGATTTTGATATGTGGTTGTCCCACCTAGCTATCCTAAGATGAATGCCCTTAACTGTAAGTCGCTCTGGATAAGAGCTTCTGCTAAATTACTAAAATGTAAAAATGTCATGCCTGCTAACAATTTGAATTATCAATGCGATTCCACTGTCCCACAGCCCAGCCAGGGACGTGTCTAGACATTATTTCCCAATGCTACTAGGCTAGCATTTGGTTTGCAAAAGTTTGTCTAAACTTTGCTGCCTACCTCTCTGACCTGTGCAACAATGTTGATTTCTTTATTTTATCTCCACCGTGCCATAGAGTAGAATGTCCAATCAAAAATACATACGACCAACGGTAATATAATAAGGGTTATTTTTTTTGTTTGACTTTTTCCCCTTTTTTGTGATATCCAATTGGTATTACAGTCTTGTCCCATCGCTGCAACTCCCGTACGGACTCAGGAGAGGCGAAGGTCGAGAGCCGTGCTTCCCCAGAAACACAACCCAGCCAAGCCGCACTGCTTCTTGACACAATGCCCACTTAACCCGGAAGCCAGCCACATCAATGTGTCGGAGGAAACATCATACACCTGGCAATTGTGTCAGAGTGCATTGCGCCTAGCACGCCACAGGCGTCGGTAGAGGGTGATGGCACACGAACATCCCTGCCGGCCAAACCCTCCGCTAACCCGGACGACACTGGGCCAATTGTGCGCCGCCCCATGGCTGCGACAGAGCCTGGACTCGATCTCTAGTGGCACAGCTAGCAATGCGGTGCAGTGCCTTAGACCACTGCGTCACTCAGGAGGCGAATAGATCGTTTTTTATGCTCGAAATGTGAAATGAATATGGTTGATTTTTAAGGTTAGGGAGAAGGGCAGTGAATAGTGTCACTTTATAGGATGTCAATATAAATTAATGTATTTATGGTTGTTTGTAATTTTGTCTTGCCTTTTCGTCATTATATATGTTATTTGTTTTTACCATCAAGGAACAATTTGGAAACAAGCATTTGAATTAGTCATTTTAAGTGACATCCTTTGAGTCCACATTGTATATTTTGTTGTATATGTCTGTTACCACAAATTTAATTACATTTATTTCAACACATATAGTGGGAGAATTTACCTGGATTTCTGCATAAATCATAAAAGTCACAACAATAGACAAACACAGTATGCTTACACTAATAACACAAACAAATATAATGTTTCATGTCTTTATTGAACACACTGTGTAAACATTCACAGTGCAGGTTGGAAAAAGTATGTGAACCCTTGGATTTAATAACAGGTTGACCCTCCTTTGGCAGCAATAACCTCAACCAAATGTTTTTCTGTAGTTGCGGATCAGACCTGCACAACGGTCAGGAGGAATTTTTGACCATTCTTCTTTACAAAACTGTTTCAGTTTCACAATATTCTTGGGATGTCTGGTGTGAACCGCTCTCTTGAGGTCATGCCACATCTCAATCGGGTTGAGGTTAGGACTGACTGGGCCACTCCAGAAGGCGTATTTTCTTCTGTTCAAGCCATTCTGTTGTTGATTTACCTCAGTCTTTTTGGGTTGTTGTCCTGTTGCATCACCTAACTTCTGTTGAGCTTCAATTGTCGGACATATAGCCTTACATTCTCCTGCTAAATGTCTTGATAAACTTGGGAATACGTTTTTCCAGTGATGATAGCAAGCTCTCCAGGCCCTGAGGCACCAAAGCAGCCTCCACCATAGTTTACAGTCGGGATTAGGTTATGATGTTGGTGTGCGGTGCATTTTTTTCTCCACACATAGTTTTGTGTGTTCCTTCCAAACAACACAACTTTGGTTTAATTTGTCCACAGAATATTTTGCCAGTAGCGCTATGGAACATCCAGGTGCTTTTGCAAACTTCAGATTTGCAGCATTGTTATTTTTGGACAGCAGTGACTTCTTCCATGGTGCCTTCCCATGAACACCATTATTGTTTAGTGTTTTACGTACTGTAGACTCGTCAACAGAGATGTTAGCATCTTCCAGAGATTTCTGTAAGTCTTTAGCTGACACTCTAGGATTCTTCTTAACCTCATTGAGCATTCTGCGCTGTGCTCTTGCAGTCATCTTTGCAGGATGGTGTAACGGTTTTCTTCCGTTGAAGGAGAGGAGGACCAAAATGCAGCGTGGTTAGTGGTCAACATGTTTAGTAAGGACAATAAACATGAACACTACAAAATACAAAACAACAAATGTGGAAAAAACCAAAACAGTCCTATCTAGTGCATAGACACAAAGACAGAAGACAACCACCCACAAAACCCAACACAAAACAGGCTACCTAAATATGGTTCCCAATCAGAGACAATGACAAACACCTGCCTCTGATTGAGAACCATATCAGGCCAAACAACAAACCCAACAAAGAAACACAAAACATAGAATGCCCACTCAGCTCACGTCCTGACCAACACTAAAACAAAGAAAACACAAAAGAACTATGGTCAGAACGTGACAGATGGCCACTCCTAGGGAGAGTAGCAACAGTGCTGAAATTTCTCCATTTATAGACAATTTGTCTTACCGTGGACTGACTTTTAGAGATACCTTTGTAACCCTTTCCAGCTTTATGCAAGGCAACAATTATTAAGAGATCTCTATTGTTCGAGGCATGGTTCACATCAGGCAATGCTTCTTGTGAATAGTAAACTAAAATTTTGTGAGTGGTTTTTATTGGGCAGGTCACTCTAACCAAAATCTCCAAACTCGCCTCATTGATTCGACTCCAGATTAGTTGACTCCCGACTCCAATTAGCTTTTGGAGAAGTCATTAGCCTAGGCGTTCACATACTTTTTCCAACCTACACTGTGAATGTTTACATGATGTATTCAATATTGACCAGAAAAATACAATTCTTTGTGTGTTATTAGTTTAAGCACACACTGTGTGTGTGTATTGTTGTGACATAGATCAGATAAAAGTTTATGTCAAATTTATGCAGAAATCCAGGTAATTCAAAAGGGTTCACATACTTTTTCTTGCCACTGTAGGTTGTAATATGACTTTTTTTCTGGCGTCCCCAGTGATCTTACCCATGCACCGCTACTGTTAATGAAATGTTAGAGAAAGATCCCACTGAACGACTCAGAACATGAATAATGTACTTTCTAACATACGGAAGTTAAATTTGATCACTCTGGGCAGGGTGGGTGGGCACCCTACATACTAGAGCGAATGAACGTGACAAGACTGACAGCTTCTCTGAGCCAGGCAAATACATTTATCAGGACCATTAATGGCAATAGAAACAAAGGTAAAATAAATAAAAATGCACATAGTTTGCTGTCATTTCAACTCCTTGGCAACCTTTTTTGCTTAGAACTTTGGATAGCAGCCATGCCAATAGAATGGACGACCAGCTCGTTTGGCTAGCAACTTCAGAATCTAAGAATTAACAACAGGCATTTGCCCGGATTATATCGTGAGGGAGAAGGATGAAATAAAATGAATTTACTCATTTAAACAGCTCTTAGTCGGGAGTTATCATACGATAATCCCCGGGTTGTAATGCCTTATTGCTAGCCTAGCCCTGTTTCACTGTAGAGTTTTGATGACTCAAAATATTTCACTCTCACCATTGTGACAGCATAGCTAGCACATTGCGCTTTGTTATTTTGCACTTAATGTAATGTTATTTATACCGTCTCCCATGCTGCACTCTGCTTTTCATATGAAGGCCAGATTGAATGCATTCATTTGTCCTCTGGCAGGACTCTTTTATTTCCTCCTGTGACAAATCACAAAATATAGTTAAGCTTGAGGAATTTAAATACATGTTCTGAGCATTTTGATTATGTTGCATTAATTGAGGGAAGTCTCGTTCTTTCCCATCAGTGAGGGGAGCAACAGTATCCCCTTCTCCTGCCAGCGTTGTTTACTGAGATATTATGGTGCATGCTATGTGCCCGCATGTACCTGGCTGCTGATGAGTCTCCTTCCCACACCACCTGGAGCCAGAGCATATTTCACAAGTCAGACAGAACCACAATCAATCAGAAACCATCCCCCGCCGAGCCTCAGCGCCCTGGAAATATTCCCTAAAAGCTGCAGCCAATTCCTCTTTACTGAACCCCCAACCCCGCTTTGGGCACACATGTTTTCCGCTATTGAGAATCCCTCTCCCAATATTCCAGTCTAAACGTAACCCTTGGTAAGGTAACCAAGCCTCTGCTCTGCCTGACAGGAATGCTAAAAGAGATGTGCTTTTCCACGACTAAGATTCCTCCCTCCTGCCGCCGCTTTCCCTCGGTACACATATGACTGATCCTTAAATCTTTAAACTGAGACCATCTGTCAAAAGCTGTAAAGACTCAATATTCCTGTGCCAGCCAGAATAGGACCATGACGCTCAAAGGCTGGAAAATCCCCTCGAAGGAGCCCCTCGAGTAATAGACAAGGTCTTACATTCTCTATCACCTTTGTGACTGAAAACCCCTACAAGCTAATACCACAACTTTACGGTGTCTCTAAAATCTAAAATCTGTCATTAAAAATCTAACTTGTGGTTGTCTCAGTGACTTTAGCAAATGTATATTTTTCATATCACTTTTATTTTTCAGTCAAATTAATTTGCCGGTGATATTTAAAACCAATCACCTTGATTAACATATGGCCCTGGCCTCCACATAATATTATTAAAATTAGATATGCTTTAGGTTGCCTGCCTCCCAGGTGGGTCCATAGAAAGGCAGAGATATTCTCTACTCCTTTTCCAAATACCGGAAATTGTTATGTGCCTAGTGTTGCAAACCAAGTGATGTTTGCTAATTAGCCGAGCCATTAGTGAATGAAAATAATCATTCCTCAAATATGTTGGTCAAATTAGATAACATGCTTATGGTCATCTTAAAATCTCTTGCTCAGAGAAACCACACAGAGGGATACAGTAAAATGGCTGAGCTGAAATGTCCTGGGGCCTGGAGTCTAAAACATCTCTGGTGGCAGGCTCGTAAAGCTGGGCATGATTCATCCTTGCCTCAATGCTTCCTTTTTATACAGTACAGTGACACCGTAGCTAATATGATCATATTGCAGTGCTTTAGTTTCACTGTACAATCTTACATTTTAAAACATGATAAACGAGTGTTAAGAGTGTTGTACTTAAAGGTCCTATATTTCTGGGGAAATGAATTCAAGGTCAACCAACGTTTTACTTCACTCCCTTTGTAGTAGGCTTTACTAGTAGGTACAAAGCAATTGACCTCAAACCTTTATATTTCTGTTGTGTATATAGTAGCTACCATCTATACAGACAGATCCAACAGAGTGACATAGGCTATTAACCAATTTAGCCAAGATACACAAGCCATAGCCTCCGATGGAGGCATACTTCATATAATCTGACAAAATGACACGCTGCTCAGCTCAGCTCAGCCATAGACTGATGTAGCATTCACAGTTAAAACCAACAGGTGGCACTAAAATAAAAATATATGGACACCAGTGGCGGTCGGTGACGTTTAAGATGAGGGAGGGTGATCATTATTTTTATGAGCATTGCCTTATATTACAGCATATTGGATGACTGCCATTCATATTCCATTCACCCAGATCAATGTATCATCGATAGGTTTAGGATAATACATACTCAAATTCTCACTATACCCATCATGAGTTTGCTACAACCTAACTTATGAATAAAAGTTTACAAAAGTTTACAACAGCACAGGTCGAGAGAAACATTTAATCAAGGTTACAGACATTCAATACCGCCTTGCACACACTTGCCTGCATCTAGCTGATCTAGGGTGTAATCATTAGTCCAACAGTTTCAAACGAGAGTTTCTATTGGAAAATGTATGTTTATCCCCAAGTCGGTGGAATGAATACACCCCTGGTCACACACAAACAAAGTCATAGCAGCCACATACAAACGGCATGATCATTTTGCTTGTTGTATAATTCCTTCTCGTATCTACGAGCTCTCCTTCTGTCACCTTGTCCCTTTGCATGTGGACTTCAGTGCACAACACATCAGCTCTCTGTGACCAGACGAAAAAACCTTTCCAAGCCATACCTTCATATCATAATCGCTAACCGCTACACACAGCCTACATCATAGTCAACATAGGTACTAAACTCAGCAAAAAAAGAAACGTCCCTTTTTCAGGACCCTGACATTCAAAAATACTTCGTAAAAATCCCAAGTTTAAACACTGTTTCCCATGCTTGTTCAATGAACTATAAACAATTAATGAACATGCACCTGTGGAACGGTCGTTAAGACACTAACAGCTTATAGATGGTAGGCAATTAAGGTCACAGTTATGAAAACTTAGGACACTAAAGAGGCCATTTGACTGACTCTGAAAAACACCAAAAGAAAGATGCCCAAGGACACTGCTCATCTGCGTGAACGTGCCTTAGGTATGCTGCAAGTAGGCATGAGGACTGCAGATGTCCGTACTGTGAGACGCATAAGACAGCGCTACATGGAGACAGGACGGACAGCTGATCGTCCTCGCAGTGGCAGACCACGTGTAACCACACCTGCACAGGATCGGTACATTCGAACATCACACCTGCGGGACAGGTACAAGATGGCAACAGCAACTGCCCGAGTTACACCAGGAAAGCACAATCCCTCCATCAGTGATCAGACTGTCCGCAATAGGCTGAGAGAGAGACTGGACTGACTGGACTGAGGGCTTGTAGGCCTGTTGTAAGGCTCAGAGACAGTTTATATCTACAAGCCATCAGACTGCTGAACACTAAAACTGGACTTACCACCTGCTCTGTTTCTCCGCACCTTAGCACACATGCAACCAGAAATACGACTTTCCCAAAGCAGATCCTTTGTTCACAATACTCAGGGCAATTGAACTGATTCCAAAGGCCGACCCAAAACAATGCCAGTGAAAAAGGGGCACTCAGAGCGGTCTTCTGGTATGACTTAGGAGGCGCGCACACCACCCACTGCTTCCAAGTATATTACTCGCTAATGTTCAGTCCCTGGATAACAAAGTTGACAAGATCAGGGCAATGGTTTCTTTCCAGAGAGACATCAGGGATTGAAACATACTCTGTTTCACGGAAAGCTCTCTCGGGGTATATTGTTGGAGTTGGTCCAGCCATCTGGATTCTCATTTCATCGCGTCAACAGGAATAAACATCTCTCCGGGAAGAAGGGTGGGGGTGTATGTTTCATGATGAATGACTCATGGTGTAATAGTGATAACATACAGGAACTCTCACCTCCTCCCTGTAGGCTTTTTTGTAATTATTGTTAATCAGGCCTACTACTGTTGGGTTGTCTGCAAACTTGATGATTGAATTGGAGGCATGCCAGGCCACGCAGTCATGGGTGAACAGGGAGTACAGGAGCGGGGCTGAGCACGCACCCTTGTGGGGTCCCAGTGTTGAGGATCAGCAAAGTGGAGGTGTTGTTTCTACCTTCACCACCTGTGGGTGGCCTGTCAGGAAGTCCAGGACCGACTTGCACAGGGCGGGTTTCAGACCCAGGTCCCCAAGCTTAATGATGAGCTTGGAGGGTACTATGGTGTTGAAGGCTGAGCTATTGTCAATTAACATCATTCTTATATAGGTATTCCTCTTGTCCAGATGGGATAGGGAAGTGTGCAGTGCAGTGCGATAGCAATCGTCTGTGGATCGATTATGAAGGTAAGCAAATTGAAGTGGGTCTAGGGTGTCAGGTAAGATGGAGGTGATATGATCCTTGATTAGTCTCTTAAACTCATGTTGACAGAAGTGAGTGCTACGGGTCGATTGTCATTTAGTTCAGTTAGCTTTGCTTTCTTGGGCACAGGAACAATGATGCACATCTTGAAGCATATGGGGACAGCAGAGATTGAATATGTCCGTAAACACTCCAGCCAGCTGGTCTGTGCATGCTCTGAGGACGCGGCTAGGTATGCCGTCTGGGCCGGAAGCCTTGCGAGGGTTAACACGCTTAAATGTCTTGCTCAAGTTGGTCACTGAGAAAGAGAGCCCATAGTCCTTGAGAGTGGGCAGCGTCGGTGGCACTGTGACATCCTCAAAGCTGGCGAAGGAGGTGTTTAGCTTGTCCAGGAGCAAGACGTCTGTGTCCAGGACATGGCTGGTTTTCCCCTTGTAATCCGTGATTGTCTGTAGACCCTGCAACAAACATCTGAGCGTTTGAATTGCGACTCCACTTTGTCTTTGTACTGACGTTTTGCCTGTTTGATTGCCTTACGGAGGGAATAACTACACTGTTTGTATTCTGCCATATTCCCAGTCACCTTGTCATAGTTAAATGCGATGGTTCACGCTTTCAGTTTTGCGTGAATGCTGCCATCTATCCACAGTTTCTGGTTTGGGTAGGTTTTAACAGTCACCATGGGAACAACATCCCCTATACACTTCCTGATGAACTCAGTCACCGTGTCTGTGTATATATCAATGTTATTCTCAGAGACTACCCGGAACATATCCCTGTCAACAATCTTGAAGCATGGATTCTGATTGGACATACCAGCGTTGACTTGACCTTAGCACGGTTACTTCCTGTTTGAGTCTCTGCCTGTAGGAAGGGAGGAGCAAAATGGAGTCGTGATCTGATTTGCCGAAGGGGGGGCATGGGAGGGCCTTGTAGACATCTCGAAAGGCAGTGGTCTAGTGTTTTTCCAGAGCGAGTACTACAGTCAATGATGTGTTGATAGAACTTCGGTAGTGTTCTCCTCAAATTTGCTTTGTTAAAATCCCCAGCTACAAAAAATGCAGCCTCAGGATATGTGGTTTCCAGTTTGCATCGGCTTGAGGGGGAATATACACGGCTGTGACTATAACCGAAGAGAATTATCTTGGGAGGTAATACGGCCGGCATTTGATTGTGAGGTAATCTAGGTTGTGTGAGCAAAAGTACTTGAGTTTCTATATGTTATCACAATCACACCATGAGTAGTTAATCATAAAACATACACCACCGCCTTTCTTACTCTGCGTGATGAACTGAGAACATAGCTGGGTGTATGGATGGGGACAGTATATCCTGAGAGAGCCATGATTCGGTGAAACAGAGTATGTTACAGTCCCTGATGTCTCTCTGGAAGGAGATCCTCGCCCTGAGCTTGTCTACTTTATTGTCCAGAGACCGAACATTAGCGAGTAATATACTTGGAAGTGGTGAATGATGTGCACGCCTCCTGAGTCGGAGTAGAAGTCCACCCCAAATACCTCTTCTCCGCCGGTGGCGTCTTGGAGCTACCTCTGGGAGAAGTTCAATTGCCCTGGGGGTACGAACAAAGGATCCAAATCGGGAAAGTCATATTCCTGGTCGTAATGCTGGTGAGTTACCGCCACTCTGATATCCCAAAAAATGTTCAGACTGTATTTAATAACACAAAAAACATTCTGGGCTAATAATGTAAGAAATAACACACACAAAAATGAAATACTGCAAAGTTGCATAGGAGCTAGAAGCAGAGCTGCCATGCCTGTCGGCGCCATTTTATGACGGTGCCATCCTATGACTGGAGTCAGGAATGGCTGCACGTGTCAATGATTTGAATGGAAAGTAATAAATGTAGACATACCCTGGTGCCTTTCCTGAGATTGTAGTGCAGCTTTAGCAAATTCTGATAATTTGTGCATGAATCATTGTGAAAAAACATTAGATAACAAATTATTGTTTGCATAAAAGCTTTTTTAGTTAGATTATCCATGCCTAACCTGACTGCACATCACTGGTATTTAATCTACATTTAGATGTAGAGACTGACCGCTTACTGCTTACATATGTGTATTTAATATCCATTAGTTATTGGGATGGGTGGTGATCTGAGAGGGCAGTAAGGTTGTCTGACATGTTTTGAGATGCTGGAAATTCAGGCACAGCTTGTCCTTTCAAATGTCTAACATAGTCATTTGTTTTTTAATAATTTAATTTGGCCATAAAAGCCATACTGAATCAAGCCACATAATACAAACGTGCTTTTGTGAGTTATCTAATAAACAAATTACACCTTTAAAAATAAATATCCTCATCTCAGAGCAGCACACTCCAACATTGTCACATTTTAAGTCTCTATTTCTATGCTACATTGTTGAATGACAGAAATCAACTGACCAGATGTTTTATGAGAACACTCTTGAAGTACAGCACAGCACTCATCCAGAGTGTCGGTCTGAGAGGACTGCAATTCCACTCCACGGCTCAGATTTAACAAATAGTCTTTTAACCTACCACTTACTGCAAAGGCGGTTTAGCAGTTTAGGGGCAAGAAGATAACAATGACGATCACACACCACTATCATAATTTATCATTTTTTTCAATAGCACAGAATTTTGATTGTATGTTTTATTTATACTTCTCTGAGTGAGCGTGCCAAGAGTCGTGGTACATTTCAGTTCGTTCAAAACACCCAATTCTTCATGAAGCATACAGTAACCAATGAGAAGGCAACATTAGGGTTCTGGGTAGGTACAATATGGGGTTTGTTATAAATGATTAAAAGCATGTCACCTGATTATTTCTGTGAAGCTAGCACCAACGCATCATGTTTACCATATATCGTATCTACGTTAATGTCCAGTTAATGTCCCTTTGTAACATTAGCCCTATCTCTACAAGTGACTATAGATTTATAGCTAGGAATGTCTGGCCATAGAAAAAGCATACAGTATTTGTGTCAAGGCAAACCTACGTATCTCTTCCTTAGCACAGTCAAACCCCAAAGAAGAAGATACAATTTTTACCTCGTCTTGAAAGGTAATTCTGCTTGCAACTGGTGCACAATATTTTTGTCAGTCCATTACTCTACCACTGTATTCATTGCATTCATCAAGGCTATTGTGGAATTAGATTATTGCATCTCTTTCAGTTTGATAGAGTCTGAACCTCTCTCTAAAAGATGATGGGCCTTTTAAAAAGTGTCCTCTTACTCAGAGCAAAATCTTTAAAAACTGTTGTTGTTTGCATGTCAGCTGATGAATGATTCAGTCTGAAAGACAGGAAGGCCTTGCGTGCCCTGTGGCACAAACAAAGCAGGCTGTAATGTAAACTTGTACTATCGGATTTCCCAGACTGTACCCGTGGGGCTGTTTTTACCCGTGGCTCGCTTTCCTTGGCTGTGCAGTGGTACATCAAGAGCACAGGCTAATAATACACTGAGCCGTTTCTGTGTGGCAACCCACATGAAAGTGTTTCACAGTTTACTATAGAACACTACAGTACATACTGTAGTATACTGTATAATAATATTCTACACACATTAGTATCCCTTAATCATGTGTAGTACTTACTATAAAATGTTGTAGTATTCTGTAGAATACTACATAATACTACAGTATTATCCCCAAACAGAAACATTGCCCATCCCCCTCCTCCATATCGCAATTTACGAAAAACCTACATGACTAGACTATATTGTGTTCCTTAGAGTATATAGAAGAGCAGAAGCATTAACTATCCAGTCAGACCTCCGTCCTACCAACCTAATGGAGATGGAGAATTTGCTCTTTTAGTATTTCTCCAGTAGGTTTCCTGAGGGAGATAGCCTCCACTTCCATGTCAAAGATAATAAAACAAAAACACTATAGTGAATACTACAGTAATGTCTCCATAAACACTACAGTAAATACTACAGTATACTACAATTCACAAAAACACATGAATTACTCTAGTATACCCTTAATACTACAGTTATTGTACTACCGTATTTATACTACAGTTAACTGTAAGTACTACAATAGACTACAGTAAATATTACAGCATAGGCAAAAACACTACAGTGAACGTTAAATTAAAATCAGCAAAAGCACTGCAGAGAATACTGTAGTATTTGTGCCATAGTATACTATGACCCACTGCACACATTTAGCTCCAACATGGAGATCATACAGGGCAGAACGCTGCAGCTGTACTTTGAATTAGATCATGGGTTACTTGTCTTTCCTCTACGTTTCCCACTTCCTACAGGGGAGGGCAGTTAGACATGACAGCTCAGGCCACACTGGTTTCTAAACATAATGTAATTTGGTCAAGTAATGAGCGTACCACAGGAAGTTGGTGGCACCTTAATTGGGGAGGACTGGCTCATGGTAATGGCTGGGGCGGAAGGAGTGGAATGGTATTAAATACATCAAACACATGGTTTTCATGTGTTTGATGCCATTCCATTTGCTCCGCTCCAGACATTATTATGAGCCGTCCTCTCATCAGCTTACTACTTACTATAGAATTCTGTAGTAAACGGTAGTATACTGTAAAATATTATACTACACACGGTAGTATCCCTCAATCGTGTGTAGTACTTAGTATAGAATTTTGTGTTATACCATAGAATATTATAGTACATTATTCAGTATTATCCACAATAAAGAAAACCTGCAAAAACATGATTTTTTTTCTACAGTAAATACTACAGTATTTTATTTTCATATACCCTGCTACCCCAACCCCGGCCAACAGCTCCGCACCCCCTGCAGCTACTTGCCCAAGCCTCCCCAGCTTCTCCTTCACCCAAATCCAGATAGCAGATGTTCTGAAAGAGCTGCAAAACCTGGACCCGTACTAATCAGCTGGGCTAGACAATCTGGCACCCTCTCTTTCTAAAATTATCCGCCGCCATTGTTGCAACCCCTATTACCAGTCTGTTCAACCTCTCTTTCGATCCCTAAAGATTGGAAAGCTGCCGCGGTCATCCCCCTCTTCTAAAGGGGGTGACACTCTAGACCCAAACTGTTATAGACCTATATCCATCCTTCCCTGCCTTTCTAAAGTCTTCGAATGCCAAGTTAACAAACAGATCACTGACCATTTCGAATCCCACCGTACCTTCTGTGCTGTGCAATCCGGTTTCCGAGCTGGTCACGGTTCACCTCAGCCACGCTCAAGGTACTAAACGATATCATAACCGCCATCGATAAAAGACAGTACTGTGCAGCCGTCTTCATTGACCTGGCCAAGGCTTTCGACTCTGTCAATCACCGTATTCTTATCAAAAGACTCAACAGCCTTGGTTTCTCAAATGACTGCCTCACTTGGTTCACCAGCTACTTCTCAGACAGAGTTCAATGTGTCAAATCGAAGGGCCTGTTGTCCGGACCTCTGGCAGTCTCTATGGGGGTACCACAGGGTTCCATTCTCGGGCCGACTCTTTTCTCTGTATATATCAATGATGTCGCTCTTGCTGCGGGTGATTCCTTGATACACCTTTACGCAGACGACACCATTCTGTATAGATCTGGTCCTTCTTTGAACACTGTGTTAACAAATCTCCAAACGAGCTTCAATGCCATACAACACTCCTTCCGTGGCCTCCAACTGCTCTTAAACGCTAGTAAAACCAAATGCATGCTTTTCAACCGATTGCTGCCCGCACCTGCCCGCCCGACTAGCATCACCACTCTGGACGGTTCTGACTTAGAATATGTAGACAACTACAAATACCTAGGTGTCTGGCTAGACTGTAAACTCTCCTTCAAGACTCATATTAAACATCTCCAATCCAAAATTCAATCTAGAATCGGCTTCCTATTTCGCAACAAAGCCTCCTTCACTTACGCTGCTAAACATACCCTCGTAAAACTGACTATCCTACTGATCCTCAACTTCGGTGATATCATTTACAAAATAGCCTCCAACACTCTACTCAGAAAACTGGATGCAGTCTATCACAGTGCCATCCGTTTTGTCACCAAAGACAGTATACCACCCACCACTGCAACCTGTATGCTCTCGTCGGCTGGCCCTTGCTACATATTTGTCGCCAGACCCACTGGCTCCAGGTCATCTAAGTATTTGCTAGGTAAAGCTCCACCTTATCTCAGCTCACTGGTCACCATAACAACACCCACCCGTGGCATGTGCTCCAGCAGGTATATCTCACTGGTCATCACCAAAGCTAACACCACCTTTGGTCGCCTTTCCTTCCAGTTCTCTGCTGCCAATGACTGAATCACTGAAGTTAGAGACATATCTCCCTCACTAACTTCAAACATCAGTTATCTGAGCAGCTTACCAATTGATATTTGGTTTCAGGTTTTGCGGCCGGAGGGGGGGGGGGGGGGGGGGGGTACTGTCACGCCCTGACCATAGAGAGACATTGTTTCTCTATGGTGAAGTAGGTCAGGGCGTGACTGGGGGGTATTCTAGTTTATTATTTCTATGTGGGGTTCTAGGTTATTATTTCTTTGTTGGTGATTTTGTTGGTGATTTTTTGGGAGTTACTGCATCCCTCACGGTCAGCCATCAAAACAAGATCCTACATATCTGCATATTTAGATATTCATATTCTAACAATTTCAATATTCATGTGGTATTACTTTCATAACTGTTCTTGATGCCAGACTGACAACTCACAAAAACATTATTTTGGCTACAAGTCTGCTATATGAGAACACACGGAATGAAAAGGTTGGAGGATCCAGTTTCAATCCAGAAACTAGCTAAATTATAATGAATCAACTCGCCCAACTTCTTTGTTTCCTGAGAGGAGACCCTCCAACAGCCAGACAAAGCCCCTGCTTATGAATGAGCAGTGAGAACTGCCCTATTTTCCCTGGAATGCTGGGGATGGATTTATTGACTTGCTCCCTAAACTGTGAATCACTTCATTAAACTAGACCTTTGGGACTCTGAGGGGGTTCACTTATAAGTCTATTAAGAGAGCAGTTCTAATACATATAACTAACAGCATTGACATCTTTATTCTAGCTTTTCGTACTGTATGAGGTGTGTTCCCCTTTTTTTACAGTATGTTCCAGCTGTTTTCATTAAGAAATAGCTATGTATATCCCTAGACACTCAGAATAGCTGTTATGAAGAGCAGAATAAGTGCAACACTGCATGGCCTCTCCATCGGAAATGCAACTTCCTTAAACACCCCATAAAATACACATTCCCCTCCCTTTCTAGCCATGTGTGTGAAGCCAACAGACAGGCCTCATGGTAGTCCCTGAGACCATTTATTCAATGATTAAATAAAGCTCTCTGTCTGCTTAATTAAAAAAAGACATGCTAATACATATGTGTGTGGAGAGAATAGAAACATTATGCCTCAAATATCTTTTGTCAAAAGATTCCTTATATATTTTTTTACAAGTAATTGAAGCAGCACGTTTTCCCCCGAGTACACCATTGCAAAACAAACAATTATTGTTATTTGAGTCTGCAACGTGTTTGAGCCATACACATACTCTACTTTTGAGCCAGAGCCATACATGTACTGTCGTAAGTATTAAGTGTACTGTAGGAAGTGATATCTTAATTTCACAGTGGGATGTCATGTCGCCATCGACATATTGCCTTCAATACAGCTTCAATTATATGTTATAGCAAGTCATTGGAGGAGGAACCGTGTTAGAAACGTACATCACTTGAAAAGTAGATAGTCAAGTTATGGCATTTTTATTGCAAGGAGAGCGAGTGAGTGAGTGAGTGAGTGAGCCAGTGCATGTAGTGATCTTTCTATTTTAACCACAATCTTATCAGAACTCTGGGTGGGGGAGATATGACGGGCTAAATCGCAGGTGCCAGCATTTCTAGAACAATAGATGATTTGAATGGGAAATGATAACACAATGTGCTGTTTTCTGTTTTAGCCTAAATATGTGCCAACGGGGATTTCCAGAGGCTAGTGATTCAGCATCTAATGCCTTCAGCTGGCAAAGTGTTATGCCTACTGTATTGTAAATAACAATGTCACCACATGCATGTGTCACTATCTCTTACACGCACATCAACTACACACAGCACACACACAGAGCCACACAGTTTTGGTTTGAAATACCAATCTTGTTTGAATTCATAATCCTTGAGGCATTGCTGTGTTGAAATGAAATGTATGATACATCTTTCTTATCCCTTCACATTACTCCAACACGTGTGATGTTAGCATACAAAAGCAAAGAGGGAACTCAGCCTATATCCACAACTCCAGGTCTCGTTAAAGCCCCTGCGATAACTCTCCTGCCCTCCACTACGACATAAATCTCTGCTTATCTCAGCCCCTGAACAGCAGGCTTTCTCTAAATATCTGCTTTATATTAAGTCACAGCCTTTAAAAAGGAGAACAAAGACTTGTTCAGGGTATAAATAATGCCCAGGGTGAAGCCTTGAGCAGATTTACACTGCTAGACTGGGGGGAAGGGATTACCTCTGCCACTCCTCCGCTAGGCTCTAGCCCAGCACTGACCGGCTCTCTCTGTCCAGTTAGACGGATGGCCTAGGGCCACATAGGGCCAGGCCTGAATCTGGAATGTCTGAGTTCACAGGGTCACCACAGAACCTTCACCCCACATAATCAGGGTCCAGTGATTAACTTCCATTACTCCCCTTTCCCAACAGACACAGCTCAAAACGTAAAGAAAATATTTTGAGCACAGATTATGGCTGTGTTCTATTGAGATTGAAGCATAGTAGGCTTAGGTACCCTTTTGTTTGTTTGAACCAAATGTTTTTGTTGACTCTCACAACTATTTATAGCAGCAGGCGTCTTTAAGGAATGTCTTGGGAATTATGATCAATACCCAGCGTTCAAGCAAAACTAAATATTAAATATTTTGTTTTGTTTTCTACTCAGTTTAAGCTTCACATGAAATTCCAACCTAAGCATAAAGATAATAACCAACAGTTTAAAAATTGGTTGCGTTTCACAGTCATCAATTTGTAATTACATGTTTTAAATGTCCAATGCTTTCAGATATTTCTTACAGAATAGTATTGCAATAGCTCATTTAGAAAGAAAACAACCTGTGAATGTGTTTCTTAATTTGGTGGTTCCTTCCTGGGCAGTATTACTTTCATCATTAAGTCCTCAAACATTTGACAGCAGTCTGTATTATTTGGCATATGTAACCCATGAGCATAGTTGTTTTTATTACGCATGCCTATGCAGCATAGGGAGATTGTCTTTAACCTATTCCCTCTCATCTTTATGGATCGTGAAAAGGAACCCAAGAGCAGTCTTAGTGTAAACGTTTGTGATGGTCATCTGAACCTGCACAGCATCTTCTATTACAGTTGGAGATCAGATTACTGTACATTCAATAACGATTTTGCTCAATAATTCTGCTAGTACAGACTTACAGAAATTTGAGTCAGATGACCTCAGCAGTTTGCAATATTCTGTAAAGAAATTAATAATGATATCCAACTTGTATAAATGAACTACTCCATTTATGGACTTTGGTATTGTCCTTAAACAACCTTAGAGGGTAGGGTGTGTTTTTTTGTGTGTCTATGGTCAGTATTTCCTGTTAACATTTGTATCACACTATATACTTATACCAATCCTAGACCAATGATTGTTTTATATTTAGATCTTGGCTTGTGTTAATATATGTATGTTCTATTAAAAGAGGGCAGACTTGGTCTGAAAACATCTGTTTCTAGTATGCGTTACCAAAACCTGTCCCTCCAGGTTAAACATTTGATCTTTCTATCTGGGCTGTTAGTCAAGCCTCTCCTGGGACTAGGGTTAGGGTGAGATTAAAGTAGGTTATAGTTTCTCCACAGCGCTTAGTTTACTGAGTCCATACTCTGAGTTAATAATCTGCGTTGGAGAGGAGAGTTCCTCTGTGAATTAATATAGTGGACAGTAACAATATAATCTCAAATGAACTACACTGAACAAAAATATAAACGCAATATGCAACAATGTCAAAGATTTTACTGAGTTACAGTTCATATAAAGAAAAATAAATAAATTCATTCGGCCCTGATCTACGGATTTCACATGACTGGGAATACAGATATGCATCCGTTGGTCACAAATATCTTAAAAAATAAGTATGGGAGTGGATCAGAAAACCAGTAAGTATCTGGTATGACCACCATTTGCCTCATGCAGCGCGACACATCTCTTTCGAATAGTTGATCAAGATGTTGATTGTGTCCTATAGAATGCTGTCCCACTCCTCTTAAATGGCTCTGCGAAGTTGGCAGATATTGGCAGGAACTGGAACACGCTGTCGAGCACGTGGATCCAGAGCATCCTATACGTGCTCAATGTATGCAGGCCACAGAAGAACTGGGACATTTTCAGCTTCCAGGAATTGTGTACAGATCCTTGCAACATGGGGCGGTGCATTATCATGCTGAAACATGAGGTGATGGCGGCAGATGAATGGCACGACAATGGGCCTCACAATGTCATTACGGTATCTCTGTGCATTGAAATTGCCATTGATAAAATGCAATTGTGTTCATTGTCCATAGCTTATACCTGCCTATACCATAACCCCACCGCCACCATGGGGCACTCTGTTCACAACGTTGACACACGCCATCTGTCATCTGCCTGGAACAGTTGAAGCTGGGATTCATCCGTGAAGAGCACACTTCTTCAGCGTGCCAGTGCCCGTCGAAGGTGAGTATTTGCCCACTGAAGTAGGTTACGACGCCGAACTGCAGTCAGGTCAAAACCCTGGTGAGGACGACAAGCACACAGATGAGCTTCCCTAAGAAGGTTTCCGACAGTTTGTGCAGAAATTCTTTAGTTGTGTTTCATCAGCTGTCCGGGTGGGTGGCTGGTCTTAGATGATCCCGCAGGTGAAGAAGCTGGATGTGGTGGTCCTGGGCTGGTGTGGTTGCAAATGGTCTGCGGTTGGGAGGCCGGTTGGACATACTGCCAAATTCTCTAAAACAACATTGGAGGAAGCTTATGGTAGAGAAATGAACATTAAATTCTCTGGCAACAGCTCTGGTGGACATTCCTGCAGTCAACATACCAATTGCACGCTCCCTCAAAACTTGAGACATCTGTGTCATTGTGTTGTGTTACAAAACTGCACATTTAAAATCAACATTTTATTTGTCACATGTGCCGAATACAACAAGTGTAGACCTTACCGTAAAATGCTTACTTACAAGCCCTTAAGCAACATTGCAGTTCAAGATATAGAGTTAAGAAAATATTTACTAAATAAATCGAATCAAATCAAAAAATTCCATAACAATGATGAGGCTATGTACAGGGGGTACTAAACATGTAGGTATTACAGACATGGTCAGGGAGAGGTTGAAAATGTCAGTGAAGACACTTGCCAGTTGGTCCGTGCAAGCTTTGAGTAGACGTCTTTGTTATCCGTCTGGCCCCGCGGCTTTGTGAATGTTGACCTGATTAAAGATCTTATTCACATCGGCTATGGAGACCTGATCACACAGTCGTCCGGAATAGCTGGTGCTCCCATGCATGCTTCAGTGTTGCTTGCCTCGAAGTGAGCATAAAAGGCATTTAGCTGGTCTAGTATGCTCGCGGCTGGGTTTCCCTTTGTAATCCGTAATAGATTTTAAGCCCTGCCACATCCGATAAGCGTCAGAGCCGGTGTAATAGGATTCAATCTTAGCCCTGTATTGACGCTTTGCCTGTTTGATGGTTTGTCTGAGTGCATAGCGGGATTTCTTTTAAGTGTCTGGTTTAGTGTCCCTCTCCTTGAAAGCGGCAGCACTACCTTTAAACTCGGTGCGGATGTTGCCTGTAATCCATGGCTTCTGTGGGGACGACATTGTCGATGCACTTATACACTACCGGTCAAAAGTTTTAGAACACCTACTCATTCAAAGGTTTTTCCTTATTTTTACTATTTGGAGATTGTAGAATAATAGTGAAGATATCCAAAACTAAATTCAGAAAAAAAAGAAACATCCTCTCACTGTCAACTGCATTTATTTTCAGCCAACTTAACATGTGTAAATATTTGTATGAACATAAGATTCAACACCTGAGACATAAACTGAACAAGTTCCACAGACATGAGTCTAACAGAAATTGAATAATGTGTCCCTGAACAAAGGGGGGGGGGGTGGTCAAAATCAAAAGTATCTGTCAGTATCTGGTGTGGCCACCAGTTGCATTAAGTACTGTAATGCATCTCCTCCTCATGGACTGCACCAGATTTGACAGTTCTTGCTGTGAGATGTTACCCCACTCTTCCACCAAGGCACCTGCAAGTTCCTGGACATTTCTGGGGGAATGGCCCTAGCCCTCACCCGATCCAACAGGTCCCAGACATGCTCAATGGGATTGAGATCCGGGCTCTTCGCTGGACATTGCAGAACACTGACATTCCTATCTTGCAGGAAATCGGACCCTCCACCTTCAGATCGATCCCTCTCCAGAGTACAGGCCTCAGTGTAACGCTCATTCCTTCGACGATAAACGCGAATCCGACCAACACCCCTGGTGAGACAAAACTGCGACTTGTCAGTGAAGAGCACCTTTTGCCAGTCCTGTCTGTTCCAGCAATGGTGGGTTTGTTCCCATAGGCGACATTATTGCCGGTGATGTTTGGTGAGGACCTTCCTTACAACAGGCCTACAAGCCCTCAGTCCAGTCTCTCTCAGCCTATTGCGGACAGTCTGAGCACTGATGGAGGGATTGTGCGTTCCTGGTGTAACTCGGGCAGTTGTTGTTGCCATCCTGTACCTGTCCCGCAGGTGTGATGTTCGGATGTACCGATCCTGTGCAGGTGTTGCTACATGTGGTCTGCCACTGCGAGGACGGTCAGCTGTCTTTCCTGTCTCCTTGTAGTACTGTCTTAGGCGTCTCACAGTACGGACATTGCAATTTATTGCCCTGGACACATCTGCGGTCCTCATGCCTCCTTGCAGCATGCCTAAGGCACATTCACGCAGATGAGCAGGGACCCTAGGCATCTTTCTTTTGGTGAGTCAGTAGAAAGGCCTCTTTAGTGTTCTAAGCTTTCATAACTGTGACCTTAATTGCCTACCGTCTATAAACTATTAGTGTCTTAATGACTGTTCCACAGGTGCATGTTCATTAATTGTTTATGGTTCATTGAACAAGCATGGGAAACAGTGTTTAAACTCTTTACAAGGATTTTTACGAAGTATCTTCGAAAAAGGAATGTTTCTTTTTTTGCTGAGTTTATCATGGAATCATGTAGTATCCAAGAAAGTGTTAAATAAGTCCAAATATATTTTATATTTCAGATTCTTCAAATAGTCACCCTATGCCTTGATGACAGCTTTGCACACTGTTGGCATTCTCTCAACCAGCTTCACCTGGAATGCTTTTCCATCAGTCTTGAAGGAGTTCCCACATGTGTTGGGCCATTGTCCTGTTGAAAAACAAATGATAGTCCCACTAAGCCCAAACCAGGTGGGATGGCGTATCGCTGCAAAATGTTGTGGTAGCTGTGCTGGTTAAGTGTGCCTTGAATTCTAAATAAATCAGTGTCACCAGCAAAGCATCCCCACACCATAACACCTCCTCCTCCATGCTTTACAGGGGAAATACACATGCAGAGATTATCCGTTCGCCCACACCGCATCTCACAAAGACACGGTGGTTGGAACCAAAAATCTTGAATTTGGACTATCAGACCAATGGACAAATTTCCACCAGTCTAATGTCCGTTGCTCGTGTTTCTTGGCCCAAGCAAGTCTCTTCTTATTATTGGTGTCCTTTAGTAGTGGTTTCTTTGCAAATATTCGTCCACGAAGGCCTGATTCTCGCAATGTCTCCTCTGAACAGTTAATGTTGGAATGTGTCTGTTACTTGAACTCTGTGAACCATTTATTTGGGCTGCAATTTCTGAGGCTGGTAACTCTAATGAACTTATCCTCTGCAGCAGAGGTAATTCTGGGTCTTCCATTCCTGTGGTGGTCCTCATGAGAGCAGTTTCATCATAGGTTTTTGCGATTGCACTTGAAGAAACTTTCAAAGTTCTTGAAATATTCTGTATTGACTGACCTTCATGTCTTAAAGTAATAATGGACATTTGTTTCTCTTTGCTTATTTGAGCTGTTCTTGCCATAATATGGACTTGGTCTTTTACCAAATAGGGCTTTACCAAATCTTCTGTATACCTTGTCACACCACAACTGATTGGCTCAAAAGCATTAAGAAGGAAAGAAATTCCACAAGGCACACCTGTTAATTGAAATGCATTCCGGGTGACTACCTCATGAAGCTGGTTGAGAGAATGCCAAGCGTGTGCAAAGCTGTCATCAAGGAAGGGTGGCTATTTGAAGAATCTCAAATATAACATATTTTGATTTGTTTAACACTTTTTTGGTTACTACATGATTCCATATGTGTTATTTCATAGTTTTGATGTCTTCCCTATTATTATACAATGTAGAAAATAGTAAAAATAAAGAAAAACCCTTGATTGAGTAGGCGTTCTAAAACTTTTGACCGGTAGTGTACTCCTCAATGCCACTAAATTAATCTCAGAACATATTCCAGTCTGTGTTAGCAAAGCAGTCATGTAGCGTAGCATCTGTGTCATCTGACAACTTCCGTATTGAGCGAGTCACTGGGGTTTTCTGCCTTTATTTTTGCTTGTAAGCAGGTGTCAGGAGCATAGAATTATGGTCAGATTTTCAAAATTGAGGGTGAGGGAGAGCTTTTTCTGCGTCTTTGTGTGTGGAGTAAAGGTGGTCGAGAGTTGTTTTTCCTCTGGTTGCACATGTGACATACTGGGAGAAATTAGGTTAAATGGATTTAAGTTTGCCTGCATTAAAGTCCCCAGCCACTAGGAGCGCCACTTTTGGATGAGCATTTTCTTGTTTGCTTATGGCACTATACAGCTTGTTGAGTATGGTCTTAGTGGCAGCATCGGTTTGTGGTGGTAAATAGACGGCTACAAATAATATAAATGAGAACTCTCTTGGTAGATAGTGTAGTCTACAGCTTATCATGAGGTATTCTACATCAGGCGAGCAATACCTCGAGACTTCTTTAATACTAGACATCACAAACCAGCAGTTATTGACAAATAGACACACACCCTCGCCCCTCGTCTCACCAGACATTACTGCTCTGTCCTGCCGATGCACGGAGAAGCCAGCCAGCTCTATATTATCTGTGTTATCATTTAGCCACGTCTCGGTGAAACATAAGATTTTACTTTTTTAATGTCCCATTGGTAGGAAAGTATTAATCGTAGATCGACCAGTTTTGTTTTCCAACGATTGCACGTTGGCCAATAATACGGGGTGGTTAAGCTAATCGTCTGCGAATTCTTACAAGGCACCCACCCTCCTCCCTTTTTTTCTCTGTCTTTTCTTCACGCAGATTCAATTCAGTTCAAGGTGAGTAATCGCTGTTCTAAAGTCCAAAAGCTCTTTTTGGTCATAAGAGACAGTAGCAGCAACATTATGTACAAAATGAGTTACAAACAATGCTAAAAAACAAACAAAATAGGACAGTTGGTTAGGAGCCCGTAAAACGGCAGCCATCCTTTCCTGCGCCATTATTAGAGCAAACTTTCATTGTCCCCAACAAAAGGTGCACCTGTGTAATGATAATGCTGTTTAATTAGCTTCCTATTATGCCACACCTGCCAGATTACCTAAGCAAAGGAGAGATGCTCACTAACAGGGATCAGAGATCCTAATCATCCCCAGCTTACAATTGGCTCATTCATCCTCTCCTCTCCTCTGTAACTATTCCCCAGGTCGTTGCTGTAAATGAGAATGTGTTCTCAGTCAACTTACCTGGTAAAATAACGGTAAAATAAATAAAAAAGAGAAATAAGCTTTTTGTGCGTATGGAACATTTCTGGGATCTTTTATTTCAGCTCATGAAACATGGGACCAACACTTTACATGTTGCATTTATATTTTTGTTCAGTATATGTATTTGTAAAATGCATATTTACTCTGACTGCGCAATCCACTGTCTCATCAGCCCAGCCAAGCCATTTATAAACTATAAAAAGCATCTAGACTATCTCACATTTCTTTTAGACTAACATTTAGTTTTCAACCGTGAATATTTGTAGAAACCTTTCTGTCTGTGTCTCCGGCATTTGTAACATTGTATTAATATTCAAATTTGATATCCAGCTGTCCCATAGTAATGAACGTGTCAGGAGTCAGGATGAGACAGACATGCAGACAGTGTTTCTCAGCCAGTTAAATTCATCAATAATTTTTATGGATATATACAAAGAAATGTCAATTGAAAAAAAGTGCAGCTAGTTTGCAGTCTTTCCAGCTTATTTTTGAAGTGATTGTGTTAGCTGTGTTGTTGGCTAGCTCCTCTGAACAACAGTGTCCTGGCGAGTGAGCAAATTTTCTATGCCAGGAAAAATCGCGTCTCATTAGCGCGTTGTTATGGATATGTCCAAATAAATGTCGGTGGAAAACAAATATAGCAAATGCAAATGCGGCTACTTTGCTGATATTCTGGCTGCACTTTTTGATGTGACTAAGTTAGCAGTAGTTGGCTAGCTAGCAAGCAAGGGATAAGAACATTGCCAGGCAATATGGCAATGGAACATTTAGAATGAACGACAAGGTTGCGTCCATAGATACAGAACAAAAAGACTGAAAGACTAGGTTGCGTCTCTAGCAATCCGAACCGATAGAACAAACGACCAACCGGCTTGGGTAGCAACCCTAGATGTGTGACGGGACTATATCTTGTGGAAGGATGAAATAGTATGAATAAATACATCAGACATTTTAGATTCTGTATGGGAGGTGGATATGTATAGTACACTGCCGTGGGAATACGGTCAGTAGCTGACTGTCCAACATGCTGACAAAGATAAAGTTAATGTAAAGCAAGGCACAGTTCCCTCTGGTGGTGGAATAGAACAGGCTATAACAGGACAGGACACAGTGCAAGGTAGCAAGGACTGTCGTATAAACAGCTTTTTGTTTAGACTTATCAGGGATGTGGTGCAAATGTCCTGCAGACATACCACGGGCGTTTCCTGTGTTACTTCACTGTCAAACAAGAACCCTAGCGTCTCAGACCATGTCTCGAGGATAAGGAGGAGGAGAGGCCCATCGTTGCCTCTCTCATGTCAGACTAGTAAATAAACACAAGTTAACCTATGGGAGTGGAGAACTTAAGAGCTCCCACTATGTGTCCATCCTGGCCTATGGTGCCTAGTGATGAGTGATGGGTGGTTGGGAGGCCTTTTAAAAATATACAGTCACTTTAGCCAGTTCTGTTGTTCCCTTTACTATCTAAAGATAAACCATAGCCAGCTGCAGACAGACCAGTCCTGGTCCTAGGGTGCTCTAGGATATTAGACATCAGCTGTGCTAACAACCACACCTCAGAATCCCGGATGTAATATCCCAGATATCATGTCGAGTTATTTTTAATGGCCAAAGCATACATTGAGGAGGAAATGATGTCCTCGCTGAAGTAATGAGAAGGGTTCAGGGATACAATACAATAGACTCATTTACACTGTAGTATGAAAACTGAGGGATAAAAACACTCCAACTTTGTTTTCTTCGTCCCAGTCTGCTTTTAATTCCTGGGGCAGCATATAAAAAGAACAAGAAAAACAAATTCACATATGTTTCACTCATTCAGTATCAAATGAGCTGTTATTTTAGTACAGACAATGATAGCAATACAGTGCCTTCTGAAAATATTCAGACCCCTTGACTTGTTCCACTGTTACGTTAGCCTTATTCTAAAATGGATTTAAAAAAATGCAATACACACACACACAATACCCCATAATGACAAAGTGAAAGCAGGTTTAGACATTTTTGCAAATGTTTTTTTTATATTTTTTTTAACTGATCTCTTATTTAAATAAGTATTCAAACCCTTTGCTTTGAGACTTGAAATTGAGCTCAGGTGTATACTGTTTCCATTAATAATCCTTGAGCTGTTTCTACAACTTTGGAGTCCCCCTGTGGTAAAATCAATTGATTGGACATGATTTGGAAATGTACACACACACACACACACACACAATATAAGGTCTCACAGTTGACAGTGCATGTCAGAGAAAAAAACAAGCCATGAGGTTGAAATAATTGTCCATAGAGCTCTGAGACAGGATTGTGTCGGCACAGATCTAAAGGGCAAAAATAATAAACAATTATTCTGCAGCATTAAAGGTCTAAGAACACAGTGGCATCCATCATTCTGAAATGGAAGAAGTTGAAACACCAATCGAGGGAGAAGGGCCTTGGTCAGGGAGGTGACCAAGAACCCGATGGTCACTCTGACAGAGCTCTAGAGTTCCTCTGTAGAGATGGGAGAACCTTCCAAAAGGACAACCATCTCTGCAGCACTCCACCAATCAGGCCTTTATGATAGAGTGGCCAGACAGAGGCAACTTCACAGTAAAAGGCACATGACAGCCTGCTTGGAGTTTGCCAAAATGCACCTAAAGAACTCAGACCATGAGAAACAAGATTATCTGGTCTAATGAAACCAAGTTTGAACTCTTTGGCCTGAATGCGTCACGTTTAGAGGAAACCTGGCACCCTCCCTACAGTGAACAATGGTGATGGCAACATCATACTGTGAGGATGTTTTTCAGCGGCAGGGACTGGGAGACTAGTCAGGATTGAGGCAAAGATGAACAGAGCAAAGTACAGAGAGATCCTTGATGAATACCTGCTCCGGAGTGCTCAGGACCTCAGACTGGGGCAAAGGTTCACCTTCCAACAAGACAACGACCTTAAGAACACAGCCAAGACAAAGCAGGAGTGGCTTCGGGACAAGCCTCTGAATGTCCTTGAGGGGACTAGCCAGAGCCTGGACTTGAACCTGATCGAACATCTCTGGAGACCTGAAAATAGCTGTGCAGCAGTGCTCCCCATTCCACATAAGAGCTTGAGAGGATCTGCAGAGAGTAATGGGAGTAACTCACCAAATACAGCTTGTAGCGTCATACCCAAGGAGACGAGGCTGTAATCGCTGCCAAAAGTGCTTCAAAAAAGTACTGAGTAAAGGATCTGAATAGGGTTTGGTATTTTTCCTTATTATTTTTGTACATATTTTCCTTTTTGTGCATATGTTTCGTCCCCATCTGAACAAATACTAATCTGCTTGGACTGGACGACCAAGAGGTCAAGAGAGAGAAAGCTGGCCCTGTACCAAGGTAAGGTTGCTGTCTCCCTGCGCAAATGTGCATCCAAAACGGTCCTGATTTCTAATAGAAATGCACACATTCAAGTTATAGACAATGTAACTAGTTCTAGGACCCATGCGCAAAGCGAGTGCAACAGTATCCATAGGCTGAATTGGAGAGTAACTGATTACAAAAAAATGAACTTATCCGTTACCAGAAAAATATTGTAATCAGATTACAGATACTTTTGAAAAACTAGAAGATTACTTCAAGTATTAATGTTGAATTCAGAAAGGATGTTTACGAAAAGAAATAGGGCATGTGCTGTGGGATTATTTAAAATACTCTTTGAAGAGGTAGGGTTTCAGATGTTTTCGGAAGATGGGCAGGGACTCTGCTGTCCGAGCTTCATGGGGAAGCTGGTTCCACCATTGGGGTGCCAGGACATAGAAAAGCTTTGACTGGTCTGCGCGGGAGCTGCCCTGCTGTAGCGATGGGAGAGCCAAGAGGTGACAGAACTGAGTACTCGGGTTGGGGTGTTAGCATAGCCTGAAGGTAGGGAGGGGCAGTTCCTCTTGCTGCTCTGTATGCAAGTACCATGATCGTGTAGTGTATGAGAGCTTTGACTGGAAGCCAGTGGAGTGTGAGGAGGAGCGGGGTGACAACTTGCGAAGGTTGAACACCAGATGGGCTGCTGCATTCTGGATAAGTTGCAAGGGTTTTATGGCACAAACTGGGACTCCAGCGAGTTGCAGTAGTCCAGATGGGAGATGACAAGTGCCTGGTGTAGGACCTGCAACACTTCCTGTGTGAGGAAGGTTGTACTCTACGGATGTTGTAGAACATGAACCTGCAGGAGTGAGTCACTGGTTTGATGTTTGCAGAGAAGAACAGGGTGTTGTCCAGGGTCAAGTCAAGGTTCTTTGCACTCTGGAAGTGGGACACCATGGAGTTGTCAACTGTGATGGAGGTCTTGGAGCGGGCAGGTCTTCCTCGGGACGAAGAGCAGCCCCGCCTTGAGCTTAAGGTGGTGTGCCGACATCCAAGTTGAGATATCTGCCAGGCAAGCAAATATATGTGTCGCCACCTTGATGTCAGAATGGGGAAGGAGAAAAGTAGTTGAGTGTCATCCACTTAGCAATGACAGGAGAGACCATGTGATGACATAATGGAGCCAAGTGACTTATATGTATATTGAGAAGAGGGCCTAGAACTGAGCCCGGAGGACACCAATAGTGAGTGTATGTGGTGTAGCGAGATCCTCTCCACATCACCTGGTAGGAGTGGCCTGCCAGGTAGGAGTGGCCTGCCAGGTAGGATGCAATTCAAGAGTGTGCAGAGCCTAGAACACCCAGGCCTGAGAGGAGGATCTGATGGTTCACGGTGTCAAAGGCAGCGGATAGATCTAGGAGGATGTGAAGATGAGGGACAGTCCACTTTGTCAGTGCGGAGTGCCTCCGTGACACAGGACAGCAGTCTTGAAGCCTGACTGGTTAGGGTCAAGAAGATTGTTCTGAGAGAGATAGTGAGAGAGTTGGTCAGAGACAGCACAATATAGTGTTTTGGAAAGAAAATAAAGGGACACCAGACTAGTTTTTGACGTCAGTGTTGATTTCTTAGGGAGGGGAGCGACTCTGGCCATTTTGAAGTCAGAGGGGACGCAGCCAGTTGTCAGGAATGTGTTGAGGAATGGAAGGTCTCCAGCAATGGTCTGGAACAGTTAGGAGTGGATGGCGTCTAGCGGGCATGTTGTCAGGCGGTAGTTGCAGGATTTTATC
Source organism: Oncorhynchus clarkii lewisi (assembly GCF_045791955.1). NCBI lineage: Eukaryota > Metazoa > Chordata > Actinopteri > Salmoniformes > Salmonidae > Oncorhynchus > Oncorhynchus clarkii. The sequence continues at coordinate 38,017,555 of NC_092156.1, forward strand.
TGAAGAGAGGGGAGAAAGGGGTCAAGGTGTAGGGTAGTTCTGAGAGTGGAACCAGAGCTCAATAGGCTGAGTGATTGACAGTCATCTGCAGAGACGAATGAGGGGTAGACGAATGAGGGGTGGAGGATTGAGGGAGAAGGTGGGTAGGAGGCAGAATTTCCTTGGGTAGGAGGCAGAAGCATGATATTTAGAGTGATAGAAAGTGGCTTTCGCAGCGGATACTGAAGAGAAAGTTAGCGAGGAGGGAGTGAATGGATGATAGGTCCTCCTGTAGTTTAGTTTCCCTCCATTTTCACTCAGCAGCCCACAGCCCTGTTCCGTAAGCTCGCAATGAGTCACTCAGCCACAGAGAGGGAACAGTGCAAGTCATTGGATGCAGAAAGGGAGGAGAGTAGGGTTGAAGAGGCAGAATCAGGAGACAGGAGGGAGAAGGATTCAGCAGAGTGAAGTGATGAGAGAGTAGTGAGAGAGCAAAAATTGAGAGGGCGCATGAGGTTCTGGGTAAGGTCCAGGGTCAAGTCAATGTTCTGAGTGGGTAGGGTTGGAGGAGAGAGAGAAAAAAGGAAACAAAGTAGTGATCAGAGACCTGGATGGGGGTTGCAATGAGATTAGTAGGTGAACATCCTCTAGTAAAGAGAAAGTCAAGCATATTGCCTGCTATGTGAGTGGGAGGGGTATGGGAAAGGGTGAGGAAAGGAGGGAAAATAAATCAATTAAAATCGAAGGCATTGGGAGGTTGAAGTTGCCCAGTACGTTGAGAAGTCAGGAAATTAACTTATCAAGGTGTCAAGCTCATTGGGGAAATCTAAGGGCACCTGGGCAAGATGACAACAATGTTAAGCTTGAGTGGACAAGTGACAGGAGTAGCAGTGTTCTCTGGGGTGACCATTTCTCCATCAGGGCTGAAAAGTCTAGGGACTGGAGGGCAACATAAACTGAGATGAACTAGACATTCTTGACCGCAGATTGGCGGTTCCAGATGCTGCTGGAGATAAGGAATTCCACATGGGTTGTGCGCGCAAGATACACTAAATTAGGAGGGTTGCAGCCAAGGTGTGGGAAGCATCTGTAAAGCCTACAGGGATAGGAGAAAACAGGTATAGAAAACACATACATATTTGACAAAGCTACAAAAAAGCAAAATGAGATCATCTGAAAATAACTAGATAAAATAGTCAAGCGAAAGAGTGGTGTTGCGCTTTCCTCTCTTTCCTTTTCGAACAACTCTGTAGCACAACAGTCTACATTTCTGTGAGGAGACTATCACTTGCACCTGTCGCTGAGAATACAGTACAGGGGAAACGGAAGTACCTCCCGGTACTAATTGCTGATTGCCTAGGAGAGGAGAGACCACTCCCCCTCCAATAAAGCTAATGATTACCAAAACAACAGCAGTCAGAAATTGCCCTGCCCCTTAATCCTGGTTGATGTGTAAACAATCAGCTGCAAGTTTTGACCAGTCAGCAGTTCACACACCAAGTAAGCTACTGGGAAGACAGACAGTGCTTAAATTAGATTGTCTTAGCTAGCAAAAATACAGTACTGGACAACAATTAAGTAAAAACAATTATACCTATCACTCCTGGAGATATCAGCAGTCCTCTAGCTATAGATTAAAGAATGACCAACTTGAATAAATGATCGGAGGTAAGGACAACAGCAGTGGTGCAGCTTACAGACAATACGGATATCACTTAGGCCTATTATTGATACTGTATATACATAGCATTTACACCTTATATAAAATAGTATGTGGACACCCCTTCAAATTAGTGGATCCGGCTATTTCAGCTACACCCGTTGCTGACAGGTGTATAAAATGGAGCACAGAGCCATGCAATCTCCATAGACATTGGCAGTAGATTGCCCTTACTGAAGAGCTCAGTGACTTTCAAAATGGCACCGTCAGAGGATGCCACCTTTCCAACAAGTCAGCTTGTAAAATGTATACCCTGCTAGAGCTATCATTGTCTAGGAGACAATCTAGGAGAAAAAACGGCTCAGCCGCGAAGTGGTATGCCACACAAACTCACAGAACTGGACCGCCGAGTGCTGAAAATAAAAAAGTATGTCCTCGGTTGCAACACTCACTACCGAGTTCCAAACTGCCTCTGGAAGCAACGTTAGCACAAGAACTCTTCATCGGGAGCTTCAAGAAATGGGTTTCCATGGCCGAGCAGCCGCACACATGCCTAAGATCACCATGCGCATGAATCAAGCTTCACCATCTGGCAGTCCGACAGACAAATCTGGGTTTGGCGGATGCCAGGAGACCACTACCTGCCCCAATGCATAGTGCAAACTGTAAAGTTTAGTGGAGGAGGAATAATGGTCTGGAGTAGAGGTCGGCCGATTATGATTTTTCAATGCCGATACCAATTATTGGAGGACCAAAAAAAGCTGACACCGATTAATCGGACAATTGTTATTTTATTTATATGTAATAATGACAATTACAACAATACTGAATGAACGCTTATTTTAACTCAACATAATACATCAATAAAATCAATTCAGCCTCAAATAAATAATGAAACATGTTCAATTTGGTTTAAATAATGCAAAAACAAAGTGTTGGAGAAGAAAGTAACAGTGCAATGTGTGCCATGTAAAAAAAGCTAACGTTTAAGTTCCTTGCTCAGAACATGAGAACATATGAAAGCTGGTGGTTCATTTTAACATGAGTCTTCAATATACCCAGTTAAGAAGTTTTAGGTTGTAGTTATTATAGGAATTATAGGACTATTTCTCCCTATACCTTTTGTATTTCATATACCTTTTTATTTTTTTTAATTTTTTTATTTTACCCCCTTTTTCTCCCCAATTTTGTGGTATCCAATTATTAGCAGCTACAATCTTGTCTCATCGCTACAACTCACGTACGGGAGTCGAAAGTCAAAAGTCATGCGTCCTCCGATACACAACCCAACCAAGCCGCACTGCTTCTTAACACAGTGTGCATCCAACCCGGAAGCCAGCCGCACCAATGTGTCAGAGGAAACACCGTGCACCTGGCAACCTTGGTTAGCGAGCACTGCGCCCGACCCACCACATGAGTCACTCGTGCGCAATGAGACAAGGATATCCCTACCGGCCAAACCCTCCCTAACCCGCACGACGCTAGGCCAATTGTGCGTCGCCCAACGGACCTCCCGGTCGCGGCCGGTTGCAACAGAGCCTGGGCGCGAACCCAGAGTCTCTGGTGGCACAGCCCTTAACCACTGCGCCACCCGGGAGGACGTATTTCATATACCTTTGACTATTGGATGTCTCAGAGCGAGTGACGTCACCGATTGAAACGCTATTAGCACACACCCGCTAACTAGCTAGCCATTTCACATCGGTTACACCAGCCTAATCTCTGGAGTTGATAGGCTTGACGTCATAAACAGCTCAATGCTTGAAGCACAGTGAAGAGCTGCTGGAAAATGCATGAAAGAGATGTTTGAAGTGCTGTTTGAATGAATGCTAATGAGCCTGCTGCTGCCTACCATCGCTCAGTCAGACTGCTCTATCAAATATCAAATCATAGACTTAATTATAACATAATAACACACAGAAATACGAGCCATTGGTCATTAATATGGTCGAATCTGGAAACTATCATTTCGAAAACAAAACGTTTCAGTGAAATACGGAACCGTTCCGTATGGCATCCCTAAGTCTAAATATTGCTGTTACATTGTACAACCTTCAATCTTATGTCATAATTATGTAACATTTTGGCAAATTAATTACGGTCTTTGTTAAGAATAAATGGACTTCACACAGTTCGCAACGAGCCAGGAGGCCCAAACTGCTGCATATACCCTGACTGCTTGCACGGAACGCAAGAGAAGTGACACAATTTCCCTAGTTATAAGAAATTCATGTTAGCAGGCAATATTAACTAAATATGCAGGTTTAAAAATATATACTTGTGTATTGATTTTAAAGAAAGGCATTGATGTTTATGGTTAGGTACACATTGGTGCAACAACAGTGCTTTTTTCACGAATGCACTTGTTAAATCATCACTCGTTTGGCGAAGCAGACTGTGATTCGATGAGAAATTAATAGGCACCGCATCGATTATATGCAATGCAGGACACGCTAGATAAACTAGTAATATCATCAACCATGTGACTAGTGATTATGTTAAGATTGACTGTTTTTTATAAGATAAGTTTAATGCTAGCTAGCAACTTACCTTGGCTTCTTGCTGCCCTCGCAGGTAGTCAGCCAACCAAGCAGGCTCCTCGTGGAGTACAATGTAAGGCAGGTGGTTAGAGCGTTGAACTAATAACCGGAAGGTTGCACTTGCCTAGTTAAATAAAGGTGTAAAAAAAAGGCCACAATCGGTGTCCAAAAATACCGATTACTAATTGTTATGAAAACTTGAAATAGGCACTAATTAATCGGCCCTAATTAATCTGCCATTCCGATTAATCAGTCGACCTCTAGTCTGGAGCTGTTTTTCATGGTTCGGGCTAGGCCCCTCAGTTCCACATTCTAGACGATTCTGTGCTTTCAACTTTTTGGCAACAATTTGAGAAAGGCCCTTTCCTGTTTCAGCATGACGATGACCCCATGCACAAAGTGAGGTCCATACAAAAATGGTTTGTCGAGATTGCCCAACCTCACTAATGCTCTTGTGGCTTAATGGAAGCAAGTCTAGTGGAAAGCCTTTCCAGAAGAGTGGAGGCTGTTATGGCAGCAAAGGGGGGACCAACTCCATATTAATGCCCATGATTTTTGGGATGAGATGTTCGACGAGCAGGTTTTCCACATACTTTTGGTCATGTAGTGTATGTGAATCACACAGCTTCTCTCAATTATTCAAGCCTTAAGGATTGTGGTGGTTGTGGATGGCTATTCACAAATGTATAGGTGTATTTTAACCCAATAATGTTGGATTTAAAGTAGTGTAGGCTAAGCTGCCTATCAATAATGGTTTGTGCAACCCGTGGACAGCCAGTTAAAATTGTGCTCTTGCAATAGCTGCATAGGGGGGGATCTCAGCCTATAGAATACACGTTTGAGGGAGTTCCATGGTGTTGTGCTCCATTCTAATCCAATTGGTGCTGATTCACAAAAAAATCGAAATGTCTAACAGACAAAATCGTACACTTTTGATAGACAAATTATCAAGATATCAAAGTGTCACCCATAGAGATCCCAAAAAATGTATTCATTATTCCAATTCCGTATTCTATGGTGTCACAAACAAAAACTTAAACAATGTGCCTAAATGCAGCATATGGCATTCCTTTTTCACGTTTTGCAATTAGCACTTTTCGGTAATGCTCAAAGCATACCATTCCATGAAAGCAGAAATCTTTTTCAATCATGTTTTGAAGCAGTGAGCCAGATCAATCTTCCATGACAACAAAAACATAAACAATTGAGTAGACTAATAAGTTCTTTGTTTTTTGGGGTTTGTTCAGGTAAAACAATTTGATTAATCTACAGTATATTTCCAGGGTATTTAATTACTTGGAATGACTGGAAATCTGACAGACTTTAGTTTTTAATGTAAATATATATCTTCATTGTTTTTTTCTTCCTTTTGGGGTTTGTGGGATCTTGTTTTCTTTATAGTTTATTTTGCCTTGAAGAACTGTGCGCTTTCAGTTTTGTTGTTGTTATTTTGCTTTTGGTGTCATTAATAATAAGAACGATGTACACCTACCACGCTGCACCTTGGTCCGCTCATTCCACAAACGAGAGCCGTAACACATCTATTCACCCACTTTGCTATGAAGCCCCTAAATAAGATCTGGTGCACCCAATTACCTTCAGAAGTCACATAATTAGTTAGAATGCACACTTTATTTAAGTGTCACATGATCTGTCACATGATCTCAGTATATATACACATGTTCTGAAAGGCCCCAGGGTCTGCACCACCACTAAGCAAGGGGCACCACCAAGCAAGGGGCACCATGAAGACCAAGGAGCTCTCCAAACAGGTCAGGGGCAAAGCTGCGGAGAAGTGCAGATCAGGGTAGGATTATAAAAAAATATCTGAAACTTTGAACATCCCACGGAGCACCATTAAATCCATAATTATAAAATGGAAAGAATATGGCACCACAACACACCTGCCAAGAGAGGGCAGCTCACCAAAACTCAAGGACCAGGCAAGGAGGGCATTAATCAGAGAGGCAACAAAGATAACCCTAAAGGAGCTGCAAGCTCCACAGCGGAGATTGGAGTGTCTGTCCATACGACCACTTTAAGCCATACACTCCACAGAGCTGGGCTTTACGGAAGAGTGGACAGAAAAAAGACATTGCTTAAAGAAAAAATAAGCAAACATGTTTTGTGTTCACCAAAAGGCATGTGGGAGACTCCCCAAACATATGGAAGGAGGTACTTTGGTCAGATGAGACTAAAATTTAGCTTTTTGGCCATCAAGGAAAATGCTATGTCTGGCGCAAACCCAACACCTCCCATCACCCCAAGAACAACATCCCCACAGTGAAGCATGGTGGAGGCAGCAAAATGCTGTGGGGATGTTTTCATCGGCAGGGACTGGGAAACTGGTCAGAATTGAAGGAATGATGGATGGCGCTAAATACAAGGAAATTCTTCCAGAGATTTGAGATTGGAATGGAGGAGCAGTTTTGCCTTGAAGAATGGGGAAAAATCCCAGTGTCTAGATGTGCCAAGCTTATAGACACACCCCAAGAGACTTGCAGCTGTAATTGCTGAAAAGGTGGCTCTGCAAAGTATTGACTTTGGGGGGGTGAATAGTTATGCACATTCAAGTTCTGTGTTTTGTCTTATTTCTTGTTTGCTTCACAATAACAAATATTTTGCATTTTAAAGTGGTAGGCAGTTGTGTAAATCAACTGATACAAACCCCCCAAAAGTCATTTTATTTCCAGGTTGTAAGGCAACAACATAGGAAAAATGCCAAGGGGGTGAATACTTTATCAAGCAACTGCAACTAGAAACAGATTGCGTAGCCCTCGCTACATATTCGTCGCCAAACCAACTGGCTCCAGGTCATCTATAAGTCTTTGCTAGGTAAAGCCCCGCCTTATCTCAGCTCACTGGTCTCATAGCAACACCCACCAGTAGCACGCGCTCCAGCAGGTTTATTTCACTGGTCATCCCCAAAGCCAACACCTCCTTTTGCCCTCCTTTCCTTCCAGTTCTCTGCAGCCAATGACTGGAACAAATTGCAAAAATCACTGAAGCTGGAGACTTATATCTCCCTCACTAACTTTAAGCATCAGCTGTCAGAGCAGCTTACCGATCACTGTACATGTACACAGCCCATCTGTAAATAGCACACCCAACTACCTCATCCCCATATTGTTTTTTTTTGTTGCTATTTTGCACCCCAGTATCTCTACTTGCACATCCATCACTCCAGTGTTAATGCTAAATTGTAATTATTTTGCCACTATTGCATATTTATTTCCTTACCTCTGTGTTGTTTTTTTTGTTGCTTTGCTTTATCTTGGCCAGGTCAGTTGCTCTCAACTGGCCTACCTGGTTAAATAAAGGTGAAATAAAATAAAAATATATAAATAAAAAATATTTTGAAAGTTACCTAAACAACCCTGTCCGTAGGCTAGGTTTTGGATCACTCTATCTACCCTTTTGGTCAAAAACAAAAACAAAGCATGTGTGTATGTGACCCTAATTTTGTTTCCCTATCCATGGCAACCAATGTGTCTTATGCAGACTAGAATTGGCTGTGTTAAAATAGTAGACTGTTTTGGTCATGGAATACGGAGGCAGGGTTGGATTCAAGTTCAGAGGTTTCTTTAGGCTGGTTTGTTGTTGTGCCGACATATTGAGTGTTGATTGCTGTCCTCCAGCAAAGATTGTTGGAATCTAGGGGGAAAACTTGGAAGATGTGCTTTTTGCTCAGTGGATTAAAAAACCAACTTCCTCCACAATGTCTGTTGCAGTGCAGAAACACAGGGGTGCTTAGTACTGGGTGACCGTGCACAACTCCTACCCATAATGATGTCTTTGTATCATTAGAAAGTGCCTTTGGCTTTCTGTCCAAAACTCTGCTAGGACCATTTCAATGCACACACTTCTCCCCAAGCCGAAAGAGAGTATCATTGTGCAAGAGTATGGCAAGACTTGTAGCCCGGGTTAAAATAAACAACTCTATCCCCAAGCTATTAAACAAACACTTGTGAGTCGTGACAACATCAAGTCCCCCCCCCCCCCCCCCCAATGTTGTTCCTTCTCTAGATACGCGTATAAGGTCTCAAGATTCCCCCAGCCAAAAGTCCAAAGACTAAGGGCCCAAGTGTTGTGCTAGAAATCTAACAGGCAGAAGCAGACCTTTTCTAATTACCCTCCAGTTCCTGACTGCTTACATTACACAAAGTTATTAGTTTGGCCTTAGCAATCAAAGCAAATAAAGAGTCCACACTCTGAAAGACAATCTGTGTTTATTGGCCTTGGTGATGCCGACATTCCAGCTGGTGGCTCCATCCCGAATCCTGATCTTGCTCCACTGACTTTTAATGACCTCAGAAATATGTCATGAGAGCCAACGGTGGAGCCAACGGGCACCCAGACCATTGCAAATGATCCATGAACCAGCCTTATATTCTGGACCAATGTTTCATCAAGCTAAGACCCCCCTCTTTCTACTTTCAAATCAATAAATATCATACTGTATATTGGCAGAAAGATAAATAAACAATTTATTGCTGGTGTTTTCACACTCAACATCTGTAAAAACAAAAGGTGTTAAAATATTTTTTTTGGGGGGGTGGCAGTTCCTATGAATCACTCATCGTAGTTGGACCAAATGAAAAATTAGACTGGCTTTCATGAGCACCTATTCCCTAGGACTACTCTTTTACATGCGCTAACAGGCCCTGTTGAAGTGAAATGCACTTAAAGTGAACATGTTGGCTAGTGTTACACGTCTCCAAGGTACAGTGGTTTCACAGTGATGTTGGTTGCGGCGGCCTGGTCATGTTCAGGATTTGGTCTTGGCAAGAAACGAGGCTCCTGGTTTTTAAAGTGCTGGATATCTTACTTGAGAGCATGAGGAGTCGGGTTCAAGAAACCTGCCACAGGGATAAATCGAACCTGGCAAACAGGGACAAATTATTAAAGGCTCTTTTTAAACCAAGCCATGGCCACACACACTCTGACAGCCCAGAAGGAATAGTCCTCTTCTCCTTACAAAGGGCCTGATGTTTAGGTGAGGTCCAACAGGGAAAGGAGAGACATTGAGCATCCACTCAGCTATGGAAACTGAACATGACTCATCCAAATGAAAAAACAATGTTCAAGTGTGTCTGCGTGTGCATGTCCGTCCGTGGGCGTGTGTGGCCGCGCATGCGTGTGAACATATGTGTAGGCGGAGGAGAGAAGAGAGGACACAATGACTTTCAGAGACAGCACCATTGCATGATCCTTCTCTGCCAAATGTCACCCATCATTGGCTGTGACAGGTCCTGACTGATGTGGCTGCAGGTGTCTCCTCAGCAGTGCAGCGTCTGGGAGAGGAGCAGGAGGCCTGTCTCCCACAGCCACATCTACAGCATGGAGCTGAGCAGGCCACAGCCTGACTGACTCACCCGTCCTGTCTGACCTGCCTCCACTACACACAGACATAGGATCTTAATTTGTTCACCCTATTGCAGGAGAACTGAGGCTTAAAAAGGCTTCTGAAGTTTGTAATTCCCACCGTTAATTATAATCCACATAATAATTCACATTTCCTGTTGCTGCAGGATTATTTTCCTGCTATAGCAAACTGGCTCAAATTAAGATCCTACGTCTGTACTGGTAGCAGGCGTTTCCTTCTATGGCAAAACTAAACAGCAGATATGAGAACGTGGACATGAGCTGAGTAATGGAGCCTGGACCAATAGGAGACTGGGAGTGGTTTTAAATTCATGACATGACTGACATGACTAAGATTTACATTGACAACATGACATATAAGTCAAATCTATTCATGGACTTTGATTTCAGTAAGAATTTTTAGATCAAAATTGAATTTGTCACAGTCTGCAAGAGCCTATGAGTGTCCAACTTTACCCTCTCTGAGGCAATATAAATATCCACAAACACAAACCCAGTGGATATAGAGGGCTGACCTCACCCTGACAAGAAATGCATGCCTCTGGTCTAGTTCTCTTTAAACAGGATGCACATGGAAGCAACGTTTTTTTTGCCATTGAGTTTAAATGTCATTGCAAAATGTCCTTAAGCTCAGCTTTCATATTCTTTGGCATTTGCTCTGATACATATGAATAAAGGTATTCCCCACCTGTGGAAAAGTTTGCCTTTCTTAGTAATATCATTGCACTAAACATCAACAAGATGCAGTAGTGTCCGATGTAGAAGTAAGCAATTATGAGACCATAATTAAATGTAAGCACAGTATAATGAGGCATAATGGTCACAAAATAAACTGTTTGTTTGGTTGCTGTAATCACAAAGACAGCCCTCTAGTTCTGCCTACTGGCTCTAAATCCCAAGGAGAGCAGCCCACTGGCCTTCCCATTTGTAAGGCTCAAAGCAAATAGGCCTGAAATCACTAGTGTCACCACAGAGCCCTCCCTGGAGACTCCAACAGCTCTGAGATCAGTGATAATATCATACAGAAAAATGTTCCATTTGGAAAAGGATCTAGGGGAATTCTGCAGTTGTAGGCAGCAGTTCTGGGTTCCCTGTATTTTCTAACAAAGCAGTTAACTATCCAAGGTAGTTTTTATTTTTGTTTGTACCTGAACCAGTGGTTGTAAATCTCAATTAACTTACATGGCTGTGCACATGGAGGATAGCAGAACCAATAATACTGCCAATGTGTAATGAAAGTGAGGGTTGGTTTGATCATTTAGCCTTTATTCTTACTTAAACAGTTCAATGTACGCATGTGGAGTAACACCTGGGAAAGCATAATGAATAATACAAGGCTTTTTAGAGCATCTCTATAACCATGGATCTTTGCCTGCTAATGAGGAGCTCAGCCCTGAAGCAAGAAGAGTACAAAAATAGTTTACTGATAGTTTTACTGAAAGATGCTGATTTTACTTTTTACAATATTTATATTGGTTTTGCTTTGTGCAGGGTTACTAGATGAATCTGGCATTTTCTTAATTATTTTCAAGTTTTGAACGATCCATACTCTTATTGCTGAAAATATTTTAATCATATTTCACAAGTCTCACGTCTTAAAGTGTCACGACTTCCGCCGAAGTCGGCTCCTCTCCTTGTTCAGGCGGTGTTCGGCGGTCGACGTCACCGGCTTTCTAGCCATCGCCGCTTCATTTTTCATTGATCCCTTTGTTTTGTCTTGTTCCCTGCACACCTGGTTTTCATTCCCCAATCACACTGCATGTATTTATTCCTCTGTTCCCGCTCATGTCTTTGTGTGAAATTGTTTGTGTTACGTGTTAATTTGTGACGCGCCAGACTGGTTTGCTTATACCATGTTGTTCACGAAGATATTTATTGTTAAACAAATTATTGTGACTGTTTTGCTCGTTTTGCACTTTTGTCTATGGGCTGGAGGTTTTGACGCAGTTGCATCCGTCTGTTGGTTTCTCCTGCCTCAATAAAGTGTGCGCCTGTTCACAACTCTCTGCACCTGACTTCGCTACCAGTACGCACACACCTGACATAAAGGCTCACATTTTACCACGTCCTTATTTGATGAATCAAGTTTGTCACAGGGATGTAATCTGTTTCATCACCAATAAGCTCCATACTCAGATGAAGGCATGAAAGAGGAATGTGTGCTTCTGAGAGAGCCTCATCAAACACAATCGAAGGAAGCCATGCCAGAGAGAGTCTCTCCCGATGTGTGTGTGTGTCTCATGTCCCTGGCCAGCCTTGTGTGGACAGCTCATTAGCATTTCCCATACACTTCCTGGCCCTCAGCTTGGAGAGGCTGCCTGGCACATGTAACTGCTGAGGAAGCCACGTTGAGCCCACCCACATGAAAAAATACTACAGTTTACTATAGAATACTACAGTACTTACTATATAATTCTGTAGTTAACTGTAGTATATTATACTACACACTGTAGTATCCCTCGATCATATGTAGTACTTACTATAGAACATGGGTCTCTAAAAGGTAAATTGTGAGGTACCAGTGACTTGCAGCACACCTATGACTAGGTCGCCAAACAATTCTGAAAGTACATTCCATTTTCAAGTGTTGCACCGAAAACTGTCATAAACAAATCTCACAAGTATCAGAAACCACAAGCTCCCAACTACTATCTAATCAACACATTGGGTGTTTCTTAAAATGCATACTACCGGGCTCCAAGCATGCAAATTGGAGAACGACAGGGTCGGAGTATGAGTCCAAATTAAAGTATGCGAAACGGAGCACGTAGGGCACTTCTCAAATGCGTACTCCATTTTTACATATTTTGAAGCATGTATCGATGCAAGCTTCAACGGAAAGTATGCTAATCAATTTGACACAACCACCTAAAAAATTTATTGAAATCAATGGCGGCCATTATTTGAGCTGAAGCGAGAGAATATACACTTCGACTTCAGAATTACATTTTGCCTATTCACATCTCATTTGTTGCCTGACTACAATTTATCTTGATACATTAATAAATACATGCTGTGTTAATTTTGGCATGGTTACCTGCCTACAATACCCACTGTAGTGTGTGTGTGTAGGTCGTAAGTCAATAGAGCTAACTGGCTAGCTACTATTGTTAGCTAGCCAGATAGCCACAAGTAATTGTTAGCTAGCTTCCCACAAAGAATTGACATCGACCTTGGATAACATTGGTTTTAGGTCATTTTGGCCTTTTATACTGTCTGGTCAGCTACATTATTAAGATTCACATATAGTAAGCTGATAGTTATGAAGTAAAACATTTAGTTTGTGTATATCTTGTTTAGTTTCTATTTTTGCCATTGTCCTGACTGGACGAAGGTTCAGTGAATGGGAGATGCAGTATAAGGTAATACAGTAGGGGGAGTGCAAGTGCTTCTCAAATTAAATGTGTTAAGCGTTTTCCATACTCTCATACTCAGAAGAACATACTCAAGAGAACGTCCTCGGAAAATGCATTTGGAGCATGAGAGTGTGGAGCACGGTAATATGCATATTGAGAAACACCCAATATCTGCAAGTTAATTTCCAGCAATATTGACTATGTCTGTTTGTGTGGTGTGCGCGTTTGTCAATCACACCGTGTGTAACTAACTATCTTATGGGTTGACAGAAATACTTTTTCCAAAACCTTCTCAATTAAATGTTAACTGCAAAGTAGGCTTACCTGGCAGAAGAATATCATGAGTAAGAATTTAATTTGTATCTATTATTTGGTATATGCAAACATTTCCATAAAACGAGTAGCAGCAGTACAGAACCATCGCTAGACCGGCACATTAGACAGCACATTCCTCACTTGCTAGATGCACAATTAAAGGGCCAGATGCGCAATTAAAGGGGAATTACACTTACAAATGCAAATTTCTTTCAGACCTAAATATTGTAGTATATGTTGTAGAATACTATAGTTGGGAAAAAACTAGTAAAATTACAGTAAGGTCCGCAAAAACACTACCTTTTAACTATAGTAAATAATATAAAGTATTTAATTTGCATATTCCCCTCCCACTCCCCTTCCCCATATCGCAATTTGTGCCACCCATACAGTGTATTCCGAAAGTATTAAGACCCCTTCCCTTTTTCCAGATTTTCTTTCATTACAGCCTTATTCTAAAATGTAATATATAACATGTTTTCCTCACCAATCTACACAAAATAACCCATAATGACAGAGTGAAAATGTGTTTTTAGAAACAGTCCACCTGTGGTAAATTAAATTGATTGGACATGATTTGGAAAGGCACACACCGGTCTATATAAGGTTCCACATTTGACAGTGCACGTCAGAGCAAAAACCAAGCCATGAGGTCCATGGAATTGTTCGTAGACCTCAGAGACAGGATTGTGTCGAGGCACAGATCTGGGGAAGGGTACCAAAAAATGTCTGCAGCATTGAAGGTCCCCAAGAACACAGTGGCTTCCATCTTTATTAAATGGAAGAATGGTACTAAATATAGGGAAAATCTTGAGGCTTTGACTAGGCCATTCTAGATATTTAAATGTTTCCCCTTAAACCACTCAAGTGTTGTTTTAGCAGTGTGCTTAGGGCCATTGTCCTGCTGGAAGGTAAACCTCCGTCCCCGTCTTAAATCTCTAGAAGACTGAAACAGATTTCCCTCAAGATTTTCCCTATATTTAGTACCATCCATCATTCCTTCAATTCTGACCAGTTTCCCAGTCCCTGCCGATGAAAAACATCCCCACAGCATGATGCTGCCACCACCATGCTTCACTGTGGGGATGGTGTTCTCGTGGTGATGAGAAGTGTTGGGTTTGCACCAGACATAGCGATTTCCTTGATGGCCAAAAAGCTACATTTTAGTCTCATCTGACCAGAGTACCTTCTTCCATATGTTTGGGGAGTCTCCCACATACCTTTTGGTGAAAACCAAACGTGTTTGCTTATTTTGTTCTTTAAGCAATGGCTTTTGTCTGTCCACTCTTCCGTAAAGTCCAACTCTGTGGAGTGTATGTTTTAAAGTGGTCGTATGGACAGATACTCTAATCTCCGCTGTGGAGCTTTAAAGCTCCTTCAGGGTTATATTTGGTCTCTTTGTTGCCTCTCTGATTAATGTCCTCTCTTTGTTGTGGTGCCATATTCTTTCCATTTTTTAAATAAGGGATTTAATGGTGCTCCGTGGGTTGTTCAAAGTTGCTGATATATATTTATATTTATTTATCTTATTTAGGTGGCTTCTTAGCAAAGGGGGTGAATACATATGCACACACCATGTTTCCATTTTTTTTTATTTTTTTTAACATTTTTTAAAAACATGTTCTTTTTAAAATTTCACTCCACCAATTTGGACTATTTTTTGCATGTCCATAACATGAAATCCAAATAAAAATCTATTTAAATTACAGGTTGTAATGCAACAAAATAAAACAACGGCAATGGGGATGAATACTTTTGTAAGGCACTGTACTATAGAATTTTTTTCTTGTGGGCACCGTGCCACAGTTACATTTCAAAGACCTCAAAGAGGGCGGTGTTTCGTGTGAAACCCCCGTTCTATGTTCTTATTGTGTTTCAGAGCCGTGTAATGGAGGCTGCTCTGACTGAGCTAATGGTACAGACTTGGTGCTGTAGCTGCAGGCTTTGCTATTTCAATACTAACTACTCTGCAAAACACTGCCCTGTTTGCCATACACGTAGACTCTCTCTAAAGTGCATTTACTGTATTATGGTGTTATGTGATTTTCACAAGTCTTTTAGGCCATAGATAAAGCCAGTAGGGCATTATTTTCAGTGAATTGAAAGGAAATGTGCTTTTCTTTTCTTTATTTTGAGCTTGTAGTCCTCCAACCATTGCACTCAAAATATTAAACGGCTCAGCCTCTGTTTTCCATTTTTCCAGAGAAGGACTGTGTCATTATTCTGTGTTGGCTGGGTGGTGGTGAGACACTGTGAATTTTGTGCTGGCACATTAGTCATATGAGACAAGAAATGCAGTTTCTCATATTCTGTTGACGTGTCAAATGTACTTGCTTTTTCACATCCAATGAAGCTGAGTTCAAAAAAAGAAATGGATTTATGCTGACATTCTGTTCAAAAACCCACAAACCAATATGACGTGGTGGAGCAGCACATACAGAAGTCCAGAGCCTACCCTGTCAATGAATAAGAAGAAAGCCTAGTTCAGCAAGGAAAGACTGTTACTGCCATCTAATGGCTCAAAGAGATCAAATTGTTTTTCTTAGCCAATAACTGCGTCAATTAGCTATTTATTTATTTCTGAAGATTTTTATTTTTATGTTTAGTTGCCTCTAATTTCACATTTAGCCTTTTAGTTTCCGCAAATGCTTATTTTTATATGTCATGGTGTCTCAGGAGTTATTAAGACGGCCTCAAACCTCAGAATGACAGATATTTATTAAGTAGTACTTTAAACTATTTTTACTTTGCACCACTGTATAAAACAGTAAGTTACAATGGCCTTATATTAATTAAGAATGATTGGAAATCATAATATTTTAGAGAAAAGAAAGACTATAAAAGCTCAGACCTTTTCTCTTTCTAAAGTGTCCACTCTTTCACTTCTGTTTTGAGTGAAATGTGGTCTCTATCATAGGGCCGCTCTTGGAATTTGTACCCTGACGGTTTATTTAGGGCATGTTATCTCAGTGTGCAGCGACATAATTCTTAATGGCACAGGGTTGTGTTGCGTGACCCAGGTCATTAGTCCACTCCAGACAGTGGGAAGAACTGATAAAATTCTAGGAGGGTTAATGAATTACAGTTTAGGGCAGATGAGTGGCTCCTCTTATGATGTAATTCACCCTAAGTCCCCTCTACCTGCCAGGCATTACTCATCCTGACCCCTGACCCTTCAACTCTGTTATTCCAGGTCCTGTCAGAGAGAATGTGCTGAGTTGCAAGGAGCCTTATCTGCTAAGCCTGTTGAGTGTTTGTTTAAAGGCATGTCGATGATGATCCGGGAACAGCAAAATGAAAGTAAGAATGTACTGGGATAGTTCTAAAGGGATTTTTATTTTTCCTCAAACATGCAAATGCTGTGTAGGCATATACAAATTCCAATGAATTCATGTTTCAATATGTTAGTAAATTATTTCATTACTATAGGCATTTTATTACACAGTTACTGTAAATTCAAGTATATAATCTAATGTGTTCTAGCTTGACTGTACTGAGTTGTACATTATGTGATACTATTTCCGATTGAGGGAATGAATGTGGATGTTGAGTTAGTTTTTCCTTGCTTCACCACAGCAAAGAAAAGGGTAGCTCTATTATTCAGCATCCTTTCCCACTTATAGAATGGCACTGGGTGGGGTGCAGCACTGGATAAAAAAACTAAAACAATGGCTGCCCATGTTGTGGTTGGCAGGCGGAACACTATCATTATCAAATCATTTAAGTGACAACCGCCTGCCATCGACCAACATAGAAAGTATGATGAAAGCTATCATTAATAGAAGACCACGAGATGGTTATTGTTGGCCTTTTTTAGTTACAGAGGAAGTCAGCTTGTCATTGGAGTTGTTTTTTTATGAAATGTCATAAATCCTTTTTGGAGATGGAATAAGTAATGTTGTCAGTCATGATGGCTGATACTTCACATTAAATACAATGCATCAGATTGTCTAGTTTATAGAATCTGCATTATTACAAAGTGCAAAACAATCCGTTTTGAATTTTGATTAGAGCTTGTCTGCAATCATACATACAATTTTATAAATCTTCTGTGCACTGGCATCCATCTAACAACTCCCACAACTGTAATAACTAGATGTTGGCTCCAGGTACTATGATGTTGGTCTATCGAGAAACAGCCTGGCAAATTATTAATTTTGCCAAGAGTAAGGTAGG
The DNA here is from genome assembly GCF_045791955.1 of Oncorhynchus clarkii lewisi. Lineage (NCBI taxonomy): Eukaryota > Metazoa > Chordata > Actinopteri > Salmoniformes > Salmonidae > Oncorhynchus > Oncorhynchus clarkii. The sequence continues at coordinate 38,034,966 of NC_092156.1, forward strand.
CATTTTTCATGGGGCCCTCCACACAGTATGTTACACATTTTACGAATGATATATAGGTTTACACTACCACTGTGATTGTATGTACTTGTCCATACATGTTAACTGTTGATAAATATACATCTAGTTTCTCAGATACAGTACATTTCTGAGTAGCATATTTCATCTCAGATATTTTAGTGTAGGGTCTTATGTGGATCACACTAGCATTTTCACAGGTGCGGTGTTATCACCTGAGACCTGGAGCCATCACAAATCAAACAGGCAGAGACTGAGAGCTTTGGCCCTCAGAGTATAAGGGCCTGAGGTGATTCACTCCATGGCTCAGCATTCTGGCCTATCACGTTACGCCAGCTCTCCAAACATACCAGGGCCATCTAAGCCTGCCAAAGGAAGTGTTATCTTACCTCACAGTTCAGCAAGTTTGGACTCCTCTACTTTCAGTACCCTCGCCATCCCCTTAGCCTTCAGGAGTATTTAAGGACTGAATCAGGATCAGCTTCTGAGGGACCTCTGGAAACACAAACCTCTGTGGCAGCTTAGACAGTAATCAGGAGCTGGGCTGAGACTGATACTAGCATTATGCCAGGTAGTGGTGGCTGACCCCTGACCTTGGAGTTTGAAACTGATCATTGGAGCTCTTGGGAGAGGCAGTGTATTATTCTAATTGAGAAGCAGAATACTGTTGATATGCACGCATAGGACATTCATAAGTCTTCTTCTCGGGGGATGGGTTACTCGGTCCTCACAACTCAGGCAGTCACCCTCTCCATTACACTCAATCCATGTCCTTCTGACACACAGGGGGCAAATAACCAATGAATGTCTCCCATGATCTCTCCATCAATGCTCTGCTGTAACCCAAAGCTTTTTGACAAACATTAGAGGACTGAATGTTCTCGATATATCTATTGACTGGATGTTCTCAGTGACGTGGGAAAGTTTTTGATTGTCCACTGATCCGATTCACTGCTATTGACATTTTCTATTTTGTTTTTTGTCCATTATTTACCCAATAAATATTTACTTGTTTGTCCAGTAATATGGTTATGGGTGGTTGTGTGTGGGCCCGAGGTTTGTTATGAGTGAGACCCTTGAGTCTTTAAGAGCAACTTCCTGAGAGAGGGAGTTCGACAGCCACACTGACGGCAGGATGCTGCAACAAAACACCCACAGTCTTCCATCATCACCAACCCACTAACCATGTCGCCACAGAAACCAATGAGCCCTGAGCGACAATCAATGGTAATATGGTGAATCAAAACATGGGCCGTCTTTCATCTGGAGTCGTATGCATAAATAAAGAAGTGTGTTCACCCGCAAGTATTCTCAGCAGAGGAGGTTGGTGGCACCTTAATTGGAGAGAATGGGCTAGTGGTAATGGCTGGAGAGGAATAAGTGGAAGGGTATCAAATACATCAACACATCCTTTCCATGTTTGATGCCATTCCATTTGCTCCATTCTGGCCATTATTGAGTCATCCTCCCCTCAGCAGCCTCCTGTGACTCAAGTATGTGTATAATCTAGGTTAGATGACATATCTAATGGTAATGACTTCGCCTTCCCACTGGGCACACGCTGGTTGAATAAACGTTGTTCCCACATCATTTCAATGAAATTACATTGAACCAACATGGAATAGACATCTATGCCCAGTGGGTTTACTCTTTATTCCCCAACAACAAAAGATGTAACACAACACCACATCTGACAATGGTGTAGTCGTAAAAACACTACATCATTGTCGCTGTCATTGTTTGATATGGCAGTCGTCTATAAAGAAATAAAAACAACCATAGTAACCTCTTTATAGAGAAAGCACCTCTAAATCTAATCCACTCAAACATCTTGACTAGTGCAGCTAGAGGGTGCCAGGTTGAGTTTAATCTATATTGAGCTTTTACTCAGCAATTGAAATGGAAAGGGAAAGGGGGATACCCAGTCAGTTGTCCAACTGAATGTATTCAACTGAAATGTGTCTTCCACATTTAACCCAACCCCTAAGCAGATAATTACCATCTCATTATTCCTCTTGTCCTCAGTCCAAGGCTCAGGGATTGATAAGATGCCTAATGATAGTACATCAAATCAAACTTTATTTGTCACATGCGCCGAATACAACAAGTGTAGACTTTACCATGAAATGCTTACTTACCAGCCCTTAACCAACAGTGCAGTTCATGAAGAAGAAAATATTTACCAAGTTGACTAAAACAAAAAGTCATAATAAAAAGTAACAATAAGAATAACGAGGCTATATTCAGTGGGCCCCAGTACAGAGTCAGTGTGCAGGGGTACAGGCTAGTTGAGGTAATCTGTACATGTAGATGGGAGTAAAGTGACTATGCATAGATCATTTTATTTTATCTTTATTTAACTAGGCAAGTCAGTTAAGAACAAATTCTTATTTTCAATGACAGCCTAGGAACAGTGGGTTAGCTGCCTGTTCAGGGGCAGAATGACAGATTTGTACCTTGTCAGCTCGGGGATTTGAACTTACAACCTTCTGGTTACTAGTACAACGCTCTAACCACTAGGCTACAAATGGGAGGGAGGGGTCATTTTATGAATTGGGGTGGCGATTTTATGAATTGTTCAGCAGTCTTATGTCTTGGGGGTAGAAGCTGTTGAGGAGCCTTTTGGTCCTAGACTTGGCATGGCCATTATGTGTGTCACGTCCTGACCTTAGTTCATTTTTTATGTTTTTGGTCAGGGCGTGAGTTGGGGTGGGCATTCTATGTTTTGGTTCTGTGTGTTATATTTCTAGGTGTTTGGCCTGGTATGGTTCCCAATCAGAGGCAGCTGTCAATCGTTGTCTTTGAATGAAAACCATACTTAGGCAGCCTGTTTTCCCACTATGGGTTGTGGGTAGTTGTTTTCCGTTTCAGTGTTTGCACCATACGGGACTGTTTCGGTTCTCATGTATTCTCTTGTTCTTTTGTATTTAGTGTTCAGTTAATTAAAGGAAATATGAACACGTACCACGCTGCGCTTTGGTCTACTCCTGCTTCCTCAGACGAACATTGTTACAATGTGCCTGTATTGTGGCCTTCTGGGAATGTGATGTGGAGTCTGTCTAAACTAAAGCACATCTCTATCTTTGAATTTCTTCCCAGTGCAGAACCGGAATCTTGACCTGCCTGGCTCTGATGTACGATGCTGGCCCTGAGGTTGAAGCAAGCCCGAACAGAACCCTTTTGTTCTGAGTGCATGGCCTCACACCATGGCCTAGCTGGTCATGAAGCTATCAGTGGTAAATATGTACACATCTCTCCGGGATCTGGTTCGTGGTCTTCCAGACAGCTGATACCGCTGTGATGTATTACGGAGCACAAAGACATAGAGATATTTACAGCACACGGTGTCATAGGAAGGCCTCGATCATCATCAAGGACCTCAGGCACCCGAGCCACGGTCTGTTCTCCCTGCTAGCATCTAGCAGACGGAGACAGTACAGGTGTATCAGAGCCGAGACCAAGAAACAACAATCTCCAGGCCATCAGACTGTTGAACTGCCATCACTAGTCGGCTACCTGCCCGGTACTCTGCCCTGCACCTTGATACTAATGCCTCATGTACAGTATATAGAGTCATTGAATGCTGGTCACCTCATATTCTGTTTATATACTGTGTATTTACAGTATATACTGTATTCTCGACATAGCTCATCCTAATATACCTACTACTGTGCCTTTCCAAATGATATACTGCCTATACACACACTACGTATTTGTATTCTGGATACTAACACATGTTCACTCTACTCTAGATTGTAAATTGGACTCGTTCTGTTTTTTCTTGATTTCCTGTTTTGATTATTTGTGTAATTGTATTCTATTTGCGTGACTTTCTACTACACTGTTAGAGCTAGTAACATAAGCATTTCGCTGCAACTGCTATAACACCTGCAAATCTGTGTATGCGACCAATAAACTTTGATTTGATTTGACAAAGAAAACAACAAACTGAAAACTTCCTTCACATCACGCCTCCCACCCTGTCACACGCACACCCAAACACACATATATACACACACACCACAAGAGGTTGGTGGCACATTCATTTGAGAGGACAGGCTTCTGGTAATGGCTGGAGTGGAATGTGTGGAATGGTATCAAATATATCAAACATGGTTTACAAGTGTTTGATGCCATTCCATTTGATTCGTTCCGGTCATTATAATGAGTCGTACTCCTCTCAGCAGCCTCCTGGGGCACACACAGGCATGCAGACACATGCACGCACACCAACAACAACTTCTGACTTTCTCTTGCCCTCATTGTTTTTAAGAGTGGGGTTGAGTGTCCAAAAAAGCAGCCTTTACAGAGGAGTGAGAGTTCTATTTCACCATGTGGACTAGTGTCAGGAGGATATTGTACAAAGCCATATGCATCAATGACAGACTAATTCACAAAGAAAATGCTGTCAGACAACTTTCCCACCCCCCATTAGGTTCTAAAAGGTCAGAATTGACGTTTCGAGAAATATTTAGTACTGTTTTCAAAATATACGCATTACAATGCATATACCCACAGTACTGTAACTGTCGTTGTGACTAAACAGAGAGCAGTTTCATTTTGTCTCATTTTGAATTATTAGAAACTGACAGCATCACCCACTGTAGAATATGAATGTGTATACTTATTTTGTCATTACAAAACAATAATAGTTGATTACAGGCTTATTGTTCCATTGCTTTTAAAAACGTTTTCATAATTGATATGGTTTCTATTGCCCTCTATTGGCTATGAACATGTACATTGTTGTTATAGAATTCCCTTACCAGCAGGGGGAACTGCAAAGCCATTTGTAGACTCTTATAGTTCTTATAGAATGGCAGCAAAAAAAAAGCCTCTATTTACATGTTCCTTATGAGTGCATTTCACACAACTTTTGGATTATAATTGGATTTTAAGGCTAATATGAATGTCCTACTTAATATAATGTTTGTGTCATCATTTAAAATCAATTGCATTATAATTAAACACTTCAACTTCAACCAGTAAATTGGCTCTTTGGGCTAGCTTTTGCTACAACCTATGTCAATGAGCGTTAGCATTGTAGCTAACACTTGCTGCATCCAAAATAGTTATTTTGCAAAGATCACAACCAAATGTAATCTGTTAAAGCAAAAATCAAAACAGAATTGTAAGCGTATGAGAACCCCAAAAGTGATTTTGTTTAGAAGTAATAAAAACGTACATCTAGGCTATGTTGAATGGGCGCAGATGGAGATGGCTTTCTTACTGCCGCCAATAGTCGTGTGCATCTTTGCATGACATCAGTGTGTTGTGTACTGGAAAGGGGTCTATAGTACTGGTATGTAGCCTGTCACCATATTGTCTATGGTTCCTTTCATATGGTTGATTGAAATCATGTGGTATTGCAAGTGGCTTGTTAATGGAAGGCAGCATGTGGGATTTCAGTATCGGCAGACAGAATTGAGGTTGAAGCCAGGTGCAGCTATACCATATCTGAATCAGGCATTTCTTGGCCATAGAAGTTACAGAGACACCTGCTCAATGCAAAGCCATGGAAACTGAAGGTTTATAATAATTTATTTTAGTTACCTTAAACTGATTGTGTGTGTGTGTGTGTGTGTGTGTGTGTGTGTGTGTGTGTGTGTGTGTGTGTGTGTGTGTGTGTGTGTGTGTGTGTGTGTGTGTGTGTGTGTGTGTGTGTGTGTGTGTGTGTGTGTGTGCGTGTGTGTATTGTAGAAACATGGTAATAACATGGTAAATGAAAGGGGAACTAGAGTCTCAGATTTCACATGATGCATCATATTCCGCATCCATCACAGGAAAATCCTGACATCATGGAAGAAGAATTTTCTAATTCCATTTGGGCAATTGTCCACAGATGCAGCCTTAAAAAGTACCATATTTCAATGAAGATAAATGTATATCCACTCTTATTACGTTTTTAAGCACAAAATACTGTACTTTCATCTTCTGCCTTTATAATAATATACATAACTTTTCTGAGCGAGAAGGACTGATTGTGGAATTTACTGCTGGTGTTTTCCAATTTTAATATGCAGAATGCATTGGCAGGAATATTAGGATAGAACCTATACGTATCTGTTTATTTATTTTCCCTTTCATGCTTCAACTATTTGCACATTGTTACAACATTGCCAATAATATAGCATTTGACATGTCTATAATTTTTTGTGTTTATTTCCCTTTAGTTTCTTGTCTGTTTCACTTGCTTTGACAAGTGAAATAGATAATAAACAAAAGTTAAATAAACTATAGAAAATGAACAGTAAACTTTACACTCATTTCAAATGTCATATTATGGCTATGTACAGTGTTGTAACGATGTGCAAATAGTTCAAGTACAAACGGGAAAGTAAATAAACGTAAATTGTATTTACAATGGTGTTTGTTCTTCACTGGTTGCCCTTTTCTTGTGGCAACAGGTCAAAAATCTTGCTGCTGTGATGGCACACTGTGGTATTTCACAGTCCCGAAATCGAAAACAAATTCAAGAAAATGTACAGTATTATATAGAGACAATATTGCATGGAACTTTGTTCCATCTGAAATTGCTCAAATAATCAGCAAACCTGGTTTCAAAAAACAGATAAAGCAACACCTCACGGCACAACGCCTCTCCCCTATTTGACCTAGATAGTTTGTGTGTATGTAGGCTATGTGTGCCTTAAAAAAAGTTCCGTCCTTGAGCTGTTCTTGTCTATTAATGTTCTGTATTATGTCATGTTTCATGTTTTTTGTGGACCCCAGGAAGAGTAGCTGCTGCTTTTGCAACAGCTGATAGGGATTCTAATAAAATACCAAATTACAAAATAGAAATGGGAGTTTATCTCTCTCAATAGCACGGCTATGCTCACTGAGTCTGTACATAGTCAAAGATTTCCTTAATTTTGGGTCAGTCGCAGTGGTCAGGTATTCTGTTCAGAGACAAAGTAATTCTCTTTTTGTTTTCTCATTATTTGGTTGGGTCTAATTGTATTGCTGTCCAGGGGCTCTGTTTGTGTTTGTGAACAGAGCCCCAGGACCAGCTCGCTTAGGGGTCTCTTCTCCAGGTTCATCTCTCTGTAGGTGATGGATTTGTTATGGAATGTTTGGAAATCGATTCCTTTTAGGTGGTTGCAGAATTTAACTGCTCTTTTCTGGATTTTGATTATCGTGTATTGACCTAATTCTAACACTTGGGGCTCCCGAGTGGCGCAGAGGTCTGAGGCACTGCATCTCCGTGCGTCATCTCCGAGGCGTCAATACAGGCCCTGGTTCAATTCCAGGCTGTATCACAACCGGTCGTGATTGGGAGTCCCATAGGGCGGCGCACAATTGGCCCAGCGTCTTTAGGATTTGGCCGATGTAGGCTGTTATTGTAAATAACTATTGATTTTAACTGACTTACCTAGTTAAATTTTAAAAATCTGCTCTGCATGCATTATTTGGTATTTTAGGTTGTACACGGTTTCACTCTCAACAACATCTATCCAAAATAATCCTATTGCATTTATATTGTCTTATTTCGGACCTGCCTTCCTGCCTTTGGGATAACAACTCCCATTGTTAGGGCAGAGACATGAGCATCTTGTCATTTTATACAGATCTCCGGATGGATACACAGCCTGCTACTTTTGGTTAGATGCACACATACCGCACACAACACAACGATGAGGGACAGAGACCGTTTGTGAAAGTATGCCTTATCTACGTACTTTGAAGAACTAGTAAAAATATTTTGTCAGACAGCTCTGCTGCAAAATCAAATCAAATCAAATTTATTTATATAGCCCTTCGTACATCAGCTGATATCTCAAAGTGCTGTACAGAAACCCAGCCTAAAACCCCAAACAGCAAGCAATGCAGGTGTAGAAGCACGGTGGCTAGGAAAAACTCCCTAGAAAGGCCAAAACCTAGGAAGAAACCTAGAGAGGAACCAGGCTATGTGGGGTGGCCAGTCCTCTTCTGGCTGTGCCGGGTGGAGATTATAACAAAACATGGTCAAGATGTTCAAATGTTCATAAATGACCAGCATGGTCGAATAATAATAAGGCAGAATAGTTGAAACTGGAGCAGCAGCACAGTCAGGTGGACTGGGGACAGCAAGGAGTCATCATGTCAGGTATTCCTGGGGCATGGTCCTATGGCTCAGGTCCTCCGAGAGAGAGAAAGAAAGAGAGAATTAGAGAGAGCATATGTGGGATGGCCAGTCCTCTTCTGGCTGTGCCGGGTGGAGATTATAACAGAACATGGCCAAGATGTTCAAATGTTCATAAATGACCAGCATGGTCGAATAATAATAAGGCAGAACAGTTGAAACTGGAGCAGCAGCACAGCCAGGTGGACTGGGGACAGCAAGTAGTCATCATGTCAGGTAGTCCTGGGGCATGGTCCTAGGGCTCAGGTCCTCCGAGAGAGAGAAAGAGAGAAGGAGAGAATTAGAGAACGCACACTTAGATTCACACAGGACACCGAATAGGACAGGAGAAGTACTCCAGATATAACAAACTGACCCTAGCCCCCCGACACATAAACTACTGCAGCATAAATACTGGAGGCTGAGACAGGAGGGGTCAGGAGACACTGTGGCCCCATCCGAGGACACCCCCGGACAGGGCCAAACAGGAAGGATATATGCATACTTAGGTAGGCTAGCTAAATAGAATGACTAAAGGCAGTACAGTACAGTAAAGGCAGTACAGTACAGTACAGGCAGTACAGTATGGGGAGCACTGTCTGAGCAGAGATGAGATGATTACTTTTAAGGAATGAAAAATAATAAAGTCATCACTTAAAAACAAAGTAATATACACAACTGAAATATTGTATTATTATTTCTACCCAATGTGGACCTGATTGAATGTTCACTATTTTGGCCTTTGGAATTTCCATTAAAAAGCTCTAAAATCATTGTAATGTCGAAAAAGATTATCAAGACCGAAATCCTGGATTATTTTTTAATAATCTTACCGAAACCGAACCAACCTCAAAAAGCACTAATCGCTCAGCACTACTACATATAGTAGTGCACCACCATCACACTGCATTAAAATGTATTACACCAGTTTATGCTTTACTGGCATGGGGACAATTCTAGAGCACATTCAACAGCCAAATTCACGTATCTTCTTTACACCAGTCATCTGTGGCCGACCAGTTATTTAGAAATCACTACTGAGAAACCACAAGGGCAGGAGAGGTGTCCTCTGTAAAATTACTATGGCTTCATATACTCAATCTGTGGCCCAATAAACTATTCCTGGATTTGTGAGGATTGAATGCTCTTTCACTAGGGAGGCAGGGGGGAAATAATGTTTGAAAAAAATCCAGGTTAACGCACTAAAGAAATGTAATAAAGCACAGGCAGTGTTTGAAGTAGCACGCCATGTTAAAACGACTAGGGTCTGTAGCTGGCAGGTTACCAGGGCAGATGGTTCTTATTTAACCTTTGATCTTGATGCCAAGGTCTGTCATAAAGAAAGCCTATTATCCCCATCTGCTGGTGACAAGGGCTCATCTTTAAAGCCTATTTGACATAAGAGAGGTGAGCCACATGTTCATGTGCATCACAGGGTTAGCTACCCTATACAGTCTGATCTCCCATGGATAACATGACGTTTATACAATAGGCTGTTGTCTGACTTCAGAGACGTGTTGTAAAATGTCTTTGTCCAAATAGTCTGATTTGCGCAGAGCTTGAACATGTATGTCTGTCTCTCCAATCCAGTGGCGATTTTAGCACGGAAATCTTGGTGCGGCAGACTCCCAAAATGTATTTTGTGATGCATGCCAGCAAAGCCACTACACAACACAACACTAAATAATACATTCATTACACTATAATGGTGACAAACAGTTACCACAAACTGTTAGGCCCTACATAAAGCTGTCCCAACAGCAGAGTCCCAACAGCAGTCCCAACACCTTACCACTGCTACACCTGGCTATCAGCGGAGCCTTGTCTGGCAGTGAAACAGTTCATTCAGCCTCATTTAATGATATGGCTGACTTGCTTAAACAAATGTGGTTTCTACTGACAATTGAGATGTACAAACTATAGCATAAGGGGACGACGAGCGGATAAGAGGCAATCTGTAATTTGGATTAAGACATAAATGAGCAAGCTAGGACAGACGTAGTCAATATAACTATTTGTTCAGCACTTTTGAAATGTACAGCGACAGAATTCAGAACATGGGCCATTCTTACAGTTCTCCCTGTACACCAAGTCAGAACCATAGGATAAATAAAGGGGGCAGATAAGTAGACAATGAAAGCTCTTACAATAGATTATAGGCTACATGTGCACCACCAAGTGAGAACAGTAGGCTAAATTATGTGGTGGGAAATGAATCTAATTATTAGGGTAAGGCACATGGGCTACTAACAGCTTACTACACAACATACACTTAGTATTACTTTCTTAGCTACAATATACATATCTCCCTGGCATATTACATAATTTATGCAGCAGCATACAATACATTTTTGGACTCACCTTGTTGTGCTGTGCTCACTTGAACAGGAAGGTGGCGCATCAGTTTTTCGCAGGCAAATTTTGTCATCAAACTTTCATCAAAGTCTGGCATTTTCTGGATTTATTGTGCTTTCAATATAACTGGGAACTCTGAAAAAAACAAGGTTGAATCATGAGGACGTCAGTGATCTTCAGGTTAGAGCTCTAGAAAGAGACCAGAGTTCCCGACTTGCAATTCCGAGTTGGATCACTGTTCAAAACGTATTTTCCCAGTCAGAGCTCGTTTTTGTCTGAGTTCCCAGTTGTCTTGAACACGGCAGAAGTCATGCTGGATTGACAGCATGGCCAATGTTGAATGTTTATCCTTTTAAACTTGGAAAAGAGACCCTTAAACCCATTTAACCAATGACTCCAAACCACTCATTGTTGAGTTTGCGATTTCAAACTCGTGGTGTAATGTTTATGTCCAATGGCCGATGAGCACCGATTTGTTTTATCTATAATTTCTCTTCATTATTTATTTTAATATGACAAGGATTGAAAAAGATTTGCCAGTAGATTGTTGAGTTGATTCATGATGACGACTGCTAGCTTGCTAGCTAAGATTTTGAAGGTATGATGTTGACATGATCAGTCCAGTCAAATCTACTGTAGATATAACGTGATTTGACGTAATTTTATCTGTAGCCAATGACCTTGAGACTTCTTGGATGGGCACTTCTAATGTAACTCCATGGCAGCACCCAAGGGGCTTGAATTTTCGAGCTATACTCGTAGATTTTGCAGTGACGTAGTGTCCCCATGAGTGACAGAACACTGAGCAAATCATGGCGCAACTAGAGAACATTACCAACCATTACGCTCCGTATTTTCCACTGGCTGCCCCACCACCACAGAAAGCACTGAGCTAGGCTGAAAGACCTGCATTTTGGAGTTGCCTTACTCAAGAAAGCAAAAAAGACACCAAGTTTGTATGTGACTTTATTAACTTTATTAACATTTATTTATATCGTTATGTACTAATGCCAAAATAACATGTAAAACATGAAAAAAAATGTTGGGGTCGCCACTGCTCCAATCAGAATTAGTTCCTATAGGGTAGAGACATGACCATTACAACTGTTTCTGGATGAGGATAGAGCAGACTAAATAAAAATCAGATACAAAACTTTGGGGAGCCTGTGTGAGATTCTGTACTTTTGCTTGTTACTAGTTAGATATGCCTGCTGAAAACAAAGCAAAAAACTGTTCATACTTCTTATTTTTATTATTCCGCTAACCTCGTCACCAGGATCGAATTGCTGGCGCATATAGCCTGGTAACACTGTGCAATCAAGTGGCACTCGAAAGGAGTGTGTTTAAAATCGAGGCAGGAGAGGGAGCGAGCGAGCCTGCTACGGCTGATTTAGATGGAACCATATGATTTTTTGGAAGCCCAATTGATTCTGAGTTCCGGCATATAAAGTCTTCGAGCATATGAAGTCTGTCAAAACTTTTTCTAAAATGCGTACTTTCAGATTTTCCGAACTCATGTCCACTTTCGCTGCTTGTGCTTTGAAGTCCACAATGTAGGGGGAGGTTAAACAGGTTATATTAGATGGTGATGGACTGAGAGATCAGTCAATTAAAACCAGTGGTAGTTTCGTTCGCTCCTGCCATAGATTTACAGTCAAATCCCATTCTGAGGCGCTGTGAAACCAGACAGTTGACAGAGAGAGAGCCGGCTGGTGAACTAGATTATTATTCCACTGGAACCTGTAGCGTGAAAATTGTAAAAGCTACCAACACCAAAACAGCTTTAAAATGTTATTTGCATAATTTCCAATGCATTCCAGTTACCATAGACTTGAATGGGAAAAATGCAGGTCACTGCTAGTCTTCGACCATTTAATCTAGAAACACCATCAAACGTTAAAATGTGCAGACCGGTCTGGAATAGTGTGCTTGTATACAGCTTTTTCATACCATTTATACATTATCATTTTTTTTTACATAAAAGCTACATAGCCTTGAATGGGAAGTATTTGAATTCCCACTGCTCTTGAACTGTTAAAGATACGAACACCAAACAAATGTTTACATGTGCAGACTGACTCAACTTAAATTGCTTGTCAAAAGATTGTTGATGCTATTTATTCATTTTGAACTTTAACCGTCTTAAATTAGCATAAACGTTCCATAGACTTCAAAGGCACAATTTTATTCAACACAGCTTTGTGCTACCATTCCTACTTCATAAACTATAAAGCTCGTCGTATCCCCATTCATTTCAATTGCGGAATGCAGGCTTCAACATTCTAAGCTGAAATCATTGCCATGAAACTCAGAATGTTCAAACTAAAACATATTATATGTCTTAGTTTGTGACTCACTCTAACCTACTATACTAGCCACTAACCCACTATCATAACTCCACACCTACAAACCACCCAAAATAGGTCACTATAACTAACACATAGCCTATGAAAAACCTATTACTAGCATTACAACTACTACTACTACCATTACTACTGGCGACACTACCACTGCTATTTCACAACTGTAAATACTTCAAGACTTGCAAATACACCACATTTACTGAAGTAAATGTACTTTTCTAGTTGTCTATTTGATCCACTTGAATAACATTAGTACACAGCAAGTTATACAAAACATGTGCCTGTTAATTAGCTATGCTAATATTAAGTTAATATATAGTTTATGAGACAGTTCTCTAGTCAGTGATTTAAAGGGAGTCACTTATTTTTCCAGCAGGTGTCACTGTACGGCAAAAAGAAGTGTGCTTAGTTAGGTCAATGCTTGACAGTTACTGAATACCTGATTCACACTATATATACTGTACTGTATAAACTCACACTGTTTTGCCTTTGTTGGACTATGGTGATATTCCTTTACATTAATATCCCAGGCTTACACGTACACACTAGAAACAAACACAAGGCTCTTACACATCACTGTACCTTCTATCAGTTAGCAGCATGGTCATCCTTAAACAGATTAACTAATACATGTTTGTCTATAAGCCATTGTAGGGCAGTACCAGTCAAAAGTTTGGACACAACTACTCATTCAAGGGTTTTTCTTTATTTTTACTATTTTTTACATCTGGAGAACAACAGTGAAGACATCAACACTATGAAATAACAGCTATGGAATCATGTAGTAAGCAAAAAACTGTTAAACAAATTAAAAAAAAAATTTTATTTGAGATTCTTCAAAGTAGCCACATTTTGCCTTGATGACAGCTTTGCACACTCTTGGCATTCTCTCAACCAGTTTCACCTGGAATGCTTTTCCAACAGTCTTGAAAGAGTTCCCACATATGCTGAGCACTTGTTGGCTTCTTTTCCTTTACTCTGCGGTCCAACTCATTGGCTTGAGGTTGGGTGATTGTGGATGCCAGGTCATCTGATGCAGCATTCCATCACTCTCCTTCTTGGTCAAATAGCCCCTACACAGACTGGAGGTGTGTTGGGTCATTGTCCTGTTGAAAAACAAATGATAGTCCCACTAAGCGCAAACCAGATGGGATGATGTATCGCTGCAGAATGCTGTGGTAGCCATGCTGGTTAAGTGTGCCTTGAATTCTAAATACATCCCAGACAGTGTCACCAGCAAAGCACCCCCACACCCTCGCACCTCCTCCTCAAAGCTTCACGATGAGAACCACACATGGGGAGATCATCCATTCACCTACTCTACCTACTAATTAAACTCTGTGAAGAATTTATTTGGACTGCAATTTCTGAGGCTGGTAACTCTAATGAACTTATCCTCTGCAGCAGAGGTAACTCTGGGTCTTCCTTTCCTGTGGCGGTCCTCATGAGAGCCGGTTTCATCACGGCGCTTCATGGTTTTTGTGACTGCACTTGAAGAGGATGTATTGATGATGTATTCACTATTATTCTACAATGTAGAAAATAGTCAAATGAAGAAAAACCCTTGAATGAGTAGGTGTGTCCAAACTTTTGACTGGGACTGTATATAAGCACTTTACTCACCCTACAGAGTCATGGACCTTACCATCTGAGATCACAGAGCTGTAAATCTCAATGTGACTTCTCTGGTTAAATTAAGTATAAATAAAGAATCTCAAAAAATATAGGACTGAGCCGAACCAGCGCTGATATTTTTTATTTTATTAACATTGTCCTTTCCAGCATAGTTCCAGCAGCGAAGGTGGATGCGTAACCAGGCCAGCACAGTTCGGCTCAGCATGGCTTGGCTCAGTTTGCCCTATATTGTGAATCAGATTGAAATCTACATGTATTATACGAAATTTAAGCAAATACCTTCTGTTATTGTATGTAACAAATGTATATAGCAGCTCAGGATCAGTCTAACAATGAGTAAAACAGATACTTGATACCTTTGGGACAAGAAACAGACTAAATTATACTTAATTATAGAAACTGGTTGCAAGTAATCTTATTTAATCCATTGATTTAGCTAATGGGGGAGTAATTTTGCTTGCATTATTACACTATATAGTGAGAAACAATTCTAAAACAATCTAATTTGTGCGGTAAAATTTAGTTTACTTTCTTGTGGACCTAAGGATGTCTTTACAATGTAAACCTGCATTGCAGAGTAATTACATTTTTCCAGTGTCAACATAATTATGAGTGTCTATAGAGATGACTACTACTTCTCAATTTATTCATTTAAATGTCATGTACATTCAAAAAAAAAAGTGTTTTCAATACAATATAAGGCTTGATCTACATAGTTGTTATGTGCAGAACCATAGAGATTAGGATTATTATTATTATGCCATACATATTATGGTTCGTTTTTTTATTTTGTATTATTACTGTGATAAACTTTAGTACTAGTAGCCTAGCCAGGCAGTAGAGGAAGGACTACAGTAGCAATTGATGACAATCAGTACCACTCTAAAATATGGTGAGGGTGGTTTCTCTGTTGGGAAAACACCATCAAAGAAGTGTAAAATGAAATGAACTAACATTTAATGATCTTCTGACCTCACAGGTTTGGGGTTGTAGTATATCACCACACTCAACATCATCTAAATCCGTTTACCATGGCATATATTTTTTACAACATATGAATTGTCACATTTATCTATAGTCACATTAAATATTTTCTTGCGAACCAGATGAATAACGTGGTGTTTAATCTCTATCATTAAATGCCTCCTGGGGTAAAGCTGTCCAGCGAAAGGAATGAATGAAAGCTGGGGAATGAATGGAGCTTGCGTTAATGGGGATGTAAGAGATGTGGAACCACAGGGGCGACGAAGAGCGCATGCGCCCCAACCCCCTTCAATTAAAAAATCTCAAGGTTTTCTGTGCAAAACCGAAGATGGCGACAGACTAAACGAGACTATCAAGGAGGGAGAAGATGAGAGGCAAATTTCGCTTTTTTTTCGTCAGAAACGGAAGAAAGAAATAAGTAATTGTGTCATGTTTGAGGATGACAGATATAGAATAAAGATTTCGTTTTTGTACATACTATGCGTTTCTTGTGTGATGCTGCACCGGTGCTGGAGGTGTCAGTAGGATTTCGCAATATGTTACAATTTTGGGTGTATAGGGAATATTATGCCGGACGTTATCTATTTGCAATGGATCATTGTAAAAATTAGACGCCAGGGTTTGGAACTGGATTGATTTCTTGACACAACAACTTGGGGAAAATTCTTCCCATCACCATGTTGCAAACGAGGTAGGTGACATTGTTTGGGGGATAGCCTATATTGCAGAGGTGAAAAACCCATCTGAGATCGCTTTTGTCTCCCCCCTAAAATATGATCAGGGGTGCTTGGATGTTTCGAAGGGAAGATGACGCCGTGTTAAAAATCTGTTGTGCACCCAAACAAAACGACAAACCCTGTGCCGATTCCGAGAGGGTACAGAAATGGCGAATGTCTTTGGCATCCCTATTATTTTTCACTGTCCTTCTCTCTGATCACCTCTGGTTGTGTGCTGGAGTTAAACTGAGGTCCAAGGATAGGAGCAACCGCAAAATCTGGAGTAACGCGACTGACGGGGTCCACCCGGCTCTAAATGAGGAGAAATTTGGTATTTTTCTAAGCAATTTCACCAAATCCGCTGCTCCAAGTCCTCATTGCACTGATTCTCAAAGCCACCACACTCACCTGGAGTCAGCCTGCACCACGTTGTATCAGCAAAAAAATGGCTTTGGGTCCTCTTTCTCAACTCCATCAACGTTCTCGTCACAGATGTTACTTGATTATTTTAGGAATTTCAGCCTTTCTTTTTGTGATTCTTACACCATCTCCGACTTACTGTTGGGGATGTCAAGCCCAGACAGTTTGAATTGCAGTCTCCAGAACATGGTTTTGGATTTGTTTAGAGGCGGTGGGGATGACGAGGATGTCTGCAGCATCTGTATCCAGGCGTACATGCGGCTGGACCAACACGCTCAGGAAAAATATGAAGAGTTTGACTTCTTCTTTCTCAAGTATTTATCGGAGGATTATTCCGTCCGATCCCACACAGAAGACTGTAAGGTAAGATCAACTTGTACATCCTGTCATAAGTGCATTTTACCTTGTAATGGCTGTTTTATTCAGCAGGGAGCTATGGGCGGAACGGTTAAAGCTCCTTCGTCTTCAGGCTACAGAAGACACATTTACACACAATAAATTATTTCAGGTGACTAATTACACAGACAAAGTACCATATGCCTACACAATACCTCTTATGAATGTTTTCCATTTGAAACAATTGATTTGCTCATTCATGAACAGGCCTACTGTATGTGAATATTCATACTGAATTCATGAATAGCCTATGAATATAATAATACATGTGGTTCATGGTTGTATAATATCTACCTATAGCAGATGTTTGTTTCCTTGTGCTTCTATCATGTTAATAGTGTTTTGTTTTTCATGCCACTTCTCAGCTCTGGTATCTTGCCACCTGTGTGTCGAGCTGTGATGATGTCACCCCTCTGTGCCCTCTCTGGGTTGTCTGGCAGAGCCTTTGATGTTCCACTACCTCACAGCAGAGGGATGTCTGTGGTTAGGGGTATTTATGAGTCATATTGGACCACAGTCAGACTCTTTGCCCTGGTTGGTGTTGATAGAACCATGATGCCTTAGGTGTTTCCCAAGTCTCTAATGAGAGCTCGGGCAACCAGGATTTCCTAAGGCTTTGAAACTACTCTGTTTCAGGATGGCACATGTGGAGAGAGGTGTCACTGAGCTGTAGCCTATTGACCCACAGCTGTAGGTTTAAGAACAGCCCTGGTGATAAGAGACAGTGCTTCCAGCAAACAGAAGATGTATGCTACATAGAGCAAAGGTAATATTATCTGATGGTTGTCATAAGGTTTTGACCTATGAATGTTCTAAAAACTTGGAAGGCTGAACTAACATCCATTTCAAAGATTCCATGCAGAAACAACTCAGGCAAAAAAGGCCACAGGCTCACTCAGGGATTTTCAATGAGTGATTGATTTACTTGTGCATATTAACCAATTATTACACAGGTATAAGAGAAACACTACATTTGAAATATATCTAGTTGAGATGATCATATTTTGAAAACTTCAGATAACATCCACCTTTTCTTGCTGGCTGCCAAGCCATCGAACGCCTTGCAAAGTAACAACTTCATGTAATGTTACCTTGTTATCAAATGAAAATGTTAGAAGTTATCCAGAGTGCAATTGATCCCACACATACAGTTAATTCTGAATATGCACACCCCAGCGGTAGAAGCTACCCCATCCTAAGGCTACTAATTGGTTCCCAGGTGCTGCATATCAAAAACAAGCAAGGCGCCCTGTCTTCTTAAACAAGACTGTCTTGACATTTTGTCTCAAGGTCACCTTTTGTAGAGCACATCGGTTGCCCTTCAAGTGTCAACTAAGAAACACCCTGTCAACTAAGGAGACCTATCCACACAGCACTGCGCTGTGCTGAGGTGACACATGTCATGAGTTTACTCATGTCCCCTGCCCTGTTGTCCCCACTTACATCCTCTATTATGGAATTTTCTCACAAATGTCCAAAATGCAGAAAAACAATTTTAAATAGAAAAAAAACATTTGATGTATTCCTGTATTAAAATACCATGATTAGTATTTCAGGAATGTATGGACAGTAAGCCCATTCATTTAATAGAAAGCCACATGGCTTCTGCATTTTTACTAGTTAATAAACAAAAGGGTCTATTTCTATGTGAGTAGGGACATAAACTGAAACATTTTGGGCCGGAAGAGGTTGCTGTCAGTGTCAATTAGTTATCACATGTCTCATCTCCTTCGCTGTGGATATTCTTGTTTATATGATCATACACTGGGCTTATGTTGGTTGTAGAGCTTAAAATATGGAGACAGATCGAAGGTGACAGCCCATACAGGCTAATTCCTCATCTTTCCTCTTATGTAGGCTAGAGATGCTGTTATTTCAGACAGCCTCTCCAGGCCCTTGTCCAAAACTCCTAAAAGCCTTCCCCTGTTTGACAGAACTGTTGCTCTTTCCAAGGACAAACATTTTGCTCACAGTGTGACCTTACAGATCAGTCTTCTTTGGTGAAGGGACACAGTGATCCTTCAGGCATAACTGTTATTGATGGTGTCAACCTCTTGGTGGGGTCAGCTACAGATCATTTTCAGTTATGTTTTAACATTGCTAGTGCCAAGTCGTAGCTCCTCCCTCTAGGATGTAATGTATCCCCTGGCTACTACTTTACACAAATGAATGGACACATTTCATAGGTGCAGTGGATTAGAGGGTGATTGTCACTGTCTAATGCTTGACTCATACACATTTACTCTTAAAACTGCTTTGTGTTTTACAAAACACTACTCTGTCCATACAACTATGAATTGTATAGTTCACATTTTTCCAGTTCAGTTTAACCTGTAGGCCTATCCCAGTTGTTTTCCTATTACCATATCATTATCAGAGTAGAGTGTAGGGCTTGAAGGAGATGTTTGTTACCTTTTGATTTTACATACAGTACATATTTTCTAAGACCAGTTCTCACTATTTAAAACATGGTCAATTATTTATGATCCCGTTCTGCTGCTGCTACAAAAAGGCAGCCAGTAAATACAGCTTAGTAGTGAACACTGTGTCTAATCAGAATCAAAGTTTAATCACTGTTAATCTTATGTAACATCAACTTTCTTGTAGGAATAACAGGAGCAGCACCTGTGCACTCTGCTTTGAGATATGATAGTAGTCTACGCTTGTACATTCACTACACCAAGCTGCTTTGATACCTATTTCCTATTCCAGAAAGTAGGGAAAATATTGCAATCTTGAAGCTGCAATATGCAACTTTTTGGGCGACCCAACCAAGTTCACATAGAAATGTGACCTATAGATCTGTCATTTTTATTGAAAGCAATCCCAAGAAGCGGTAGATCTGTTCTATGTTATTTGTATGCTTCCCGTTCTTAAGTTTAGTTTTTTTGGTTTTGTACACCAGCTTAAAACAACTGAAAATAAAATATTTTTGGTTATGGAAAATAGATTTGACAGCAGTTTAGATGGTACACGGATTCTCTACAGTATACTTGCTTGTTTTGTCACGTGAACTATTAGAATGGTAGCAACCAGGAAATGGCAGAACGATTTCTGCATAGTGCATCTTTAATGAGTACTGTTTATATTCAACCCATATTAATCCCTTTAACACATTTTCACACACGTTTTCAGCAATTTAATGTTTTCAGTTATTGGTGTGAATATGTGTACTTACTTATTGCATTATCAAATATACATCCTTTACATGGAAGTAAAATACTCCAAACAGCCACATGGTAATTTGTGGACCAGAGGGCTGTGTTTTGGAAGTAACATGGCTGGCTCAAAGAGAGTGTCAGAGTATGAACCAGCTGACTCACAGCACACTAGAATATCAATGAGGCAATGAGCTTCCTGAAGGATTTACAACAGGGTTGTTACGTACCCACACCCCTAGTATTAGTCCAGACCATTGGCTGCTGATTGGCATCATCTGACCAATAAAAGGGTGCTAACCTGGATCATCTCTTTCATAAGCTTGCGGTCATCCTTCTTTACCACATGCATTGAGTAACAAGCATACTGCAACCAATCTGTGCAGTGGATACCTGCAGTATAAGTAGAAAGAACATCTTGCATTGAGATACCATGAAATTTATCCTAAATGGTAGTCATATTAATACTAATAGTAACATTGCGAATTATGTGCTGCTACAGTCTTTGCCCTGATAGTTTTTTATATCTTCCTGAAAGCAGTGAAGCCTACAGGGCCCTACTGCTGATGAGTGATTATGTGCTTGCCTTCACAGGAAGGCCATGCTGTCTGCCTGCTTATCACCCTGGTGAATGGGCTCCATCAGCTTTGTAATGGGGCCTCCGTTGTCCTGGATGGCAATATTATAAATGTGCTCACAGAGGAAAGTGGCACCACAGGGAGAAAGACCGTTTCTAATGTAAACAAAAGGATATTTTATTTATGCAGTTAATCAATTCCGTGCCTAACGTTTGAGGATTTCAAGTAATATCTGATCTTGAGATTGTTTATGTTTATATTATTCATTACACTTTGTTTATTTACTTAGATTATTCCATTAATTTGGTTGAATAATAATGTATGACTAATGTCAATTTAAGAACCCTTTTCAACAGCATATTGTGGCAACTTCTAATTTAATATGCACTATATATACAAAAGTATGTAGACAACCCTTCAAATGAGTGGATTCGGCTATTTCAGCCACACCCGTTGCTGACAGGTGTATAAAATCAAGCACACGGAAATGCAATCGCCATAGACAAACATTGGCAGTAGAATGGCCTTACTGAAGAGCTCAGTCACTTTCAACGTGGCACCGTCATAGGATGCCACCTTTCCAACAAGTCAGTTCGTAACATTTCTGCCCTGCTTGAGCTGCCCCAGTCAACTGTAAGTGCTGTTATTGTGAAGTGGAAACGTCTAGGAGCAACAACGGCTCAGCCACGAAGTGGTAGGCCGCAAAAGCTCACAGAACGGTGACCGCCGAGTGCTGAAGAGCTTAAAATCGTCTGTCCTCGGTTGCAACACTCACTACTGAGTTCCAAACTGCCTCTGGAAGCAACATCAGCACACTAACTGTTCGTCGAGAGCTTCATATCAAATCAAATTATTTGTCACATACACATGGTTAGCAGATGTTAATGCGAGTGTAGCGAAATGCTTGAGCTTCTAGTTCCAACAATGCAGTAATAACCAACGAGTAATCTAACCTAACAATTTCCCAACAGCTACCTTATACACACAAGTGTAAAGGGATGAAGAATATGTACATAAAGATATATAAAAACCTAGTCTCTCAGTCAAGGCTGGCACAGGTATTGAACCAGCATCTGCAGCAACACAGCTTGATCTGCTATGCATCTGTAGCAGTATCTTAGACCGTTGCGCCACCGAGGTGCACTTGCTGAGCAGCCGCACACAAGCCTAAGATTTACATGCGCAATGCCAAGCGTCGGCTGGAGTAGTAAAGTGGCTTACGAAAGTATTCACCCCCTTGGCATTTTTTCTATTTTGTTGCCTTACAACCTGGAATTAAAATATATTTTTTGAGGGGTTTGTATCATTTGATTTACACAACATGCCTACCACTTTGAAGATGCAAAATATTTTTTAATGTGAAACAAACAAGAAATAAGACAAAAAAAGGAAAACTTGAGTATGCATAACTATTCACCCGCTCCTTGGACTTTATTGAATTTTTTATTTCACCTTTATTTAACCAGGTAGGCTAGTTGAGAACAAGTTTTCATTTACAACTGCGACCTGGCCAAGAAAAAGCAATACAATTCGACACATACGACAATACAGAGTTACACATGGAATAAACAAACATACAGTCAATAATACAGTAGAAAAAGTCTAGAAACAGTGTGTGCAAATGAGGTAAAGAAATAGGCCATGGTGGCAAAGTAATTACAATTTAGCAATTAAACACGGGAATGGTAGATGTGCAGAAGATGAATGTGCAAGTAGAGATACTGGGGTGCAAATGAGCAAGATAAATAAATAATGGGGATGAGGTAGTTGGATGGGCTATTTACAGATGGGCTATGTACAGGTGCAGTGATCTGTGAACTGCTTAAAGCTAGTGAGGGAGATACTGTATGAGTCTCCAGCTTTATGGTGCCCCTTGTTTAGTGGTGTTGCAGACTCTGGGGCCTTTCAGAACAGGTGTATATAAATACTTAGATTGCACACAGGTGGACAAATTATGTGACTTCTGAAGGTAATTGGTTGCACTGGATCTTGTTTAGGGGCTTCATAGCAAAGGGGTTGAATACATATGCACACACTACATTTCAGTTTGTAATTTTTTGAAATAAGTTATTTTTTCCTTTTCACTTCACCAATTTGGACTATTTTGTGTATATCTATTACATGAAATCCAAATAAAAATCTATTTAAATTACAGGTTGTAATGCAACATAATAGGAAAAACGCCAAGGGGGATGAATACTTTTGCAAGGCACTGTATAAAGCAGACCTCCATTGGACTCTGGAGCAGTGGAAACGCTTACTCTGGAGTGATGAATCACGCTTCACCATCTGGCAGTCCGACAGACGGATCCGGGTTTGGCGAATGCCAGAAGAACGCTACCTGCTCAAATGCATAGTGCCAACTGTAAAGTTTGGTGAAGGAGGAATTATGGTCTGGGGCTGTTTTGCATGCTTCGGGCTCGGCCCCATAGTTCCAGTGAAGAGAAATCTTAAAGCTCCAGCATTCAATGACATTCTAGACAATTCTGTGCCTCCAACTTTGTGGCAACAGTTTGGGGAAGGCCCTTTCCTGCTTCAGTATGACAATGCCCCCATGCACAAAGCGAGGTCTATACAGAAATGGTTTGTCGAGATCGGTGTGGAAGAACTTGACTGGCCTGCACAGAGTCCGGACCTCAACCCTATCGAACACCTTGATGAATTGGAACGCCTATTGCAAGCCTTGCCTAATCGCCAAACATCAGTGCCCGACCTCACTAATGCTTTTGTGGCTGAATGTGTCCCTGCAGCAATGTTCCAACATCTAGTGGAAGGCCTTCCCAGAAGAGTGGAGGCTGTTATAGCAGCAACTCCATATTAATGCCATGATTTTGGAATGAGATATTCGACGAGCTGATACTCGATACTTTTGGTCATGTAGTGTATTTAATAGTATAGTTTGAGGTGTCTATCTGAAAAAAGATTTGTTGGTGACAAAGGTCAATGTTGCTAGTTCTAAAAGTGTTAATACACTTTCATTATGCTTGGGCATCATAAAATCCCCTGTAAAAAAATGGCAGAATTGGAGCAGTTTTATTTTCAAAAACATAATCTTTCTATGAACCAATTTCAATAATTAGATAAGACGAGTTTCAAACAGTTTTGGCATCAGCACTTCAAGTTGAAACAAACTCTAGAGAACACCTGATGACTAATTTACTGTAGAATACTGACACCTTGCATTTCAATTTGTTGCGCAAGGGCATTTTATTGAGTGAGATTGTATCCATCTACATTTATCTTAAGATTTGGCTCAAATAACTTTATATCGAAGGATCTGAAGATACTTTGGCAAATAGAATTATGTCACATTTTCACATTAGAGTGAGTTCCTCACGAAACCAGGACCAAAAGGGACCATGATTTTTTTCACAAGATTTAATCCATAGAATGGTCTTTTGAATGAAGGATTGTTGACATATATTTGACATTTGTATCTAAAAGCACAACTGAGAAATAATTAATCAAAGATAGCATATTTATGACATTTTGGTCTCCTGCTACTTTGAGTTATGATACAATTTGTAAGTATTACAAACAGTGAACGTGAAATTGGATTCAAAATGCCCTCTGCTGGTGATTTGCAGAATGTGCAATCAAATCAAATCCATTTTTATTGGTCACATACACATGGTTAGCAGATGTTAATGCGAGTGTAGCGAAATGCTTGTGCTTCTATTTCTGACAGTGCAGTAATATCTAACCTCTTGAAGCTAGGGGGCACTATTTTTATGTTTGGAAAAATAACGTTCCCAAGTAAACAGCCTATTTCTCATGACCAGATGCTAGAATATGCATATAATTGACAGATTATGATAGAAAATACTCTAAAGTTTCCAAAACTGTATAAATAGTGTCTGTGAGTATAACAGAACTGATATTGCAGGCAAAAGCCTGAGGAAAATCCAATCAGGAAGTGCCTCTTATTTTGAAACCTCTGTGTTCCTATGCATGCCTATCCTCAATTTAAAGGGATATCAACCAGATTCCTTTTTCTGTGGCTTCCCTAAGGTGTCAACAGTCTTTAGACATAGTTTCAGGCTTTTATTTTGAAAAATGAGCATGAAGGATCACATTGCGTAAGTGGAGAGGTGGGGGTTCTCAGAGTGAGTTTGTGCGCAATTGAGTAAAGCGGCCATTGTTCCTCCCGCTGCTATGGAAAAAGCTACACACTCGGTTGATATATTATCGAATATATATTTTAAAAACTACCTGAGGAATGATTATAAAAAACGTTTGACATGTTTCTGTGGACATTATGAATAATATTTTGAATTTCTGTCTGCGTTGTCGTCACCGCTCTTTCCTGTGGATTTCTGAACATAACGCGACAAACAAATGTATTTTGGGTATAAAAATAGTCTTTATGGAACAAAACGAACATTTCCTGTGTAACTGGGAGTCTCGTGAGTGAAAACATCCGAAGATCATCAAAGGTAAACGATTAATTTGATTGCTTTTCTGATTTTCGTGACCAAGCTTCCTGATGCTAAGTGTACATAATGCTATGCTAGGCTATCGATAAACTTACACAAACACTTGGATTGCTTTCGCTGTAAAGCATAATTTCAAAATCTGAGACGACGGGGTGATTAACAAAAGGCTAAGCTGTGTTTCGCAATATTGCACTTGTGATTTCATGAATATGAATATTTTTTAGTAATATTATTTGACTGTTGCGCTATGCTATTCAGCGGTTGCTGACGAAAATGATCCCGCTACAGGGATGTGTGCGTCAAGAAGCTAACAAGTAATCTAAGAATTCCCCAACAACTACCTAATAGACACAAATCTAAAGGGGTGAATGAGAATATGTACATTTAAATATATGGATGAGCGATGGACGAGCAGCCTAGGCAAGGTGCAATAGATGGTATAAAATGCAGTATATGATATGAGTAATGTAAGATATGCAAACATTATTAAGTGGCATTGTTTATTAAAGTAACTGGTGATCCATTTATTAAAGTGGCCAGCAGCCTCTCTGAATTAGTGATTGCTGTTTAGCAGTCTGATGGCCTTGAGATAGAAGCTGTTTTTCAGTCTCTCGGTCCCAGCTTTGATGTACCTGTACTGACCTCACCTTCTGGATGGTAGAGGTGTGAACAGGCAGTGGCTCGGGTGGTTGTTGTCCTTGATGATCTTTTTGACCTTCCTGTGACATCGGGTGCGGTAGGTGTCATGGAGGGCAGGTAGTTTGCCCCCGGTGATGCATTGTGCAGACCACACCATCCTCTGGAGAGCATTGTGGTTGAGGGCGGTGCAGTTGCCGTACCAGGCTGTGATACAGCCCGACAGGATGCTCTCGATTGTGCATCTGTAAAAGTTTGTCAGGGTTTTGGGTAACAAGCTACATTTCTTCAGCCTCCTGAGGTTGAAGAGGCGCTGTTGCGCCTTCTTCACCACACTGTCTGTGTGGGTTGACCATTTCAGTTTGTCTGTGATGTGTACACCGAGGAACTTAACATTTTCCACCTTCTCCACTGCTGTCCCTTCGATGTGGATAGGGGGGTGCTCCCTCTGCTGTTTTCTGAAGTCCATGATCATCTTTGTTTTGTTGACGTTGAGTGAGAGGTTGTTTTCCTGACACTACACTCCGAATGCCCTCACCTCCTCCCTGTAGGCTGTCTCGTCGTTGTTGGTAATCAAGCCCACTACTGTTGTGTCGTCTGCAAACTTGATGATTGAGTTGGAGTCATGCATGGCTATGCAGTCGTGGGTGAACAGAGAGTACAGGAGGGGGCTGGACACGCACCCTTGTGGGGCCCCAGTGTTGAGGGTCAGCAAAGTGGAGATGTTTCCTACCTTCACCACCTGGGGGTGGCCTGTCAGAACGTCCAGGACCCAATTGCACAGGGCAGGGTTGAGACCCAGGGCCTCCAGCTTGATGATGAGCTTGGAGGGTACTATGGTGTTGAATGCTGAGCTGTAGTCAATGAACAGAATTCTTACATAGGTATTCCTCTTGTCCAGATGGGATAGGGCAGTGTGCAGTGTGATGGCGATTGCATCATCTGTGGACCTGTTGGAGCGGTATGCAAACTGAAGTGGGTCTTGGGTGGCAGGTAAGGTGGAGGTGATATGATCCTTGACTAGTCTCTCAAAGCACTTCATAATGACTGAAGTGAGTGCTACGGGGCGGTAGTCATTTAGTTTAGTTATCTTTGCCATCTTGGGTACAGGAACAATGGTGGCCATCTTGAAGCATGTGGGGACAGCAGACTGGGATAGGGAGCGATTGAATATGTCCGTAAACACACCAGCCAGCTAGTCTGAGTATGCTCTGAGAACGTGACTAGGGATGCCGTCTGGGCCAGCAGCCTTGCGAGGGTTAACACGTTTAAATGTTTCACTCACCTCGGCCACAGAATAGTAGAGGGGGCGCACTCCTTATTAGCGGGCCGTGGTGGTGGCACTGTATTATCCTCAAAGCGGGCAAAGAAGATGTTTAGTTTGTCTGGAAGCGTGATGTCGGTGTCCGTGACTTGGCTGGTTTTCTTTTTGTAGTCCGTGATTTTCTGTAGACCTTGCCACATATGTCTTGTGTCTGAGCCATTGCATTGCGACTCCACTTTGTCCCTGTACCGGTATTTCGCTTTTTAAATTTCTTGCGGAGGGGATAGCTACACTGTTTATATTCAGCCATATTCCCAGACCTCTTTCCATGGTTAAATGCAATTGTCGCCATCCATCCACTGTTTCTGGTTAGGGTAGGTTTTAATAGTCACAGTGGGTACAACATCTCCAATGCACTTCCTTACTCACTCACCGAGTCAGCGTTAAGATGTGATTGGTTACATTGTCTACTGCAGGGTTCCCCAACTGGCATTTAGGTGATTTTATTTGGGCCCCCAAGTTTTTGGAGAAAAAAAAGTAATAATATATATTTTTATTGTTGGACATAAAATACTATAAAAACACCAGCAAATCAGCTGCAAGTCATTTTTATTTTGGAAATCTGTTCCAAAATATTCCCACGCATAATAGAGAGATACAGTACCAGTCAAAAGTTTGGACACACCTACTCATTCAATGGATTTTCTTTATTTTTACTATTTTCTACATTGTAAAATAATAGTGAAGACATCACAACTATGAAATAATACATATGGAATCATGTAGTAACCACAAAAGTGTTAAACAAATAAACAATATATTTTTGATTTTTGATTTTTCAAAGTAGCCACCCTTTGCCTTGATGACAGCTTTGCACAATATTGTATGTAAAGTGGTAGGCAACAAAGAAAGAGTGAGATATAACTAACTAACTTACTTAACCATTAATTTGTCATGTTCACAGACTGTTTATTCTACTCTTTTCAAACTGAGAGGATTGTGTTTTTAATCAGCTCTCCCATCTCAGGGTGCCTATTAGTGGAGGGGATGTGACTGTGGAACTCCTTTCTGCAAGGATCAGAGACTCACATTAAATGAAGACACCGCGCTCTGTTCCTCTTCCCCTGACTTTGCACATCTATCACTCCAGTGTTTATTTGCTAAATTGTAATTGTTTCGCCACTATGGCCTATTTATTGCCTTTCCTCCCTTATCTTACCTCATTTGCACCCACTGTATATATAGACTGTTTTTCTATTGTGTTATTGACTGTATGTTTGTTTATTCCATGTGTAACTCTGTGTTGTTGTTTGTGTCGCACTGCTTTGCTTTATCTTGGCCAGGTCGCAGTTCTAAATGAGAACTTGTTCTCAACTAGCCTACCGGGTTAAATAAAGGTGAAATAAAATAAAAAAATAAAGTAAAAAAACATTGCATGCACAAGATTTTCATGACTCAATTAATCATCATCCTCCCCATGAGTTGGCGCTTTCAGTTAACACAGGGAAGTTCTTAATTCCCCATTCTCCAATTACCTTGTGTATCAGAGATACCTCTGCTGACTAGTTTGTGTGAACATCTTCCTATGATGGTTCATTACACAGACTTCATAATGGTAACTGCCCAATCACACACCATTGTCCTTCCTCCAATAGTCTCTAGTTTCAAATTTCACGTTTCATTAGTCGCATATACAGGATACACATGGTATACACCATCCAACGCAATGCTTACTTACAGGTTCCTTCTCAACAATGCGAAATAAGAAAAGATAAGAATACAAACAATGTAAATATATTTACACGTGGTTTTGGGAAGGGGGATTTGGGGGGCAAGTGTTTACATTGTGCAGTATTTAACAATACTGATAAGTCTGGTAGCAGCAGTTGTGGTTTGTGGATGAGTGTGTGGATGATTGTATATCTGTATGGGTGTGAGTGAGTGCATATGTGCTAAGGTGCAGAGAGTCAGTGCAGGTGGTCAGTCCAGTGCAAGTGTTCAGCAGCCTGATGGCTTGTAGGTAGAAACAGTCTCTGAGCCTATTGGTATCATACCTCATGCTCCGATACTGTCTGCTTAACGGTAAGGGAGTGAACAGCTCATGGCTGGGGTGTGTGGGGTCCTTGATGATCCTGAGGGCCATCCTCAGGCACCATTTTGAGTAGATGTTCTGAATGGGTGGGACCATGGTCCCAGTGTTGTACTGGGCCATCTTCACCTCCTGCTGGAGAGCCTTGAGGTTGCAGATAGAGAAATTCCCATACCAGGCCGTGATGCAACTGGTCAGGACTCTCTCGATGGTGCAGTGGTAGTATTTGGAGAGGACCCGGGATGTCGTGCCAAATTTCTTCAGCCACCTTAGGAAGTAGAGATGCTGATGCGCCCTTTTGACAAAAGTTAGTGTTGTTGGTCCATGTCAAGTCCTCAGTGATGTGGACACCGAGGAACATAAAACTGCTGACTCTCTACTGCAGTTTCATTGATGTGGATTGGGGCATGTTCCCTCCTCTGCTTCCTGAAGTCAACAAGCATCTCCTTTGTTTTGCTGACGTTGAGGGAGAAGTTGTTGTCCTGGCACCACAATGCCAGTTCACTTACCTTCTCCCTATAGGCTGACCACTGCCGACAGTGTGAGCCGATCAAACAAATGTTCAGAGCCCTTTTTTACTATGAGGTTGTGCTCTGTGTTAGGCCACCAGGGATAACATAGTATAGTAATGACCTTCTCTGCCCACAGCTGGTGTAAGGTCTTGGTGTCCTTTCTGATTGGTGCCCACCTGGAAGACCCTGGGGCCTCATTTATAAACTGTGCGTACGTTCATACAAATTTTACTTGACAAGAGAATGTCCTCATCTCCCCACAAACCTTAGACCATGCGGACACACATCTGCTAGTGGTTGAAATATTGTATTGCAAGCTGGCAAGTAAGTGTTTGTGCAGATGGGGGATATGATGAAAAGCTTATTGATAAAAAACGAGCGAAAAACACAGATTTATTTTTAGAATCTAAAATAATTAGACATAGGAATCTTATAATTAGACATACAGTACCAGTCAAAAATTTGAACATACCTGTCACGAGTCCGACCGAGGGTGTTTCCCTTTCCCGGGCAGGTGGCGCTCGGCGGTCGTGGCGCTCACCAGCCTATTAGCTGCCACTGATTGTTTTTCCTTCCCCTCCTTGTATGTTGAGTGGTAGCACCTGTGGATGTTTAATTAGTTTGTCTTTATTAGACAGCCGGCCCGCCTGGTTGTTGTGCGGGATTATTTCTATGTAACCTTCGGCTCTGTGGTATAGGCACGTGTTAGTGTCCGGTCGGGATTGTTTCCCATTGTACATTTTGATTCCCTGTGTTTTGGGAACGTAACGTTTTTGTAAACACCCTGTGGTGCGTTGGTGCGATTAAAAGACGCGCAGCATTGAACTCTCTGTCTCCTGCATTTGACTCCACACCCACAACACCCGGAGCATTACAATACCTGCTCATTCAATGGTTTTTCTTTATTTTTACTATTTTCTACATTGTAGAACAATACATTTTATATTTGAGATTCTTCAAAGTAACCAACCTTTGCCTTGATGACAGCTTTGCAAACTCTTAGCATTCTCTCAACCAGTTTCATGAGGTATTCCCCTGGAATGCATTTAAATTAGCAGCTGTGCCTTGTTAAAAGTTCATTTGTGGAATTTCTGGCCTTCTGGCGTTTGAACTAATCAGTTGTGTGGCAAGAACAACTCAAATGAGCAAAGAGAAAAGACCGTCCATCATTATTTTAAGACAGTGAAGGTCAGTCAATCTGGAAACTTTCAATAACTTTGAAAGTTTCTTCAAGTGAAGTTGCAAAAACCATCAAGCCCTATGATGAAACTGGCTCTCATGAGGACCGCAACAGGAAAGTAAAATCCAGAGTTATCACTGCTGCAGAGGATCATTGGAGTCATCCGCCTTAGAAATTGCAGCTCAAAGTAAATGCTTCACAGAGTTCAAGTAACAGACACATCTCAACATCAACTGTTCAGAGGAGACTGCGTGAATCAGGCCTTCATGGTCTAATTGCTGCAAAGAAACCACTACTACAGGACACCAATAATAAGAAGAGACTTGCTTGGGCCAGGAAACACGAGCAATGGATATTAGACCTGTGGAAATCTGTCCTTTGGTCTGGTGTGTCCAAATTTGAGATTTTTAGTTCCAACCTCTATCTTTGTGAGACACAGAGTAGGTGAACGGATGATCTCTGCATGTGTGGTTCCCAAAGTGAAGCATGGAGGAGGAGGTATGCTGTGTGGGGGTGCTTTGCTTGTGACACTGTCTGTGATTTATTTAGAATTATTATTTAGCACACTTAACCAGCATGCCTACCACAACATTCTGCAGCGATACGCCATCCCACCTGGTTTGCTCTTAGTGGGACCTCCAGGCTGTGTAAGGGCTATTTGACATGGCACATTTGACAAGGCATGACCTGGCCTCCGCAATCACCGTTCATCAACCCAATTGAGATGGTTTGGGATGCGTTGGAACGCAGAGTGAAGGAAAAGCAGCCAACAACTGCTCAGCATATGTGGGAACTCTTTCAAGAATGGTGGAAAAGCATTCCAGGTGAAGCTGGTTGAGAGAATGCCAAGAGTGTGCAAAGGTATCATCAAGGCAAAGGGTGGCTACTTTGAAGCATCTCAAATATAATACTTTTTTAGCATTCTACGTTATTCCATAGTTTTGATGTCTTCACTATTATTCTACTATGTAGAAATTAGTAAAAAATAAAGAAAAGCCCTTTAATGAGTAGGCGTGACCTAGTAGCCTAGTAAATAGATAGGCTAAATATATTTCAAGTTGTGCAATATCATAAGCAGCACGGTTTATATTACCGGTATACAGTCGAATTTAACAGCTGATCTATTACATAGAAGTAGGCCTATTTATCAAGTTTCAAGTTTTTATTGTCATGTGCACAAGTACAGTGAACTGTAAGTGCTGTTATTGTGAAGTGGAAACGTCTAGGAGCAAGAACATCTCAGACGCGAAGTGGTAGCAAGCTCACAGAACGGGACCGCCGAGTGCTGAAGCTCGTAGCGCATAAACGCATGTCCTCGGTTGCAACACTCACTACCGAGTTCCAAACTGCCTCTGGAAGCAATGTCAGCATAAAAACTGTTTATCGGAAGCTTCATGAAATGGGTTTCCATGGGCGAGCAGCCGCACAAACCTAAGATGACCATGCACAATACTAAGCATCGGCTAGATTGGGGTAATGTTTTGCCTCCATTGGACTCTGGAGCAGTGGAAATGCGTTCTCTGGAGTGATGAATCACGCTTCACCATCTGGCAGTCTGACGGGTCAATCCGGGTTTGGCGGATGCCAGGAGAACGCTACTTGCCCGAATGCATAGTGCCAACTGTAAAGTTTGGTGGAGGTTGAATAATGGTCTGGGGCTGTTTTTCATGGTTCGGGCTAGGCCCCTTAGTTCCAGCGAAGGGAAATCTTAACGCTACAGCATATGATGACATTCTAAATGATTCTGTGCTTCCAACTTTGTGGCAACAGTTTAGGGAAGGCCCTTTCCTGTTTCAGCATGATAATCCCTCCGTGCACAAAGCGAGGTCCATACATAAAAGGTTTGTTGAGATCGGTGTGGAAAACATGACTGGCCTGCACAGAGTACTGACCTCAACTCTATCAAACACCTTTGGGATGAATTGGAACATCAAATGCAACGCAGGTCTAATCACCCAACATCAATGCCCTCCAGAAGGCGAGGTCAGTACAGATGCATCAAAGCTGGGACCGAGAGTCTGACAAACAGCTTCTATCTCAAGGCCATCAGACTGTTAAATAGCCATCACTAGCACATTAGAGGCTGCTGCCTATATACATAGACTTGAAATCACTGGCCACATTTTTTTATTTGGATTTTAATGCTCTTGTGGCTGAATGAAAGTCCCTGCAGCAATGTACCAACATCTAGCGGAAAGCCTTCCCAGAAGAGTGGAGGCTATTATAGCAGCAA
Organism: Oncorhynchus clarkii lewisi; assembly: GCF_045791955.1. Taxonomy (NCBI): domain Eukaryota; kingdom Metazoa; phylum Chordata; class Actinopteri; order Salmoniformes; family Salmonidae; genus Oncorhynchus; species Oncorhynchus clarkii. Next base: position 38,068,037 of record NC_092156.1, read on the forward strand.
AGAGGGGACCAACCTAATATTACTGACCTATATTTTGGAATGAGATGTTCGACATGCAGGTGTCCACATACTTTGAGTCATGTAGTGTATTTGACAGTATGGGTAGGCTGCTGTGCGATAGGAGCGTTTTCTATTTTCTATTTAATCACATAGCCTTTACCCATGCAGGACATATAAACCTAATGCCAATAGTTCCAAATTATACAGCAGATAAAGGGCGTTATTGTCACCATAAAAGGTGATTGGAGGCATTTTCCAGGCAGAGTTTTAATGCTGTTCACTCGCGCACAGTTTTACGACAGGTCTGATTTATAATAGGAAACATGTATACAGAATGTATGTATGGTGAGCGCCAAGTTTATTAATCTTAATATTTTGTCTGTGCGCAGACTTTTCAGAAATGGCGCAGAAATGTTGTGTAAAATTGACGGAATGGTTACAAATGAGGCACATTTACTTTCCAACCTTGTCTCCCATGCAGCCCCCCTCTGCTTTAAGGGACATAGTGATCCATCATCTGTCAAGATCATTTTGTTTACTCATAATTTTCTTGCCAAAGCCAATCAGTTTGTTTACAGCTTAAAATCACTTGCAACACTGAATTCTTATGAAGCCCTATTTGTAACTTGAAGCAGTATACTATGACTTCTATGCTGCAACTAAAATGTATGGCAACTAGTGGAATGGACTGAACATGATCCTTTACTATCTATTTACCATAACTTTTACCAGATTTCATACATGTCCTTCTGATTGCAATGAAAACTTTTGTCTTCAGCACGTAGTAGAATATTAACACCTGGAAGCTGGATCAACACTTCTGGGGCTCCTGCCTAAACCAGTACTGATAGGAATGTACTGTGGTGGTGGCATAACGCATGTCAGGAGAGGACTCACATTTAGCTGATCAATGTAAGCTGTTAATGAATCCAATCGCAGGGATGTTTAATGAGATCTATGGGGACTTCAGCATTACAGGTTGACCTGTCACGCTTTAATGTCTTCATATGGCAGAAGTTACATTAGACTGCTTACTCAGATATGAAATTATGTTATATTTTGCTCCAGAGCAGTAACTCTCTGATATTCCGACCACTAGTTCCACCACTGAGGACGTCTGTGTGGGTGCTTGTGTGTGTGTGCGTCGTTTCTCTGCTACATGGATATTCCAAAGATCTTGACAATAGTTGTATAACAGTGTAGCTGTGTTTATTAACATGCAAATGTAATTCCCTTTACCATTGTCCAGACACCCCATCTCACATCACTGTAGGCTATGTGTGGCCTGTGCTCAGCTGCTCCACTCCATGTGAATGACCCTGGGTAGGGTCTGTCTATGAAACGTATGCAGTCAGTCAGTGTTGTTATTGTATTCTGTGAGGTGTGGGTGGAAACTGTTTGCATGATCCGTTTCCTCAGTCTTGATTTAGCTGTCCAGGCAGCTGACTGTGTCCAAAGGAAGGGTTGGCAGTTCACAAGCTCCTAGCCTTCCCTCGGGACTCCCATTCAGGGGAGTCTGCAGTTACCATAGATACGACAGTCCATGACTAGCAACCTTCCTTTGTATGGCTTAGAGAATAATCACAATTAGAAAGGATTTGTTTAAATTTAAACTAGCCTCTGAAGGGTTTACCGGTAATGCCCATTTTCAGATATTTAGATACCTCGACTTGGTGCAGATGAGATAAGTTGTGAATGGTGATAGGATTGTTCAATTTATTATCAAGAATTGACAGAATTGACAGACATATTACTGTCACATTGATTAGATTTGGCACCACTCAATCTGCAATAGTTTTTTTCTGGAAAATGTCTTTGGTGCATTGAGCCTGAAGTTCTATCATGGAGTATAACAGATTTGATTTCCCTCTTTAGAGATAAAGTAGAGTCAATATTAAACATCATCTCACAGTTAAAGGGATACTTCCGGATTTTGGCAATGATGTCCTTCATCTACTTCCCCAGAGTCAGATGAACTATGTATGAAAGAAGTTAGAGGTAGTTTTGTGAGCCACTGCTAACTGGCGTTAGCGCAATGACTGGAAGTCTATGGGTATCTGCTAGCATGATAGTCAAATCAAATTGTATTTGTCATGTGCTTTGTAAACAAGCAGTGAAATGCTTATGGGCCCTTCCCAACAATGCAAAGAAAAATACAATTGAGAATGAATAGAAAAGTAATAAGATGTTATAATAAAAGTAATAATAAACACACAATGAGGTATGATAACATGGCTATATACACGGGATACCAGTACCGAGTCAATATGCAGGTGTACGAGGTAATTGAGGTAGATACAGTATATACATATAACTAGGAATGGAGTGACTAGGCAAAAGGATAGATTGTTAACAGTAGCAGCAGCATATGTGATGAGTCAAAAAATGTAGTGCAAAAAGGATAAATGCAGATAGTCTAGGTAGCTATTTGGTTAACTTTTTAAAAACGATTTAGCAGTCTTATGGCTTGGGGGTAGAAGCTGTTCAGGGTCCTGTTTGTTCAAGACTTGGTGATCGGTATCGCTTGCCATGCGGTAGCAGAGAGAAAAGTCTATGACTTGGGTGGCTGGAGTCTTTGACCATTTTTTGGGCCTTCAAAGGTATATGAAATACAAATCGTATAGAGAGAAATAGTCCTATAATTCCTATAATAACTACAGCCTAAAACTTCTTAACTGGGAATATTGAAGACTCATGTTAAAAGGAACCACCAGCTTTCATATGTTCTCATGTTCTGAGAAAGGAACTTAAACGTTAGCTTTCTTACATGGCACATATTGCACTTTTACTTTCTTCAACACTTTGTTTTTGCATTATTTAAACCAAATTGAACATGTTTCATTATTTATTTGAGGCTAAATTGATTTTATTGATGTATTATATTAAGTTAAAATAAGTATTCATTCAGTATTGTTGTAATTGTTATTATTACAAATACATTTTAAAAATCGTCCGATTAATCGGTATCGGCTTTTTTTGTCCTCCAATAATCAGTATCAGCGTTGAAAAATCATAATCGGTCGACCTCTACCCTCTGTAGTGCCTTGCGGTCGGATACGAAGCAGTTGCCATACCAAGCGGTGATGCAGCCAGAGATGCTCTCAATGGTACAGCTGTAGAACTTCTTAAGGATCTGAGGGCCTATGCCAAATCTTTTCAGCCTCCTGAGGCGTTGTCGAGCCCTGGTGTGTTTGGACCATGATAGATCCTTAAGGATGTGGACACTGAGGAACTTGAAACTCTGGCTCCACTACAGCCCATATTTGCATTTGAAGTTTGGTCCAAAAAAAGTTTGAGGTTTGAGCATAAAAGACACATTTTTATATAAGTAACTGGCAACCTGTAAACATTGAAATATGGGTAGAACTTTGACTTAACCTGAGTAACAGCTTCTTACGTCAAACTAATTTCATCATAATCATCAAAACTCAGTTTATGTTGAAATTGAGTTGATAATATTACATAGAAACAAACTATCTTTTTCATCCCATATTCAGTATATATTGCCATTGGGTGGTTGTAATTATGTTTAATTTTATATTTGATTTGACCTTGTTTCCATGTTGGTACTAAAATGTTATGTTTGAATCAATGTCATTGTTTCAACGTCATACCATCAACCTAAATAAAGAGGTACTCTATATTGAAATAAAATGTGAAGCCACAGTCCAAAGATTGACTCCTACTGGTATATGAGTGTTAATGCAGTTAACTAAGAACTAATCCACCATCCAGATGCCTACCTCTATGTACCCTGTTTAGCTTTGGAAACAAGCTGTGTACGTTTCAGCTGAGCAAGTTCCAGCTGAGGTATCATGTCAACACATTTAGACATTGATCGGCTTCCATGCTAAATAACATTGAATAGTTGAGAGTAGCTCCTCATTTTTCTTACACAAGCTTTATGTGAAAGTCAATTCTTCTCACCAATAACCGTGATCCAAATTCCATGACCGTCACAGCCCTACCTGTGTTTATTTTCTATTATGCCTGCTACAAGAGTTGGTCATTATTAGTGGATGTCAACGTTGCTTGGTTCTGGCTACATTTTGTATGAAAAAGGGCATTTTCATAGAAAGACTTGAAATCCAGATCAGTGATTATTGCAAGCATGTTAAACTATTTTGATAAAATTATTTAATTATTAGTGGGTCTTATTGTTGTGGAAGGCTTATATTTAACCCTGAATTCATTTGATTATTGCTGACTGTTTGAAATGCAGTGTATTGAGCTTTAATTTGCAACACAGCTTATTTAGAGAAAAAAAAAATGTTTTAATCGAGATATATATCGTGAATCGCCCATAAATTTGAAAAAAAATCTAGATATGATCTTTAGGCCATACCGCCCAGCCCTACGTAGAGCCCTCTGGCAGCATTATGGAAAGTCACCCTTCCATCACATTTTTGCCCATTTTTGCAATATAGAACATATTATTTTATGCAGCAATGTGCCTTGAGCACGAGGTGAGAACGGTGCTTGTTGTTCACCTCGTGGGCTAATAGCCTACCTATAGCTATCAAAGTGCTAGCCTGGTGCTAGGGGGTTCTTTCAGTCTGGAAAACCTCTTTCGACAGACACCATTTGGTGTAGCTGGTCGGATCTAGCTAACAGAAAAGGAGTGAACGCAAAGTGTGTTGAAAAGAGAGGTAAGTTAGCAAATTCTACCGAGTTTCTATCCACTTCCTCTTTTTGTCCGGTTGTCGCATAGAGATGTACAAAGATCGCGAAGTTGAATCGGTCTCAATGGCACTGCCCGTGCGCTCTCAGATGCGATAATAGGATAGACACAATGTTGCGATCTCTATACATGTCAGAGGTTGGAACCAAAAATCTAAAATTCAAAAAATGTAAAAATCTAAAAATCTAAAATCAGACAAAAGGACAGATTTCCACCGGTCTAGTGTCCAATGCTCGTGTTTCTTGACCAAAGCAAGTCTCCTTTAGTAGTGTTTTTTTTTGCAGCGATTCGACCATGAAGGCCTTTGTTGATGTTGAGATGTGTCTCTTACTTGAACTCTGAAGCATTTATTTGGGCTGCAATCTGAGGTGCAGTTAACTCTAATGAACTTATCCTCTGCAGCAGAGGTAACTCTGCGTCTTCCTTTTCTGTGGCGGTCCTCATGAGAGCCATTTTCATCATTGCTCTTGATAGTTTTTGCGACGGCACTTGAAAACAAATTCAAGTTCTTGAAATTTTCCAGATTGACTGACCTTTATATCTTAAAGTAATTATGGACTGTCATTTCTCTTATGCTTATTTGAGTTGTTCTTGCCATAATATGGACTTGGTCTTTTACCAAGTAGAGCTATCTTCTGTATACCACCCCTACATTGCCACAACACAACTGATAATCTCAAACGCATTAAGAACGAAGGAAATTCCACAAATTAACTTTTAACAATGCACACCTGTTAATTGAAATGCATTCCAGGTAACTACCCCATGAAGCTGGTTGACAGAATGCCAAGAGTGTGGAAAGTTGTCATCAAGGCAAACGATGGCTACTTTGAAGAATCTCAAATATAAAATATACTTTATATAACACTTTTTTGGTTACTACATGATTCCATATGTGTTATTTCATAGTTTTGATGTCTTCACTATTATTCTATAATGTAGAACATTTGAAAAAATGAAGAAAAACCCTTGAATGAGTAGGTGTGTCCTATCTTTTGACTGGTACTATATATAGACACACCCTATGTGTTTGAACTTTTACTGAACTTGTCTGGTGCTTTAAGTACGCTCTTTGATTAAATAATGAAGTCACACTAATGACTCGAGGGAGCCAGAGATCAATATAGCCTAACCAGTTAGAAAAAAACAGTTTCCGAGCCTCCTCACACTGCTGCTGGCCTTTGCAGATTCTGCCATTGTGCTCCTGAAGTAGCCCGGTAATATGCTACATCAGCGGTCGGCAACCATTTCTATTTGGAGTGCCAATTTATCTTACCATTTCTACCAGTCTGCGTGCCAGTTATGATTTTCATATGCACATTTTCATGGAACAGTGTCACTTCATTTTGAATAATAGTTGTATCTCAAAATCATTGTGTGTGGTTAATCTACATTCAATCTAAATCTAAATGAAAATTATGCAAATCTAAAAGTATCCTGTATTGCCATTGCCATTGCAGTTTACAGGTACAAAATATCCTGATAAAAATAAATATCCTTTAAATTACATTGGCTACCCATGGCCTGTCTGCAACGATCTTGAAATATTGTATCAACTATCAACTGAGTCACCCCAAAACTTTACCAAGCAAACTTCAAACATTGTATAAAATATTCTGGGCCCTCAGTTTCCTGTGCCAGTGAGCTCGAGACAGACACAGGTGTAGGCTATTTGTGGAAGGGATAAGAAGTAATCAGGTATTTTAAGACATTTCCACTGGATCAGAGCATTACATTTTTCTGTTTCATGCCAAGTGGTTATCGAAAGAGAGCTGGAAATGTTGTTCAAATACTTTGAGGGACTATTGTCATTCTCAATTGATTCTAAAAACAGACTTTGTTTACTTGCTGTTTGAGGTGAATAAAAATTACTTTGAGAAGCTCCACAGCTCATTAGTGGTGGTGAGTTAAGACAATCAGAAATCCTATCAGACATCCCCAAATGGGCACATTCATAGGCCTAAAATTGCACGCAGGCCAGGTAGACTAGTCCTACTTCTATATGCGTAATCAGGTGTGCATCCTGACACAACATAGACAGGAGAGTTTAAAACAAAAGATGATGAATAAACTGACAAAACTCGTAAATGGAATGAAATGAACAAAAACTTGTTTCTCACAAGTGTAGTTAGTATAGGTTGTGAGTTCTACAAAACACATGTCCACTCCGACAATGAGAACGGTAAATTACTGTAATAAAAATATATTTCATGTATTAACAGAAATTACCATAACCAAACAAACATTGCAGATTAGAAATTATGTGAATTAATAGGTAAATGTCGGCTACTACTGGTGATGTATCTAATGGGGAATTGATGGACTTAGTAAACAATGCACACAATGAAGTTATGAAACAATAAATACTCACAAAATGGTGAGTGAGAGCTCATTCTGGAGAGAGACGTGCCTTATTCATCTGAGCCACAATCCTCATATTCTTGGACCGTGGCCTCCTCAATGGATTAGTTCACTAAGACAGGCACAAATCACACAGGTGTCTTGTGTGCCAAGAAAAAAAACGCTTTCTATATTGCGCTGTCAAAATGTACCGGTCTTCAAGGGTTTGCTGGTTTGACGCAAAAATAATACATAAAGTTAGTGAGCTAGCTAGCTAACGATAGCCACCTTTTGGCTAGCTCTAATGGTACGTACATCAACTGGCGAAAACTAGCCAAGTTAATTTACTTCTGTTGAAACAGGACAAAAAGGCTATAAAACATTTCCATACACACAACAGCACACTCTAATATACTTGTCCTCTTGCTCAGTTGTGCACCGGGGCCTCCCACTCCTCTTTCTATTCTGGTTAGTGCCAGTTTGCGCTGTTTTGTGAAGGGAGTAGTACAAAGCGTTGTACAAGATCTTCAGTTTCTTGGCAATTTCTCGCATGGAATAGCCTTCTTTTCTCAGAACAAGAATAGACTGACGAGTTTCAGAAGAAAGTCGCCTCTGGGCTGAGGGGCACTGGCGCCTCTGGGCTGAGGGGCTCTGGCGCCTCTGGGCTGAGGGGCGGCACTGGCGCCTCTGGGCTGACTGGCGGCACTGGCGCCATTGGGCTGACTAGCGGCACTGGCGCCTCTGGGCTGACTGGCGGCACTGGCGCCTCTGGGCTGACTGGTGGCACTGGCGCCTCTGGGCTGACTGGCGGCACTGGCGCCTCTGGGCTGAGGGGCTCTGGCGCCTCTGGGCTGAGGGGCGGCACTGGCGCCTCTGGGCTGACTGGCGGCACTGGCGCCTCTGGGCTGACTGGCGGCACTGGTGCCTCTGGGCTGACTGGCGGCACTGGCGCCTCTGGGCTGACTGGCGGCACTGGCGCCTCTGGGCTGACTGGCGGCACTGGCGCCTCTGGGCTGACTGGCGGCACTGGCGCCTCTGGGCTGACTGGCGGCACTGGCGCCTCTGGGCTGACTGGCGGCACTGGCGCCTCTGGGCTGACTGGCGGCACTGGCGCCTCTGGCTGACTGGCGGCACTGGCGCCTCTGGCTGACTGGCGGCACTGGCGGCCCCTGGCTGACTGGCGGCACTGGCGGCCCCTGGCTGACTGGCGGCCCCTGGCTGACTGGCGGCACTGGCGGCCCCTGGCTGACTGGCGGCACTGGCGGCCCCTGGCTGACTGGCGGCACTGGCGGCCCCTGGCTGACTGGCGGCACTGGCGGCTCCTTGCAGACTGGTGGCATCTTGCAGACTGGCGGCACTGGCGGCTCCTTGCAGACTGCCGGCACTGGCGGCTCCTTGCAGACTGGCGGCACTGGCGGCTCCTTGCAGACTGGCGGCACTGGCGGCTCCTTGCAGACTGGCGGCGCTGTGCAGACTGGCGGCGCTGGGCAGACGGGTGGCTCAGGCGGCGCTGGGCATGAGGTGGCTCAGGCGGCGCTGGGCAGACGGGTGGCACTGGCGCCTCTGGGCTGACTGGCGGCACTGGCGCCTCTGGGCTGACTGGTGGCACTGGCACTTCTGGGCTGACTGGCGGCACTGGCGCCTCTGGGCTGAGGGGCTCTGGCGCCTCTGGGCTGAGGGGCGGCACTGGCGCCTCTGGGCTGACTGGCGGCACTGGCGCCTCTGGGCTGACTGGCGGCACTGGCGCCTCTGGGCTGACTGGCGGCACTGGCGCCTCTGGGCTGACTGGCGGCACTGGCGCCTCTGGCTGACTGGCGGCACTGGCGCCTCTGGCTGACTGGCGGCACTGGCGGCCCCTGGCTGACTGGCGGCACTGGCGGCCCCTGGCTGACTGGCGGCCCCTGGCTGACTGGCGGCACTGGTGGCCCCTGGCTGACTGGCGGCCCCTGGCTGACTGGCGGCCCCTGGCTGACTGGCGGCACTTGCGGCTCCTTGCAGACTGGTGGCACCTTGCAGACTGGCGGCACTGGCGGCTCCTTGCAGACTGGCGGCACTGGCGGCTCCTTGCAGACTGGCGGCACTGGCGACTCCTTGCAGACTGGCGGCACTGGCGGCTCCTTGCAGACTCGCTGTGCAGACTGGCGGCGCTGGGCAGACGGGTGGCTCAGGCGGCGCTGGGCAGACTGGCGGCGCTGGGCTGACGGGTGGCTCAGGCGGCGCTGGGCAGACGGGTGGCTCCGGCAACACTGGAGAGGAAGCGCTGGACTGAGTAGCTCTAGCGCCTCTGGAATGAGGGGCGGGAGCTCTGGCAGCGCTGGAGAGGCGATGCGCACTGTAGGCCTGATGCGTGGTGCTGGTACTGGTGGTACTGGGCCGAGGACACGCACAGGAAGCCTGGTGCGGGGAGCTGCCACCGGAGGGCTGGTGCGTGGAGGTGGTACTGGGTAGACCGGACCGTGCAGGCGCACTGGAGCTCTTGAGCACCGAGCCTGCCCAACCTTACCTGGTTGAATGCTCCCGGTCGCCCTGCCAGTGCGGCGAGGTGGAATAGCCCGCACTGGGCTATGCAGGCGAACCGGGGACACCATGCGCAAGGCTGGTGCCATGTAAGCCGGCCCAAGAAGACCAGCTGCGTAGAGCCGGCTTCATGGCACTTGGCTCAATGCTCACTCTATCCCGGCCGATACGCGGACCTGGAATGTACCGCACCGGGCTATGCACCCGCACTGGGGACACCATGCGCTCCACAGCATAACACGGTGCCTGCCCGGTCTCTCTAGCCCCCCGGTAAGCACAGGAAGTTGGCGCAGGTCTCCTACCTGGCTTCGCCATACTCCTTGTGTGCCCCCTCTCTGACTCTCGGGCTTCTGTCCGCGCCGCCGTGCTTGTCTCTCCAACCCCATTCTCCTATACCCCTCTTCGCACTGCTCCAGCGAATCCCAGACGGGCTCCGGCACTCTTCCTGGGTCGACCGCCCACCTGTCTATTTCCTCCCACGTCGTGTAATCCAGACTTTGTTGCTCCTGCTGCCGCTTCTCCTGCTGCACCTTGGGACGGCGACACTCCCCTGGTTTTGCCCAGGGTCCTCTCCCGTCGAGGATTTCTTCCCAAGTCCAGAAGTCTTTATCGCGCAGCTCCTGCTGCTGCCTGTTACCACGCCGCTTGGTCCTGTTGTGGTGGGTGATTCTGTAACGGTTTTCTTGTGGTGAAGGAGAGGCGGACCAAAATGCAGCGTGGTGGTTATTCATGTTTAATTTATAAAGACACTATACATGAATAAACTAACAAAACAATAAACGTGCGAAAACCTAAACAGCCCTATCTGGTGTAAACACAGAGACAGGAACAATCACCCACAAAACCCAACACCAAACAGGCTACCTAAATACGGTTCCCAATCAGAGACAATGACTAACACCTGCCTCTGATTTTGAACCATATCAGGCCAAACATAGAACTAGACACTCTAGACATGTAACATAGAATGCCCACTCAGATCACACCCTGACCAACCAAAACATAGAAACATACAAAGCAAACTATGGTCAGGGTGTGACACTTTGTTTCTGGCCATTTTGAGCCTGTAATGGAACCCACAAACGCTGATGCTCCAGATACTGAACTAGTCTAAAGAAGGCCAGTTTTATTGCTTCTTTAATCAGAACCACACTTTTCAGCTGTGCTAACATAATTGCAAAAGGGTTTTCTAATGATCAATTAGCCTTTTAAAATGTTAAACTTGGATTAGCTAACACAACGTGCCATTGGAACACAGGAGTGATGGTTGCTGATAATGGGCCTCTGTACCCCTATGTAGATATTCCATTTAAAAAATCAGCCGTTTCCAGCTACAATAATCATTGACAACATTAATAATGTCTACACTGTATTTCTGATGAATTTGGTGTTATTTTAATGGACCAAAAATGTGCTTTTCTTTCAAATACAAGGACATTTCAAGGCGACCCCAATCTTTTGAATGGTACTGTATGTGAACAGACATTTTCAGTGATGAAATATAGAAAGTCAAGGCACAGATCGTCTCTTACTCTCTCTCACCTCTCAGCAATCCTGAGCATAGCAACGTCAGAAACTATACCTGACTTCACTGCTCTAGTCAATGCCCATCAGAGACTTCACTCCTCATACTGATTGAGTAGTTTAAATGTAATGTTGAGCTCTCTCTCTTTCTTGTGTTTTTGTGCATACCCGTTAACAAGAATTCTGTCCGTGGTGCTGACCGTGGTGCTGAATGCGCAATGTACTTTTTCCTCCGTGTAGTTCATTGCATGTTTAATAATGAAAATACCTACCAAAAGGAAAACATGGATATGGTTTATATATGTGCATGTTAAAAAAGTAAAATAAGTAGCCTATCTGGACGTGATTTACAGTAGATATATCTGTCAACACAGTCATACACATGATGTATAATCCTGTAATATGATTCTGGCCCGCGATGGCAAAAATATATTCTAATGTGGCCCTCCATGGAAAATAATTGCCCAGGCCTTCTCTAGAGTCTAGATGATCCTATCTGTCCATCAGGGCTGTGTATGTATATATATTTACATTTGTATCAACACAATCATTTTTATTTTTTAAAAGACAGAGATACAAACATTGACATTCATTGTACTGTTGAATGGGATGGCCAATTTAGAGGACAAAGCAAAGCTTAACTCACACATACAAAAGTCCTGTTAGGTGGTACATATTATATGAAGACAGCATATAGTCATTACAAGCAGTGTAGTTAAGCCAAATGTAAATATTGAGTGAAGTACAGCACAGAGTAGCAGCAAATCATCAACCCAGTTATGAAGCGGGACTAGACCATTTATCTAGTATCGGCTGCCATATTTTGTAAAACACTGGACTTCTATTGGAAGTATTGTATCAAATCTTTTCCATATGCATTACATTCCCTAAATCCTATAACCACATTTCAAAGGTAGGTACAGTCTCCAATTTCCAAAATTGCAATATGAGCCTTTTGGCTAATAGAGTACAAAGAGGGACAGCCTTCCCTTCCTGGTTATTCCCATCAACTGTACCAAACAGAGCGGTCAATGGGTCTGGGGCTATAATTCTATCAAAGGCTTTAGGTAAATAATCAAAAATGAGAGCCCAGTAAGCATGTAACTTAGGACATGTCCAAAACATGTGGGTCAAAGTCCCCTCCTCCTGCTTGCACCTCTCACACAGTGGTGAGGTGTCTGGGAATATTTTATGCAGTTTAACCTTTGAGTAATGTAACCTGGGTATCACCTTAAACTGAACAAGGTTGTGTCTGGCATTCACTGAACGGCGGTTTATATTCCTGAGAGCTTCTATTGAGGCCTCATCTGAGATTTCTGAACCAAGTTCCTGCTCCCAAGCCATTTTAATAGTGTCTGTCGATACCTCTATGTGGGCACCTCTATGTGAGCATGTAGCACATCATACAGTCTAGAGACTGACCCTTTTGAATGGGGTTTGACAAGGATCAGGCTATCTAATGTAGGATTATTTGGTTTAATGCCATACTGTGGGATGTGTCTTTAAGAAATTCCTGATTTGAAAAAATGTGTTGTTGGCAAGTTAAACTTACCCTGTAATTGTTGAAATGAAGCTAAATGACCAATGTATAAGTTACCGATTGTTGTGAGCCCCTTCTCCCTCCACGGTGAAAACACCATATCATTCAATGCATGGTGGAATGCATGATTCAGGCAAATTGGGCTGTCAATGTATACAGTGGGTATGTTAAGAAAATACCTAATCTGGCAGTGAGGAACGTTGACAGGAGGCCTGCTCAATCAAAAGCCACGAAAGCATATCATTCTGTCGGACCCCAGGTAAACTTTCCATCCAGAAAGACAGAATATTCAGACTAGCAGCCCAATAATACCATTTAAAGTGAGGAAGGCCAAAACCCCTGACTAACTTATACTTGCATAAATGCTTCTTTGAAATTCTGGCTGCCTTGTTAACCCATAAGAATGGAATTACTATTGAATCCATTTTCTTAAAATAGCTTTGTGGTATGAAATTGGGTAGACTTTGGAAGAGGTAAAGATACCTGGGTAGGACAACCATTTTAATAGCGTTTATACAACCAAGGAGATAGGCGGAGCTTTCCAAAAATCTATGTTTTGTTTAAGCTGATTTTCATATCCCAATTCGTTTTCAATAGCTGATCAAGTTCTTGTCACTACGATGCCAAGGCTTGTGAACTTGCCCATCACTGTTCTATATGGGGTAGAGTGCACAAATTGCATATCCACAGGCCGTGATATCGACATCAATTAGCTTTTTTGCTAGTTTATCTTGAAGCCCGAGAAGGAGCCACATGTATCTATCAAGTTAAGTAAGGGTAGAATATACGTTTTAGGCTTGGATAAAAACAAAAGAACATCATCTGCATAGTGGGAAATATTGTGCTGCGTGTCTTTTATTTTAACCGGAGCTATATCGGCACTTACACGACTGAGAGTAGCAAGGGGTTCCATGGCTATAGCAAAGAGAGCAGGCGAAATAGAGCACCAGACTGAGTATTTCAATGGCAAAAGGAGGCTCAGGGAAATACATGATAAAAATATATTAGAGTTATTTTCATGAAAGAAACACACACAGTGATTTATTAGACATGCTGTGATGATTTCAAAATACAATTAAAAAGACTGCATGGGGGCTTTAACAAGAACTTCCTACAACAACAGCTGTTTAGTGGACTTGGTACGCCATGTTATTATCAACATCACGGTTTTCCCGAAACCTAGCTATCTCCCTGTCTAGCTACATGTTGTGTATGAAAATGTCTGATGAATGCCTATTTTGAAATAATGCTGATACTGCTAAAGCACATTAATTACCAGTTCATTACAAACAATACACGTTGAAGAAAATATTACTTTCCTGGAGGCCTGTAAAAAAGAATAGCACTATTGCAAGCAGACATAAGAGAAAGCAGAGAAACGACCCCTGTCTCTGCGCTCATGCTTCTGCCCATCGCTCTGAGTGAGTAATCTATTGGCAACTGACAAACCAACAAGGAAGACACAGGGCAAAACTAATCTGTCTCTCTACTCTGACTGCTGACTGGAAACCTCTCAATAAGGAACTGTAGTATGCTATGGTCTCTCTTCTCAGACCGACACACAGATACCTGTGTATCATGTTTTAATATGCAATTGTGCGAAGCATTACATTATCCTGTAAGACTTCTCACCCGAGTCATAGACTGTTTTCTCACGGCAAGCGGTAAGTACAAAAATGTCTAAAAACATATTTTCACTTGGTCATTATGGGTTATTGTGTGTGGATGGGTGAGAAATAGGCTTCTTAACAGCTTCTACCCCCAATCCATAAGACTCCTGAACAGCTAACCAAATGGCTACCCGGACTATTTGCATTGACCCCCCCCCCCCCCTATTTTTATTCTGCTGCTACACTCTGTTTATTATCTATGCGTAGTCACTTTACCTTGACTAACCTGTGCCCCTGAACATTGATTCTGTACCGGTACCCCCTATATATACAGTTGAAGTCAGAAGTTTACATACACTTAGTTTGGAGTCATTAAAACTAGTTTTTCAACCACTTCACAAATTTTTTGTTAACTATAGTTTTGGCAAGTCAGTTAGGACATCTACTGTGTGCAAGACACAAGTAATTTTTCCAACAATTGTTTACAGACAGATTATTTCACATATAATTCATTATAATTCACTATATCACAATTCCAGCGGGTCAGAAGTTTACATACACTAAGTTGACTGTGCCTTTAAACAGCTTGGAAAATTCCAGAAAATTATGTTATGGCTTTAGAAGCTTCTGATAGGCTAATTGACATAATTTGAGTCAATTTGAAGGTGTACCTGTGGATGTATTTCAAGGCCTACCTTCAAATTCAGTGCCTTTTTGCTTGACATCATGGGAAAATCAAAAGAAATCAGCCAAGACCCCAAAAAATACATTGTAGACCTCCACAAGTCTGGTTCATCCTTGGGAGCAATTTCTAAATGCCTGAAGGTACCACGTTCATCTGTACAAACAATAGTACGCAACTATAAACACCATGGGTCCACGCAGCTGTCATACTGCTCAGGAAGGAGACGCGTTCTGTCGCCTAGAGATGAACGTACTTTGGTGCGAAAAGTGCAAATCAATCCCAGAACAACAGCAAAGGACCTTGTGAAGATGCTGGAGGAAACAGGTACAAAGTATCTATATCCACACTAAAACAAGTCCTATATCGACATAACCTGAAAGGCAAGGAAGAAGCCACTGCTCCAAAACCGCCATAAAAAAGCCAGACTATGGTTTGCAACTGCACATGGGGACAAAGATCGTACTTTTTGGAGAAATGTCCTCTGGTCTGATGAAACATAAATATAACTCTTTGGCCTTAATGACCATTGTTATGTTTGGAGGAAAACGGGGGAGTCTTGCAAGCTGAAGAACACCATCCCAACCATGAAGCACGCAGGTGGCAACATCATGTTGTTGGGGTGCTTTACTGCAGGAGGGACTGGTGCACTTCACAAAATAGATGGTATCATGAGGCTCAAAAATTATGTGGATATATTGAAGCAACATCTCAAGACATCAGTCAGGAAGTTAATGCTTGGTCGCAAATGGGTCTTCCAAATGGACAATGACCCCAAGCATACTTCCAAAGTTGTGGCAAAAGGGCTTAAGGACAACAAACTAACTGACCTAAGAGAGGGATATTATTGGATATTTCAAACTTTTTTAACAAATCAAAAACTGAAAAATTGGGCGTGCAACATTATTCAGCCCCCTTAAGTTAATACTTTGTAGCGCCACCTTTTGCTGCGATTACAGCTGTAAGTTGCTTGGGGTATGTCTCTATCAGTTTTGCACATCGAGAGACTGACATTTTTTCCCATTCCTCCTTGCAAAACAGCTCGAGCTCAGTGAGGTTGGATGGAGAGCATTTGTGAACAGCAGTTTTCAGTTCTTTCCACAGATTCTCGATTGGATTCAGGTCTGGACTTTGACTTGGCCATTCTAACACCTGGATATGTTTATTTTTGAACCATTCCATTGTAGATTTTGCTTTATGTTTTGGATCATTGTCTTGTTGGAAGACAAATCTCCGTCCCAGTCTCAGGTCTTTTGCAGACTCCATCAGGTTTTCTTCCTAAATGGTCCTGTATTTGGCTCCATCCATCTTCCCATAAATTTTAACCATCTTCCCTGTCCCTGCTGAAGAAAAGCAGGCCCAAACCATGATGCTGCCACCACCATGTTTGACAGTGGGGATGGTGTGTTCAGCTGTGTTGCTTTTACGCCAAACATAACGTTTTGCATTGTTGCCAAAAAGTTCAATTTTGGTTTCATCTGACCAGAGCACCTTCTTCCACATGTTTGGTGTGTCTCCCAGGTGGCTTGTGGCAAACTTTAAACGACACTTTTTATGGATATCTTTAAGAAATGGCTTTCTTCTTGCCACTCTTCCATAAAGGCCAGATTTGTGCAATATACGACTGATTGTTGTCCTATGGACAGAGTCTCCCACCTCAGCTGTAGATCTCTGCAGTTCATCCAGAGTGATCATGGGCCTCTTGGCTGCATCTCTGATCAGTCTTCTCCTTGTATGAGCTGAAAGTTTAGAGGGACGGCCAGGTCTTAGTAGATTTGCAGTGGTCTGATACTCCTTCCATTTCAATATTATCGCTTGCACAGTGCTCCTTGGGATGTTTAAAGCTTGGGAAATCTTTTTGTATCCAAATCCGGCGTTAAACTTGTTCACAACAGTATCTCGGACCTGCCTGGTGTGTTCCTTGTTCTTCATGATGCTCTCTGCGCTTTTAACGGACCTCTGAGACTATCACAGTGCAGGTGCATTTATACGGAGACTTGATTACACACAGGTGGATTGTATTGATCATCATTAGTCATTTAGGTCAACATTGGATCATTCAGAGATCCTCACTGAACTTCTGGAGAGAGTTTGCTGCACTGAAAGTAAAGGGGCTGAATAATGTTGCACGCCCAATTTTTCAGTTTTTGATTTGTTAAAAAAGTTTGAAATATCCAATAAATGTCGTTCCATTCATGATTGTGTCCCACTTGTTGTTGATTCTTCACAAAAAAATACAGTTTTATATCTTTATGTTTGAAGCCTGAAATGTGGCAAAAGGTCGCAAAGTTCAAGGGGGCCGATTACTTTCGCAAGGCACTGTAAGTAAGCATTTCCACTGTAAGGTCTACACATGTTGTATTCGGCGCGTGTGACAAATAAAATTTGATTTGAACATTTGATTTGAGGTAGTATAGTCATAGGGGGGGAAATTGATCACCTAATGATATAATGTTCAAGATCATCTCAACACCACACAACATGATCTTGTGATCATTTAAAAATCAGAAGAAGTTGACCCATCAGAAGGTCCGGATTTTTCTGGCTCATGCAGTTATTCTCTTTCCAACAATAAGGTGTTCCTTGGTCCAAGTCTCCAGTGAGACTTGGTCTCTCTGATTAAGTATATGTGAAATGTTTAAGACAGCTGTATATTGGGCCATTTCCACCCCATTTATACACAGATAATTGCTTCACCTCACTATTACTCAGAAGGAACCCTGCAGTTGCAAAAGAGCTGCAGGGTAGGCCCATTGTCACCTCACCCCTTTAGTCATGAGAATATATTTTAAAGAGAGAGAGAGAGAGCTCTTATAGCAGGACCTTCTATCCCCTTCAGTGATAAGGACTTATATGGGAGAGAGAGAGCTCTTATAGTCTTCAATAATATATTACTATATCATACAGTATAGCCTTTTGTCCCAAAAGGGACAATATGGGGTAGCTAAGTAGATTCTAGACTGACAATAGGTCATAAATACTGGAAAACAGATCTACTGAAGCTACTGCTGGACAATACTGCGCCAGAATATACTTGACAATATCGCTTGTCGATGTCTCAACTGTGTTGGACTGAAACTGGACTGTGTTTTGTACCAACTGAGTGTGATCTGAGGTCACATTTGTAGCTTATACTTACTCCAAATGTTTATCTTGGAACAATTGATTTTACTTATCTGTGGTTCAGATAAGCAACCTCCCCTTTGCAACAAGCTATACCTATTGATTCAACCGCAAGCTAGGTGCACCACAGACAAGTGATATGCATTTTTTTCTCATTGCTAAAAGGATAGGAAAAATGCAATTGTAGAAGATTGAATGGGCAATACTATAATACGCTGTATGTACAATATATTGAATACAACACACTCACAATACTAGGAATTTCTAAACTTGTTTTGGCAACCTTTGAGGCTTATACTCTTAACTCGCTCTCTGCTCTTTTCCTGAGCTGTGCATAATGACAGGTTTTACTGTGTAGTGGCAGGAGTGAAAATCACATCTGCTCTGAGAGACGTTAAGGCTGTCTGACCGCCTGCTGACTGTATTTATTTGAATGTATTAGTGATCCCCATTAGCTGCTGCCTTGGAAGCAGCTAGTCTTCCTGGGGTCCAAACACATTAAGACAGTTATATATAATTTTAAATATTACATGACATTACATTTCATAACACTTTTCACAACACATTGTGTGTGCCCACAGGACAAAACTCTACTATCACATATCTACAATTCAAAATCCATTTGTATGTGTGTGTAGAGTGTGTGACTTACCATGTGTCTATGCCTGTGTGTGTGTGTCTCCATAAGGTGTATTTTTATCAGATTTATTTATCTGATTCTACTGGTTGCACCAGTTACCTGATGTGAAATAGAGTTTCATGTAGCCATGGCTTTATGTAGTATTGTGTGCCTCCCATAGTCTGTTCTGGACTTGGGGATTGTGAAGAGATCACTGGTGGCATGCCTTGTGGGGTATGCATGGGTGTCTGAGCTGTGTGCTAGTAGTTTAAACAGACACCTCGCTACATTCAGCATGTCAACACTTCTCACAATTTTTTGGGGTGATGAAGTCAATCTCTCCTCTTTGAGCCATGAGAGATTTACATGCATATTATTAATGTCAGCTCTCCGTGTACATTTAAGGGCCAGCCGTGCTGCCCTGTTCTGAGCCAATTGTAATTTTCCTTTTAGGCTGCGTTTACACAGGCAACCCAATTCTGATCTTTTTTTCAACATTGGTCTTTTGACCAATCAGATCAGCTCTGAAAAAGATCTGATGTGATTTGTCAAAAGACCAATTAGTGGTAAAAACATCAGAATTGTTGTGTGTGTAAACGCACCTTAAAAGGTTCGTGATTAGATAGCTGCTTAACACCATACTTAACGAGGTGATTAAAACGGTGCAGACATACACTATATATACAAAAGTATGTGGACACCCTTTCAAATTAGTGGATTTAGCTATTTCAGCCACACAAGTTGCTGACAGGTGTATAAAATCAAGCACACAACCATGCAATCTCCATCTCCAGTAGGAGGCACTCTTTCCTCTTGTCTAAAAAAATATCCCAATGCCCCAGGGCAGTGATTGGGAACACTGCCCTGTCTAGGGTGCCGTCTTTCGGATGGGACGTTAAACGGGTGTCCTGACTTTCTGAGGTCATTAAAGATCCCATGGCACTTATCGCAAGAGTAGGGGTGTTAAGCCCGGTGTCCTGGCTAAATTCCCAATCTGGCCCTCAAACCATCACGGTCACCTAATAATCCCCTGTTTACAATTGGCTCATTAATCCCCCTCCTCTCCCCTGTAACTATTCCCCAGGTTGTTGCTGCAAATGAGAACGTGTTCTCAGTCAACTTACCTTGTAAAATAACGGATAAATAAAATAAAATAGAAAAAAATTGGCATTAAAATGGCCTTACTGAATAGCTTAGTGACTTTCAATGTGGCATCGTCATAGGATGCCATCTTTCCAACAAGTCAGTTCGCAAAATTTCTGCCCTGCTAGAGCTGCTCCGGTCAGCTGTAAGTGCTGTTATTGTAAAGTGGAAACGTCTAGGAGCAACAACGGCTCAGCCGCGAAATGGTAGGCCACACAAGCTCACAGAATGGTACCACCAAGTCCTGAAGCGCGTAGCACATAAAAATCGTCTGTCTTCGGTTACAACACTCACTACCGAGTTCCAAACTGCCTCTGGAAGCAGCCATGGAAACCATGGCTCGAGGGCCACTTCGGGATTTTGAAATTCAACGGAGGGCCTTGGGGGACAAATTGTTTTTTAAATGTTGCGGGAGCTTCCAGAGTGGAAGCATTGCCATGCTTCAGGCATCACTACAGACCCGGGTTCAATCCCAGGCTATGACACAGATTACCGTGATTGGGAGACCCATAAGGCGGCGCACAATTGGCTCAGGGTCGTCCGGGTTAAGAGAGGGTTTGGCAGGCCGAGATTTCCTTGTCCCATTGCGCTCTAGCAACTCCAGTGGCGGGCCGGGCGCATGTACGCTGACATGGTCGCCAGGTGTACAGTTTTTAATCCGACAAATTGGTGCGGCTGGCTCCCGGGTTAAGGGGACATTGTGTCAAGAAGCAGTGTCGCTTGGCTGAGTTGTGTTTCGTAGGACACACGGCTCTCGACCTTTGCCTCTTCCGAGTCCGTACAGGAGTTGCAGCAATGGGACAAGACTGTAACTACCAATTGGATACCACTAAATTGGGGAGAAGAAATGGGTAAAAAAAAAAGTACTTTTATTTAATATAAATAAATAAATAATGTATTTCTCGGCCGGATTGAAGTGCCCGGCGGGCCGTACTTTAACCCCCCCTTGTTCTAGACAATTCTGTGCTTCCAATTTTGTGGCAACAGTTTGGGGAAGCCCTTTCCTGTTTCAGCATGACAATGCCCCTGTGCACAAAGTGAGGTCCATACAGAAATGGTTTGTTGAGATCGGTGTGGAAGAACTTGACTGGCCTGCGCAGAGCACTGACCCCAACCCCATAGGACACCTTTGGGATGAATTGTAACGCAGACTGTGAGCCAGGCCTAATCGCCCAACATCAGTGCCAGACCTCACTAATGCTCTTGTGGCTGAATGGAAGCAAATCCCCTCAGCTATGTTCCAACATCTAGTGGAAAGCCTTCCATGAACAGTGGAGGCTGTTATAGCAACAAAGGGGGGACCAACTTCTTATGCACATGATTTTGGAATGAGATGTTCGACGAGTTGGTGTCCACATACTTTTGGTCATGTGGTGTACTTTGCTTTAATTGAATCTGCTCTGGATGCTTTCCTCCAGCATCACTTTCAGTCCTGGCCGAAGATAGGACCTGCAGCAAATATGACTCATTACATTCTACCTCCACCTTTACATACTAAAAGCTATCTGTATACACAAGACCACCATGACACATTCTTAATGGGCTAACATTAAACACTATGACAGCATGAGAAGTACTGGATGACTGGTAAAATGCTTATTTTCCCTGTGTCTCTTATGACTTTCTATTGAGCACTTGAAGCATCAGTGATCTCATGCAGTTGACTGTCTCCAGCGTGTTAAGAGTAGCCCTGTGCTGTACTGTGCTGTGTGTCTGTCTGCGGGGCTAGGCATGGAGCCAACTCATTGGGCTGTGTAAGGACAGCCAGCCAGGTTAGCAGGCCCACATTCAGAGCCGGGCAAGCGGCTAACACTCCTTAGTCTGAGACCCACACAAAGCCAGGTTGTCAGGTTAGCACACTCTGCTCTCCTTGAGTCTTTCACAGAGCACATTCAAAGCTAAGCTAGCGTTTAGCACATCTAGGAGGCAGGCTATCATTATGTAGAACATCATTTAATGATTTGGACTTTGGATTTGTTGATCATAATGTGTTCAATGTCTATTTGACCAAGAATTCAATAAATCTGATGCTGTTACTCGGAAAGTCATGAAACATTGAAGAATGTTTCATTTAAGGTAATTTATTAAGATTGTAGAAAAAAAATGGATTTGTGATTTTTCCCATTTCTAGGAATTACTTTTAATTATTGGATGGTAAACAGGAAATCATTTTTTATTGTCCTGAGACCGAGCAATTCATTTTTGTCCACTCTTATGGACATTGGTTTTTGGTCTGTATCTTTGAGGCCATTCATGCCACTGTGGTAATTAATTCCTGGTGTGCCTTTGAGAGGCCATTCTGGGCTTTTCAATTATATCACATGTGAGGCTGTGACCTGGATAACTTTCTCTTCCTGGTTTTTCAGAATTGCTGCCAAACACAATTAGCACATTTTATGGTATAAGAAAGGTTAGTGCGTGTAATTGTGTAATTATATTTTTTTGTGAGTTTGATATTCAAATTGTTTATAGTAAGTAAATATCTCAAGAATAGTTTGGTGAGTTGTCAGATCAGTGTAATGTTTTTTTCACATTAAATAAATAAGAGCTTTTTTATAAATGTCCTCTGTAGTGGACATCAGGATGCGCCAACTATGGTTTTTACCTACTGAACCCATTTATTGTAATGTTAAGTGTTTCATATTTATTATCAACCAATTCCTTATGTCCACTACATAAAATAAACAATGGTGTTCACATTTTATTTTATTTGTAAAAATAAATAAACACTAATCTGATGTGAAACAAATAAAAATAGCTTTTTTTTGCTCGGTGTTAGGAGGATATGACAACTAACAGCCATGATGAATGTGATTTATGGCAACGCGAAACAGGGTTTCAATGTAGCAGTGAGGACATCTGCTGGTGAAAAGAATACGACAGACAACTTTTGCTTTGACTGAAAGACTACTGCAGTATGCCGAACTACACTACAGTGTGCTCAAAGAAGTCAAATCAAAACACACATTTCATAGAACTTCCCATGTCACACCGTGTGGTCTCTAACTGTGGAGACGATAGCTGTGTGGAAGATAGGCTCGGTTTTAACAGTGTGTTGTCGACTGACTAGGGATGCCCAGGGCTGACTTTTTAATAGGCCTCATAAAAGGAAGACAGACCCATGATGTCATGAGAAAATCCATGGAAAGGTCGTTAAAAAGCAGACATTTCCTTTGTCTGCTCTGCATCATTATACCCATATTGCTACAGAAGAGTAAAGAGCCCCCTATTAGCTAGAAAAGTAGACTCCATCCAACTGTGTGCAGCACTTAAAGTTGATTCTGTTGTGTTCTTGTTCTCTATGCAATTTGTTTGGAGCCCACTGAAAAATGCCCTACAGTAAGGTAGGTCAGCGCTATAGGTCTATGGCGGCATCAATCAAACTGGCCTAGACACAGTGTTCTCAGTGGTGGACATAGGTGGCCTTTAAAGTTCATTGTATGTCTCAGTTCATCATTGTGAAGTCAACTTACGCTTGCTAGATTGAAGTTTTCCAGATGCATCATCCAACATCTCCAAGTTCTAACATGCTCCAGACATTTATCCATGTTGAAAAGATAAACGTGTCTTGCAGTCGGGGAGACAGGCAGGTAAGAGGCTAAGGATGAGAAGAGGAAAAATATGTCATTTCAAATCAAATTGATGGTAGAGGTGGTTAGAATAAATATAATGTTGGCAAAATAAATCAAATCAAATTGTTTTGGGCTCGTACACATATTTAGCAGGTGTTATCACAGGTGGAGTGAAATGCTTGTGTTTCTAGCTCCAATAGTGCAGTAATACCTAACAGTACAAAACACTACACACAAAAACAATACAAAGAAAGAACTTAAGAAATAAGCTAAAGTACTTATAAAAACAAACTATGAGCCTCATTTGACAGGTTCCGATATCAAAATCGAATCTAAAATAATAAATACTGATTGATTAATTTTATTCAGGGTAAAACAATTTGTACAGTTTAAAGGTAGAGTCAGCGAAATGACGTTGCATGAGCAGCACCACAGATATTGTGATGAGTAAGATGCAAGACTTCACTCTCACACAGTCACATATAGTATCTGCGCATGTGCGTGGGTTCATTTCACACTCTTGCAATGTGGTAGCCACGGAACCAGAACAGTGAAGAGTTTAGCCACGAGCTCCAACACTCATAGTTGTTGCTGAAATTGACCCTCTATGCTGTTTACTTTTGCATTCACGTCAGGGGTACTCAACTACTATTTGAGAAGGTCCGGCCACACACATTTCCTAGGTGACAAATGTCCGGAGGGATACTGTCGTTTGTCAGTGTAGTACATAGAGTTAGATAGAGGACTCATCTTTGTATCTGTGCCATTATAGCATTTTTGACAGCATGGGCAGTAGTCCATTTTCTTCTTCACAATTAGCTAATCCCTCCAGATGACCTGGTTGGACATGACATGAGAGATCAGCCAATGAAGTTGGAAGTCCCACCCAGTTGACTACACAGGAGGCTGCTGAGGGGAGAACATCTCATAATAATGGCTGGAACTGAGCAAATTGAATGGCATCAAACATCTGGAAATCTTGTGTTTTATGTATTTGTTACCATTCCACTAATTCCGCTACAGTCATTACTACGATTCCTTTCTCCCCAATTAAGGTGCCATCAACCTCCTGTGGTTAACTACAATAAATTGGTGGACGCACTCAAGGGCGGGCGAACTCTATCATTCTTTATGGCGTAGTAACAAACCCCCACCTCGCGACCAATGTTTCCTCTACTTTTTTTCAACACTGACAAAATTTCAGGTCTGCTGAGTGCAAACTTGAACATTATGAAAATTCTGTGCAACTATGAAGATTTACTGTGAACACTAAGGCTGTACCCGCTTTAAGTTACAGTTTTAACAGTGGCCGAGTAGGCTGCTGTGGCTATTTGATCATAATGTAGGCCTACCAGAGTGGCCTACAAGAGTGACCTACCATGAAAAACAATGGAGCAAATGCATTCCATAACATTTTAACATGGGAATAGCTGTTCTGTCAGTAGCAGCAAATGTGTGGTGTTCAATGTAGGCCTGAGAAATGCACACATTTTGTGCTCTTGTAGGAAGCAATCACTACCCCATTGTTGACTAGAAGTTAGCAATAACTGGGCTAATAACTCACTAACTAGCAAAGAATATTAACAAATGTGTGCACAGGTGGCTACATGCAGCTCTCGCTTTGATATCAAAACAAGCGCATCTACTCACGACTGTTCATGCTATAAAATAATCCTGCTCAAAGTGAATGGCACAGATCCATATATGGCAATAGCTTTTTGCATATAGGCCTACTGCAGCTCTGATTGTTTATGGCGCACCCGGCTGGCAGAGTACAGGCATTAGTCGTGCCTGTCAATGCAATAGAATCCTACTCCAATGTGCTCTGCCTACAAGAAAATCGCTTGCACAGTTAGTTTTGCATACTAAGTCTTGCATAGTTTGTTTTGTTTCAGTATGTTGCAATGAAAGAGTTTAATATTGCGTTGATTGAAGCACAATTCCTACAGTAAAGGGAAACGTTGATAGTGTTAACTAAGGGGAAAACTCTAGAAAGTTGAAGTTCAATCTCATGCTTCTCTGCAAGGGCTGATATTTCTTCTGTGTGCCAGTCCGAGGGGACCTGCACACTCGTGCAGTTTAGAGGGAACATTGCTTGCAACCTCTTCACACCCTTCTTGTTGGCGGAAAGAGAATGTTGCGCTATATTTTAAGCTCATTTCCTACAATTGTACACATTTAGCTATGGAGTGGAGAGAACATTTTGCAATTTAAGCTAATTTCCTGCAATTCTACACATTTTGTCATGTCTTACGTGTGTGCAAAAAGTTTTTATTTTTTCTTGGACCCGCTGTCCGTATTGATCCCATTATTGGTACTGATCCTGATCCGGACCACCATCCATCCACCTGCTGGGTATGTATGATCTACGTCATATCACTGACGTTACCTTTAAAAAGGTATTTAAAAGTACAAGAAACCCAGAGGATGACACATAAAAGCGTAAAAACACTGATTTCCAGGTGATTCTTTATTCTACATGTCAGAGAGGCATGTTTGTTCTATATAGCCTATTTCTATCTGAACATAACTTGTGTCCTGCTGAGCACACCCCTAGTGACACTCTCGGGCTAAACCACAATGAGCAGGGGTGCACTTGACCAAATAACTGGTAACTTCTTTTACCCAACACAGAGGCTATATAATGTCTAAACCAGACATAGCACAATTGTCACAGGCCTTTTTCAAACAAACTGTTATATATCTCAAGAAACTAATAAGAAATATGGTATGAAAGTGACTTGTCGTTTTCCAGGAAGTTGCCTTGTAGTTTTTACCCACAAACACTGATATAATTGTAAATATCTAAAATGACCATGTTTTCACAAATTTGATGAAATAATTGTCACGCCCAAAATTAGGGCAGAGACGGAAGAGGAAGCAGAAAAATCCCACTCCCTCATTTTTTTCTGGTTCATATACAGTCAATGAACTAAGCAGACCAGACCTACAGTAGCTGCTATCGCATTGGTGTCTATAGGAGAGCAGAACGGAACACCCTATGAATGTCCCGCCTGGTTCAAGTCCTTTACAGTTTTTGAATGGGCTTCAAGCTTATATCATTAAATTCATGAAAATGGGGTCATTTAAGATATATCTAAAATTATATTTGTATTTGTGGATTAATTATCTTTACCCAATGCCTTCTATGTAGGTTTTCGATTACGAAAAATACAATAACACAATCAAAACTAAATGAATCAACAAATAACATTTGACATATTTCTTAAATGACCACATTTTCATGAATTTGAAGCCTAAAAGCAGAATGGGACTTGAACCAGGAAGTAGGCGTTTCATAGCGTACTGTGACAATTTTTATTCAATGGTAAACGGCCTGAGTGGGACATCTTCATTTTTCCATCATCTTTGAGTTGGGGACAGGACAAAATGGCAGAACCCGTGGGGAAAAGTAGTGTGGGTGTCTCATTTATCCGATGGTGTACAAGCACACGTGCGCTGGCGCGTCTCGTATCGAGGGCCAAGCCCAGGCCACTGATACTTTTCAGCTTGTATTTACATAACAGTGGCTAACCGTGAACATGGGTTAACACCTTCTTCTTCTATGGTATATTGGCGATTGCGCAATTTAATGTGCATTTAATGCGCACCTACTGTGCGGGATGGAAACAAAATTGCCAAAAACAGTAACAAACTACCATAAAACTACCAAACTACAAAAAGAAAAAATTCAACAACTTTTCTGTGAAAAAATTAAACTAATCTGATCCCTACACAGGCTCAAGAGAAACCTGGAAGGGTGGGTCTTCCAGTACCCTTTGCAGGTCTTTAGATGTAAAATCCTTAAATCCCCAAAACTTTTCTCCCGCAGTCACACTAAGCTCCAGTTTCTTAGCCTTCGTTGAGACTTGTGCCGTACGGTTTATAACTGTGGCAATGAACGCCACAAAATCCACCAAGGTATCTTTTGACTGGCAGCAAACATTTACTACAGGCTGTGGTGCATTGACTACCATATCTTCACTAGCATCATTTGTTTTCTCAATTATTTTAATAGCCGCCGCATAGGAGATTCAACCTGAACATCCAATGTCACCCCAAGATGACTCCTTTGACGGGTGCTCTACTAAGACAAAACTTCTGTTGTCCGGATTCTTTTGAGGCTCACTGCAATCTTGCTCTGTTCTTCAGAAATACAATTAATCTAAAGAAGACCTCTCCTGGTCACTCTGACAGACTTTTCCCAGCGCATACTTTAAATTATTTTGTATTTTTTTACATTTAACCTTTACATGTATTTAACTAGGCAAGTCAGTTAAGAACAAATTCTTATTTACAATGATGGCCTACCCCGGCCAAACCCGGATGACACTGGGCCAATTGTGCGCCGCCCTATGGGACTTCCAATCACGGCCGGATGTGATACAGCATGGATTCAAACCAGGGACTGTAGTGACACGTCTTGCACTGAGATGCAGTGCCTTAGACCTTACTTCACCATTTGACACCTCAAACGGGTCTCCCACATATGCATCCTTACTCAACAAATGCATCCCAACAAGAAGTGATTCATTATCATTCAAACACGTATCCTCCACTCCAATTTTGGATAAATGAAGGAAATAACTACAGTCAATTTACACTGATAACTGGTATTTCATAGCCACACTCACACGTGTTTAAAATCAGTAGCTAAATTGGGGATCTCCATAATTTACTATAGAGCAAGGGAGAGCAGAGTTTGCATTTGGCCCCGAGTGTTATGTGCGCACATGCACTCCAGTCGCCATCTTTGATTGCTGTGTGCTGTGAAACTGAATTGTCCCCAATTCAACCGTGTACAAGTGAGTCTTAGTACAGATTGCAGACACTACACTGATGCAATGGCATCGCAAGAGGAGGATGAAGTAGCTTTGAATTTAATCCCAGATTAAGATTGAATGAATCAGTGTTCTCTGGAGGTTCATTGATGAAACCTAAAATCAATGTTTCCCTACCATCACTGGTTCCTTTCTCTGCCAGCTACCATGCACTAGGCTTATTATACACCGAGTGCACAAAACATTAAGAACACCTTCCTAAAGTTGAGTTGCACCCCTCCAGTACACAACTGAGCAAGAGGACAAGTACATTAGTGTCTAGTTTGAGAAACCAACACCTCACAAGTCCTCAATTGGCAGCTTAATGAAATAGTACCCGCAAAACACCAGTCTCAACGTCAACATTGGAGAGGCGACTCCGGGATGCTGGTCTAATCGCCTCATCTCTCGCAACTATTTCATTTTGTATTGCAGGATTAGTATTGTGTTGCAATAGGTTGTACATACAAAACAGCCTCTAGCTCTTTTTTTTCTTACTCTGCACAAGTGTCTTGTAAAACACGATGTTTGATAACGTCTTATGTTACAGAGTCACCTTCTGTGGTGTTAACTTATTCAATCAGATGGGTTCAGTTCTCTGAGCCCCCTTGTTCATGTGGATGTTGATGAGTTCCTTGATGGTCTTTGTCATTCTGGAAACACAATTCCAGCGTGCCATCTGTCAGCAACATACTGCAGGTTAATGTGTATGGAAATGTAGTCAGGGAATTCCTCTCTCGTCTCTGTCTCTCTCAGGAGTGAGTGGGGTTTGTAATTGAAAGATGAACCAAGAAAGCATGTAGAGGGAGACACAGAACATTGGACAAAGTTGTAATATACTGTAGTGTTTGATGTATTGTGTTGTAATTGTGCAATAAAATAATTGAGTATCTGTACTTAGATTTGTGTCGCAGCAGACATCCTCATCCTTCACAATGTTTACTCTTGGTGGGGCTGACTCGTCTTCAGAATTGTATAATTTTATTTGACCATATAAGTTGACTGAGAACACATTCCCATTTACAGCAACGACCTGGGGAATCGTTACAGGAGAGAGGAGGGGGATGAATGAGCCAATTGGAAACTGTTGATGGTTAGGTGACCATGATGGTACGATGGACAGAAATGTACCCAGGACATTGGGATTAACACGCTTACTCATACGATAAGTGCCATGGGATCTTTAGTGACAACAGAGAGTCAGGACACCCGTTTTAACGGCCCATCCAAAAGACGGCACGCTACACAGGGCAATATCTCCAATCACTGCCCTGGGGCGTTGATATTTTTTTTAGAGCAGCGGAAAGAGTGCTTCCTACTAGCCGTCCAACACCACTTCCAGCAGTATCTAGTCTCTCATCCAGGAACCGACCAGTACCTACCCTTATCCTGTTGTGAATAAAGAAAAGACAGGTTGTAGTATTGGGTGTAGTGATGGGAGGCTGACCATATGATAAATAGAATGGCTGTGAAAGGCTCTGGCTCATCCTGCTGGCATGGTAGCCCTTGGCTCCACAGCGGAGCGAGGTGAAGAAACTGCTGTGGTCCTCTGTCTACATCACTGCTGCCCTGTTTCCTGTGCCTCTGTCTGTGGAGGGCTGCTGCTGCTGCCTTGCTCATATTATCATCTATATTTATCTCTCTTACTTAATCAAACACAGGGCCTGGTGGAGAGCTTCCTGAGTAGGATGAAGATGTACCCTGGCTTTCCTTTAGCTACATTGTACTGTACTCAATGTAGTTCACTGGCCCCATACAGTGCTTGTCTTACAGTGATTTACAGTGTGCATTACCACAGTGGCTGACTCAGTAAATTTCACTATAGGGTTCCATGGCTACAGCCCTGAATAAAATCAAGTTTATTGGTCGCGTACAAATTTGCAGGTGTTATAGCAGCTGCAGTGAAATGCTTGTGTTACTAGCTCCAACAGTGCACTTGAGTGTCTTGTGTTACTAGCTCCAACAGTGCAGTAGAATGTCTTGTGTTACTAGCTCCAACAGTACAGAAGAGTGTCTTGTGTTACTAGCTCCAACAGCGCAGTAGAATGTCTTGTGTTACTAGCTCCAACAGCACAGTAGAATGTCTTGTGTTACTAGCTCCAACAGTACAGAAGAGTGTCTTGTGTTACTAGCTCCAACAGTACAGTAGAGTGTCTTGTGTTACTAGCTCCAACAGCGCAGTAGAATGTCTTGTGTTACTAGCTCCAACAGTACAGTAGAATGTCTTGTGTTACTAACTCCAACAGTACAGTAGAATGTCTTGTTACTAGCTCCAATAGCGCAGTAGAATGTCTTGTGTTACTAGCTCCAACAGTACAGTAGATTGTGTTGTTACTAGCTCCAACAGTACAGTAGAATGTGTTGTTACTAGCTCCAACAGTACAGTCGAATGTCTTGTTACTAGCTCCAACAGTACAGTAGAATGTCTTGTGTTACTAGCCTCAACAGTACAGTATAATGTCTTGTTACTAGCTCCAACAGTACAGTTGAATGTCTTGTGTTACTAGCCTCAACAGTACAGTAGAATGTGTTGTGTTACTAGCTCCAACAGTACAGTAGAATGTCTTGTGTTACTAGCCTCAACAGTACAGTTGAATGTCTTGTGTTACTAGCCTCAACAGTACAGTAGAATGTCTTGTGTTACTAGCTCCAACAGTACAGTAGAATGTCTTGTGTTACTAGCTCCAGCAGTACAGTACAATGTGTTGTGTTACTAGCTCCAACAGTACAGTAGAATGTCTTGTGTTACTAGCCTCAACAGTACAGTAGAATGTCTTGTGTTACTAGCTCCAACAGTACAGTAGAATGTATTGTGTTACTAGCTCCAACAGTACAGTAGAATGTCTTGTGTTACTAGCTCCAACAGTACAGTACAATGTGTTGTGTTACTAGCTCCAACAGTACAGTAGAATGTCTTGTGTTACTAGCCTCAACAGTACAGTAGAATGTCTTGTGTTACTAGCTCCAACAGCACAGTAGAATGTCTTGTGTTACTAGCTCCAGCAGTACAGTACAATGTATTGTGTTACTAGCTCCAACAGTACAGTAGAATGTCTTGTGTTACTAGCCTCAACAGTACAGTAGAATGTCTTGTGTTACTAGCTCCAACAGTACAGTAGAATGTCTTGTGTTACTAGCTCCAACAGTACAGTAGAATGTCTTGTGTTACTAGCTCCAACAGTACAGTACAATGTGTTGTGTTACTAGCTCCAACAGTACAGTAGAATGTCTTGTGTTACTAGCCTCAACAGTACAGTAGAATGTCTTGTGTTACTAGCTCCAACAGTACAGTAGAATGTATTGTGTTACTAGCTCCAACAGTACAGTAGAATGTCTTGTGTTACTAGCTCCAACAGTACAGTACAATGTGTTGTGTTACTAGCTCCAACAGTACAGTAGAATGTCTTGTGTTACTAGCCTCAACAGTACAGTAGAATGTCTTGTGTTACTAGCTCCAACAGTACAGTAGAATGTATTGTGTTACTAGCTCCAACAGTACAGTAGAATGTCTTGTGTTACTAGCTCCAACAGTACAGTACAATGTGTTGTGTTACTAGCTCCAACAGTGCAGTAGAATGTCTCACAAATACTCAATAATCAAAACAAGAAATCAAGAAATGACTGAACAAGTCCAAGTAACTATCCAGAGTAGATTGTATTAGTTAGCATGTGTCAGAAAGAACCCAGAATATAAATATGTGGTGTGTATAGACAGTATATCATTACGAAATAAAATGGTATGTACTGTAGTACAGTGCCTTGTAAAAGTAATCATCCCCCTTGGCGTTTTTCCAATTTTGTAGAATTACAACCTGTCATTTAAATGGATTTTATTTGGATTTCATGTAAAGGACATACACAAAATAGTCCAAATTGGTGAAGTGAAAGGAAAACAATAACGGAAACGTGGTGCATGCATATGTATTCACCCCTTTCCTATGAAGCCCCTAAATAAGATCTAGTGCAACCAATTACCTTTAGAAGTCACACAATTAGTTAAATAAAGTCCACCTGTGTGCAATCTAAGTGTCACATGATCTGTCACATGATCTCAGTATATGTTCTGAAAGGCCCCAGAGTCTGCAACACCACAAAGCAAGGGGCACCGCCAAGCAAGCGGCACCATGAAGACCAAGGAGCTCTCCAAACAGGTCGGGGACAAAGTTGTGGAAAAGTACAGATCTGGGTTGGGTTATAAAGAATATCAGAAACTTTGAACATCCCATGGAGCACCATTAAATCCATTATAAAAAAATGGAAAGAATATGGCACCACAACAAACCTGCCAAGAGAACGCCGGCCACCAAAACTCACAGACCAGGCAATGAGGGCATTAATCAGAGAGGCAACAAAGAGACCAAAGATAACCCTGAAGGAGCTGCAAAGCTCCACAGCGGAGATTGGCGTATCTGTCCATAGGACCACTTTATGCAATACACTCCACGGAGCTGGACTTTACAGAATAGTGGACAGACAAAAGCCATTGCTTAAAAAACTAAATAAGCAAACACGTTTGGTGTTCGCCAAAAGGCATGTGGGAGACTCCTCAAACATATGGAAGAAGGCACTCTGATTCGATTAGACTAAAATGTAGCTTTTTGGCCATCAAGGAACACACTATGTCTTGCGCAAACCCAACACCTCTCATCACCCCGAGAACAAGTCCCCACAGTGAAGCATGGTGGTGGCAACATCATGCTATGGGGATGTTTTCATTGGCAGGGACTGGGAAACTGGTCAGAATAGAAGGAATGATGGATGGTGCTAAATACAGGGAAATTCTTGAGGGAAACCTGTTTCAGTCTTCCAGAGATTTGAGACTGGGATGGAGGTTCACCTTCCAGCAGGACAATGACCCTAAGCATACTGCTAAAGCAACACTCGAGTGGTTTAAGGGGAAACATTTAAATGTCTTGGAATGGCCTAGTCAAAGCCCAGACCTCAATCCAATTGAGAATCTGTGTTATGACTTAAAGATTGCTGTACACAATCGGAACCCATCCAACTTGAAGGAGCTGGAGCAGTTTGCCTTGAAGAATTGGCAAACATCCCAGTAGCTAGATGTGTCAAGCTTATAGAGACATACCCCAAGAGACTTGCAGCTGTCATTGCTGCAAAAGGTGTCTCTACAGAGTGTTGACTTTGAGGGGGTGAATAGTTATGCACGCTCAAGTTTTCAGTTGTTTTTTTGTCTTATTTCTTGTTTGTTTCACAATAAAAAATATTTTGCTTCTTTTAAGTGGCAGGCATGTTGTGTAAATCAAATGATACAAACCCCCCAAAAATACATGTTAATTCCAGGTTTTAAGGCAACAAAATAGGAAAAATGCCCAGGGGGTGAATACTTTCACAAGCCACTGTAGGTATATTAGGATGAGCTATCGAGAATAAAGTATATACATACGCACATACAAGCAACAGTATATAAACAGAATATGAAGTGACCAGCATTCAATGACTCTATATACATGGGGCATTAGTATCAAGGTGCAGGGCAGAGTCCTGGGCAGGTAGCCAACTACTGTAGGGATAGCTGTTCAACAGTCTGATGGCCTGGAGATGGCCTTGACAAAGTGTATACTGGGTTGGCTTTGTTTTGGCAAAGTTTTCTATCACTGTAGTCAGCCCAATTTGTATCATCTGTCCCCTTATAGAGGATTCACTATAGCTACCCATTGCCACCTCAGCAGAAAATAGATGTTTGTAGTAGCTGCTGCCCTAATACTGTAGAAATGGTTTTAATGTCCATCAATTACACTGCAATGACAAAAACCTGCTGTGTGTGAAAGCTGCCAGGCGCTGTGCTCTTCTCTTGCAGTCAGTCTACAAAGCCTGGTTATGCTCAGAATACTTCAACGCCACCCAGAGCCAGTGTCAACACAGGATTCCCTGCAAGCAATATTGTCTGGAGGTCCAGACCATGTGCCCCTTTGTGTTACCAGACAATGACGACTTGGTCTACGGAGGACTATCCAGTTTCATCTGTACAGGTACAGTATGATTGGTGCCTTGAGTGACATTTAGTCGTTATTGTTGTTACCATTTTTCTCTCAAGCTCATGTATTTGCACAGAAACTGTGGGTCGATTCCACACCAGGAAGGCCTGAAAATATTTTGGATATCTCAGATTGTTTTATAACTAGCTCCTTGTTCTATCTGTGCCTGTAGTTGACAGTAGCTGCCATTACCTCAACAATGGAAAATCTGTTTTCCGGATCCTTTTGAGGCTCACTGCAATCTTCCTCTGTTCTTCAGAAATGCAATGAATCAAAATAAGACCACTCCTGGTCACTCTGACAGAGTCCACTTTTCCCAGCGCATACTAACCATTTTCGACACCTCAAACAGGTCTCCCACATATGCATCCTTATTCAACAAACGCATCCCAACAAGAAGCGATTCATACACATATCCTCCACTACAATTTTAGAAAATGTACATTTTGTTCCAGGTTTCAATTCTACTGTTGTCCATTCTGAACATTCGTCTACACAAACTGTGCTTGATTCGAACTCATCATCCACTTCCGCCATCTTTCCCAAGCACACCCTACTATAGGCCTTTCTCTCGCATGAGGGGGGAGTCAAATTACGGAGGACTTTCTGGGACTACTCAAGAAAGATATTCACTAGTACCTGCAACCTGGTTCAGGTTATCAGTCAACCTACCAGGGTAGTTACAAACAGCACAGGAATGAAATCATTAACATGTACTGATCACATCTTTACTCATGCTTGAAAGTGGTATCCAGATGCAGTGACCACAATATAATAGCCATATCTAGGAAAACCAAAGTTCCAAAGCCTGGGCCTAATATAGTGTATAAGAGGTCATACAATACGTTTTGTAGTGATTCCTATGTTGTTCATGTAAAGAATATCTGTTGGTCTGTGGTGCAAACAGACGTTGCACTTGACAGATTTATGAAATTGCTCATCCCAGGATGCTCCCATTAAGAAAAAACTGTTAAATTCCCGTGGATTGATGAGGAATTGAAAAAATGGTATGGTTGAGAGGGATGAGGCAAACAAATGCCTAATAAATCTGGCTGCAAATTGAGAAATCATGTGACTAAACTGAATAAAAAGAATAAGAAACTAGAGTATCATACAAAGATAAATGACAAAGAATGATAGTAAAAAGCTTTGGAGCACCTTCAATGAAATTTGCGAAAACCGACTTCATTGCAAAACCGACTGATATTGCCAACTACTTTAATTATTTTTTCATTGGCAAGATTAGCAAACTTAGGTATGACATGCCAGCAACAAACACTGACACTACACATCCAAGTGTATCTGACCAAATTAAGAAAGACAAGAATTGTAATTTTGAATTCCGTAAAGTTGAGTATGGAAGAGGGGAAAACATTATTGATGTCTATCAACAATGACAAGCCACCGGAGTCTGACATCTTGGATGGAAAATGACTTAGGATAATAGCGGACGATATCGCCACTCCTATTTGCCATATCTTCAATTTAAGCCTACTAGAAATTGTGTGCCCTCAATTCTGGAGGGAAGTAAAAGTCATTCCGCTACCAAAGAATAGTAAAGCGCACTTTACTGGCTCAAATAGCAGACCAATCAGCCTGTTACCAACCCTTAGTAAAGTTTTGGAAAAAATAGTGTTTGACCAAGTACAATGCTATTTTACTGTAAACAAATTGACAACAGACTTTCAGCATGCTTATAGGGAAGGACATTCAAGAAGCACAGCACTTACACAAATGACTGATGATTGGCTGAGGGAAATTGATAATCAAAATATTTTGGGGGCTGTTTGTTTGACTTCAGTGCAGCTTTTGCGTTATCGATCATCGTCTGCTGCTGGAAAAACATATGTGTTATGGCTTTACACCCCCTGCTATATTGTAAATAAAGAGTTACCTGTCTAACAGTACACAGAGGGTGTTCTTTAATGGAAGCCTCTCCAACATAATCCAGGTAGTGATGGTTGCTGATAATGGGCCTCCGTATGCCAATGTAGATATTCCATGAAAAATCAGCCGTTTCCTGCTACAATAGTCATTTATAACATTAACAATGTCTACACTGTATTTCTGATCAACTTGATGTTATTTTAATGAACAAAACATGTGCTTTTTGTTCAAAAACAAGGACATTTCTAAATGACCCCAAACTTTTGAACGGTAGTGTATAAAATCAAATCAAAGTATTTGTCATGTGCGCCGAATACAACAGACCTTACAGTGAAATGCTTACTTACAGGCTCTAACCAATAGTGCAAAAAAGGTATTAGGTGAACAACAGGTAAGTAAAGAAATCAAACAACCGTAAAAAGACAGTGAAAAACAGCAGTAGCGAGGCTATATACAGACACTGGTTAGTCAGGCTGATTGAGGTAGTATGTACATGTCGATATGGTTAAAGTATGGGTAATGTCTTAAAAAATATTGTTTTCCAAACAAAAAATAAGCAAAATCTTTTTGAGATATTCATATTAATATTTTTACTGTTTAATAAATTAATGTGAAAAATTGTATTACAGAATCTAGACCGAGTCCATATTTTAGAAAACAAGATGTTTTCTGTATGATGTACGGGTCGTAGTACAGTGCCTTCAGAAAGTATTCACAGACCTTACATTTTTCTACATTTTGTTGTTATACAGCCAGAATTGTAAAATGTAATAATCAAAAAATGTTGTCACTGGCTGCCACACAATAACCCATGTCGTCGAAGTGGAATTATGTTTTTCAAAATGTTTACTAATTAAAAAGCTGAAATGTCTTGAGTCGATAAGTATTCAACTCCTTTGTTATGGCAAGCCTATGCAAGTTCCAAAATACACATTTGCTTTACAAGTCACATAATAAGTTGCATGGACTCACTCTGTGTGCAGTAATAGTGTTTAACATTATTTTTGTATGGCTACCCCCCTCTCTGTACCCCACAAATACAATTATCTGTAAGGTCCCTTAGTCGGGCAGTGAATTTCAAATATCGATTCAACCACAAAGACCAGGGAGGTTTTCCAATGGCTCGCAAAAAAGGGCACCTATTGGTAGATGTTTTTTGAGTATAGTGAAGTTATTAATTACACTTTTGATGGTGTATTAATACGCCCAGTCCCTACAAAGATACAGATGTCCTTCCTAACTCAGTTGAAGGAGGAAGGAAACCGCTCAGGGATTTTACCATAAGACTAATGAGTTAAGGGCAGTGATAGTAGAACACTGAGAATGGATCAACAACATTGTAGTTACTCCACAAAACTAACCTAATTGACAGAGTGAAAAGAAGAAAATCCGTACAGAATAACAAATATTCCAAAACATGCATTCTGTTTGCAAAATGCACTAAAGTAAAACTGTAAAATATGTGGAAAATAAATTAACTTTTGGTCCTCAATACAAGGTGTTATGTTTGGGGCAAATCCAATTCAACACATTGCTGAGTACCACTCCTCATATTTTCCAGCAGAGTGGTGGCTGCATCATATTATGGGTATGCTTGCAATCATTAAGAACTTTTTCAGGATAGAAAAGAAATGGAATGGAGCTCAGCACATGCAAAATCCCAGAGGAAAACCTGGTTCAGTCTGCTTTCCACCAGACACTGGTATATGAATTTACCTTTCAGCAGGACAATAACGTAAAACACAAGTTGCTTACAAAGAAGGCAGTGAATGTTCCTGAGTGGCCATGTTACAGTTTTTACTTATATCTACATGAAAATCTATGGCAAGACATGAAAGGGGTTTTCTAGCAATGATCAAGAACGAATTTGACAGTGCTCGAATAATGGACAAATGTTGCACAATCCAAGTGTGGAAAGCTTTTAGCCAGAAAGACTTACTGCAGTAACTGTTGCTTCTACAAAGCATTGACTCAGGGGTGTGAATACTTATGTAAATGTCATATTTCTGTATTTCATTTTAAAAAAATGTGCAACAATTTCACTTTGTATTGTTTGTAGATTGGTAAAAAAAAAATGTTTAATTTAATCAGTTTTGAATTCAGGCTGTAAAACAAAAACATGTGGAATAAGTCAAGGAGTATGAATGCTTTCAGAAGGCACTGTATAGGTCTAGAAAGGGCCTATAATTGTATTTATTTATTTTATTTATTTCACCTTTATTTAACCAGGTAGGCTAGTTGAGAACAAGTTCTCATCTACAACTGCGACCTGGCCAAGATAAGGCATAGCAGTGTGAACAGACAACAACACAGAGTTACACATGGAGTAAACAATAAACAAGTCAATAACACAGTAAGTAAAAATGGGTGGGCTATTTACCGATGGACTATGTACAGCTGCAGCGATCGGTTAGCTGCTCAGATAGCAGATGTTTAAAGTTGGTGAGGGAGATAAAAGTCTCCAACTTCAGCGATTTTTGCAATTCGTACCAGTCACAGGCAGCAGAGAACTGGAAGGAAAGGCGGCCAAATGAGGTGTTGGCTTTAGGGATGATCAGTGAGATACACCTGCTGGAGCGCGTGCTACGGGTGGGTGTTGCCATCATGACCAGTGAACTGAGATAAGGTAGATAAGGCTTTACCTAGCATGGACTTGTAGATGACCTGGAGCCAGTGGGTCTGGCGACGAATATGTAGCGAGGACCAGCCGACTAGAGCATACAGGTCGCAGTGGTGGGTGGTATAAGGTGCTTTAGTAACAAAACGGATGGCACTGTGATAAACTGCATCCAGTTTGCAGAGTATTGGAAGCTATTTTGTAGATGACATCGCCAAAGTCGAGGATCGGTAGGATAGTCAGTTTTACTAGGGTAAGTTTGGCGGCTTGAGTGAAGGAGGCTTTGTTGTGGAATAGAAAGCCGACTCTAGATTAGATTTTTTGATTGGAGATGTTTGATATGAGTCTGGAAGGAGAGTTTACAGTCTAGCCAGACACCTAGGTACTTATAGATGTCCACATATTCTAGGTCGGAACCATCCAGGGTGGTGATGCTAGTCAGGCGTGTGGGTGCAGGCAGCGAACGGTTGAAAAGCATGCATTTGGTTTTACTAGCGTTTAAGAGCAGTTGGAGGCCACGGAAGGAGTGTTGTATGGCATTGAAGCTCGTTTGGAGGTTAGATAGCACAGTGTCCAAGGAAGGACCAGAAGTATACAGAAGGGTGTCGTCTGCGTAGAGGTGGATCAGGGAATCGCCCGCAGCAAGAGCAACATCATTGATATATACAGAGAAAAGAGTCGGCCCGAGAATTGAACCCTGTGGCACCCCCATAGAGACTGCCAGAGGACCGGACAACATGCCCTCCGATTTGACACACTGAACTCTGTCTGTAAAGTAGTTGGTGAACCAGGCAAGGCAGTCATTAGAAAAACAGAGGCTACTGAGTCTGCCGATAAGAAAATGGTGATTGACAGAGTCTAAAGCCTTGGCCAGGTCGATGAAGACGGCTGCACAGTACTGTCTTTTATCGATGGAGGTTATGATATCGTTTAGTACCTTGAGCGTGGCTGAGGTGCACCCGTGACCGGCTCGGAAACCAGATTGCACAGCGGAGAAGGTACGGTGGAGGGCCAGTTGGTCAGGATAACGTCTATGAGGGTGCCCTTGTTTACAGATTTAGGGTTGTACCTGGTGGGTTCCTTGATGATTTGTGTGAGATTGAGGGCATCTAGCTTAGATTGTAGGACTGCCGGGGTGTTAAGCATATCCCAGTTTAGGTCACCTAACAGAACAAACTCTGAAGCTAGATGGGGGGCGATCAATTCACAAATGGTGTCCAGGGCACAGCTGGGAGCTGAGGGGGGTTGGTAGCAGGCAGCAACAGTGAGAGACTTATTTCTGGAGAGAGTAATTTTTAAAATTAGTAGTTCGAACTGTTTGGGTATGGACCTGGAAAGTATGTCATTACTTTGCAGGCTATCTCTGCAGTAGACCACTTTCATGACCACTGTCATCACTTTCCAAAAAATGGTGATACAAATGTGAAGAGCAGGTCAAACATCATTCCTTCCAGTGACTTTTCTTTGTGAGAATTGCCAGAACATTCTGAGATACCAAAAATATTTTGGGGCTTTCCCGGGCTGGAATCGCCTGGTATCTTGTTTGTTGTCATCTGAAAAACTAATCTGGATCTGAATTGTGTTTCTTCTCTGTGTGTGATGCAGGGCTACTAGAAAACCATTTAACCAATGCAGACCCAGAGTGTTGTGATGTCAGATGGAGTGGCTGCGACCCCTCTGTGGGGGCGGCGTGCGCCCTGACACAGCTTCCAGGGTCGTCGTCATGGCAGCGGCGCAGCTCCCCGCCCGTGTCAGCTGCATCGCGGCTGTGCAGCAGCAGACTAAGACTGTGTGTTCTGGTCCTCATCCTGCTGCACACTGTCGTCTCCTTCTCCACTGTCCAGAGCAGTGGCGCTGTGGGCCTGGAGGCCATGGTACCCCTGCCCCTGGAGGAGAGCTCTGCCCGAGAGGAGTGACTGATTATGAACAAGAGTTTCTACTGTTCCCTGCCTCCAGTCTACAGAAACCCCTTCCTTCACAGTACCTGAGGAGTGAGGCGTTTATAACCCTCTCTCTCCATCCAGTCCCCTCCACAGGACATCAGCAATGAGGAGGTTATACACCGTTCCAGGGCAGGCTACAGGTCGGTATACCTCCTCACCCTCCACCACACCGGAGGAGTGGCGAAGCACGGGCCCTCCCCTACCTCGACACAGAGAGGTATGGAGGTGGATGAGGTTTCGAAACTGAGAACCAGACATGTCTCACATGTAAGGAGGACATGAAAGGGCATAGGGAAAGAGAGGCGGGTCTCCTATCATCCCAGGGTCCAGAGGAAGCGTCGATTTTATAACTGAAAGAGGTACTGTATGCTGTTTCTGAGAAGGTTTTGGGTACAAATGGCCTTTTTCAAGTTTTATCAGTACTCTATTTAATGAGTTGAGTGATGTTTTTGGGGATTTAAATATGACGTTGGGTCTTGAGTTTGTGAACTGCACAGTGGGGAAAAGTATGAGTTGCAGGCTCGTATGCTATTTTTTTTTATCTGGATGTGTGTGTGTGTGTGTGTGTGTGTGTGTGTGTGTGTGTGTGTGTGTGTGTGTGTGTGTGTGTGTGTGTGTGTGTGTGTGTGTGTGTGTGTGTGTGTGTGTGTGTGTGTGTGTGTGTGTGTGTGTGTGTGTGTGTGTGTGTGAATACAGTGAAGAAGTCAGCAATATAATGTATATGACCCAACACAAATCAGATGACCATTACATCTTCCAAGCTAACAGAATACGCACAACAAATACTTTGTTTGGCTCAGAGTAAATATTATTCTTATTCTCAGTACCACTACCCTCATTATCATACACCAAGTAGAATCAGTTCATGCAAGTATTGGATTACAGATCCTAATCAAAGGTAAACCATGTTGTTTTTGATAGATGTCAGAAGTACACTACTAATGCTGTGGAGGAACATGTGTTTATGCAAAGCTGATTGAAACGAGTTGAAACCCCCACTGGGTCTCTAATCGCTTACAGAAGGCACATGATTGTGCAATGGAAGACTGTCTGTATTATAACTACACCAATCATTTCTTACTCATAAAACAGACAATTTACCACGTATTACACATAACAAAGACCCAGAGTGATAATTGGAGCAGAATGTTATCATGGCTGAATGTTTAAGAAATGTTCAAGATGTGAATGCATCGTGTCATCAAAAAACTGAGGCATGTGTCTATGCCCTCAATGTCTTCTTGTGTGTTCATTACATTCATGGTGAAATACAGTGATTACAGTATTTGGAAAGAACCAAAACTTTATAAATATACTTCTAAGTATTAGAGATATAGAAAAAGATCCACCTTGATTTATTCATAGGCAATCTGTTGGGAAGCGGTTTTGTTATTTGTAAAGACAAGCTAGAGCATGATTATATAAATGGTTCTCATATGTTTCTGATTTCTTGGATTGAATACTTCTGACCTCTCTTTTCCTGGCATAATTTGTGTATTATTCTTACAAATAGTTGGTAAAATTTGGGCTTGTATTTGGGAAGCTGAAATAAAATAACTGTCTTCCAATGTGACAAATTGATTAACAAATAGGAATTGTGAATAGTTTTTTATCTTACAAAGTATTCCTTGGGTTCACCTCCCAAACATATACTATATGTGACCTTGGTCTACCAGAATACAGGCATATTGTTTATGTCCTAACAAAACTATCTTAACTATTTTACTATTGAAAAACTATATCATAGCACAGGTTTTTACAGAGTATTGTATACAGTATGTATATGAATTTAACTTGGATTTGAATAT
Source organism: Oncorhynchus clarkii lewisi (assembly GCF_045791955.1). Lineage (NCBI taxonomy): Eukaryota > Metazoa > Chordata > Actinopteri > Salmoniformes > Salmonidae > Oncorhynchus > Oncorhynchus clarkii. Next base: position 38,110,459 of record NC_092156.1, read on the forward strand.
CTGAGCATTTTAGTAATATAAACAAATCAGAGATCTATGAGATGCATGAGATTCAGATTATTTATTTATCTAAAATAAAATATATTATAATATTGGTGGTTCGAGCCCTGATGGCTGATTGGTTGAAAGCCGTGGTATATCAGACTGTATACCACAATATGCCCCCAAAAATATTTGTACTGTTCTAATTACGTTGGTAACCAGTTTATAATAGCAATAAGGCAACTCTGGCGTTTGTGGTACATGGCCAATATACCACGGCTATATCCAGGCCCTAAGAACAGCCCTTAGCCAATATATATTGGCTATATACCACACCCCCTCGTGCCTTATTGCTTAATTATATCACTGTAGCCTTTAATGCCCACAATGAATTACTGCTCGTTTCTTTTGCTAAAAGTGCAATATTTTGTTTTTGACAGCCTGTGTTGTTTCATTTAATATCTAACGGACATTGTCAGCATGCTGATTATAAACTGGTTTAAGATGCCAAACACTCTAAAAGAGACAACCATGTTGATAACTGCAACTTGGGATTGGAAATCTTGCCTGCCTTATATGACTAACGTGTGTAACATTGTATGGTCTATCCATTTCCAAAAAGGTCACTTGTACCCTTCTCTCTCCTATGTCAGTCATCGCTGTTGCTTATCCGTTAGAATGTAAAGGATTGGTACCTCAATCAGAGAAGGGAAAAGGGGTATAAATCTACACTGGTGTCCTAAGCCTGTATGCTGTGAGGGGACTACTTCTTATGCCATTTTATACACTGTGCTTTAATGTTAAGAACTTTTTGCACTAGTTCTAATAACTTTTTTTTTTCCTGAGATTTGTTTTAAAACTGTGCTTACTAATTCCGTTCTAAAACAAATATTATCCCATATCTGTGTTTCTAGTTGTATATGTAAACTGTTTTCTGTTTCTATTGTATTTTGGGCGGAGCCGTGCCTGCTCACTGTTAAAGCTCATTAAAGTAATACAATCGTTCATTAACAGACTCTCTTTTTGTGAGGGGTTAAATAAATTATTTAGCTGTTTGTCATTTTACAATCCCGAATGTCTTTTCAGTTAGACACATTTAAAAATTAAGGTTAGCGCTACCCTTGTAACCATGCCTCGAAATATATCAGTTGGTAGGTCACATACAGTGGCTTATGAAAGTATTTACCCACCTGGGCATTTTTCCTATTTTGTTGGAATTAACCTTGAATTAAATTTGATTTTGGGGGGATTTTTGCCTACAATTTTGAAGATGCTAAATATTTAATATTTAATATTTTGAAGATGCTAAACAAACAAGAAGTAAGACAAAAAAAAACATTTTGCAGCAATACAGCTGCAAGACTCTTGGGGTATGTCTCTATAAGCTTGGCACATCTAGCCACTGGGACTTTTGCCCATTCTTCAAGGTAAAACTGCTCCAGCTCCTTCAAGTTGGATGGGTTCCGCTGGTGTACAGCAATCTTTAAGTCATAACACCGATTCTCAATTGGATTGAGGTCTGGGCTTTGACTAGGCCATTCCAAGACATTTAAATGTTTCCCCTTAAACCACTTGAGTGTTGCTTTAGCAGTATGCTTAGGGCCATTGTCCTGCTGGAAGGTGAACCCACATCCCAGTCTCAAATATCTGGAAGACTGACACAGGTTTCCCTCAAGAATTTCCCTGTATTTAGGGCCATCCATCATTCCTTCAATTCTGACCAGTTTCCCAGTCCCTGCCGATGAAAACATCCCCACAGCATGATGTTGCCACCATCATGCTTCACTGTGGGGATGTTGTTCTCGGGGTGATGGAGGTGTTGGGTTTGCGCCAGACATAGTGTTTTCCTTGATGGCCAAAAAGCTACATTTTAGTCTCATCTGACCAGAGTACCTTCTTCCATATGTTTGGGGAGTCTCCCACATGCCTTTTGGCGAACACCAAACATGTTTGCTTATTTTTTTCTTTAAGCAATGGCTTTTTTCTGTCCACTCTCCCATAAAGCCCAGCCCTGTGGAGTGTACGGTTTAAAGTGGTCCTATGGACAGATACTTCAATCTCTGCTGTGGAGCTTTGCAGCTCTTTCAGGGTTATCTTTGGTCTCTTTGTTGCCTCTCTGAATAATGCCCTCCTTGCCTGGTACGTGAGTTTTGGTGGGCTGCCCTCTCTTGGCAGGTTTGTTGTGGTGCCATATTCTTTCTATTTTTTAATAATGGATTTAATGGTGCTTCGTGGACTGTTCAAAGTTTCTGATATTTTTTTATAACCCAACCCTGATCTGTACTTCGCCACAACTTTGTCTCTGGCCTGTTTTGAGAGTTCCTTGGTCATCATGGTGCCCCTTGCTTAGTGGTGTTGCAGACTCTGGGGCCTTTCAGAACAGATCGTGTGACACTTAGATTGTACACAGGTGGACTTTATTTAACTAATTATGTGACTTGTGAAGGTAATTGTTTGCACCAGATCTTATTTAGTGGCTTCATAGCAAAAGGGGTGAATACATATGCATGCACCACTTTTCCGTTTTTTTTTTGTTTTTTTTAACAATTTATTTTTTACATTTCACTTCACCAATTTGGACTATTTTGTGTATGTCCGTTAAATGAAATCCAAATAAAAATCTATTTAAATTACAGCTTGTAATGCAACAAAATAGGAAAAACACCATGGGGGATGAATACTTTTACAAGGCACTGTAACAAGTCATAGAATCTGTGTTACTCTGTATCACCAGTAGGGAGAGCCATTGTTAAGTGAGAATTGATTGTGAGAGAAAGTATGCTGTGTATTTGTGAGAACTGTCTGCAGCACCATACTATTTCTGCATCAATATCAGTGAAAAGGTTTTATACTGATTACTGTGAAACAAAATTATTTAACTTCCTACTGACATCTGTTATATCATCAGAGACCCACATTCCTGGAACAACAACAAATAGACTCGAAATCACATTTAAAATGTGATGTGTATCAATATACAAGCTAACTGCCTAAGAAAACCAAATCTGATGTATGTGACCCATGTTCTTAACAAACCAACCTGTTTTAAAATTGATATTTTCATTTCACTTTCAAACACTGGAGTGAACAACCACATTAGCATGGTCAAGTGTTACATAAATGGTACACCTTTTGAATATTCCTGTCCTTGTGAATGATGCATAAGTAGTCTCCAACATTATTTGGTGATACTGTGTACAGTATATCCACTTTGGCAGCAGTTGTGTCTGATTGATTTTGCAATAATGTTCTATAATTGTTATATTTCTCTTCAAACAGTACAGTATGTGGGCCTGGTCTCTCCAATACATCTGTTCTGTTGACATCTGTCAGATGTTGAGAGAATTAATGGATCACAGCAAATGTTCACATCAGAAAGGGTCTCTGTGCTCTGTTGTATTGATGTTCAAATCTCATTCTCAACATTGGATCTAATAAAGTTACTCTAAAAGCATGATCCATTCCCAATGCTGGAAAGTGATGAAAGGCACATTTATATTAAGCTTGTTTTAATGCTCTTGGAACGGTGCTGCTGCTACAGAAAGTCCTCTCTAAAGTTAATACTTTCAAGAACAGACATGGCCCATGGATGATATAGGGGTACATCTGTGGGACAGCCCCCTTGGTTCTGGGACAGGGACAAAGGAGCCATGATTTAAAGTATGTTCCCCACTGTTTTACTTTGTCACATTACCTATGACCTTCCCAAATCAAATCAAACTTTATTTGTCACATGCGCCGAATACAACAAGTGTAGACCTTACCGTTAAATGCTTACTTACAAGCCCTTAGCCAACAGTGCAGTTCAAGAAGAGATAAGAAAAATATTGCTCAAATGAACTAAAGTAAAAAATAATTAAAAGCAACACAATAACAATAACGAGGCTATATACAGGGGGTACCAGTACCGAGTCAGTGTGCGGGGGTACAGGTCATGTCCACCCGCCGCTGTCATGTCTACAAATATGGATCACTATATAGAAACATGAAAACATCTTGGGCACATTGAATAGAAATAATATGCATCAGTGATGGCTTTGCTTGGATTTACATAGCACCACTGAATGTTAATGGGTGATAGACAAGGGTTGTCTGTGGGATTCTACGCTGGAATTAATGCTTTACTATTTTATGACAGTGATGGGCAATCCTTACCCTAAGGGGCCTTGGTGTCTGCATGCTCAAGAGGTTGCCTACGAATCCACAACAGATCTAGACTTGGAAAACCAGATGGAGTCACTTACTGCCTATTGTGCCGAAACAATGACAAAACAGAAATCAGCTAATCCTGAAGCTTTCCTGTGGTTTTCCAGGTTGGCCAACTATATATCTATGGCCACTGTTAATGTGTTGGTTAAATAAAGCCAACATATCATGTAACTTTATGCCCAGAGAGATTACATCAACTAGGAAGCATATTGGTCACAGTCAATGTTTTTCACCATTACTGCACATGAGAAGAGATTATTGTGGTTGACAGTCATTTTGCACACTGTCCTTTCCAGTGAGAGGCCAGAGGCGCTATGGCATTCAAATAGAAAGAGACTGGTCAGACGTCAAAAGGCTAATGTTACTGGGAGTATATGAGGTCGTTCATCAAATCCCTGAAACTAACAACAACTAAAAGAGATCTAGGTACTGTATTAAGGTATGCTGTAGGCCTTGACATTGTGTTTGCTTCTCACTAAGAAGTAATTAGATGGGTGAGGGGGTGGGGCTTCAGGGATACTACATTGATCTTTTTAGTGGGCATGAGGAAATTATTACAATCTAATGTTTAAAGAAAAATATATACAGTACCAGTCAAAACTTTGGACACATCTACTCAGTCAAGGGTTTTTCTTTATTTTTACTATTTTCTACAACGAAGAATAATAGTGAAGACATCAAAACTATGAAATAACACGTATGGAATCATGTAGTAACCAAAAAATTGTTAAACAAATTTAAATATATTTTAGATTCTTCATAGTAGCCACCCGTTGCCTTCATGACAGCTTTGCACACTCTTGCCATTCTATCAACCAGCTTCACCTGGAATGCTTTTCTAACAGTCTTGAAGGAGTTCCCACATATGCTGAGCACTTGTTGGCTGCATTTCCTTCACCCTGTGGTCCAACTCACCCCAAACTATCTCAATTAAGTTGAGTTCAGGTGATTGTGGCCAGGTCAGCTGATTCAGCACCCCATCACTCTTTTTCTTGGTCAGATAGCCCTTACACAGCATGGAGGTGTGTTGGGTCATTGAGCGCAAACCAGATGGGATGGCATATTGTTGCAGACTGCTGTGTTAGCCATGCTTGTTAAGTGTGCCTTGAATTCTAAATAAATCACAGACAGAGTCACCAGCAAAGCACCTCCACACCATCACACCTTCTCCTCCATGCTTCACGGTGGGAACCACACATGCGGAGATCATCTGTTCACCTAGTCTGCGTCTCGCAAAGACACGGTGGTTGGAACCAAAAATCTCCAATTTGGACTCATCAGACCAAAGGACAGATTTCCACCGGTCTAATGTCCATTGCTCGTGTTTCTTGGCCCAAGCAAGTCTCTTCTTCTGATTGGTGTCCTTCAGTAATGTTTTCTCTGCAGCAATTTGACCATGAAGGCCTGATTCACTCAGTCTCCTCTGAATAGTTGATGTGTCTGTTACTGGAACTCTGTGAAGCATTTATTTGGGCTGCAATTTCTGAGGTGCAGTTAACTCTAATGAACGTATCCTCTGCAGCAGAGGTAACTGGGTCTTCCTTTCATGAGAGCCAGTTTCATCATAGCGCTTGATGGTTTTTGCGATTGCACTTGAAGAAACTTTCACATTTCTTGACATTTTCTGGATTGACTGACCTTCATGTCTTAAAGTAATGATGGAGGGTCATTTCTCTTTGTTATTTTAGCTGTTCTATGGACTTTCTACCAAATAGGGCTATCATCTGTACACCACCCCTAACTTGTCACAACACAACTGATTAGCTCAAACACAAACTTTTAACAAGGCACACCTGTTAATTGAAATGCATTCCAGGTGACTACCTCATGAAGCTGGTTGAGAGAATGCCAAGAGTGTGCAAAGCTGTAATCAAGGCAAAGGGTGGCTACGTTGAAAAATCTCAAAAATGTAAAATATATTTTGATTTGTTTAACACTTTTTTGGTTACTACATGATTCCATATGTGTTATTTCTTAGTTGTGATGTCTTCACTATTATTCTATAATGTGGAAAATAGTAAAAAATAAAGAAAACCCCTTGAATGAGTGGGTGTGTCCAAACTTTTGTCTGGTACTGTATATATTAAAACCAAACACATTCCATGATATTTGAAGTCTCTCAGCCAACTGTGACAGATGCCTAGAAAGGAGTGAGCTGGGTAGCATACGCGCTCTCTCCCTATGCCAAGAGCTGACGGATCCTGCTGTTTCAAAGGGACCCTAACACTTTGAGGCTTACGCATAGCTCTGACATGGATGGGGCTCAGCGCTGGAAAGTGTTGGGAGTGAAAAACCAGTCCCAGTTCAATTCCCTTCACCTCCACAGGTCCACTGAGATACTCCTGTTGACCTAAATGTGTGATAGGCATAGTGTGTGTGTGTGTGTGTGTGTGTGTGTGTGTGTGTGTGTGTGAGATTCATTAGACATGTTCTAAATATAATATAATTATAGCCTAACAGCTTTGAACTTAATTTCAGAGTTGACTTGAAAGAGGGCAGGGTTGGTAAATCCAGTCAGATGATGATGAAACTTCACTGCATCTGTTTATATTAGGAAAAAATGTACACATATAACAGTGTTTAGAAGAGGCAATTAATAGGGAACCATCATTGCTTTCCATTGCCATTTTTACATAGATTATCGTCACTACAGTATGTCCAACTGTATCCCACATGAACATAAGCAGTGCCTGGTCATGGAACCAATAGGTAAGTATACCTCTATCCAATACGTACATACAGTACAGTAGATTAATAAGGTCATAGATCTAGTCATAGATCCTCATGGCTGTTCAAATTTATTTGACATATAAATCACACAAGTTTTTTACTTTTAAGAGGCAGGCTTGAAGGGATGGAAATATATTGCTCTACATATTTACTATTACGCCTTTTTTTAACACTGTAAAGAGGTCAGCTCCATGCTTTGAGAAGGCCTGGTATTTCTTCAGCTGTTGATATTGTAGTAATGTTGTGGGTATGATCAGTGAGTAGCAATGGGGCTGTGGGCATATGCCCAGAATAGAGATGTCAGCAATATAATTGACACTGCATGACTCCAAGGTTGTTGATACACCAGTAGTGTAACAGCATAAGATCCATAGTTTTTGTCCATATTTCTTAGGGGACCCTAATTAGTGGTGAATATGTGAAAGGTATAAAAGCGTCCCTTAGTCATGTTCAGATGAGAGCCTTTGTCCAGAAGGTCCATACTGTACCACAGGAGGTTGGTGGTACCTTCATTTTAGAGAACGGGCTCGTGGTAATGACTGGAGCACAATCATGGAATGGTTGTACATACATCAAATATATGGTTTCCTGGTGTTTGATGCCATTCCATTTGCCCCGTTCCAGACATTATTATGAGCCGTTCTCCCCTCAGCAGCCTCCACTGTGTAAGTAGTGAAACTTGTGATGATGATGCATGGCTAAGCATTCAGAATGTGTCTTTGAAATACATGTATTATGTGTGGTCTCAGGTAAGCCATAATCTGGACCTCTAACAGGTTGCATTATATTTAAGACATAGCTCTCTCTCTCTCTGTCTCTCTCTGCAGCATGTAAAAAGACACATGTAGGTTGTTTACATTTTCTAACGTATTGTGAAGTGGAATCTATGTGGAAAATACATTGCATTTAGAAAATGAATCAACGTAAACTGTTGTTTTGAAGGTGAAATTTCAACCACGGGGTTATGTCACCATGGCAACCATTTTTCAACATAGACAAACAAGCCTTGAATTTATACCTTTGAAACATCTTCAGATCTTCAACATTATATCCACTATCAGAAAAACACTATAGGCTGGGCAGCACCTCCGACTGGAGAGCTGATCTATCCACAACTATGCATATGGTCATCCAGGGTTTTAACTGGCATTGATATTTGTCACTACCAATGTGCTATTGTGAGAATGATTATTGACTGATCTCTTAACTTTTGCTATCAAAGTTATTCCAAATGGTAGGTTTAACAGAGCAAATTAAATGTAACCATACCACACTGAACAAACATCTAAATGCAACATGCAACAATTTCAAAGATTTCACTAAGTTACAGTTCATATAAGGAACTCAGTCATTTTAAATAAATAAATTAGGCCATGATCTATGGATTTCACATGACTGGGAATACAGATATACACCTCTTGGTCACAGATACCTTAAAAAAAGTAGTGATGTGGATCAGAAAACCGGTCAGTATCTGCTGTGAACACCATTTGCCTCATGCATCGCAACACATCTCCTTTAAATATCTCCTTTAAGCTGGCTTGCTTCTGAAGGTCCTTAGATGGGAGACCAGACGCTGCTGGAAGTGGTGTTGGAGGGCCAGTAGGAGGCACTCTTTCCTCAGATATAAAAAAAAAAAATAGCCCCAGGGCAGTGATTGGGGACACTGACCTAGGGTGCCGTCTTTCGGATGGGACGTTAAACGGGTGTCTTGACTCTCTGTGGTCACTAAAGATCCTATGGCACTTATTGGAAGAGTAGGGGTGTTAACCCTGGTGTCCTGGCTAAACTCCCAAGCTGTCCCTCATGCCATCATGGTCACCTAATCATCCCCAGCTTACAATTGGCTCATTCATCCCCCTCCTCTCCCCTGTAACTATTACCCAGGTTGTTGCTGTAAATGAGAATGTGTTCTCAGTCAATTTACCTGGTAAAATAAAAGTATTTGATCAGGCTGTTGATTGTGGCCTGAGGAATGTTGTCCCACTCCTCTTCAATGGCTGTTTGAAGTTGCTGGAAATTGGTGGGAACTGGAACATGCTGTCGTACATGTCAAGCCAGAACATCCCAAACACACTGAACAAAAATAAAAACTATATATAGTGCATTTGAAAAGTATTCAGACCCATTGACTTTTTCCACATTTTGTTACATTACAGCCTTATTCTAAATTGGATTAAATAAATAAACATTCTCATCAATCTACACACAATAACCCATAATGACAAAGCGAAAACGGGTTTTTATAATTTTTGGGACATTTATTAAAAATAAAAAACCCAAATACCTTATTTACATAAGTATTCAGACCCTTTGCTATGAGACCCGAAATTGAGTTTAGGTGCATCCTGTTTCCATGAATCATCCTTGAGATGTTTCTACAACTTGACTGGAGTCCACCTGTGGAAAATTCAATTGATTGGACAGTATTTGGAAAGGCACAGAGCTGTCTACATAAGGTGAAATCAAATGTTATTGTTCACATACACATGTTTAGCAGATGTTATTGCGGGTGTAGCAAAATACTTCAGATTCTAGATCTAACAGTGCTGTAATATCTCACAGTAATATCTAACAATTTCACAAAAATACGCACACATCTAAAGCAAAGGAACGGAATTAACAATATATAAATATTGGGCGAGCAATGTTAGAGCGGTATAGACTTAGATACAGTAGAATAGGATATAATAGAGTATATACATATGCAATGATTAAAATATATAAACATTATTAAAGTGACTAGTGTTCCATTAATAAAGTGGCCAGTAATTCCAAGTATATGAATATAGGGTTGCAGCCTCTAATGTGCTAGTGCTGGCTATTTAACAGAATGTAACAGTCTGATGGCCTTGAGATAGAAGCTGTTTTTCAGTCTCTCAGTCCCAGCTTTGATGTAGGTGTACCTGTACTGACCTCACCTTCTGGATGATAGTGGGGTGAAGAGGCAGTGGCTCGGGTGGTTTTTGTCCCTGATTATCTTTTTGGCCTTCCTGTGACATCGGGTGCTGCAGGTGTCCTAGAGGACAGGTAGTTTTCCCCCGGTGATGCTTTGGGCAGACCGCACCACCCTCTGGAGAGCCCTGCAGTTGCGGGCAGTGCAGTTGCCGTACCAGGCGGTGATACAGCCCAACAGGATGCTCTCGATTGTGCATCTGTAAAGGTTTATGAGGGTTTTAGGTGACAAACCAAATTTATTCAGCCTCCTGAGGTTGAAGAGGCGCTGTTGCGCCTTCTTCACCACACTGTCTGTGTAGGTGGACCATTTCAGATTATCAGTGATATGTACACCAAAGAACTTGAAGCTTTCAACCTTCTCCACTGCGGTCCCATCGGTGTGGATAGGGGAGTGCTCCCTCTGTTGTTTCCTGTAGTCCACGATCAACTCCTTTGTTTTGATGACGCTAGGTGAGAGATTATTTTTCTGGCACCACACTCCCAGGGCCTTCACCTCCTCCCTGTAGGCTGGCTCGTCATTGTTGGTAATCAGGCCTACTACTGTTGTGTCGTCTGCAAACTTCATGATTGAGTTGGAGGCATGCAAGGCCACACAGTCATGGGTGAACAGGGAGTACAGGAGGGGGCTGAGCATATATCCTTGTGGGGCACCAGTGTTGAGTATCAGCGAAGTGGAGGTGTTTTTTCCTACCTTCACAACCTGGAAGTTAATTGTGCAGACAGGAATAAATATATCATGATTCCTTATGTGTTATTTCATATTTTTGATGTCTTCACTATTATTCTACAATGTAGAAAATAGTAAAAAATAAAGAAAAACCCTTGAATGAGTAGGTGTTCTAAAACTTTTGGCCGGTAGTGTATATACTGTATTCTATTCTACTGTATCTTAGTCTATGCCGCTCTGACATTACTCGTCCATATATTTATATATTCTTAATTCCATTCCACTTTAATTAGATTTGTGTGTTTTGGGTATATGTTGTGAAATTGTTAGATATTACTTGTTAGATATTACTGCACTATCAGAGCTAGAAACACAAGCATTTTGCTACACCTGCAACAACATCTGCTAAACACGTGTATGTGAACAATAAAACTTTATTTGTTAAAAGTTAATTTGTGGAATTTCTTTCATTCTTAATGCATTTGCACCGAGCAGTTGTGTTGTGACAAGGTAGGGTTGGTATACAGAAGATAACCTATTTGGTAAAAGACCAAGTCCATATTATGGCAAGAACAGCTCAAATAAGCAACGAGAAATGACCGTCCATCATTACTTTAAGAGATGAAGGTCAGTCAATAGGGAACATTTCAAGAACTTTGAATGCTTCTTCAAGTGCAGTCGCAAAAACCATCAAGCACTATGATGAAACTGTCACTCATGAGGATCGCCATAGGAAAAGAAGACCCAGAGTTACCTCTGCTGCAGAGGATACGTTCATCAGAGTTAACTGCACCTCCGAAATTGCAGCCCAAATAAATGCCTCTCAGAGCTCAAGTAACAGACACATCTCAACATCAACTGTTCAGAGGAGACTCCGTGAATCAGGACTTCATGGTCGAATTGCTGCAAAGAAAACACTACAAAAGGACACCAATAATAAGAAGAGTCGTGCTTGGGTCAAGAAACATGAGCAATGGACATTAGACCGGTGGAAATCTGTCCTTTGGTCTGATGAGTCCAAATTTGAGATTTCTGGTTCCAACCACTGTGTCTTTGTGAGATGCAGACTAGGTGAACGATCTCCGCATGTGTGGTTCCCACCGTGAAGCATGGAGGAGGAGGTGTGATGGTGTGGGGGTGCTTTGCTGGTGACACTGTGATGTATTTTAGAATTCAAGGCACACTTAACAAGAATGGCTAACACAGCACTCTGCAGCAATACGCCATCCCATCTGGTTTGTGCTTAGTGGGTCTATCATTTGTTTTTCAACAGGACAATGACCCAACACCCCTCGCGGCTTTGTAAGGCTTATTTGACCAAGAAGGAGAATGATGAAATGCTCCATCAGATGACCTGGCCTCCACAATCACCCGACCTCAACCCAATTGAGAGGATTTGGGATGAGTTGGACTGCAGAGTGAAGGAAAAGCAGCCAACAAGTGCTCAGCATATGTGGGAACTCCTTCAAGACTGTTGGAAAAGCATTCCAGGTGAAGACGGTTGAGAGAATGGCAAGAGTGTGCAAAGATGTCATCAAGGCAAAGGGTGGCTACTTTTAAGAGTCTCAAATATATTTTAGATTTGTTTAACACTATTGGTTACTACATGATTCCATATATGTAATTTCATAGTTATGACTTCTTTACTATTATTCTGCAATATAGAAAATAATAAAAATAAAGAAAAAACCTTGAATGAGTAGGTGTGTCCAAACTGGTACTGTATATACAGTGCATTCCGAAAGTATTCAGACACCTTCACTTTTTCCACCTTTTGTTACATTACAGCCTTATTCTAAAATTGATTATATCGTTTTTTCCCTCATCAATCTCCACGCAATACCCCATAACGACAAAGCAAAAGTAGTTTTTTAGACTTTTTTCCAAATGGAAATATCACTTTTACATAAGTATTCAGACCCTTTACTCAGTACTTTGTTGAAGCACCTTTCGCAGTGACTACAGCCTTCTTGGATATGTCTTCTTGGGTATGACGCTACAAGCTTGGCACACCTGTATTTGGGCAGTTTCTCCCATTCTTCTCTGCAGATCCTCTCAAGCTCTGTCAGGTTGGATGGGGAGCGTCGCTGCACAGCTATTTTTAGGTCTCTCCAGAGATGTTCGATCAGGTTCAAGTCCGGGCTCTGGCTGGGCAACTCAAGGACATTCAGAGACTTGTCCCGAAGCCACTCCTGCGTTGTCTTGGCTGTGTGCTTAGGGTCATTGTCCTGTTGGAAGGGGAACCTTCGACCCAGTCTGAGGTCCTGAGCGCTCTGGAGCAAGTTTTCATCAAGGATCTCTCTGTACTTTGCTCCATTTATCTTTCCCTCGATCCTGACTAGTCTCTCAGTCCCTGCCACTGAAAAACATCCCCACCGCATGATGCCACCACCATGCTTCACCGTAGGGATGGTGCCAGGTTTCCTCCAGATGTGACGCGTACCATTCAGGCCAAAAAGTTCAATCTTGGTTTCATCAGACCAGAGAATCTTGTTTCTCATGGTCTGAGAGTCTTTAGGTGCCTTTTGGCAAACTCCAAGCAGGCTGTCATGTTCCTTTTACTGAGGATTGTCTTCCGTCTGGCCACTCTACCATAAAGGCCTGATTGGTGCAGTGCTGCAGAGATGATTGTCCTTCTGGAAGGTTCTCCCATCTCCACAGAGGAACTCTGGACATCTGTCAGAGTGACCACCTCCCTGACCAAGGACATTCTCCTCCGATTTATCAGTTTGGCCAGACGGCCTGCTCTTGGAAGAGACTTGGTGGTTCCAAACTTACAAGAATGATGGAGGACACTGTGTTCTTGGGGATCTTCAATGCTGCACAATCCTGTCTCTGAGCTTTACGGACAATTCCTTTAACACCATGGCTTGGTTCTTGCTCTGATATACAGTGTCAACTGTGGTACATTATATAGACTGGTGTATGCCTTTCCAAATCATGTCCAATCAATTGAATTTACCACAGGTGGATTCCAATCAAGTTGAAGAAACATTTCAAGGATGATCAATGGAAAATAATAAGATATTTCTGTTTTTGTCATTTTAATACATTTGCAAAGAAAATCTTAAAACGGTTTTTGCTTTGTCATTATGGGGTATTGTGTGTAGATTGATGAGAAAAACATTTATTTAATCAATTTTGAATAAGGCTTTAACGTAAAACAATGTGGGAAAAGTCTGAAAACTTTCTGAGTGCACTGTATATATATATATATATATATATATATATATATATATACATATATATATATATATATATATATATATATATATATATATATATATATACATATACATATATATATATATATATATATATATATATATATATATATATATATATATATATATAGTTGAAGTCGGAAGTTTACATACATCTTAGCCAAATACATTTAAACTCAGTTTTTCACAATTCCTGACATTTAATCCTAGTAAAAATTCCCTGTATTAGGTCAGTTAGGATCACCACTTTATTTTAAGAATGTGAAATGTCAGTAAAATAATAGAGAGAATGATTTATTTCAGCTTTTATTTCTTTCATCACATTCCCAGTGGGTCAGAAGTTTACATGCACTCAGTTAGTATTTGGTAGCATTGCTTTAAATTGTTTAACTTGGATCAAACGTTTCAGGTAGCCTTCCACAAGCTTCCCACAATAAGTTGGGGGAATTTTGGCCCATTTCTCCTGACAGCAGGTTTGTAGGCCTCCTTGCTCGCACATGCTTTTTCAGTTCTGCCCACAAATATTCTATAGGATTGAGATCAGGGCTTTGTGATGGCCACTCCAATACCTTGACTTTGTTGTCCTTAAGCAGTTTTGCAACAACTTTGGAAGTATGCTTGGGGTCATTGACCATTTGGAAGACCCATTTGCGACCAAGCTTTAACTGATGTCTTGAGATGTTCATCAGACCAGAGGACATTTCTCCAAAAAGTACGATATTTGTCCCCATGTGCAGTTGCAAACCGTAGTCTGGCTTTTTTTATGGCGGTTTTGAGCAGTGGCTTCTTCCTTGCTGAGCGGCCTTTCAGGTTATGTTGATAAAGGACTTGTTTAGATACTTTTGTACCTGTTTCCTCACACATCTTCACAAGGTCCTTTGCTGTTGTCCTGGGATTGATTTGCCCTTTCTGCACCAAAGTACGTTCATCTCTAGGAAACAGAACGTGTCTCCTTCCTGAGCCGTATGACGGCTGTGTGGTCCCATGGTGTTTATACTTGCGGACTATTGTTTGTACAGATGAACATGGTACCTTCAGGCATTTGGAAATTGCTCCCAAGGATGAACCAGACTTGTGGAGGTCTATAAAAAATATTTCTGAGGTCTTCACTGATTTATTTTGATTTTCCCATGATGTCAAGCAAAGAGGCACTGAGTTTGAAGGTAGGCCTTGAAATACATCCACATGTACACCTTCAATTGACTCAAATTATGTCAATTGACCTATCAGAACCTTCTAAAGCCATTAATTCATTTTCTGGAATTTTCCAAGCTGTTTAAAGGCACAGTCAACTTAGTGTATGTAAACTTCTGACCCACTGGAAATGTGATACAGTGAATTAGAAGTGAAATAATCTGTCTGTAAACAATTGTTGGAAAATTACTTGTGTCAAACACAAAAACCATAGTTTGTTAACAAGAAATTTGTGGAGTGGTTGAAAAATGAGTTTTAATTACCTCAAACTAAGTGTATGTAAACCTCCGGCTTCAACTGTATATATACATATATTTGTTTGCTGTTTTTTTTTTTTGCTTTTTGTGTTGCTTCTCTAAAAAACTACTAGCAATTTTATTAATTTGACTTTAGCTAGCCCAGACAGGTTCCCAATCTCATAATCGCATAACTAGCTACAAAGAATCCATTTCAGTCTATCAATCAAGTTAGAGTAGCTATATTAGCTGGCATGCCTGCTGGCAAGGTTGTTAGCCTTTTGAAAAGCAAGCAATTACTAAATGTATTGAATAAGACTCACATTCCTTTTCATATTTATCCCAGATTTGAGAAAAGATGCACAAAAATTTTTTTTTTTTAAATAAACAGTCAGGAAGATACAGAGAGCTCAAGAGGTATGCTTAGACATGCAAAAAAAAAAGTTGTATTTATTTATTTAAAGTTAAGCATCATGATTATTGCTCTCAATTACAGGAAAAAGCTGTTTCAGGTGTTTGAAAAATTCTAAATTCTCCAACTTCCAGATGGTGTCCGGAACACCGGAACAGCCATCCTCATGTACTCTACTCTTGTGTCCCTTCAGATTTTTGGGGTGCATGATGCCCCTGATAACGCATTAAGGGCTCTATTCAATTCATATCGCGGAAGTTCAGCGTTACAGAGTGATTGAAATATAAAGGCAATTTTCCCTCGTTAGTGCATTCACGGTAAATGTTGCATATGTCGGTACAATCGGAAATTGCCTTTACATTTATATTTTGCTTTCTGTAACACTTCAGTTATACAGATTGAATAGAGCTCTAAATTGTTGTATAAATACAAGATATCTGGCATATTCCCATTTGAACTTTGTTGTGCTTTTAAATGGTTGAATGCCCAGTGATAAACATTTAGATGACAACTAAACCAAAAATCTGACCTTTTTTTTAAACATTTAAAAAAAATGTGTATTACCCTTTTTTCGTGGTATCCAATTGTATCCAATTGTTAGTAGCTACTATCTTGTCTCATGCTACAACTCCCGTATGGGCTCGGGAGAGAAGAAGGTCGAAAGTCATGGGTCCTCCGATACACAACCCAACCAAGCCACACTGCTTCTTAACACAGCGCGCATCCAACCCGGAAGCCAGCCACACCAATGTGTCGGAGGAAACACCGTGCACCTGGCGACCTTAGTTAGCGTGTGCTGCGCCCGGCGCGCCACAAGAGACAAGGTTATCCCTACCGGAGACCACTGCGCCACCCATTGGAATTTTGTTGGACTTTTAGATGGTTCTTCTAAGGCATAGTGATAACACTTTAGGAATTCAACAAACTCTGTATGTCCTTTATGAGTGTGTAAATAAAGGTTGAAATCTCATTGATCAAGGTCTCAAGCAAATATGTTCCACATTTCAACGTTGAAATGACGTGATGTGGCCAGTGGTGGGATGTTCTGGTTTTGGCTGATCTATCAAGCCACCCGACCCGGACAGCATTCGTTGCTGTAGTTTTCAATGGAGTGACACGTGATAGGCGCAGCCCAATCAGATACAAGAGGGGCGGATCTTTCGACAAGGATTGCTTTAAATTACGGTATCAGTGTGGGTTACTGTTCCGTCCCCCTGCCTTGATGTGGATGGAGATAACTGTCGATGTGCGAACGTTTGAGCATCAGACAGCTCAGGTTAGGGCCATAGCATCATAGACAAAAGCCTAGTATGCTGAAATAGCAACAACTGAAATAGTATTTAGACATGGCACCTAAATCTATGTCTGAAAAGTTTGCACACATAGAGGAGATTGACTTGAAAGAGACTACTTGCATTTGCAGGAAACATTGTAATAACTGTCAAATCTTCCTGGGATTCTTCGTCTTATCCCTTTCATTGCATCTAGTAACGCTTTTCTGTTATTTGGACCTGAGATCGGAGGTGAAACGCGAGATTCTCCAGAAGAACAAAAAGTTGTATTTATTTATTTAAAGTTAAGCATCATGATTATTGCTCTCAATTACAGGAAAAAGCTGTTTCAGGTGTTTGAAAAATTCTAAATTCTCCAACTTCCAGATGGTGTCCGGAACACCGGAACAGCCATCCTCATGGACTCTACTCTTGTGTCCCTTCAGATTTTTGGGGTGCATGATGCCCCTGATAACGCATTAAGGGCTCTATTCAATTCATATCGCGGAAGTTCAGCGTTACAGAGTGATTGAAATATAAAGGCAATTTTCCCTCGTTAGTGCATTCACGGTAAATGTTGCATATGTCGGTACAATCGGAAATTGCCTTTACATTTATATTTTGCTTTCTGTAACACTTCAGTTATACAGATTGAATAGAGCTCTAAATTGTTGTATAAATACAAGATATCTGGCATATTCCCATTTGAACTTTGTTGTGCTTTTAAATGGTTGAATGCCCAGTGATAAACATTTAGATGACAACTAAACCAAAAATCTGACCTTTTTTTTTTAAACATTTAAAAACAATGTGTATTACCCTTTTTTCGTGGTATCCAATTGTATCCAATTGTTAGTAGCTACTATCTTGTCTCATGCTACAACTCCCGTATGGGCTCGGGAGAGAAGAAGGTCGAAAGTCATGGGTCCTCCGATACACAACCCAACCAAGCCACACTGCTTCTTAACACAGCGCGCATCCAACCCGGAAGCCAGCCACACCAATGTGTCGGAGGAAACACCGTGCACCTGGCGACCTTAGTTAGCGTGTGCTGCGCCCGGCGCGCCACAAGAGACAAGGTTATCCCTACCGGAGACCACTGCGCCACCCATTGGAATTTTGTTGGACTTTTAGATGGTTCTTCTAAGGCATAGTGATAACACTTTAGGAATTCAACAAACTCTGTATGTCCTTTATGAGTGTGTAAATAAAGGTTGAAATCTCATTGATCAAGGTCTCAAGCAAATATGTTCCACATTTCAACGTTGAAATGACGTGATGTGGCCAGTGGTGGGATGTTCTGGTTTTGGCTGATCTATCAAGCCACCCGACCCGGACAGCATTCGTCGCTGTAGTTTTCAATGGAGTGACACGTGATAGGCGCAGCCCAATCAGATACAAGAGGGGCGGATCTTTCGACAAGGATTGCTTTAAATTACGGTATCAGTGTGGGTTACTGTACCGTCCCCCTGCCTTGATGTGGATGGAGATAACTGTCGATGTGCGAACGTTTGAGCATCAGACAGCTCAGGTTAGGGCCATAGCATCATAGACAAAAGCCTAGTATGCTGAAATAGCAACGACTGAAATAGTATTTAGACATGGCACCTAAATCTATGTCTGAAAAGTTTGCACACATAGAGGAGATTGACTTGAAAGAGACTACTTGCATTTGCAGGAAACATTGTAATAACTGTCAAATCTTCCTGGGATTCTTCGTCTTATCCCTTTCATTGCATCTAGTAACGCTTTTCTGTTATTTGGACCTGAGATCGGAGGTGAAACGCGAGATTCTCCAGAAGAACAGAGAGGAGACAGTGTCACCGGCCGCAGACGATATGAATGACCGATATTCTCCAGTATTCCAGCTGTTGGATATCAGCTACCCAACTGATCTACAGCCAAAGGTAGGTTAATTATCGGCTCTTTAATAGCGTAATAACACTAAACATATATTAACATTTAGTAAGAATTCATATAAATACACATAAGAGGACCAAAGTGTAGCCCACACCAAATTATTTTCACTTGTGGGATGTTGAAACAACATGTGGCAATCTCTGTCAATTCCGATGAAAGGATGTGTATGATGAATATTTACTGCCATCAGTTAGAAACTTTAATTTGTCCTTGATCAGACACAATAATACAGTATACTGGTCAGTGTTTCTCAGATAAGGACTACTTAGGCTTTGTTTTATTATGATACAGTCTAGTTGCATGTTGGCAGTATAGCTATACAGAGCATAGTTTCAGGTTGAGGCGCCCAATTGTTTATTGTTGCTTGAGATGGATAATGGTTAATAATGCTTTTGGTGAAAGTATTTTTCCCAAAGTGGTTTAGCGAGGATTTGAATAGTGAGTGTATGGTTTAAGTGACCTGATGGTGCATGTTGAGACGAGCAGACATCTACAGTAGAGAATACTGCCTGCATGTCATCAGCATGTGGCACAGTAAGATTCCACACATCCCCTCCAAGAATGAACAACCCACTCTCACATTTTAATGCATTGGCATATTATAATGCCTTACAATTTCTTAATTGACTTCAGAAAAAACCTGGGGCCATTTGAGTTGTTACTGGAATCAAATCCTAAAAGGAGCTAAAGTTATCTTGTCAGCTATTCTTTAAGCCTGTGGATTGACAGCATGGGAGAGAGAATGCTCCCACCTGTCTGTGAGACTGGGGTGTAAGATGGCTCTGCCAAATGTGCTTGGTTTAGAAAATATGGTCAGAAGCATGATCAGCCATGTTAAAAATACAGCTGCACAGAAACATCATGGCAGTAAAATGAGACTAAGTGGATGCCTTTCAATTACACATAAATTACACCAACAATTCTGCAACTTTAAGATCCATCTGGCCCTCATCTATGTTATAATCAGATGAGATGAGAAAAGTTTATTGGTTTGTTTGTGATCATGTCACTCTGAATTCTCCAGAATCCACATTGTTGTCTTTGACCTTGCTACGAACTGCAAAAGTACTACACAGCACAACTGGTTGCTCATATCTAAAAAAAAATCCTCCGCTTTTAAGTTCAGTCAGTTTTTTGTAGGTCTGTGGATGGTTTATTCATAGAGGTTTATTTAGAGAAAAACACTTCAAAAATCCCAAATGAGATTGTAAATTAGCTAAAGCAGGTAAATGACCCCCTGCTTCATCATTTCAACTTCCCCAGGCATTGTGGCTTGTCTCCAGAGCTCAGTGTGAAATCTCTGGCTAGCAGAGTTAGCTCCACAAAAGATCCAGTGCCAACCCTCAACATCACTATTAAATCAAACTGTGTGCTCTGTTGGAGTATGAGATTTCTTACAGGATATTACCTTAATAGCAACATTGTGCATGCAATTAATAACATCCACACAATTACTCAACTCCATACAAATGTATATTTGTGGGGAATGTACACATGGCTGTAAATGTTAATAGAGACAGGCAAATATTTGAAGTGAGAGATCTTTAGAGATGATTTAGGCCCCATATTTGGAAATATCTGTTAAAGATGTGATTACGGATGTGTGTATTGTTTCTATTGTTTATTTGTCTGTAGTGTAAGTTGCACTGGGTCCTTATTATCATATATTCAAGCAAAGGCCCAACCTGAACCAAAGAACCATCCAGAAGGGATATGGTCAGGGTTCAATCTGAGGGCTGTAGTTATAGAGGTTAGGGACTGTCATTTTACATAATCTTTTATAATACCCACCACTCAAGCTCATAAAACATAAGTAAACATTCCTGATGGTGAACTGTAGATGTGTGGTCAAGAACGATGTGCTTATTTTAGCTGTAGGTTTTAATAGAGTTATTTGGAATGATTTCAAAGGAACAGTGGGCCTCAGGCCATAGTTGTTACTGGGGACAGGTGTCAAGACTATTACAAGTTTTGTTCTGCTTGCAAGGGAAAGAATGTTTGAATGACCTTAATTGTCAATTATGTTTGCCATGATATGCACCTGCATCTATTTAGATAAACTTGAGGGTGTAGCTAGTGGTTACACAGATGTTATTTTCTTTCTTATGGGAAGCTATCCATACAAACAAAACATTTTGTGCCTTTCGGTATGTTTAGAAAACAGAGGAGAGACTAAAAGTTACTGCTAACTAAAGAAATGTGTCAAGAAAGCTAAAATTGTTTCCTGTTGAGTATTATTTTGAAGGTGAAAGCTTTTAAATCATAAAGGGATTTACCTCTTGCATGAGACTGGACACAATAGCTCACGTTCATTGCTTCTCCCTCTTGGAGCTACTAATTAGATCGACCAAACAGTTTCTAACCTGAGTCATGACTTAAGACCGTGTTAGCCCACAGAGCTAAAGTCTAGGCAATGGTATTAGCCTTGGGAACTAAAACAAGTCTCCAGGTCTCAGGCAAGGTTACTCATCATATCAGGGTATTTCACAGAACCACCACTGCAACACTTCAACCCCATTCAACCTCCTCCTTCTCTCCACCAGCAGCTAATATACTTCAACTGTATGTTCCAAATCACATGCAACTATTTTCGAATGAGACTAATATTGAGCAATCATATAGCAGTAAATGGATGGCTTTCCCTTAGAATTCTATTCAACATTTTGGGACAAAGTAGGCCCTCTATTTACACAAATGTAAATTCAGTACTTCCTAGTTCCATGTATCAAACAGTTATTTCAGTTAAATTAAAACCAGGAAAATCTGGAGAGTACCCTGCTGATTATAGACCCATAAATGTAATCAATTGTGACAATAAAATGATAACAAAGCTTATAAGCAATAGAATGGCTAAAGTCTTACCAGACTTGATACAGACTTGATACATATCAACCAAACAGGGTTTATTAAAAATAGACAAACAAATACAAGAACATGTTTCAGTTTAATACAATAAGCAAAAAAACAAGATATAGATTCATCAATAATGGCTGTTAAAGCCGAAGAGGCTTTTGACCGTCTTGAATTACATTTTCTATTCAAAACTTTGGAAGCTTTCAACTTTTCAGCTGAAATACATGTCATTCAAATATTGTATAAATGTCCTAAAGCAATAAATAGACACAAATAATACATTATCTCTGTGAAATTGCTTTAGAAAGGGACGCAAGACAGGGATGTCCCCTCTCCCCTCTCCCCCCTCCTGTTTACAGTGGCAGTTGAACCGCTTGCAGAAAGACAGGACCCAAACGTAACAGGTATCAGTATTGGTAAACATGAATATAAACTAAACTTATTTGTAGATAATCTCCTGATATACCTGTCCAATATTGAAGACTCAATGCCCCCTTTGCTAAAACTTATGACATATAGTTAAATGCATTAAAGAGGAACAATGGGTGCATATTGTCCCCAGAATCTTTGTGTTGATTTTCAAAGGATAAATCTAAGAACATTAACAACTTCATAGTTAAGAACACTATAACAATATGGAAGAAAATTAAACTCTCACGCTGGTAAAAAAAAAAAAAAAGGATTTTGGAGACAGGGGCAGGAATACACAATAGGGGTTTTTGATACACCCAAAACAAACGCGTATACACTGGGCTGAACCCAAACAAAAGAGCGAAGGTAAACCTTGTTGACTGACACGGGACGATACCGGTAATAAACCATAAACCACTTGGCATTTTTCCTATTTAGTTGCATTACATCCTGTAATTTAAATTGATTTTAATTTGGATTTCATGTAATGGACATATAGAAAATAGTCCAAATTGGTGAAGTGAATTTAAAATATCACATGATCTTAGTATATACCTGTTCTGAAATTCTGCAACACCACTAAGCAAGCGGTACTTTGCTCCACAGCGGAGATTGGAGTATCTGTCCATAGGACCACTTTAAGCCGTACACTCCACAGAGCTGGGCTTTACAGAAGAGTGGACAGAAAAAAAGAAGCAAACATGTTTGGTATTCGCCAAAAGGCATGTGGGAGACTCCACAAACATATGGAAGAAGGTACTCAGGTCAGATGAGACTAAAATTGAGCTTTTTGGCCATCAAGAAAACGCTATGTCTGGTGCAAACTCAACACCTCTCATCGCCCCGAGAACACTGAGAATGCTGTGGGGATGTTTTTTATCTGCAGGGACTGGGAAACTGGTCAGAATTTAAGGAATGATGGATGGCTCTAAATACAAGGAAATTCTTGAGGGAAACCTGTTTCAGTCTTCCAGAGATTTGAGACTGGGACGGAGGTTCACCTTCCAGCAAGGACAATGACCCTAAGCATACTGCTAAAGGAACACTTGAGTGGTTTAAGGGGAAACCATACAAAAAGCATACAAACATTTTCCAACCAAGTAGAGGAGTCAGAAAGTCAGAAATAGCGATACAATTAATGGTTGCAGTCACGAGAGTCCCAGCTACACAATAAAATGTTGGTTTTGTTCGATAAAGTCCCTCTTTATATCCCAAAAACTCTGTTTTGTTGGCGTGTTTTGTTCAGTAATCCACTGGCTCAAAGGCGGTCAAAACATGCAGACGAATACATCCTAATAGTACCGGTAAAGTTCGTCGAAACATGTCAAACAATGTTTATAATTAATCCTCAGGTTGTCAATTGTGTAAATAATAGATCATATTTCAACCATACAATAGCGTATTCAATAGAAAGGAGAAACAATGAAGGGCGTGCAATCGGTCATGCGCGCAAACCAGCACTGCATATTTCTACAGTCCAATGACAGAAAGTTCTCATTCTTCTTGATTTTTCAGAAAACAAGCCTGAAACAATGTCTAAAGACTTGACATCTAGTGGAAGCCATAGGAACTGCAATCTGGGTCCTAACCCATTAGATACTCTATAGGCATTCAATTGAAAACTACCCACATCAAAAAAATTCCACTTCCTGGATGGATTTTCCTCAGGTTTTCGCCTGCCATATCGGTTCTGTTATACTCAGACATTTTAACAGTTTTGGACATTTTAGAGTGTTTTCTATCCAAATCTACCAATTATATGCATACCATATCTTCTGGGCCTGAGTAACAGTTAGTTTACTTTGGGCACGCTTCTCATTCAGACGTCGAAATACTGCCCCCAAGCCATAAGAAGTTAAAGAAACAAATGGCTATGTCACTGGTGGTACCTTAAAACGGCACATTTGTACAATTTGGCTATTTTAAGGTACAAACTACAAGAATACAATCAACGTACCTTACAGGGTACGACTAGTTGATCTCCAAGGCATTCCTAGTCGATCGCCTAGTATTTCTGTAAAAAACCCAACGTTAAAGCCTTGCGTTCCTATTTGTATTTATTAATCTCGCACTGTTGGTGGTAGGTGCACCCAATTCAGCTGCCCTGCATGCCGGGTAGGCAAAGTTTTCCCATTTTGAACCATTTCATGTGTCTGAAGGTACAAACTCTGCCTTCCCAGCAGGCCCCTAGGCAGTTAACCCACTGTTCCTAGGCCGTCATTGAAAATAAGAATTTGTTCTTAACTGACTTGCCTGGTTAAATAAAGGTAAAATACATTTTTATTTTATTTAAAAAATCAAGTGCATTATAGATCTACCGCTGGCCAATCAGATGGCTCAGATTACCATGTCTGCAGTAACATAGCAGGCGTAAAAGAAAGCTAAAGCAAAGTTGACACTGTGAGATTTCTAAACTTTTAAAACCATGACCAGCGAGACTGTCAATGAATACAGCAAAGAGCAGCTGTTTTTATGAGTGAGTTCATGTTTAAGTTTTTCCTCAGCACTGTCAACACTTTTTATTCAACACTTTTATAAGCCATAAAATGTGCGTTGTTCTTACTTCCACTGGCACTACAACCAGCACTGCAGCTGTAATGAATGAGTAGGAAAGTCGATAGGCTTGCGTTATTATTAGCGGCTTGTGTCTTTTTTAATACAGAGGAATATTTCACTTTCTCTGGTCATAGAAGTATGACAATGAATTTGTGCATGAGGCAGAAATAATGCAGTGCGACCCGAGTTCAACTGGAGGAAGACAGTGTCCCGTTTTGGTCAGTGTCAGTGGAGGAAAGGGAGAGCGGAGGGATGTTGAGAGGTGGACTCTCAGTATGCTGCTCTCTCCCTCCGCTGAGACTGGCCATCACATGCACGTTCCAGCAGCCCAGTAGAATTTAAATAAAAAGCGAATTATTTAAGTGTATTCTTACTCAGCTGTGCCTCCCAAGTAATACAGCAACTCATCTAATACCAGTGTGATCATATGGCCTACCTCAAATACTGAATTTTTTTTTTTTTAAATGGTCCAAACAACAATGCATTAGCAGGGCAATTCAAGCAAAGCCAATATGCAGTGATAATGTAGGTTAATGTTGCTTAAATTGACAGTGACAAGCGTTTGTACCACTTTAAGTACAATTTGGTACCTTTTTTTCTGAGACTGTTACCTAATTCCAATCAAATGAAATGCATTTATATAGCCCTTCTTACATCAGTTGATATCTCAAAGTGCTGTACAGAAACCCAGCCTAAAACCCCAAACAGCAAGCAATGCAGGTATAGAAGCACAGTGGCTAGGAAAAACTCCCTAGAAAGGCCAAAACCTAGGAAGAAACCTAGAGATGAACCAGGCTATGAGGGGTGGCCAGTCCTCTTCTGGCTGTGCCGGGTGGAGATTATAACAGAACATGGCCAAGATGTTCAAATGTTCATAAATGACCAGCATGGTCAAATAATAATAATCACAGTAGTTGTCGAGGGTGCAACAAGTCAGCACCTCGGGAGTAAATGTCAGTTGGCTTTTCATAGCTGATCATTGAGAGTATCTCTACTGCTCCTGCTGTCTCTAGAGAGTTGAAAACAGCAGGTCTGGGACAGGTAGCACGTCCGGTGAACAGGTCAGGGTTCCATAGCCGCAGGCAGAACAGTTGAAACTGGAGCAGCAGCACGGCCAGGTGGACTGGGGACAGCAAGGAGTCATCATGCCAGGTAGTCCTGAGGCATGGTCCTAGGGCTCAGGTCCTCCGAGAGAGAGAGAGAGAAAGAAAGAAAGAATTAGAGAGAGCATACTTAAATTCACACAGGACACCGGATAAGACAAGAGAAATACTCCAGATATAACAGACTGACCCTAGCCCCCCGACACAAACTACTGCAGCATAAATACTGGAGGCTGAGACAGGAGGGGTCAGGAGACACTGTGGCCCCATCCAATGATACCCCCGGACAGGGCCAAACAGGCAGGATATAACCCCACCCACTTTGCCAAAGCACAGCCCCACATCACTAGAGGGATATCTTCAACCACCAACTTACCATCCTGAGACAAGGCCGAGTATAGCCCGCAAAGACAGGAAGACCACATCAGCGACTCAATTCATTAAAATGTAACAAGTCTGAGCGGAAAGAGATTAGGAAGTGATTATACATGATTATACAGTTAAATAAAGGTTCAATAAAAATTATTGGGTAGCCTAGTGGTTAGAGTGTTGGACTAGTAACTGGAAGGTTGCAAGTTCAAACCCCCGAGCTGACAAGGTACAAATCTGTCGTTCTGCCCCTGAACAGGCAGTTAACCCACTGTTCCTAGGCTGTTATTGAAAATAAGAATTTGTTCTTAATTGACTTGCCTAGTTAAATGAAGGTAAAATTAATTCTGAAAGGCCTTACTTTATGGATGTTAATATGTATGAGCCTCCCAAATTCTTAACATTATTATGGAGGTAATTGTTCAAAACAAAATGTATCTCATTCTCACAAGACCACCACCCTTCTATCCTCCCTCCACCTCCCTCAGATAGTGATCATAGCAACTTCCTGGGCCAATTTCTGGACCTACATCCAACCTAAGGCACTATACAGCATGTATTATAAACCTAAACTGCACTGTAATGTTTATTAGCGTATTAATTGCATTACCCATAGATGTTCATGTAATGCGAAACATTGAATGGCACCAACACTGATTACAAATGCTAAAGTTTATCTTTGATTAATATATATTTGCATCCATATAATAACAATGTACTGAAGCCAAAATGTAAATTATGAACACTGCTATTAGATCACTCAAATAAATAATATACATATTGTCTACATTTTCTCAGCATAGATCGTTTCAGTGGTTTGAGTTTGGAAAGAAACTACAGATGTAGGATCTTAAATTGAGCCAGTTTGCTACAGCAGGAAAATACTCATATAGCAACAGGAAATGTCAATTATTATGTGGATTATAATTAATGGACATTTTTGTAGGGATTCATAAAACCTTCTGAAAATCAATTCTGACATTTCTAAGTGGAAATTACCAACTTCAGAAGCCTTTTAAAACCCCAAATACAGTACAAGTTAAACCTGTCCTGATCAACTTAAGATCCTACATCTGTATGAATAATAGAGGAGTAGTGAAAGCATGTTGTCAACCTTGCTGCAGAACAGATGTGGGGCCACATTTACGAAACATGTTTCATGTGGTTTTCTGGTTGCCCCAAATTGGAATTGTTTTAAAGCCACAACACACAGAAACTGTCCCAGGAGGAAGGGTAGGGTGAGCACTTGGAGGAAAAAATAGGGGGGGGGGGGGACGAGGTAGCAGGTGGAAAAACATATTTGCCAAATTACTGACAGGTGCTCCACAGCCTTGGTTAGAAGGTTCAAATAGAAAACACAGCATGGGGAATTGAACAAGCTTTCAGAATTTGGCGAAGAGCCACTCAAAGCAAGATGTGACCTTTTTAGCTACCTAGCACCAAGATGTTGGGATATTTGTTGGAATTCTCTTTGTGGATATTTATTTAAGTGTGAGAGCTACAGTTTTTAGGTTCAATGTCAATTGATTGGTCGCTGTTCATACTGTAGTTTGGTACAGAAGAATGTTAAGCGAATTGAGCTAGACATATTGTGGGGTTTCATGATTGGTACTGATCTGAGCATGAATGTGTTACCTCAGCTGACTAATAGATCAGACTTTATTTAGCCTTACATATGAGGTCATGTCAAGCTTGTTCAACACAGGAGATCAACATGCACCAGCTAGGACTTGACTTGAGATTTGATCATGGGTTCATGTTAGGGTTGAATCATTTCCCGGTATTTGACAAATATTCCACCCCGAGAATAAATCGCTTTTCTCCGGGTAACCCAGTATTTGCAGCCAAAACCGGAAGTGTCATTCCAAAGCATATATGTCTGGATTTGATTAGAGCTTTGATCGGCATGAAAATTCAAGCCTGATGCTACCTGAGCCTGATGAGGCATACATTAAATACATTTTATTAGCCCTACATTAAAGACATTTTATGATCCCAAGCCCAAAAAAAGCCCAAATGACTGTGCCGTTATCCAATACTGGTCTATGATATATAGGCTACCGCACATTACGCCTGACAGAAAAACATAAAATCCCAAACATGTAGCTATGCTCTCTTGGGTAAGTAAATGAAACAAGCTCCAATAGGCTAATCTTTTTGAGTGTGGACTGTAGCCAATTAGGGGAAATGTATTATACTGTATTATATGGATTGGAATGACGAACCTCTCTCAAACAATGAAGCTGGGAGCGAACATGCGATGCTGGTGCAGGACATGCGGCCAACAAAGTTACAATTATAGGCTAGTGAATTTGATTTAAAATTTGACATGTAATATGTTCTATTTGACATGTTTATAATTAGTAGGCTGACGGAAATATAGGCTACCTCTCGTAATATTTTCCCTAATGTCGTGCGACTGGTATTAGCCCACCGCCTTTCTCTCTCTATTGTTGCTTCTTTGCTTCCTTGCTTTCAACAATTAACTGAAATAAGTTTCGTTTTCCTTAAATTCATAATTGTAATGACATGCTTGAATAATATAGGGTCTGAATAAATAACTACTATAGACAACCGCCGTCGCACCTTCTCTCTTCTTTCAAACTCCTGTGAGTTCTGTATGCTGCTGTATTTAACAGTCAGCAAACAAGAGCGTGCATCCCTCTTCGAATAGTCTATTTGTATAAGAAATGCTTTAAAAGATGTCCAGCAAGCTATTTGTAGTCTAGCTTTTCCTGGGACAGCCAGAGCTAAGGGGCGTTTTTTTAAAGAAGAGAGGCTAGCGGAGCGCAGGTGCGTATTGCACAAGAGACCGAGGCTTTAAATTAGAAGCGTATGCATAACAAATCATTCATTAGCTAAATATGAGGCCAATACTGCATTTAATGTATTGCCTGAAAGAGGTAGGCAAGGACATATATATATATATATATATATATATATATATATATATATATATATATATATATGTACAGGATTATGCCTATCTATTTTGGATTCAATTGGAATGGAATTGATAGAAAGACTGCGAGAGAGTGCTCGTGTGCGTACTAATTTAAAGCAACGATATTCGAGTGATAGGCCGTTTTAAAACTCTGCAGATGCAACTAAAAAAATGCATCTTTACAATGGAAACATAGGGTGACCCCTAAAGCCAGATGGAGATGTGTAAATTAGACGTGCATTCAGTCCTTATATTACTGTAGCATAGGCTATGCTGCAGCAAATGTAGTCCTTCCTTTCACAAGAAAAAAGTTACCATGATGAGATAATACATGCATTGTATTATGCGCTCCATACTGAGATGAGCTGTGTGTTCCCACCCTGGGCGTTGATGAGTGATCCTGCAGATAGCAGAGTAAGCCAAGGGCCTGTAGAGAAGCCAGATTTAGACTTCGCATGTCATTTAACAGTTCCATGTAACGTCATGCTGTTCATATGAATAATTGATTATAATTTACCGGTTTCTCTCAGTTATTTATACCAGGAAAGGGAGTGGGATTGGGTGGTAAATCTCAGTAAACCGGTTGGAGCAATTCGACCCTAGTTCATGTTGAAAGTGATCAATCTGGAACGTTGTGTAATGATGACCTATGCTCACTTAATGCTCTTTTTTTTTATAAATGAAGGCCCATGTTCTTAAGGCACTCATTCCTCTACTGTGTCTTTAATCCTTAAAAGCCTTTGCCTTCAAAATAATGTGTATTTTGGAGGGGGGAGGGTTACTTTTAATGAACCCTGTAAAATCTGGTATTAAAAACTGAAACTAAGAAAACACTGGGCCAACAAAAAGCATGATCCTCTGTTAAAGATGTTGAAAACATTCCAGGTTTTTATTTGAAACAACTAGATGATCATATGCAGTTAGACTGCCTTAAAATAATACAGAACAGTTAGAAAACATTTTGTCATCTCCAGAGTCTTCTTCTGTGAGGCTCTCGGATAAGAGTGATTTGGGAAAGCTAATTGATCTTTCAAAAACTAAAGTAGATGAAATTGTTATGAATGATTTGTCTCATGGACCAGGATTCTCTGAAAACCCAATGACATTCTCTTACCCAAAAGTAAACATCCATAAATAAATATCTTATTTTGAGAAAAGTTCATGTTTTCCACAAATTGTATCTCTTGTCCTCTTTTGTCTTTTGATGTCAGAGACAGCGGATTATGACAGTGTCATTTGTGACGAGCCAGCGTCTTCAATTCTCGCAGAGCAATGTCCAAAGGCCTTCGTGACTGCCTTACTGAAAGCAGCTGTGAGACATTACTGGGACTAGATGAGATAAGGCGTGTCTGAGACGTCCCAGGCCCTTTGTTGATATGCAAAGTGTTTGAAGTCAGTTTCAGTGCAGCTAGGCTTATGGGGAGAAAAAAAACAAACGTGTCATGTTGGAAAGCCTTATATTACTTATGTTTTACAGAGCACATCTCAGTTTGTCTTTCTTTGTGATTTAGTCCAATTTTTAGAGGGCTATAGAACTAAATTACAGGGAACAGGAACCTTTTTGATTTGTAGTATCTGCAGAAGGTACAAGAGCTTTGCTATAAAAGAGGAAGTTAAAGAACATACGAGAGACTATTCAGCATTGACATAGTGGAGGGCATATTCAGTGGCCATCTTGTGACCTACGCATATTCAGAAGTCAATAATTGACTTTTGACAGTGTTGGGAGATTTAATCAAATGTACATCTGCACCTGGGTCTACTTTCAAACTACTGAAGATGTAAATAAAGTGAAGGTTCCTAGATATGTTTTGATTTAAATTGCATGTAGCTGTGCGAACATGCAAGTGTTGTAATTGTTGTAGACCACAAATTCTAAATTCTCTGAAACAAGTTGGCCTCATCACACAATGTTGTGGCTTTACTATGTGTGTGGCCGACTTCACAAGATGCCAGGATAAATAATCTGACTCATTGTGAATTATGACCTGTTTCATTTCTTAAATGTCCTAATTGATGTAGACTATTCAAATGAGCTACAAGGAAATTAATTGATTCTTTACTAGATTACATACAGATGTTGCACTGAAGAATAATTTTATTTCAGGAAAAGCAAAGGCACAAGTTTAAAAAATATTTTATATTACTTAAACAGATATGTTTTATCTTTTAAATCTCATCATCAATCAGATGATTTTCAAACGGACTCTCACCATGCATCGCCCTTGTAGGCTACTCTTCAACACGAATACAATATGCTAAGATTCTAATATTGTCTGATGTTACTTTCCTGTGCCAATTATTCTAAGCATTTTTCTATGATTGTATGATAAAATAATTAGTTCCCAGTTCGCAGGTAAGTGCGAGTGCACACTTGATGACAGTATGCCTTGCATATTGGATTGTGATATGGCAGCTGATATTAGTTGTTTAAATATATTGGGAGTTATCAAAGAGTTACTGCCAGTGACCGTGTTTTACCATTGATTCAGTTTGCCAACCTGCCAAAACATTGGCTTCTATAAAGCTGAAGCTTTTAGCTGCCAGTCACTATTCTGTGAGCAGGTGAAGGTGTAAATAGCCAGTACCTCTCAAAGTGTCAAGCTCTGGCTTTCTTTCTGGTTGTTGCTACCTGCTATTTCACCGTGATCAGCGTGGCAACTATAAACTCACACCATTGCGGTCATCCATGGCCAAGACTTAGAGTCTGCATGAGGATGACCAAATGACTTGGGATTAGTGATTAAAATAGAAAATCTGAGAGCCTCAAACTTGCATTAACATTTCTCCTGAGAGGTCAAGAATGTGGTGGTCTTGAACTGTATGTTTGGGGGCTTCAAGGTAAAAGCTGAAAGAGAACATGCTTTTCCCCTGGTATATTAATGTACTCTTAAACTCAGTGACACATAATCCTATTTTATTATTTCTGGCCTTATATACTAATTTATATTTGATTCTCCATGTAATATGTGAATTGGCTGTCAACATCCTAGAGTATTGCATGTCTATTTGATTTGATTTATTTCTTATCCACTTATTGGAGTGTTTTTTTATTAACTTCCCCCATGTGCATGAGTCCTTAAGCCCAAATTCAAAATCTGTTATCAAACCATCTCTAGAACAAAGTGCAGCTGATTGCCAATCCTGCAATTATTTGAGGTTTATTCCATTGCTTAGTCAATAAGGGAATTCTGGTTTCTGGCCTTTTGTGGGAACAATTGGAGCTTGGGAGTAGTTAGAATAACATTTTCGCAATATATATTTTCATAGTTTGAAGAAAGAGCCCAATGAGTCGTATGACAGGCATCTTGGCTATTGTTTAAAGAGGCTAGATACTGTTTGTTGTGTTCAGACAGAGGAAAACCCAGTACTTAAGAACATTTTTTCTCATAACTCTAGCTGAAAGAGACCAGTCTTTGTTTGAAGTCTTCTTGGAGTGTGTTGACATGACCATAGTAACACTGATTCCCAAAGCAGCACTGGATGGTCTCGTTCAATCAGATTACAACAATGAAGGCTAGTCACTCACAACTTTCATAATGTCACAATTAAGACTTCCTAATGAAAACAATTTCAAGCTGGCCATAATGAACTGAACTCAAAAAGATTGAGAATCACTATGAATTTTGTTTGGGGTAGAATCACAATGGACGAGATTCCAAATATTTACTGTGTGTGGTTCAGTAACTGTGAAGACCTCACACTAATCTGTCACATAGCTGGTTCATGTTTTAAAACGTTTTCATCAGGGGTTTGATCCAATACATTTTGTATGTAATTGTCAAGATTATTTTCCCTTCTTTTGAGGTTTTCTTATGGTTAGTTGCAGCTTTGACATTTTATTTAAAGCTAATTACAGTTAAAGTTCGAAGTTTACGTACACCTTAGCCAAATACATTTAAACTCAGTTTTGCACAATTCCTGACATTTAATCCTAGTAAAAGTCCCTGTTTTAGGTCAGTTAAAATAACCACTTTATTTTGAGAATGTGAAATGTCAGAATAATAGTAGAGAGAATAATTTCTTTCAGCTTTTATTTATTTCATCACATTCCCAGTGGGTCAGAAGTTTACATACACACAATTAGTATTTGGCAGCATTGCCTTTAAATTGTTTAACTTGGGTCAAACATTTCGGGTAGCCTTCCACAAGATTCCCACAATAAGGTGGGTGAATTTTGGCCCATTCCTCCTGACAGCTTGACAGAGCTGGTGTGAAATTGAGTCAGGTTTGTAGGCCTCCTTGCTCGCACATGCTTTTTCAGTTCTGCCCACAAATGTTCTATAGGATGAGGTCAGGCCACTCCAATACCTTGACTTTGTTGTCCTTAATCTCATTTTGCAAAACTTTGGAAGTATGCTTGGGATCATTGTCCCTTTGGAAGACCCATTTGCGACCAAGTTTTAACTGATGTCTTGAGATGTTGCTTCAATATATCCACCTAATTGTCCTTTCCTCATTATGCAATATATTTTGTGAAGTGCACCAGTCCCTCCTGCAACAAAGCACCCCCACAACATGATGCTGCCACCCCCATGCTTCACAGTTGGGATGGTGTTCTTCGGCTTGCAAGCCTCCCCCTTTTTCCTCCAAAGAAAACGAAGGTCATTATGGCCAAACAGTTTTTTGTTTAATCAGACCAGAGGATATTTCTCCAAAAGCACAATCTTTGTCCCCATGTGCAGTTGCGAACCGTAGTCTGGCTTTTTTATGGCGGTTTTGGAGCAGTGGCTTCTTCCTTGCTGAGTAGCCTTTCAGGTTATGTCGATATAGGACTCGTTTTACTGTGGATGTAGACACGTTTGTACCTGTTTCCTCCAGCATCTTCACAAGGTCCTTTGCTGTTGTTCTGGGATTGATTTGCACTTTTCGCACCAAAGTACGTTCATCTCTAGGAGACAGAACGTGTCTCCTTCCTGAGCGGTATGACGGCTGCGTGGTCCCATGGTGTTTATACCTGCGTACTATTGTTTGTACAGATGAACTTGGTACCTTCAGGCGTTTGGAAATTGCTCCCAAGGATGAAACAGACTTGTGGACGTCTACAATTTTTTGGGGAGGTCTTGGTTGATTTATTTTGATTTTCCCATGATGTCAAGCAAAGAGGCACTGAATTTGAAGGTAGGCCTTGAAATACATCCACAGGCACACCTCCAATTGACTCAAATGATGTCAATTAGCCTATCAGAAGCTTCTAAAGCCATGACATAATTTTCTGGAATTTTCCAAGCTGTTTAAAGGCACAGTCAACTTAGTGTATGTAAACTTCTGACCCACTGGAATTGTGATACAGTGAATTATAATTGAAATAATCTGTCTGTAAACAATTGTTGGAAAAATGACTTGTGTCATGCACAAAGTAGATGTCCTAACCTCTTGCCAAAACTATAGTTTGTTAACAAGAAATTTGTGGAGTGGTTGAAAAAACGAGTTTTAATGACTCCAACCTAAGTGTATGTAAACTTCCGACTTCAACTGTACCTTGGTTTGAAGAAGGCATAGCTGCTGGGTCTCAACCTAGTGCAGGCTCATGCCCCACATGCTTTTAGTCGAACCCTATTCATTTCCTATTACAAAAAATTGATGGCTTTTGAAAATTGTCGTGGCACAACAGTGTGTTTATTAAGTGTAACCATATCCTGTTTCTTGTAAAGAGGGCAAATCCGCAAGAGTCACAAACAGATACAGATGAGTTTTTCAAAGCTGTGGCTTTTGCTACTGCGATGACAAGGGAGTGTGTAGTTCCTCCACATTGGCCGGCATTGCAGTTGAACTGATGTGACAGAACAGAGACAAAGAAGGGCTATCCCCATTATCTCACCTTGGCACTGCCACAGTCACACATAGCCTCCCATCAGACACTGTCTATCATGATGTCTATCTTCAATTACTTTTTCACACAGAAAAAATGGTAAAGTCATCACTTTGCTTAAAAGAGGGGTTGGCGTGTGGTTTGAGTTTGAGTTGGTCTTTGCAGGATTCTCTCATCGTAGTACAGTCTTTGTATTCTAACACTGCTAAACATATAATAGGGTAATGAACCCCATCCACCACCCACCCCTGTGTTGCACAGGCCTCGGTGATGCATAGCTGTTATTTTGGGTAGGAATGCCAAAATATTTACTCATAGAGGCTTTCAGCTCTCCGTGGTTCTCATTGTGAGGATAGTTTACTGCTCAAAATCTATTGTTTGATTTTAGAATCTCTTTTGCAGTAAATTACCAACATATCTGACTGTTTTAATCAAAGCTGTTTGGTTTTTGGAGGACAAAGATGTATTCATTGATTCTTGTTGTTTCTGACCAAGTGACTATTGGGCAATCGTTCATTGGCCAAAAGACTCCTTTCATATTGTTGGTAGGCTCCTGATATTGAGACCATCAGTAAACTAGAGATGCATCAGCCTTCATTTTGTTGATAAATGTTGTGTCTCAGAAGGCCTGATCAGTAAACTATTACTTCATATCAATAAGATATTCATAAATATCTCAGTTTGTTAACATTTCTCATCACGTTGTGCACTGTTCTTCATGTTTCATCAACGCAATGTCAAATATTCATGTGTTGGGACCAAATGGCAATAAACACTTGTGCAGCTGTAAATGTTTTACTACACACCTATTTGCACAGATGGCAGTATTACACAATCCTGATTATGGGTTCAGGTGGATTGCTCTCTCCGTTGAACTCCAGGGGACTATCATTGGACTCTGTCATGAGGGATGCTTTAAATTAAATCATCATCATGTGCTATCTAGAACCTAAAAGGGTTCTTCGGCTGTCCCCATAGGAGAACCCTTTGAAGACCATTTCTGGTTCCAGGCAGGACCTTTTCCACAGAGGGTACTACATGGACCCAAAAAGGGTTCTACCTGGAACCAAAAAAGGTTTTCCTATGGGGGCAGCCGAAGAACCACTTTGGATTCCTTTTTTCTAAGAGTGTGGGTAATGTCCCATACAATTCTTGATTGTCGAATACTGTTCTCTGACATTGTTGTTTTACACCCTATTCCTACTGTATGATAGTATTTTCTAGTGGCAAAAATGTACAATACTTTTTTGTTATTTTGTAAATTGTTGAGGAGAAGGAGCACAGTTCGTAGTGGGTGAAATCTGTAGACTGCATATAATGGAGGATGGTTGGTTTTCTGTGCTGTGATGTAGACTAGCGTTGCAGTACAGCTGTGTGCCATCTGGCCAGAGCTGCAGACTGGTGCAACATCTGGAGCTCTGTGGAAAGACAAGTCTCTCTCTCTCTTTCCTCCACTGTACTTTATCTAGGCTAATACTGGGCTTGTGAGGTGAGTACATGTTCACGTCTGGTCAAGTGCTCTAGCTGTAGCCTCTCATCCAGTGTGAGCCTCGGTTGCTGATGACTGTCATTATGCCACTGAGCACACACCACCACCAGGTTCTCTTCTCTTATGAGTCCCTGGGGGATGGATATGATTGGCTGGATAAGAACTCTCATAAACTCAAGGTTAAAGGGTGGATTATGAATATAATGTTAAAAAGGAAAGCCATGAATAGAGCTTTTTAGACCATACCAAGTGAGGCCATGATGATCACATAATCAAATTGTGTTGGTCACATACACATATTTAGCAGATGTTATTGCGAGTCTAGCGAAATGCTTGTGTTCCTAGCTCCGATTAGTGCATTAATATCTAATCATTCTAATCATTCATAACAATATACACAATTTTACTAAAAGTAAAATAATGGAATTAAGAAATATATAAATATTAGGACGAGCAGTGTCGAGGTGGCATTGACTAAAATACAGTACACATATGAAATTAGTAAAGCAATATGTAAACATTATTAAAGTGACTAGTGTTCCATTATTAAAGTGACCAGTGATTCCATGTCTATGTACAGTTGAAGTTGGAAGTTTACATACATCTTAGCCAAATACATTTAAACTCAGTTTTTCACCATTCCTGACATTTAATCCTAGTAAAAATTCCCTGTATTAGGTCAGTTAGGATCACCACTTTATTTTAAGAATGTGAAATGTCAGAATACTAGTAGAGAAAATAATTTATTTAAGCTTTTATTTCTTTCATCACATTCCCAGTGTGTCAGAAGTTTACATACACTCAATTAGTATTTGGTAGCATTGCCTTTAAATTGTTTAACTTGGGTCAAACGTTTCGGGTTTCCTTCCACAAGCTTCCCACAATAAGTTGGGTGAATTTTGGCACATTCCTCCTGACAGAGCTGGTGTAACTGAGTCAAGTTTGAAGGCCTCTTTTCTCACACACGCTTTTCCAGTTCTATAGGATTGAGGTCAGGGCTTTGTGATGGCCACTCCAATACCTTGACTTTGTTGTCCTTAAGCCATTTTGCCACAACTTTGGAAGTATGCTTGGGGTCATTGTCAATTTGGAAGACCAATTTGCGACCAAGCTTTAACTTCCTGACTGATGTCTTGAGCTGTTGCTTCAATATATCATAATTGTCCTTTCCTCATGATGCCATCTGTTTTGTGAAGTGCACCAGTGCCTTCTACAGCAAAGCACCACAACATTATGCTGCCAGCCCCGTGCTTCACGGTTGGGATGGTGTTCTTCGGCTTGCAAGCCTCCCCCTTTTTCCTCAAATCATAACGATGGTCATTATGGACAAGCAGTTCTATTTTTGTTTCATCAGACCAGAGGACATTTCTCCAAGATAAACAATCTTTGTCCCCGTGTGCAGTTGCAAACCATAGTCTGGCTTTTTTTATGGCGGTTTTGGAGCAGTGGCTTCTTCCTTGCTGAGCAGCCTTTCAGGTTATGTCGAGATTGGGCTTGCTTTTGTACCTGTTTCCTCCAGCATCTTCACAAGGTCCTTTGCTGTTGTTCTGGGATTGATTTGCACTTTTTGAACCAAAGTACGTTTATCTCTCAGAACGCGTCTCCGTCCTGAGCGGTATGATGGCTGGGTGTTCCCATGGTGTTTATAGTTGCATACTATTGTTTGTACAGATGAACGTGGTACCTTCAGGCACCTTCAGGCATTTGGAAATTGCTCCCAAGGATCAACCAGACTTGTGGAGCTCTACAATTTTTTTCTGAGGTCTTGGCTGATTTCTTTTGATTTTCCCATGATGTCAAGCAAAGAGGCACTGAGTTTGAAGGTAGGCCTTGAAATACATCCACAGGTACCCCTCCAATTGACTCAAATAATGTCAATTCGCTTATCAGAAGCTTCTAAAGCCATGACATCATTTTCTGGAATTTTCCAAGCTGTTTAAAGGCACAGTCAACTGAGTGTATGTAAACGTTTGACCCACTGGAGTTGTGATACAGTGAATTAATCTGTCTGTAAACAATTGTTGAAAAATTACTTGTGTCATGCACAAAGTAGATGTCCTAACTGACTTGCCAAAACTATAGTTTGTTAACAAGAAATTTGTCGGAGTGGTTGAAAAATGAGTTTTAATGACTCCAACTTCAAATGTATATAGGGCAGCAACCTCTAAGGTGCAGGGTTGAGTAACCGGGTGGTGACCGGCTAGTAACATCATTGTTCACATATATCTCCGGTGTCACCTGGATTTTCTCCCTGTAGAGTTACAGAACCACGAGTCATCGTTAATGCTGCTGCATGGAAACGTTGCGTGCTTTGCTTAACTTGGCAGGCTGCGTGAACAGGAATCTGCATACTATTAGAAATGGCTGGAGTCAGTGCATGATCTGGATGAAGGAGGAAAGGAGAACCATGTCCAAACCTCTTCTGTGGTTCTTCTTTCAATGTCTCTGTGTTAGTCTGACCAGAATCACAATAACACTGATGCGATGCAAGATTCGGACAGTATGTGTGATTAAAGTAGTCTGGGGAATGCCCTTCAAGATAAGTGTCCATATATTTTACCATTGCTTTACCACTGATGTCTTATGGATAGTCTGACTTGTTGGGCCGATGCTGCACATGGTGAATCAATTGAATTGTATAGTACTTTTCACTTGATTTAAGAATGTTCAATATGTAGCGCCCAATACCCAACACATGGTGTTGTTTTCAGTTTGTGCAATACTGTATAACAGGGGAACAGTGCTCTCTACTCATGTAGACAGTAGACTCCACTTGAGCATCCTGTCTACACTATTGTTCTTTATATGTCTTGTGGCATTCCTACTGATAGCTAGAGAGGTGATGAATACTGAAGTCTGTTGACTCCTAAGTACAAAGGCTCTAATATGCTGTATGTGGGACTTTCTCATTGTGCTTAAGCTGTTCAATCTCCAGAGGCCTGTAACATGAGTGTAATTCTGACTTCATAGTGAAACAATCAGGAAGGCTTGTCTGGGCTGTACCATGACCGTTTCTGACATCTCAGTGGATCTGGTTGGTTGCCTGTGGTGCTGAAATGACATAGTGACACACATCATTGGATCTGGTTGGTTGCCTTTGGTGCTGAAATGACATAATGACTCACAAAAGCAGAAGATGTTGCATTGGTTTGTGTCCTGGAATTAATATAAAGAGTGTCACTCTCCTCAACCACAGTCACTTACTTATTGATGGGCTTACTCACCCATTCTCCATGGAAGTGACAAACTTCCCGAGAACACTCCACACCGGGGAATCCTTTTTGAGGCACTGTACTGTAGCTACTGCCAGCATGGTTACGATGATTGAGTCTCTGAGTACAAATGCATCTCAGTGCAACCCCTGATGCGCCTCCCTTCATGGCTCACTCCTCCTACTCCACCCTACACATAACTCATGATGCTCAGATATTTGTACACACCTTTCCAAAGTTATGGGTTAAAATTAAGTTTGAATAAGTTGAGATCTTTAATAGTGCCCATCCACAGTGTTTCTTGACTGAGTCAATACACCACTCTGTGTCTGTGCCAAATGCTATACAGTTTGCCAATAGGGCTTCCACGCATATTGGTTGTAGTATAACTGTTAGCTAATAACTAATAGTTACTAGACATGTCAAGTGATTTAAGTTCATTCCCTTTGAAATGTGATGTTTCATAGTCATATTGTAGATGTTTTATGAAATGTTTGAAATTACCTGAGCAATAGTGTGCCAGAAATGATTTCCTATGATTGACAGTTGGCTAACATGAGAGCACTTGGACAAGGGTGAATGCTGTTAACACTCAAACATTTGGCCTTACGTGGACCCAGTGCCTAGTTCAAACATGGGCCTCTGAGAAGGGTGTCTGTAGACTGGTTCATGTAAGGCAGTGGGCTTCAAGACATGTTTCATTCCCCTTCTTTACAACAGTCGTTAACATCTCCATGATCTCTACATATACAATAGATTCTGTGCAGTATAAACAATAGCAGTTGTGTTTATTATTTGAATCATTCATGCGGAAGGTCATGAAATGTTCCACGCATTCATTGCGGGTGTTTTTATGGGCTGTTCACAACATAATGACTAACTGCATTTTTCATGATATAAAAACACTACTCATGAAGACACACTTGGGTTTGTACGACAAGTACAAATAAATATGAAGGCAGAGGAAGCTACTGTGAAACATGCCCACACATACAGGGTAATCACTCTACCTCTCAGTCCCAGTGTTCCAAGCAATGCTAAACATACTGGCCAAAGAAACATCTTTGTAATAAATTATGAACATGTTTTCCATTTATTTAACTCAAACTACCAACCATACAGTAGGCCTTCTACCTCTCCAAAAGATTCTTATCAGAATCATCTTGTGGTGTCTAAACATTTGACCAAACACCAGCGTTGCTGAAAACGAGATCCTTCTTGATCCTATGCCAGCAATAACAAACAAGCAACCTTGCATACATATATTGTAATTTTTGAAAAATCTAGATGTCTTCAGTTTCCATGTATTATGAATGAGTAGAGCTGCTATCCAACATGTATCTGATAACTGAAATCTGTGGACCAGCATGGCACGCATAACAGATACAATATGAATCAATAGAGCAGTATCCCCGGGCTCTAGTGTTCCTCCCATGGCTCCTCTTCCCCAAAATCATTCCCAAAAGTGATAGCACTACCCGCTGTGCCAAAAATGCTTGACGTGTCACTGCAGGACTGAATTTAGGACGATTTTGGAATCAATCATGTGTTTTATTCTCATATGTACATATTTTTCCACTCCAATGTCACATAATCATTCAGTCTGACCCCTCATCAAAGTTACATGCTGTTTAGACAGAGGGGCAATACATTTTTCACACTGCACACACCAACATAAAGAGCAGAACAGTGTTAGCCTTCGTCAAGAATAAGACTCTGGGTGGTCTGTTTGCAGCAGTGAAGAGGAATAAGTCAAATCTCTCGTGTTTTTCTACCCACTCTGTCTCCGGTCCCCTCAGGGGTTGGCGTGTCTGAGTGGGCTGTGGGCTCCCTTTTGGGCTTGGCCCCTGAGCAGAACACGTATCTGACAAAGGAGCCTTTAAATCAAGCCCCAGACACAAGTGCATGACCCACTCTAGGGACAACACACAGTGGACATGCTGACTTGACCTCAGGCTCCAGATGTGGACTTGTTGTAACCTTATGATCCAGGCATCATTCAATGTCTTTCAATCAATGCAACATTTTCTCTCAGCTCATGGCAAAATGTGTAGAATTGTAGGAATGGGCTGTTTTCCCCAAAAAATCCCTTGCGTGGGGGACCCGCGAAACTGCGGTACACCACTGCTTTCAATTCTGATTCGTGCAGGGAAGAATATCAGACTAATTAAAGTTGTTATAAAAAATATTTATGCTGAAATTATGTATGCATGCTTGCTTGCCAATGTAGGCACAGCAGGTCTGCATTTGTTTGATACTCTACGTGTTGCCAAACACAAAACCGAGGTTATAGCAGGCAGTGACTCATTGAAAACATGCCTACTCAGCTTGTCCCAGTATCAGGCATCATACGCAAACAAGTGCTAAACAAAGTATGGTAAAC
Source organism: Oncorhynchus clarkii lewisi (assembly GCF_045791955.1). NCBI lineage: Eukaryota > Metazoa > Chordata > Actinopteri > Salmoniformes > Salmonidae > Oncorhynchus > Oncorhynchus clarkii. The sequence continues at coordinate 38,152,394 of NC_092156.1, forward strand.
ACCCCTTGTTATGCGAAGAGACCTTCCTGGTCTCTTGACTGTTTGGAGTTCAGTTGAGTACATCATTCCAGTCCCAGTTCCAGCTGCACTACTAGAAACAGGGTCAAAGGTCTGTAAAAAAAAAAAGTATGGTCCGCAGATCTCATTTGTTCTGAACAACCCTTTAACTGGAACAGAATATGGAAAAATATGACCATGGCATCCTGTAATCGGAACCATCAACTTATACTGTACGTTGTAAGTTTGTTCAGACTGTATTCAGTCATGGAGAAAGCGCACAATTGTCAGAAAAGTAAAGATACCTTAATAGAAAATGACTCAAGTAAAAGTGAAAGTCACCCAGTAAAATCCTACTTGAGTAAAAGTCTAGAAGTATCTGGTTTTAAATACTCTTTTCAAATTCCTTATATTAAACAAACCAGACAGCACCATTGTCTAGTTTTTTATTTATTTATGATAGCCAGGGGCACACTCCAACACTCGGACATACTTTTCATATGCAGCATGTGTTTAGTGCGTCCGCCAGATCAGATGCAGTAGGGATGACCAGGGATGTTCTCTTGATAAGTGTGTGAATTAGACAATTTTCTGTCCTGCTAAGCATTCAAAATGTAACGAGTACTTTTGGGAGTCAGGGAAAATGTATGGAGTAAAAAGTACATAATATTCTTTAGGAATGTAGTGAAGTAGCCTCCCGAGTGGGGCGGTGGCCTATGGCACTGCATCGCAGTGTTAGCTGTGCCTCTAGAGATTCTGGGTTTGAGTCCAGGCTCTGTTGCAGCCAGCCGCGTCCGGGAAATCCATGGGGTGGCGCACATTTGGACAGTGTCGACCAGGTTAGGGGAGGTTTTGGCCGGCAGGGATGTCCTTGTCCCATCGCGCACTAGCGACTCCTGTGGCGGGCCGACCCAGTCGCCAGGTGTGCGGTGTTTCCTCCGACACATTGGTGTGGCAGGCTTCCGGGTTAAGTGGGCATTGTGTGAAGAAGCAGTGCGGCTTGGTTGGGTTGTGTTTCGGAGGACGCACTGCTCTCGACCTTCGCCTCTCCCGAGCCCGTACGAGAGTTGCAGCGATGAGTGAAAACTGTAACTACCAATTGGATACCACAAAAAGGGGTTAAAAAGGGAACGTAATGAAGTAAAAGTTGTGAAAAATAGTACAGATACCCCAAAAAACGACTTAAGAAGTACTTCCAAGTACTTTACACCGCTAACTGTATTTAACACAAGGAAACATTTTACAATGAAATTGGCCCCAACTCCCAACTGTTCACTGTGTCCCCTAAATCAGGTAGGCACATTCCTTATGATGTAGGAGTGCGTTGCAGTTAAATGCTTCTGGGGCAAAGTTACACATTTCATGAATGTAAATTGTCAATGCTTTGCATCTCTTATGTTACTTAACGATAATAGCTCCTTGAATCTCTCAATCAATCAGAGTTGATTACTGCTGGCAGGCAGCACTGCCACAAAAAAAAGATGCTGGCTCTTAGATGACAATCACCTCACTCTCTCCCGATTCACCAGTAGATACAGTTACTGTTAGAAGTTATAACATTAGAATGATCGACAGTGAGAATGAATGGTGCTAGTCAAGGAACAATTGAGACCTGGACAAATATACTTGACTCTGTAAAGAATCATCTCAGCTAAAGGCCAACACACAAATAAACAATCCATAAAGGCCAAAAGATACAGTACATATATACACACAGTTGAAGTCGGATGTTTACATACACCTTAGCCAACTACATTTAAACTCAGTTTTTCACAATTCCTGACATTTAATCCAAGTAAGAATTCCCTGTTTTAGGTCAGTTAGGATCACCACTTTATTTTAAGAATGTGAAATGTCAGAATAATAGTAGAGAGTGATTTGTTTCAGCTTTAATTTATTTCATCACATTTTCAATGGGTCAGAAATTTACAAACACTCAATTAGTATTTGGTAGCCTTGCCTTTAAATTGTTTAACTTGGGTCAAACGTTTCGGGTAGCCTTCCACAAGCTTCCCACAATAAGTTGGGTGAATTTTGGCCCATTCCTCCTGACAGAGCAGGTGTAACTGAGTCAGGTTTGTAGGCCTCCTTACTCGCACACGTTTTTTCAGTTCTGCCCGCAAATGTTCTATGGGTTTGAGGTCAGGGCTTTGTGATGGCCACTCCAATACCTTCACTTTGTTGTCCTTAGCCATTTTGCCACAACTTCGGAAGTGTACTTGGGGTCATTGTCCATTTGGAAGACCCATTTGCGACTAAGCTTTAACTTCCTGACTGATGTCTTGAGATGTTGTTTCAATATATCATAATTGTCCTTTCCTCATGATGCCATCTATTTTGTGAAGCGCACCAGTCCCTCTTGCCGCAAAGCACCCCCACAACATGATGCTGCCACCCCCGTACTTCACGGTTGGGATGGTGTTCTTTGGCTTGCAAACCTTCCCCTTTTTCCTCCAAACATAACGATGGTCATTATGGCCAAACAGTTCTATTTTTGTTTCATCAGACCAGAGGACATTTCTCCAAAAAGTACGATCTTTGTCCCCATGTGCAGTTGCAAACCGTAGTCTGGCTTTTTTATGGCTGTTTTGGAGCAGTGGCTTCTTCCTTGCTGAGCGGCCTTTCAAGTTATGTCGATATAGGACTCGTTTTACTGTGGATATCGAGAATTTTGTACCTGTCACCACCAGCATCTTCACAAGGTCCTTTGCTGTTGTTCTGAGATTGATTTGCACTTTTTGCACTAAAGTACGTTCATCTCTAGGAGACAGAACGTGTCTCCTTCCTGAGCAGTATGACGGCTGCTTAGTCCCATGGTGTTCACACTTGCGTGCTATTGTCTGTAAGGATGAATGAGGTATCTTCAGGCGTTTGGAAATTGCTCCCAAGGATGAACCTTGTGGAGATCTACAATTATTTTGCCTGATTTATTTAGATTTTCCCATGATGTCAAGCAAAGAGGCACTGAGTTTGAAGGTAGGCCTTGAAATATATCCACAATATCCACACCTCCAATTGACTCAAATGATGTCAATTAGCATATCAGATGCTTCTAAAGCCATGACATCATTTTCTAGAATTTTCCAAGCTGTTTAAAGGAACAGTCAACTTAGTGTATGCAAACTTCTGACCCACTGGAATTGTGATACAGTGAATTATAAGTGAAATAATCTGTCTGTAAACAATTGTTGGAAAAATGACTTGTGTCATGCACAAAGTAGATGTCCTAACCGACTTGCCAAAACTTTAGTTTTTTAATAAAAAATGTGTGTAGTGGTTGAAAAACAACTTTTAATGACTCCAACCTAAGTGTATATAAACTTCCCACTTCAACTGTACAGTGGGTAGAACAAGTATTTGATACACTGCCGATTTTGCAGGTTTTCCTACTTACAAAGCATGTAGAGGTCTGTCATTTTTATCATAGGTACACTTCAACTGTGAGAGACGGAATCTAAAACAAAAATCCAGAAAATCACATTGTATGATTTTTAAGTAATTCATTTGCATTTTATTGCATGACATAAGTATTTGATACAATTATGATATATTTGATACATCAGTAGGAAAACCTGCAAAATCGGCAGTGTATCAAGTACTTGTTCTCCCCACTTTATATGTATATACCCATTTTAACCTTTTTAACTTTCTCTGCTTTCAGGCCCACGGGAAGGGGTGGTATGGGGAGGGTTTTCTCTGGTTGCCGGGTGGGGGGTCTGGGGGGGGGGGGGGGGGTGACTGACGAGCAACCCTATTTGATGGGGGGAGGGGGGGGGTCCAGAATGGGGGGGGGGGGGGGGGGGGGGTGATAGAGACATGTTGGCTGGGTGGGTTTGGGGGAATGGGATAGGAGGTTGGGGGTGGAGGCCCACTTTTTTCTGTTTAAACTGAATGTATTATTACTTAAACCCCTGTATGTATTTCTTACTGTTATTTTTATTTTGAGTGGCAGCCTATGGGTAAATTTTTTCTAAGAGAGGTATGTACTCTGATCTCCCCTATTACAGCGCGATGAATGAGATGGCAATGTCCGCCATCAGTATAAAAGGTGCAATTTAAAACGCACCTGGAAACGCCACCTGCATAGAAATGCTCCATGTCTCACGGCAGACTCATGTTGCATAGTCTAGACAATGCGTCTCTCCAGCCTTTCAGGGAACCGGCGCATTAGGTTAGCATTTGGCAGGTCAGCATCTATTCTGGTGGTGGTGATACTTCCCACACCGCCCCAGACCACACTGGGTTATTCTAATATTGGATATTTCTCTCTCTCTCTCTCTGATTTACTTTGAGCCTCTTTACACTTACTAAACTTTGCGTAAAAATACATATACAAACTTGTGTACTTGCTACGTCTCGACCTCTACCTCTGGAGGTAGAACACGATGCTAGCCCGACAGTTGCCCCCTTGAAGCAGGGCAGTGTAAACAGAATTGTCTTGTTGAGCCAACACTCCTACTGTATAAATGGTAATAGCAGAGCAATGTTTTTGAAACAGATTAAATGTATAGACATTTTCCTCATATTTGAGACTTGTTTTATTGTTTTTACCTGAAACTGCAGTAACAGCCTGCTACATTCTGAAATTGTCGCACTGAGCCACGTTAAACTACAGAAGCCCATCATACAAATAGGATATGCTTTTTTTCATTTGTAACATTGTGTGGTGTTTTCCTGGGTCCCAGAGTTTTTCCTGATCTGGTAGTAGGCTAACCTATCCAACTCCGGACCCTAGTTGTAGCGTATTACATAGTAATACATCACTGTAAAAAAAATATTTAAAAAATGGTTCTATATGGGCTATGATAGGACCAGATTATTTTTCTAATCAGGACATATGTTGTTGTTTTTTACTCCTGGAAAAACTCCTGTTCCTAGGGAGAATGAAAACATTAAAACCCTTTACACAGACAAAGAGACAACAATTGCTATTGGACAATAAAACTAATAGGGCTGAGCTTGCTGTATGCAGAGTTGCATCTTGTAGGCCTTTGAATCTGCATATAAAAATATACTCATAGAGTATGTCATCGCTATTGTGTTGATTGATTAATTCCAGTCAATAATTCTGGATTAAAAAGGTCTAGGTAGCCAAGCCACCCGAAGTGTGAATATAAACCACATTTGATCACATTCACATTTTCTCAGAACATAAATGGGCCTATTTTAGGCTATAAATACATAGCTTAGGCTATAAAAACATGACGTTATGTTTCCCCCGGCCGGGCCCAGATGGGATCAGAGCGCATAGGCTTCTCTAGGCTACCTGCAGCTGTGGTTGTTATCAGTAGGTTACAGTTGATCAGACTGAAGCACAGACTAATTGTTCATGTTGACAAATATTTTGAGGTGGCGGGCATGGGCTTCTATATCAAACAGCTCTTCGCAAATCTGCAGTGAATTAACTTATACCCACATTTCCAGCCACAATATGCTTATACCACATGTAATGATTTGCATGATATTGGTGAAAATGAAGTCTGGTTTGTTGTAATGTATATGGAAAAGTCTGGTTTGTTGTAATGTAAGGTAGGCCTACTGTAATATTCGTATGAGGCGGTTAATCGGCTAAAGTTGCATGATGAAGACATGCTGTTAGCAACTCTGTGCTTTGTCTTGAAGTTAAAATGTAACGAGTGTAACCTACAGACGAGAGAATAAACCCTTTAAATGTCTGCACATGCTTGTGAATTGTTGCATTATTCAAGAGTGTAATGTTATTGTATTATTCAATAGTGTAATATGTTTTGGTCATTGTTTAATAGTTTGTGCTAACTGGCTAGCAGCTACTGTGCTATTTACAGTCAATTTGAGCTGCGGACCAAGAATGTGGCGTTGCAAGCCACAACAAAAAGTAAGGCAAGGATGTAATGTGAATTGAAAGGTAGAGTTCACTTTTTGCCATCCCGCTACTCAGACTCTCCTTCATATCTAGGGATAAAGGGATGCCTCTGTTCCCCTGTTGCTTTACACAGTCTCTCCCTCACACCTCATTCTGTAGGCCTATGATCTTATTTTGCACCTGTCTAATGAATCACTACCTCCAAGCTGCAGTTGTTCCCTCATTTGATCTTTTTCCAACTTGTGTGCACACTTCACATACTACAAGGGAGCATCAAAGTAGAAGCTTATATTGGATTATGTACTATAAAATAGATTGTATTGTAAAAGGATTTGAAACAGGACAGTAGATTGTGTGTCACGGAGAACAGTTTGTTTTACCTATTCTTCTGAGTTTCTCCTGGGGGGGGATTTCATAATAGAACTCTAAGTACATATTTGTAATATTCGTGCCTTGGCAATCACGTTTCATTTTCACATGTCTTTATCCAATCTGAATATGACAACTGCTGTAGAATATAATGAACACAGTTTACCTAACAGCAGATTGTTGGTTTTACCCATCCCACTGAAAGACAATATCTGCTCAGGGAGCATGTACTCCTGTCAAATGTTGAGACCTTAATTCTTAAACCAGTAAGTGTGCAACCCAATACGTTTAAGGACCGCTGCTTGTGTGATCGTTTTAAGACCTCAAATTACTTTTCATTAATCTTGCCCAACAACATTGTGTTTTTCTCGCTACTGGCAGTGTTTGCTGATATCTTGTTTCAGATGTGCATATATGTTTGATTGATATGAAGATAAAGCTCAGTGAATGGCAGGATGTGGTGATCATCTGTTGGGGGAATCATATAACATTACATCATAGTTCCTGCCATCCCATACTTATCATTTAGCTTGGACTGAGGATATCCTCTGTAACCATTGGATGGAAGCCACTTGTTAGATTGACATTTGGCTGAAATCTAGTTGTGCAAGGACAATTAATGACTCAAACTCACCTACATCATCTGTAATGGGTGTTGTAAGGCACACATTTACATTTCATTTTTATAAAATGTTATTATGTACAGTGGGGCAAAAAAGTATTTAGTCAGCCACCAATTTTGCAAGTTCTCCCACTTAAAAAGATGAGAGAGGCCTGTAATTTTCATCATAGGTACACTTCAACTATGACAGACAAAATGAGAAAAAAAATCCAGAAAATCACATTGTAGGATTTTTTATGAATTTATTTGCATATTATGGTGGAAAATAAGTATTTAGTCACCTACAAACAAGCAAGATTTCTGGCTCTCACAGACCTGTAACTTCTTCATTAAGAGGCTCCTCTGTCCTCCACTCGTTACTTGTATTAATGGCACTTGTTTGAACTTGTTATCAGTATAAAAGACACCTGTTCACAACCTCAAACAGTCACACTCCAAACTCCACTATGGCCAAGACCAAAGAGCTGTCAAAGGACACCAGAAACAAAATTGTAGACCTGAACCAGGCTGGGAAGACTGAATCTGCAATAGGTAAGCAGCTTGGTTTGAAGAAATCAACTATGGGAGCAATTAGGAAATGGAAGACATACAAGACCACTGATAATCTCCCTCGATCTGGGGCTCCACGCAAGATCTCACCCCGTGGGGTCAAAATGATCACAAGAACGGTGAGCAAAAATCCCAGAACCACACGGGGGGACCTAGTGAATGACCTGCAGAGAGCTGGGACCAAAGTAACAAAGCCTACCATCAGTAACACACTACGCCGCCAGGGACTCAAATCATGCAGTGCCAGACGTGTCCCCCTGCTTAAGCCAGTACATGTCCAGGCCCGTCTGAAGTTTGCTAGATAGCATTTGGATGATCCAGAAGAAGATTGGGAGAATGTCAGATGAAACCAAAATATAACTTTTTGGTAAAAACTCAACTCGTCGTGTTTGGAGGACAAAGAATGCTGAGTTGCATCCAAAGAACACCATACCTACTGTGAAGCATGGGGGTGGAAACATCATGCTTTGGGGCTGTTTTTCTGCAAAGGGACCAGGACGACTGATCCGTGTAAAGGAAAGAATGAATGGGGCCATGTATCGTGAGATTTTGAGTGAAAACCTCCTTCCATCAGCAAGGGCATTGAAGATGAAACTTGGCTGGGTCTTTCAGCATGACAATGATCCCAAACACACTGCCCGGGGAACGAAGGAGTGGCTTCGTAAGAAGCATTTCAAGGTCCTGGAGTGGCCTAGCTTTTGTTGTTATTGACCAAATACTTATTTTTTCCACCATAATTTGCAAATAAATTCATTAAAAATCCTACAATGTGATTTTCTGGATTTTTTTTCTTCTCATTTTGTCTGTCATAGTTGAAGTGTACCTATGATGAAAATTACAGGCCTCTCTCATCTTTTTAAGTGGGAGAAATTGCACAATTGGTGGCTGACTAAATACTTTTTTTGCCACACTGTATACACACTGAGTTTACATGACATAGACTGACCAGGTGAATCCAGGTGGAAGCTATGATCCCTTATTGATGTCACCTGTTAAATCCACTTCAATCAGTGTAGATGAAGGGGAGGAGACAATTGAAATAAGGATGTTAAGCCTTGAGACATGGATTGTGTATGTGTACAATTCAGAGGGTGAATGGACAAGACAAAATATTTAAGTGCCTTTGAACGGGGTATGGTAGTAGGTGCCAGGCGCACTGCTTTGTGTGTGTCAAGAACTCTATCGCTGCTGGGTTTTTCACGCTCAACAGTTTCCTGTTTGTATCAAGAATGGTCCACCACCCAAAGGACATCCAGCCAACTTGACACAACTGTGGGAAGCATTGGAGTCAACATGAGCCAGCATCCCTGTGGAATGCTTGAGACACCTTGTCGAGTCTATGCCTCAACAAATTTAGGCTGTTTTGAGGGCAAAATATTAGGATGGTGTTCTTAATGTTTTATACACTCAGTGTTGAATTTTTATCATAAAGGTGGGCAGCAGCATATGGAAAAGTACTTGGTGAGAGTCATGTTGACACAAAGCTTAGGTTCAGAGGTCTTGTCTCAGGCTCTACAGACTGTAATGAGTGCCTGTCAGGTTAGCTGAAGTTTTGGCCATCCTCTCCCTTTACGGGCTGGCTGGGATATCAAAGGCCCCGCTGATAAACAAAATAAACTCCCAGCACTGCTTTCACCCTTTATTGTCCTGCCCGGTTTTAATGTCGGCCAGGTGCAGAGTTAAGCACAAACTCCAGCATTTTTTAAGTCGGCATGCAACGAGCAGAGCATCCATAGAAGCCTGCCTGTTGTTGGTATCACTCAGCTACAGAACATCCTCTGTACCTGCTAAATAAAGCCATTGTTATTCAATTTTATTGAATAACAAGTCCATTGGTTACTGTTCTCATGTAATATTCCTGTCCTTAAAGCCAATGCTTTAGAGTACTGTACAGTCTCTAATGTAGGTTGAAAGTACCCTAATATCAGTGCAGTATCCATATAGAGCTGAACTCTATAAACGTTGACACGCGTGTACCAGCACATGAGACTCACCTCTGGAGAGTATAATGATAGTTGGTGGAAGTGGACAATCACCCCAAAGGAATGCAGAGGGGCCATAAAATGAAACCATTGGCTGGGAGTGATGTGAGGTAATTCTTATTGTTCACGTTTGGCAAGCGCTAGTCTCTCTGGCCAATTTTCACAACATTTAACAGGTACGGTATTGCCTTTATCAGCATTACTCTTTTATGTAGAACTTTTTAAACAGTAGTTTGAAGACACTTTTATGGAAGACTGAACTAGTGAAAAGTGAACTATAGTGCCCTCTAATATTTTGGAGGCAGAACTCCCCTATAACTGTTTGCCCAGGCATTATCTCAGCGGGCTAACACATTCTTGTGGCACGCAGATGACCCATGTTCAAACCCAGTCAAAAGTCATGTTTCTTTGCCTGTCTTAAGGTTATTGGTGGACTTTTGGAATTGATGGCTACTGCTTTCTATTGTCATAAAATGTGCTATTTTCAATGAGTAATCAATACCACACTATCAAGTAGGAGACAAGGAAACAAGCAGCCTGCTCTACTATCCATCAGATAGAGACTCTGCCTGGGTTTGGTTTTCTGCATCTTGTACCATTCACATAAGCCTGATGCCTTCCATCAATCATGTTTTCATACCACACTATCAAGTGTCTGTAGGAGACAAGTTTGAATTTTTGTTCCACAAGCAGCCTGCTCTACTATCCATCAGTTCCCCACCTGTTCCCTTTTTTCCCTCTGATTAGGTCCCTATATCTCTCTCTGACTTGTTTGTTTGTGTCATTCATGCCTGAACCAGGTTTGGTTTTCTGCATCTTGTAGTTCCGCGCAGAGGTAAAGGATGAGATTCTCTCCCGGGAGGTTCCTTCCAGCGTGGATTCCTTGATTGAACTCGCTATTCGCATTGAGCGACGGGTTGATCTTCGTCACCGAGCTCGTGGAAAGGAGCTCGCGCTCTCCGTCGCCTCCCTCTCCGCATCACTACCATCTTCCTCTGCCGGCTCGGGTGCTGAGCCCATGCAGCTGGGAGGTATCCGCATCTCGACTGAGGAGAGGGAACGGAGAATCACCAACCGCCTCTGTCTCTATTGCGGTTCCGCTGGTCATTTTGTCACTTCATGTCCAGTAAAAGGCCAGAGCTCGTCAGTAAGCGGAGGGCTACTGGTGAGCGCTACTACTCCTGTCTCTCCTTCAAGATCCTGCACTACCTTGTCGGTCCATCTACGCTGGACCGGTTCGTCAGCTTCCTGCAGTGCCTTAATAGACTCTGGGGCGGAGGGCTGTTTTATGGACGAGACCTGGGCTCGGGAACATGACATTCCTCTCAGACAGTTAAAGGAGCCCACGGCCTTGTTCGCCCTGGATGGTAGTCCTCTCCCCAGGATTCAGCGTGAGACGCTACCTTTAACCCTCACTGTTTCTGGTAATCATAGTGAAACCATTTCTTTTTTAATTTTTCGTTCACCTTTTACACCTGTTGTTTTGGGCCATCCCTGGCTAGTTTGTCATAATCCTTCCATTAATTGGTCTAGTAATTCTATCCTCTCCTGGAACGTCTCTTGTCAATCCCTCCTGTTTCCTCTGTCTCTTCTTCACAGGAGGAGCCTGGTGATTTGACAGGGGTGCCGGAGGAATATCACGTGTTCAGTCGGTCCAGGGCCACCTCTCTTCCTCCACACCGGTCGTATGATTGTAGTATTGATCTCCTTCCGGGAACCACCCCCCCCCGGGGTAGACTATACTCTCTGTCGGCTCCCGAACGTAAGGCTCTCGAAGATTATTTGTCTGTAGCTCTTGACGCCGGTACCATAGTCCCCTCCTCCTCTCCCGCCGGAGCGGGGTTTTTTTTTGTCAAGAAGAAGGACGGGTCTCTGCGCCCCTGCATAGATTATCATTCACGCGTCAGGCGCGTTGGGCGCTGTTTTTCGCTCGTTTCGAGTTCGTGATAAGCTCTGCCAAGTTAGCCGGCCACCCTGGCGTTCGGGGTACGCTTGCTTCCATTCGCCAGCGTTTCTGGTGGCCCACCCGGGAGCATGACACGCGTCGTTTCGTGGCTGCTTGTTCGGTCTGCGCGCAGACTAAGTCCGGTACAGGCCGCTGATGCCTTCCATCAATGGAATCATGTTTTCACGTTGTTTCCCCTGGAGTTGGGCATGCGACTGAAATGTTAACCTTTCTCCCTCTCCCCTATTCCTTATCCCCTCTTCTTAGTGTCTGTAGAGAGGTACTCTGCTGATCGCGTTGCAGTTTGGTCTAATTTTTGTTCCACAGGTGCAGGTCTCATAAATACTCAAAGTGAACAAAGCCAAGTAATTCCATTCTATGTCAACAAAAGCCAAAATACAGACACAAATCTAATCCACCCAGCAGGGTTCCAATCTGGATTTGAAATATTAGTTGAAAAAACATTAAGTTTGTCTCCTTTTTCCATACATTGCCCCTGATTTCAATAAATGTTATGAGATAATATGAACACACTTCGTATATCTTATGCAAGTTCTCATGACTGGCTAGTTAAGAGGTCCTACAGAGGCTTGAAATTATAAAGAGACCATTGCAAACTACAGTTCTATTTACATTTTACAGCACTTTTTTTGTATCCCTCACTGACCAACAGAATAGATTGCCTCTGGGGAACAGTGAGGAAAACTCTCACCTCACAGAAGACAGAGAAAATGCCGTCCATCGCACCAAAAGGAGCCAGCAGAATAAACGACTTGATTCAGGTATGGATTCTTTTTCAGAGCAATGATTTCATTACATTCAGAGAATGCCTTCAACTTTAATGTTCTAATTAATTTGATGGCTGGACGGATGGGTATACATCAAAGTTTTTCCTCCAGGGAAAAGACTCATGTAATCAAGATAGCAGGGACAGAGCAGGCTGAACCCTGTATGCTGCAAGGTTCATGGTCGGGGTGGTATTTCTTGTAACGCCAGCGATGTTTAGTTTTGTTTACAGAGGCTGGATCTGTGCACTTTGGGAGGGAAATGTTGTTCCCCACTTTTATGCTGTTGGTATGAAACCAGACCTTAAGTAATTATTTTTTGCGGCCATTCTCCTGGTTTCTTGGTTTGACAGGGGTGAGCACTGGGGTTTTTGATGTGGTGTTCAATTCAAAGCCTGAGATGCATTGCATGTGTACATTTACAATGCAGTAATTAGTTTGGGCACTCTGTCATTAGAGAGGGTTTTAGTCTCTCTTCTCCCTCTCTCTCTCTCTCACTCACTCGCTCACTCTCTCATTCCATTGTGGGCTACTGCTGCTTAGATACCAGTTGAAGTGAGTCTACATACCTCAGCTTCACACACATTAAGGTTGGAAAGATCCTGCCAGGATCAGGTTTGGCTAGTGAGGCAATGTTCCTTTCCTCTGATTACCTCCAGTAAGGCAAGGCTGAGGAGATGATTGACATGTGTTTTGAAAGCCGCCCCTTTCTGCTCTGAGGATTTATTTACATGTAAATGTGGTGCAGTTCCAATGTTGTGTTTTCAGTGGAGAGATCCTATAGGGAAGAAATGGTGCTGTGATCCCAGATGGAGAGCTGCTCTTTAGGCTTAATGCTGAAGATCTCCCCTTATGGACACTAATGATGTGTCAGTCACCAAGCACATTTAGGGAATAGGATATTAGGGGCTCTATTTTAACAATCTTAACGCAATGGTTAATCTAATCGCTGGCAGTAGCGCAATAGTTCTGGAGGTATGTCAGAAATATTTTTTGCTGTTTTCATAGCTGGGGCGGCAGGTAGGTAGCCTAGCGGTTAAGAGCGTCGGGCCTGTAACTGAAAGGTAACTGGTTTCAATCCCTGAGCTGACTATTTGTAAAATCTGTTGATGTGCCCTTGAGCAAGTTGCTCTGGATAAGAGCGTCTGCTGAATGTAGATGTATGTTTTATGATGTGCAGTATATTTTCAATTCAAGGCACTCTGACGAATAGACCATTTAAACACCTTTTATAGATAGGCTACTTTGCAAGGCCAGGATAAAAAAGACAATGCATTGCTGTTGAACCAGCCATAGTAGCCTAGGGTAGCCTATGATAGATAGCTTGATAGAAAACGGAAAACAAGCTGTTTGTTTTTTAAAAGAACAATAATATTTCTAAACAGGATGGGGTCAGAAGCAAGATATCATAAATCACTTCTCTCGTTCCATTGCATTGTGTTCACACGTCCCAGCTAGCATATCGGAGAACCATATGTTTCTTAGAGCTTGGTGAGAGCGTGGTTGTCCTATCGTTATTTTGCATAAAACCTTCCCACAATGTTCTGTGATTGGTGCAGGAGAGTTGCATGGCTTTGGAACATTCTCAGCACATTTAAGCAACTTGACAAAATAATTGTAATTTTCTTAGTATTACTTTAACAGAATGTTTTGTAAAAGTACAAACGTGGTACATTTAATTACATTGTCGGTAATGTTCTAGGAACGTTCTCTGAAGGCGTCAGCATGCTTCAGTTCGGCGAAGTCGGCTAGCCGAATAAACAAGTGTGCTCGCATACTCGCTTGAAAAGCAAGAAAAAAGCGGCAAATGTACAGTTTGTCCATTTTGAGACATTGTAGCCAATATACACTTCCTGAAAATAATCTAAGATAACTCAAGAAATCTATCATTCATTTTGATGGTTTTGCCGAGGAGGTCTTAGTTGCACAATTTTACATCTAACTAATGAAATGTAATTGAAAAAATGTGCATGAAAACGAGTCATCTCTCATTGAATGACAACAAAGACTTTATTGAAGAATCCCTACTGTTGACCAATCACCGACGAAGGGGCGTAGACTTCGGCAACAAACTTTGGCTTGCCTCCAGAAAAAAAATGTGTGTGCCCGAACAGCCGAAAAACACTCACCGAACTCTTCTGAACTGTTTCGGCTGGGAAGCATGTGGACGCCTTAACTGGTTTGACATTGGGAATGTTCTGAAATAAGTCAGAGAATGTTAAGAACCAACGTTCCCCTGTGGGAATTCCATTACTTCTGCATAATGTTATTTAAAAACGTATATATTCCGTTCTCAGTATCAACAAAACTCTATCTCTATCTTGTTAAGTGTGTTCAGGTGTGTTGGCCACACCCACTAATTGGCCACACCTGATCTTAATGAGTGCTTGTTTCCTTTGAAAGGGGGTCTGTTTGAATAGACTAAAATGAACAGCTTTATATGAGTTTATAAAACATGGCTCCATCCTGGTGGTGCAGTGGACTAATCCCATGGACAGACCACAGAAGATCATAGGTTGATAGCGTCAGTGAGATGTGACATATTTCAAATTTAAAAAATGATATGTTTGCTTGATTAATGCCTAAGCAAATTAATTTATCTGTGCTTGGGGTTCTAAGCAGTTAAACTATGTTAGCAGTGTTATTAAAAGTCTTATTGAAACTTTTAAGGAAGCTATTCAAAAACCTCATAATAACCTATAATTTCCATTCTCAGAACATGAATAAAACCTCCCGGGAAAGCTTTCAGGGAACCATAGTAAAACATTCTCAGAACCTCCCTGCAACCTAAAAAGAATGTTCCCAGAACAGACAAAATGTTCACTTCCATTCTCAAAACGTTTAAAAAAACTTTCAGTTTTACCGGTCAGGACACATATGGCTTTGTTCCCAGAACCAATGGGAAACCAAAAACATATGTTCCCACAACTTCAAAGGAACCAAATGTGCTAGCTGGGGTAGGTATATATGTCTTTACCATAACATTTGCACTTCTATACATAATACTAGGCTCCTGTAAATTGTATCATTGCCTATGTGCAAGGCAGATCCTCAAAAACAATATGCCGTTGATATGGCATGATAGGAGGCCTGAATAGTTTGGAGGAGTGCGTCATTTGTAATCGGACGAGGTCAGCTCTTTCAAAATGTGTTTCCACGTAATTTTTATGGAATGACGTTCAACCAACGTGGAATAGACATTGAATTGACATCTGCCCAGTGGGCAACTTGAACAAGATATATTAAGTATGTCAATTGTGAATAATGAAAACATATGAGGGCAAAAGCTTAATATTTCAAAGCACTCTCAGTAGACCATTTAAACCCCTTTATTTATAGGCTATTTAGCTAATGGCCAGGATATAAAGATGCACCTATGCTTTTCTGCTAAACCAGCATTGGTAGGCTATGCTTGGTTTTAAATCAAATTAAACGAAATGGGGGAAAACCAAAAGTTGTTTATGTTTATAAATACGAGATTCACTGGCACAAAAGGCATATCTCTCTTTCCACTCTCAAAATCCATGCCATTATCACCTGCGTTACCGTTAACAGCTGCATTTGGTGGGTTTTAAAACTTTCCATTAGCGCTGCATGAAATTATCACTTTTTTGCTTATTTTTAAGGACACACCTGTAATATTGCCACCCCTCCCACCTCTGCGCAAGCGACCTGATGTTAGGCAGGTAAATTGCCAATCCTGGCAGTTTGAAAATGCCAGTACATGGGGAAATTGCAAACTAATGTGCGTTTGACACTTGAGCCATAGGAGTTAGAAAGTAGTATGTTAGATTGGTGCCAGGAAAGATTTCCACTGGTGACAAAGATACATGCAAGCACAATGGTGCTGCATGCCAGAGAGGCGTTGGCAGAGCCCAGAAATGCCAGGGTCTTTGGCTGCTTCAGGAATGCTTGCCTGGCCTTGAACTACGCGCATTCCCAAGATCAGCGTGAAAAAGTGACTCCCCTATAAAAATTCAAGGAAAACGAAATGAAGAAAGTACTGTATGGAGGGAAAGGCCTCTCCAAAAGAGCCCCCCAAAAGATGTGGAAAGGATAGGCATTATGGAGGGTTAGGTCAACCACAAATGTATATTTTCACTGGACTGAAATGACACCAGACTATCAATGTATGATCACACGGCTCAAACTCAGGGCACTTTCACCTACATCAAAACCAGACGAGATGCTCGTGCGGTGAGCAATCCTTCTGTGACACCTGATCTGTTTTGGTCTCTATCACCTTTGGTTTAAGAGACAAAGCAGGAAGAAGGGAGGGAACCCAACCCCTCCTGTGTTTTCTTCATGTGGAGCTTAAGCAATGTATTGAGGGTGGCATTGATCTTTACAAGCACAGAATGTTTGTGATTCTTCACCTGCACAAAGAGTGCGGGGTCACCGCTGTAACAGGTAGAAGTGGGATCGCTGGGATACATGCCCCTACACAGATGGCTGCTGCTGTTGAAAGGAAAAGCTTCATGTTCACCTGTCGTTCCTCCTCATTATCATCACCTACATGTGTCACTGAATTTAATCACAGAGCTGTATTCGCACCACAAAGCCCATCTGTCTTTACTTCACAGTCAAATGTCATCAAGGTTAACATCATTTTTTTTATTCCAAGGTGTTTATTCATTCTTTCTGGAGTGCACAGTTTGTGGTTGCATTGGAAATGGATTGTGAGAGTGAGTCATATGAAAGCCTGGAGTCCTTGTATGCTCTGTGTACCATAATGTAAACTGAAACACTCAGCATGGGGACTGTCAGAATAACATATGTAGACATTCCGTTAGTCTTCAGAATATGTCAGTTTCATGCACTGGATATGCCTCCTCTCTGTCTCACTGCAAAGTGGAGTTGTCAGTTTTATAGGGGATATCTTTAAACACAGACAGATCTGAGGGCCGAGACTGCAGTGTTACTAAATCAGAGGCCTTTACGTCAAATAATTGTCTGTTTTGTACACCTCTAATATAACTGCCAACTTGGTTTGGTCCTCTGCACATACAGTATTTCATGTGTGGAGAATATATTGTACATTTCCTTCAGAAAGTATTCATACCCCTTGACTTATTCCACATTTTGTTGTCTTACACCCTGAATTCAAAATGGATTCAATAGATTTTTTTCTCTCACCCATCTACACGCAGTACCTCATAATGACAAAGTGAAAACCTGTTTTTAGAAATGTTTGCAAATGTATTGACAATGAAATACAGAAATATCTCATTTACAAAAGTATTCACACCCCTGAGTCAATACATGTTAGAAGCACCTTTGGCAGCGGTTACAGCCATGACTCTTTCTGGGTAAGTCTCTTAAGAGCTTTCCACACCTGGATTGTGCAACATTTGTCCATAATCTTTTTCTAAATTCTTCAAGCTCTATAAAATTGGTCTTTGATCATTGCTAGACAACCATTTTCAGGTTTTGCCATAGATTTTCAAACCAATTTAAGTCAAAACTGTAACTCAGTCACTCAGGAACATTCACTGCCTTCTTGGTAAGCAACTCCAGTGTTGATTTGATCTTGTGTTTTAGGTTATTGTCCTGCTGAAAGGTGAATCCATCTCCCAGTGTCTGGTAGAAAGTAGACTGGAACAGTTTTTCCTCTAGGATTTTGCGGTCTTAGCTCCATTCCGTTTCTTTTTTAATGTGTTGTATTGGATTTGCCCCAAACATAACACTTTGTATTCCAAATGTAAAGTTCATTTTTTTGCAATTTTTTGCAGTTTTACTTGAATGTCTTATTGCAAACAGAATGCATTTTTTGGCATATGTGTATTCTGTACAGGCTTTCTTCTTTTCACTCTGTCTATTAGGTTAGTATTGTGGAGTAACTGCAATGTTGTTGATCCATCCTCATTTTTCTCCTATCACAGCCATTAAACTATTTTTAAAGTCACCATTGGCCTTATGGTAAAATCCCTGAGCGATTTCCTTCTTCTCCAGTAACTGAGTTAGGAAGGACATCTGTATATTTAAAGTGACTGGGTGTATTGATACACCATCCAAAGTGTAATTAATAACTTCACTATGCTCAAAGGGATATTCAATGTATTTTTTTTACCCATCTACTGTGCCTTTCTTTTCTTTGGTCTTTGTGGTTGAATCTGTGTTTGAAATTCACTGCTCGACTAAGGGACCTTACATATACAGTTGGGAGAAGTATTTGATACACTGCCGATTTTGCAGGTTTTCCTACTTACAAAGCATGTATAGGTCTGTAATTTTTTATCATAGGTACACTTCAACTGTGAGAGACGGAATCTGAAACAAAAATGCAGAAAATCACGTTGTATGATTTTTAAGTAATTAATTTGCATTTTATTGCATGACATAAGTATTTGATCACCTACCAACCAGTAAGATTTCCGTCTCTCACAGACCTGTTAGTTTTTCTTTAAGAAGCCCTCCTGTTCTCCACTCATTACCTGTATTAACTGCACCTGTTTGAACTCGTTACCTGTATAAAAGACACCTGTCCACACACTCAATCAAACAGACTCCAACCTCTCCACAATGGCCAAGACCAGAGAGCTGTGTAAGGACATCAGGGATAAAATTGTAGACCTGCACAAGGCTGGGATGGGCTACAGGACAATAGGCAAGCAGCTTGGTGAGAAGGCAACAACTGTTGGCACAATTATTAGAAAATGGAAGAAGTTCAAGATGATGGTCAATCACCCTCGGTCTGGGGCTCCATACAAGATCTCACCTCGTGGGGCACCACAGTCTCAAAGAAAACCATTAGTAACACACTACGCCGTCATGGATTAAAATCCTGCAGCGCACGCAAGGTCCCCCTGCTCAAGCCAGCGCATGCCCAGGCTCGTCTGAAGTTTGCCAATGCCCATCTGGATGATCCAGAGGAGGAATGGGAGAAGGTTATGTGGTCTGATGAGACAAAAATAGAGCTTTTTGGTCTAAACTCCACTCGCCGTGTTTGGAGGAAGAAGAAGGGTGAGTACAACCCCAAGAACACCATCCCAACCTTGAAGCATGGAGGTGGAAACATCATTATTTGGAGATGCTTTTCTGCAAAGGGGACAGGATGACTGCACCATATTGAGGGGATGATGGATGGGGCCATGTATCACGAGATCTTGGCCAACAACCTCCTTCCCTCAGTAAGAGCATTGAAGATGGGTTGTGGCTGGGTCTTCCAGCATGACAACGACCCGAAACACACAGCCAGGGAAACTAAGGAGTGGCTCCGTAAGAAGCATCTCAAGGTCCTGGAGTGGCCTAGCCAGTCTCCAGACCTGAACCCAATAGAAAATCTTTGGAGGGAGCTGAATGTCCGTATTGCCCAGCGACAGCACCGAAACCTGATCTGGAGAAGGTCTGTATGGAGGAGTGGGCCAAAATCCCTGCTGCAGTGTGTGCAAACCTGGTCAAGAACTACAGGAAATGTATGATCTCTGTAATTGCAAACAAAGGTTTCTGTACCAAATATTAAGTTCTGCTTTTCTGATGTATCAAATACTAATGTCATGCAATAAAATGCAAATTAATTACTTAAAAATCATACAATGCGATTTTCTGGATTTTTGTTTTAGATTCCGTCTCTCACAGTTGAAGTGTACCTATGATTAAGAATGACAGACCTCTACATGCTTTGTAAGTAGGAAAACCTGCAAAATCGGCAGTGTATCAAATTCTTGTTCTCCCCACTGTAACTCTATGTGTGGGGTACAGAGATGTGGGGGGTACAGGTAGTCATTCAAAAATCATGTTAAACACTATTATTGCACACAAAGTGAGTCACCATAACAAAGGGGTTGAATACCTATTGACTCAAGACATTTCAGCTTTTCATTTTGTATGAATTCTATTCATCAAAAATCATAATTCCACTTTAACATGATGGGGTATTATCTGTAGGCCAGTGACAAAACATCTCAACGCAACAAATCCATTTTAAATTCAGGCTGTAACACAACAAAATGTGGAAAAAGTCAAGGGGTGTGAATACTTTCTGAAGGCACTGTACCTCACAAATCCACCAAGGTCAATTACTTGCCTGAGGCAGGCTGAAAATACAATAAAGGAGCTTAATGTAATTTTCGGTCTCCCAGTGTCATTTGAAACACTGCTGTGTAATGGCCCGCAACCGATCAGGCCTCCTACCATGAGACCTGTCCAAATTGCAAGAATGAAGCTGCTGGCTAACTTCACTCTTTTTAAATAAAATTAGCCAAAGAGATGACAGATTGACCAATTGGCTCATCTCCTTGTTCTCCCCATCCCCTCTCTGCTTGTATTAGGTTCTCCTGGGGCACCCATGTACTCAGACAGCATTACATGACAAGGCCTTTGACAGGACTGGGAACACCAACTCACTACATTAGATAATGCTGTTTTTCCCCTTTGCATGGAGCAGGGGAGAGCAGAGCTAATTTTAAGATGTGACCATTGGCTGACTCATTGTCTTCAATAACAGCCATTTATAGTTCAATTTGATTTCAACTTAATATCCATTACATTTCTTGGACATTACTTTAACGGATCAAGCTGCCCCGGTCAAAAGGTCTTTCCAAATTAGGCAACAAGACAGACAATGTTATCGAACAAGCTGAGTATAGATGTATTAATTAATAGCTATAATAAGAATTTGGGGGCTGCTTATAGTTGTATGTAATATAATTATTTTTTTTTTTTGCATATCCCAACTCCCCCTGAGACCCCTGCAGGGAGTGAGGTCACAATTGTACAGCACCCCTGGAGCAATTAGGATTAAGGGCTTTGCTTAAGGTTACATTGATTTATTTATGTTTTACCTTGTCCAGTATTTGAACTAGCAACCTTGTGGTTACTGGCCCAACACTCTAACTTTGAGGCTACCTGGATATGTGATTTTAGTTCTACATTATAAACATATTCAATTAAGACTGAGCTTTAAAGCAATGATCGACAATCTCAGGCCTAAGGAATGAATGTTAACAATTTCCCCCACCTGCTCTCTGACAGGTCTGTCCTTCTTTCATTTTGATTAAAATGAAGAAAGACCATGTATTACAATCCCATGCCATGAATCACAGTCTGAGCTCGGAGGTTAGAGCTGCACTGTGCAGGATCCATGCAGTATGAGATTACACAAAGCAGATCCTATTCCATTTGGACAACTGGTGAGGGCTTCTTGGCAGTCAGAGCAAATTTTGTGCAATGCCAAGGTTTACTTTGTGCCTTCAATTATATTTTTTTGTGGAAAGACGTGTTGCAATGTGTACGGTTTGTACTTACAGAAGAAACAGAAAGCTAAAATCTTTTCCCAACATTGGGCTATTTTAGAGTAGTAGCTACGTTGAGCAAGCATGAATACTCCCAACCCAGAATATTTGACACGTTGAGTGTTTTCACACAGTGACTTCCTTCATGTTCTCTTTTTGATCCATTTGATCACCATAATATCTGGTTTCTGTTCTCTTGCTGCTAGATTTCAATTCACTAATGACACAGATGAATTGAGTGTATCCCAATGTGTTTGTTTGACATATCCCAGCTAGCACATTTGCTTCCTTGAAAGTTGTGGAAACATACGTTTTTGGTTGCCCATTAGTTCTGGGAATGAAGCCATGAGTTTCCTGACCGGTAAAACTGAACGTTTTTAAACGTTCTGAGAACAGATGTGAAAATTTTGCCTGTTCTGGGAACATACATTTTTAGTTTGCAGGGAGGTTCTGAGAACATTTTACTATGGTTCCCTGAATGTTTTCCTGAGAGGTTGTATTAATGTTCTGAGAAGGTAAGGTAATTAAAAAACATTCTGAGAACATGTTTCAACAAGATTGCTAGCTTAGGTTAACTGTTTTGAACTCCAAGCACATGGAATCATCCACAGATGATGCAATCTCTATTGCACTCCACACTGCCCTTTCCCACCTGGACAAAAGGAACACCTACTTGAGAATGCTATTCATTGACTAGAGCTCAGCGTTCAACACTATAGCGCCCTCAAAGCTCATCAAAAAACTAAGGACCCTGGGACTAAACACCTCCCTCTGCAACTGGATCCTGGACTTCCTGACGGTCCTCCCCCAGGTGGTAAGGGAGGGGTAACAACACATCCGCCACGCTCATCCTCAACACAGGGAACCCTCAGGGGTGCGTGCTCAGTCCCCTCCTGTACTCCCTGTTCACTCATGACTGCACGGTAAGGCACGACTCCAACACCATCATTAAGAATGCCGATGACACAACAGTGGTAGGCCTGATCACCGACAACGACAAGACAGCCTATAGGGATAAGGTCAGGGACCTGGCCGTGTGGTGCCAGGACAACTATCTCTCCCTCAATGTGTTCAAGACAAAGGAGGTGATTGTGGACTAAAGGAAAAAGAGGACTGAGCATGCCCCCATTCTCATCGATGGGGCTGCAGTGGAGCAGGTTGAGAGCTTCAAGTTCCTTGGTGTACACATCACCAACAAACTAACATGGTCCAAGCACAACAAGACAGTCGTGAAGAGGGGAATACAAAACCTATTCCCTCTCAGGAGACTGAAAAGATTTTGCATGGGTCCTCAGATCCTCAAAAGGTTCTACAGCTGCACCATCGAGAGCATGGTTGCATCACTGCCTGGTATGGCAACTTCTCGGCCTCTGACCGCAAGGCACTACAGAGGGCAGTGCGAACAGCCCAGTGCATCACACGATCTTCCTGCCATCCAGGGCCTCTATACGAGGCGGTGTCAGAAGAAGGCTCTAAAATTGTCAAAGGCTCCAGCCACCCTAGCCATAGACTGTTCTATCTGCTACCGCACGGCAAGCGGTACCGGAACACCAAGTCTAGGTCCAAGAGGCTTCTAAACAGCTTCTACCCCCAAGCCATAAGACTCCTAAACACCCAATTAAATGGCTACCCAGACTATTTGCATTGCCCCCCTTCCTCTCTTTTACACCGCTGCTACTCTCTGTTGATATCATCTATGCATAGTCACTTCAATAACTTTACATACATGTACATATTACCTCAACTTACCGGTGCCCCCCCACACATTGACTCTGTACCGGTACCCCCCTGTATGTAGTCTTGCTATTGTTATTTTACTGCTGCTCTTTACTCTTTTACTGAAATTCCGACGGAAGAACATTGTTTCTTAATGTTTTCTTGAACTATTTGAGAACATTCCCAACATCAAACAAGTTGGAGAACGTTCCTAGAACATTACCTAAAATGGAAATAAATGTAACCATGTTTGACATTTTAGTAAACCTTCTGTTATAGTAATAAAACAAAAAAAATCATGTTTTTTTGTCCAGTTCCTTAAATGTGCTGATAATGTTCCAAAGCCAAGCAACAATCCTGCACCATTCCCAGAAGGTTGTGGGAAGGTCGTATACAAAATAACCATATGACAACCACTCTCTCACCAAGTTCTAAGAAACATATGGTTCTCACAACGTTATGTGCTAGCTGGGATGCTAACCAACATCATAGCTAAATATGCTTCTGGCAGTGTGATGTGACATCTGACATATGCCAGACTGTGCAAACTGCTAGTAAGAACAGTGTCTGTCACATGTAACCAAAATAACTGAGGTTACCCCAGTGCAAATGTTTTGTATTGATTCCAAATGGTAGACCGACCTAAGGACCATGTGTACCTTTTGATGGTAAACAGTTAACACTACAGTGTGGGATACAGCAGTCCTCAGCTGTTTAACCATTACTGGATGTGTTAATGATGGAAGTCAATCAGCTGGCCCTGGGAGAGGACTTGAAAGAGCCCTCTGCGTTATCAGACCAAAGGAGCTGGTACTGAAGCATTTGCCAAAATAATAATTTCTCTTTCATGTCAGATGCACTTTGCCTTCATAAATATGCAGTTTGCCTTTGCAAGCCATTTCACAGCAGATGTGTTTTTGTAGTACGTGTTGTGAAAATGTGTTTTCAATGTTGGCCCTCTTTGATGCTAATTTGTTCCATTCATTAAAGCATTTTACCACTTTTTTGTCACAATCTGTTTACAGATGGGGATTCTTTTCAGAAATCAATTCTCATGACTGTACGGCCATTAGAGCTGTGTCACACTGGGGACAGCCTTGTTCTCTCTCTTTGTTGTTTTGTTCCCCTGCCTCTCCATAACACATTGTCCAGTATTTATTACCCATATCCCCACCCATAAAATTCCTTGTGCACCTCTAGAGGCTGTGCTGAGCCATGTGCTTAAGTGGGGACACCTGTTGTAAAAACAGCTGAGTTATGAGCAGTGTGTGTGTGTGTGGTGTGTGTGTGTGTGTGTGCGTGCGTGCGTGCGTGCGTAATGGAGCTCATCTGACCCAGGACCTGTACCAGGGTGATGGGTTGGAGTGATCATCATGTGCTCCCCATCAACAAGTTTATTCTTGTTGCTGGGGAGAATGTATGATGCTGAAAATGACCACAATTTCTTCAGCAACTTGTATTGCTAGTCTATTGTCAAGGCAGGGTATGTTCAATGCTGTGGGCATGTTGATCTTTCGTGACAACATTTTGTGGCTGACAACCTGAACTTAAAACATACTTATGGCTATAGAGTGAAAGGGCGTAAGCTTTACTGCAACTATCTATCTACTGGTAACAAACTATCCATGTTGACTGATATAGTACAGTCGTGAAAGTAAGCAGACACACTTGGGATGGAGGAGAGATTGTTTTTTAAGCATCAATGATTCTGCCTCACTCTCCAACTATTGCATGTTTCATCCAAACCAAGCAAAGGAGTGTTAAGTCCAACATTAAACACATAGTACAATCTGTCAATATACACAGAACTTCTCAGTGAAAATAGACATATTATTGTACTTTCTCACATAGGGTCTATGCATATGGTTATTTTGGTACTGATATAAAAATATAGAGCACAAATATTTTACCTGATTGATGATTAATCAACATATGTTTTTTTCGAACTATCTGTGTGCTGATGTAACAGTATTGCTTCTGTCCCTCTCTTTTCCCCAACCTGGGCTCAAACCAGGGACCCTCTGCACACATCAACATGTCACCCAAGAAGCATCCTTACCAATCGCACCACAAAATCCACAACATTTGCAGAGCAAGGGAAACAACTTCTTCCATGGTCTCAGAGCGAGTGACGTCACCAATTGAAACCTTGCTAGTGCGTATCATTAACTAGCTAGCCATTTCACACCGGTTACACTCACCCCCCTTTGCCGCAGCCTAACTGAGTGATCCGGATTACGGTGCCAATGTAACAGTAGGCCTATTGCTTCCATCACTCTCCATGCCTGAACCTGGACTTGAATCAGGGACCCTCTGCACACATCAACAACAACAGTCACCCACAAAGCATCGTTACCTATCGCTCCACAAAAGCCACGGCCCTCGCAGAGCAAGGGACAAAAAACTTAAAGATCTCAAAGTGAGTGACATCACCGATGGAAACGCTATTAGTGCGCACAACTAACTAGCGAGCCATTTCACACTGGTTACACTGTGAGGCTGCTGAAGGCTTTTTAAAAATCTCAAATCAAAGTTTATTGGTCGCGTACACAGATTTGCAGATGATATCGCAGGTGCAGCCAAAATGCTTACAGTGCAATAATATCTAGCAATACAATAACAATACACACGTAATTTTAAAATTAAAAGTTGACAAATATCAGAAATATCAGAACGAGGAATATCACAACGAGCAATGTCAGAATCCTGTATATAAATATATATATATATATATAAATGGTGTGTTTAGACATTGTGGACAATATATGAATTGAAAAAGTGTGTACAGCAGTAGTTATATAGGATGAGTCATGACTTCAATACAGTATATACATATAAAGTGGGTAAAACAGTATGCAAACATTGTTTGTCACGTGCTCCCTCTCCGACCTCTAGGTCACCAGGCTGCTCGTTATGGCGCAAACCTGTCATCATTGTTACGCACACCTGCGCGTCAGACTTACTGTACCTGGACTCCATCACTTCCCTGATTACCTTCCCTATATATGTCACTCCTGTCACAGATCCCTCTGGAACTTTCATTACGCACACCTGTCCCGTATTCCCAATGATTAGTACTTGTATAAGTGTGCCCTTTGGTTTCCATTGGGCAGTCAATTATTGTTACTATGTCGTGTGTGAGTACCTGTGCTGTCTGTTTTGGCTTTCGTGCAATTGTGGTTTGCGCAGATGATTAGGGGTCTCATCCCGTGTGTTAATCATTGTGCTTGTGTGTTATTTATTCGAGGTACTCCTTGCTCTTTTGTTTTGGGTTTCTACCCTGTGTTTTGTTACGTGTTTGTTTGGTCTTCGTCCCCTTGCTTTTACACGGCACACCGTAATTTGGGCTTAATAAAAAACCCTATTACGCATTCCTGTGCCTGTCTCCCAATCTTTCATACCACCGTGACAGAATAATCGACCATAAAGAAAGACAGCGGGAATGGCCCGTCCGACGACTCTGTGACTGGTCCGTCCGGCGCCGCTGCAACTTCGGCAGCTGCAACTAGGTCGTCCGACATCGCTGCAACGGGTCCGTCCAACGACTCTGTGACTGGTCCGTCCGGCGCCGCCGCAACTTCAGCAGCTGCATCAGGTCCTGATCGACCCTCACTGCATTCCTGTGATCGTCCTAGAGGCCGGTGTCGTTGGGGGGGGGGGGGGGGGGGGGTACTGCGCGTCGGGGGGGGGGGGGGGGGGGGGGGGTACGTGTGTGCTCCCTCTCCGGCCTCTTGGTCTCCAGGCTGCACGTTAGGGCTGTCACCAGCATTACACACATAATGATACTCACCTGGACTCCATCACCTCCTTGATTACCTGCCCTTTATATGTCACTCCCTTTGGTTTCTTCCCCAGTCGTCATTGTTTCTGTTTCATGTCTGTGCGTTGTCCGTTTTCCTTGATTTGTGTTATGTTCCATTTATTTATTAAAACACCCGACTCTCAGCGCATATCGTTACATTGTTAAAGTGACCAGTGTTCAATGTTTCTATATACAGTGCCTTCAGAAAGTATTCATACCCGTTGACTTATTCCAACATTTTGTTGTGTTACAGCCTGAGTTCAAAATGTATTCAATAGATTTATTTTCTCAACCGTCGACACACAATACACGATGATAAAGTGAAAACATGTTTTTAGACATTTTAGCACATTTTTAAAAATGAAATACAGAAATATCTCATTTACATAAGTATCCACACCCCTGAGTCAATCGATATTAGAATCAACTTTAGCAGTGATTACAGCTGTGAGTCTTCCTGGGTAAGTCTCTAAGAGCATTGCACACCTGGATTGTACAATATTTGCACATTCTTTTTTTTGAATTCTTCAAGCTCTGTCAAATTGGTTGTTGATCATTGCTAGACAGCCATTTTCAAGTCTTGCCATAGATTTTTTTGCCGATTTAAGTCAAAACTGTAACTAAGCCACTCAGGAACATTAAATGTCATCTTGGTAAGCAACTCCAGTGTACTTGGCCTTGTGTTTTAGGAAATTGTCCTGCTGAAAGGTGAATTTGTCTCCCAGTGTCTGATGGAAAGCAGACTGAACCAGGTTTTCCTCTAGGATTTTGCCTGTGCTTAGCTCTATTCTGTTACTTTTTATCCTAAAAAAAACTATTTAGTCCTTGCCGATTGCAAGCATACCCATAACATGATGCAGCCACTACCATGCTTGAAAATATGTGGTACTGTGTGATGTGTTGTGTTGTGTTTGCCCCAAACATAACGCTTTGTATTCCGGACGTAAAGTTAATTTCTTTGTCACATTTTGCAGTTATACTTTAACCTGTTACGGATGTTGGTTCCTGCACAGAGAGAATTCACATCATCCGTAACAGGTTTTAATGCCTTATTGCAAGTAGGATGCATGTTTTGAAATATTTTTATTCTGTACAGGCTTTCTTCTTTTCACTCTGTCATTTAGGTTAGTATTGTGTAGTAACTACAATGTGAAATGCCTGAGCGGTTTCCTTTCTCTCCGGAAACTAAGTTATGAAGGACGCCTGTATCTTTGTAGTGAATGGGTGTATTGATACACCATCCAAAGTGTAATTAATAACTTCAGTACGCTCAGATGTTTACACATCTACCAATAGGTGCCCTTCTTTGTGAGGCATTGGAAAAACTCCCTGGTCTTTGTGGTTGAATCTGTGTTTGAAATTCACTGCTCGACTGAGGGACCTTACAGATAATTGCACGTGTGGGGTACAGAGATGAGGTAGTCATTCATAATAATGTTAAACATTATTATACCATAGCATTGTTGAATACTTTTTTCTGATTGGCTTGAAGGGCATTCTGGAGCGTGCATTATTTCCCTATAACACACAGTATATTTGCACTGTAGAATTGATTGGCTATAGTTCATTCTTACATGTTCTATGTTTGAGCTGCTTTTGTGGAATTGAATATATTATTTGCATTGTTGAATTCAATTGTTTATAATGGCAAGCTAGGTAGGACTGATGGTTTGATTAGCTAAACTTGCAAGTCTGTTTGTTTGGTTACCACGCCGACTATTGTAGCTATCTAGTAAACTTGCTGGCTACTTCAGTGGAACTTGAACACATTTTTACCTGCAAATTAACACATTTAGTAGCAGTAAATCTGTTAGATTATAGCCATGGTATGAAAGGGATAATCAACTTGGGGCTCTATACGTTCTATGAAAGACAATGCAACTCCGGGAAAGGTCAGTTCCACTCCGCTACACCTTCCACTAAATTTATAGAACACATAGACCCTCGTTGATTATCCCTTACTTATTGAACACAGAGGGAGTCCCTGCAACTTATTATGTGACTTGTTTAGCACATTTTTACTCCTGAACTTATTTAGGCTTGCCACAACAAAAGGGTTGAATACTTATTGACATTTCAGCTTTTCATTTGTAATTACAGTGGCTTGCGAAAGTATTCACCTCCCTGGGCAGACAAAAAAAACTGAAAACTTGAGCGTGCATAACTATTCAACCCCCAAAATTAAAACTTTGTAGAGCCACCTTTTGCAGCAATTACAGCTGCAAGTCTCTTGGAGTATGTCTCTACAAGCTTGGCACATCTAGCCACTGGGATTTTTGCCCATTATTCAAGGCAAAACTGCTCCAGCTCCTTCAAGTTGGATTGGTTCCAATGGTGTACAGCAATCTTTAAGTCATAACACAGATTCTCAATTGGATTGAGGTCTGGGCTGTGACTAGGCCATTCCAAGACATTTAAATGTTTCCCCTTAAACCACTTGACTGTTGCTTCAGCAGTATGCGCTTAGGGCCATTGTCCTGCTGGAAGGTGAACCTCCGTCCCAGTCTTAAATCTCTGGAAGACTGAAACAGGTTTCCCTCAAGAATTTCCCTGTATTTAGCGCCATCCATCAATTCCTTCAATTCTGACCAGTTTCCCATTCCCTGCCGATGATGCTGCCAGCACCATGCTTCACTGTGGGGATGTGTTCATGGGGTGATGGGAGGTGTTTGCGCCAGACATAGCGTTTTCCTCGATGGCCAAAAAGCTCCATTTTAGTCTCATCTGACCAGAGTACCTTCTTCCATATGTTTGGGGAGTCTCCCACATGCCTTTTGGCATATACCAAACAATGTTTGCTTATTTTGTTCTTTAAGCAATGGCTTTTTTCTGTCCACTCTCCCATAAAGCCCAGCTCTGTGGAGTGTACGGCTTAAAGTGGTCCTTTGGACAGATACTCCAATCTCCACTGTAGAGCTTTGCAGCTCCTTCGTGGTTATCTTTGGTCTCTTTGTTGTCTCTCTTATTAATGCCCTCCATGCCTCGCCAGTTTTGGTGGGTGGCGCCCTCTTGGCAGGTTCGTTGTGATGCCATGTTCTTTCCATTTTTAAATAATGGATTTAATGGTGCTCCGTGGGATGTTCAAAGTTTCAGATATTTTTTAATAACCCAACCCTGATCTGTACTTCTCCACAACTTTGTCCCTGACCTGTTTGGAGAGCTCCTTGGTCTTCATGGTGCCGCTTGCGTGGTGGTGCCCCTTGCTTTGTGGTGTTGAAGACTCTGGGACCTTTCAGAACAGGTGTATATAGACTGAGATCATGTGACAGACCATGTGACACTTAGATTGCACACACTTAGATTGCACACACACTTAGATTGTGGACTTTATTTACTTAACTAATTATGTGACTTCTGAAGGTAATTGGTTGCACCAGATCTTATTTAGGGGCTTCATAGCAAAGTGGGTGAATACAGTGGGGCAAAAAAAGTATTTAGTCAGCCACCAATTGTGCAAGTTCTCCCACTTAAAAAGATGAGAGAGGACTCTAATTTTCATCATCACTTCAACTATGACAGACAAAATGAGAAAAAAAATCCAGAAAATCACATTGTAGGATTTTTTATGAATTTATTTGCAAATTATGGTGGAAAATAAGTATTTGGTCAATAACAAAAGTTTATCTCAATACTTTGTTATATACCCTTTGTTGGCAATGACAGAGGTAAAACGTTTTCTGTAAGTCTTCACAAGGTTTTCACACACTGTTGCTGGTATTTTGGCCCATTCCTCCATGCAGATCTTCTCTAGAGCAGTGATGTTTTGGGGCTGTTGCTGGGCAACACAGACTTTCAACTCCCTCCAAAGATTTTCTATGGGGTTGAGATCTGGAGACTGGCTAGGCCACTCCAGGACCTTGAAATGCTTCTTACGAAGCCACACCATTTTGTCTGTCATAGCTGAAGTGTACCTATGATGAAAATTACAGGCCTCTCTCATCTTTTTATTGGGAGAACTTGCACAATTGGTGGCTGACTAAATACGTTTTTGCCCCACTGTACATATGCACTCACCACTTTTCCGTTTTTTATTGTTTTGAATTTTGTGAAACAAGTTATTTTTTTCAATTCACTTCACCAATTTGGACTATTTTGTGTATATTTTGAAATCCAAATGAAAATCTATTTAAATTACAGGTTGTAATGTAACAAAATAAGAAAAACATCAAGGGGGATGAATGGTTTTTCAAGGCACTCTAAATAGTAAAACATTTAAAAAACATAATTCCACTTTGTGGGGTATTGACACAAAATCGGAAATTGAATACATTTTAAATTGCAGTAACGCAACAAAATGTGGGAAAAGTCAAGGGGTGTGAATACATTCTGAAGGCACTGTACATGGCGCAGACGTCTCTAAGTTGCAGGGGAGTACCAGGTGGTAGCGGGCTAGTGACAGTCTCTAAGTTGCAGGGGAGTACCAGGTGGTAACGGGCTAGTGACAGTCTTTAAGGTGCCAGGCAGAGTACCGTGCGGTGGCTGACTAGTGATGGTCTGTTGAACAAGCTGTTTTTTCAGTCTCTCTGTCCTGTCTTTGATACACCTGTACTGTCTCTGTCTGCATGATGGTAGCAGAGTGAACAGACCGTGGCTCGGTGCCTTAGGTTCTTCTTGGCCTTCCTATGACACCGGGTGCTGTAGATGTCCTGGAGGGCAGGCAGTGTTTCCCGGTGATGCGTTGGGCTGACCGCACCATCTCTGGAGAGCCATGCTGTTGCAGGCAAAGTAGTTGCAGTACCAGGCGGTACAGCCCAACGCATCAGTACCAGGCGATGCAGCCTGAAAGAATGCTCTAGATTGTGAATCTATAGAAGTTGGTGAAATCAACTGTGCTCCTAGCTTTCTAAT
This sequence comes from Oncorhynchus clarkii lewisi, assembly GCF_045791955.1. NCBI lineage: Eukaryota > Metazoa > Chordata > Actinopteri > Salmoniformes > Salmonidae > Oncorhynchus > Oncorhynchus clarkii. The sequence goes on from NC_092156.1 coordinate 38,184,084, forward strand.
CCTCTTTCCAGTAAAACAGTCATTTCCTATATGGCTGCCAATGAAAACAAAGTAAAAAGTGTTATCACTGATCCAACAAATGTGTAAGTTGTTTAATGAGTAATTCTCATTTTGGCTCTTTTCTTGCTATGACCAATTCAGCGATTTCTTTGCTAGGATTTTGAGCAGATGAATTACTGGGTGGTGCTGTAGGTGGACAGTTTCCCGTAATATGAGGAGCATTTCTATCTTCTTTATACAATATAGTTCCTGCATGTAAAGTTTTTGATATTTTAGCACAGTTGGGCCTGTATGCACATTTGACAAACCAAAGGAAGATCCAGTGAATTGGACTGTTTTGGAGTCTGTTCCGTGTGCGGTCAATTCTTTTCGTCTTCACTGTAGAGTTATTCACCATTCGGATGCATAGTTAGCCATGGTATACATTTATCTTGCTCATCAAAGAAACTATTGAACTCATTTGGAAAGAAAGTCATCTGGAATAAATACAAACTTGAAAGCTAGTGTCTTAAGCAAATTGTTCTTCATACTTTTGAACGCTTATGAATTGAGAAAAATAGATTGGGTGAGAAGACATTAAGAAATAATGGTAATTAAAACAGCAAAATTATTGCATTTATTGAAAAAAGACTTCTAAGACAAACAGGCACACATGTATATCACAGGTTTTACAGTGTCGTTGACAGTCTTCTTGCGTATTTTCACTTAGTTGCTGCACAGATGTTGTTTATATGAGTTGAGCAAGGTTGTTAGGGTATTCTTTTCAAATTGTATAATTGCTGCGCTTTGGATGGGTCCATTCCTGCAATTCAACTACAAGAAACGATGTGTGTTGTGCAGTCATTACAGGCCATTTTACTTTGACTGTCCATCCTAGACTGTGATACGGGTCCAGTAACATCCAAGTCTTATTGTTTTTGGAGTCCTAACATGAATTACATTGTGTTCAGCCAGTCCCATGCAGTACCTGACAACTATGAAAGCTGTGGTTAGGGAATTTGTTTTCGGGAAACCCTAACACACTCTTATACAAAGAAACAGCTCCAAATATACCACAGTGCCACCGCAGTGGGCACAGTGTCACAGCATCTCTCACTATTAATTAATAACAAGTGTTTTTAAAAACAGGGCCCTCATGGGCTTGCCTGGCTACCCAGACTCTGGCCAAATGCTCTGGCCAAACGCTACGTCCACAGATGTTAGTTTCTTCTCCGCAATGAGTCTGGATTTGAGTACCTCCTCGACCCTTAACCAAATGCGAACAAATTTGGGCCATCTGATTGGTCCTGAAACCGATTGGTTGGGCCAGAGCCGGAACACACATGGTGAAGCAGCAGTTTTAAAATGTGTAATTGGCTTTGATACTCTGATTGGTTAGAGACGATCCAATCACTGATGACTTTGTTTAGTTTTGTACAATGCCCCTCATGCTCCTTATCACCACAACCGACTTCAATGATGGCAGTCTCAAACTGAAGTATGTAGCAAACGACAGCTGAAGAATTTAGTGTGAGTTGTCAGGCTACTCATGGCCTTCATGGGCGCAATGATTGGGAGTTTTGAACATCTCTTGAAAGTAATTTCTTTCTGAAAGTCTGTTCGAAAATATTCCTCTAACTTTTGGAATGTGACATATCTCCAGATTTGCTTTCTTGAAAGTTGTTTTTATGACGCATGCAACTCACAATGCTCTTAGGTTCTTTTCATTCCATGTCAAAACTTGGAAGAAAAGCTTCTCAAAGGATGGCAAACTCAAACTCTCTGTTTGTGTTGTTTGACATAGCCAACGCAACTGCAACTAGGGTTGCAAAAGGTGGGTAAATTACTGGAAACTTTAGACGTTTACCAAGAAACTTCCAGAATTTTGGTGTCTTTCAAGGATTTTATGTAATCCATCACAAGACATCTAGTGGCCCTTTTGAGTACTTCAGTGATTTGAAAATTAAAAATAGAATGACAAAGCTGTAAAACATTATCCTAAATATAAACCATCAACTTAGTGAATATCATTGATGTTAATATGAGGGTTTCAGCATGAAATATTCTTTGTATATTTTTTACACACTTTTATTTATTTTACTATGTCAATATGTATTTGTTGTCAATATTTTGACGTCAAACTGGTGGTTGTGAACACAGTCAATAGTTTGAAGAGTTGCAAAGTGAATAAAATATAATGCCATTGTTGATTAGAAGATCTTTTCATTAATTAGGCTATTTTCTCTTTAACCATATGGTCTAGAACTCGTGTAATAGATTAAATTAATGCTATATATGAATACATTTTTTAAAAGTTATTTAAGTATAAATGACCAAAGTTACGATAGATTGTCATATATTTTCTCTTCATTACCAAAAGGAAGTTTCCGGTAACTTTGGTAAATTACCGGTATCTTTACAACCCGAACTGCAACATACAGCAGTATAAACAATGAAAACCACCTTTAGAGATATTTTCCTCAAATCAGTAAAATTCCTGAGTCTTTCAATTATAATTACTCTCAGACCACCTCCTGCTCGCCTGTGATACAAAGACTTTTAGCATTTCTTACGTGTTCCAGATTTTTTATCACTCATGAAAGATTTTTTAGGAGAAAATCTATTTATGTCTCAAGACGTTATCTTGATACAGTACATATACAAGGAATGGAGAGATAATGGCTGTCCTCAGAAAACCACGCCTTCTAATTTTATGGACAGACCATTTTTAAATCATATTTGTTGAGAGTAAATCGTATTCATTTCAGGACAATAGCATGTTGATTCCTTTTCAGTTGGGTTCACCTTGTGTTAGGCACCAACCACCATAAGCTAACTCTAATAATTTGCTCTACATGCTTCTACAGTAATATATGACTCTATATATATATATATATATATATATATATATATATATATATATATATATATTAATTATACAACGGGTGGGTCTAATCCTGAATGTTTATTGGTTGAAACCACATTCCAGCCAGTGACTATTCCACAAGTTACCACAGGCTAAATATATAACTTTAAAAGGCCTATTTACTCTGTTCCATCTGACTGGGCAATCCGCTGTTTCATCAGCCCAGCCAGGCAATTTATAAACTTGATCTCCACTATAAAAATCCTCTACACATTATCTCACATTTCTTTTAGACTAATATTCAGATTTCTACAGCGGAGATTTGTATAAACCTTGCTGTCTCTCTCTCCGACAATTGCAACATTGTTTCCATATTCAAATTCGAACTCCAGCTGTCCCATAGTAATGAAGTGTCGAGAGTTGGGACCAGACAGACAGGTAGGCAGCGATTCTCAGACAGTTGAAATCATGAATCAGCTGGCATCATTTTTGGGATATATACAAAGAAATGCCAATTGAAAAAAGGTCAAACGAAACGAAGAGCTGCTAGTTTGCAATCTTTCCAGCTTCAGTTTCAAGTGATTGTGTTTGCTGTGTTGTTGGCTAGCTGCTCTGAACATCAGTGTCCTGACGAGAGAGCACATTTTCTATGCCAGGCAAAATCGCTCCTTATTAGCTCATTGTTATAGATGTGTCCAAATAAATGTCACTAGAAAACAGCTTAAACAAATACAAATGCAGCTACTGTTGTTATTCTGGCTGCACTGTTTGATGTGACTGTAACTTAGCCGTAGTTGGCTAGCTAGCAAGTAAGGGATACGAACTTTGCCAGCCATTGGGTCGGGTCCATAGATACAGAACAAAAAGACTGAACGACTGGGTCGCGTCTCTGGCAACTGGCAATCGATATAATTAACTTTTTGTGTCGGGATTATATATTGTGGTAGGATTAAATAGTATGAATAAATTCATAAAAATACAAATGTTAATGAAGATATGTCAATCATTATTTGAATATGTTGGTAACCAGTAATAATGCCCTCAAAGCCAGAGTTTGGAGGATATATTGGCACGGTTTGCTAACAACACCAGTGCCAATATATCCTCCAAACACCGTCTTCTCGGGCCTTATCACTTAATTCTGCAATCTAGACTAGGGGAGAGATAAGATGGAAAGCTGGAAAGCTGTAAAGACATATCTTTGAGAACAGAAGTGGCATATCTTGTGCCGGGGGGAGTGTTTTCAACCTGTATTGTACTGCATCTGCACCCACCTTAACTTGTTTGATTCTCTCTAACTGTATGTTCTATCTCTTTCAGAATCACATGGAAACAAACGGAAAGAAAGGAAGAAAGGTAAGGTTCACAAAATAATTTATACTGTACATCTACACCTAAATTCTGTCAAAAACTATTTGTGTATTTCTTTCATTAGTCCACTGGTAATACAGTCCCAAAATATTTCAAGAAGCAGTGTCACCATCCACATCATCATGGTGATGCAAAATTTAAGTGAACGCTTCCATTGCTACAGGTGATGGTGCAGTGAGGAGGAGGTTGTTTGTATTTTCATTTATGTCATAGTACTCACTAATTCAGATTTCTTTCCATGTCTTGTTTTTTTTAGGCAAGAAAGGCCCTCCGGGTGCACCTGGCCCCCCAGGCCCTCCAGGGCCACAGGGGCCACCAGGTATTCCTGGCATCCCAGGTATCCCTGGGAACAACGCCATGGGTCCCTCAGGACCACCCGGACCGCCAGGCCCTGCTGGACCCCCAGGGCCACAGGGACCCCCTGGTCTTCAAGGACCCTCAGGTACCTCCTCAGTTTCATTCCATTTGGCCAAAATCCTGATTTGAGATGTATTTGTGTTTTTTAACCTTTCATTAAAAAAAATGACATTGTAATTCTTTCTTAATCTGTACAGGGGGCAGAGTCAGAGATAGCCAGGTATGTTACCCTTTCAATGTTCTGATGATTAATTGTATTTATGTATGTCCACTTTTTGAGGAATGTATTCTTTCTTGTTGTGTTACAGCCTGCTGTGGTACATCTCCAAGGCCAGGAAACAACAATACAGGTCAAGGAAGGTAAGAGTTAAATTTTAGATACTCTGGTCACATCACTTAATGGATGAAAACAAGCCAAATTTACTGTCAGAAATCACTCTTAAGAAGTCTCTTATTTGTTCTTTGTTCCACTAAGAATAAATGTGAATAGAAGGTCACTAAAAAGATGTGTGCTCATCGATGGGGCACAAGTCTCTGTGTTGATATGATTCTGGACAGTCAGATAGCTGTTTTGCTCCACAGTTGCACACACATTAGTTTTGTTGATAAACAGCCCACCCATCTATAAGTTAAAACATGAATTCACAGGCCTCCCGAGTGGTGCAGTGGTCTAAGGCACTGCATCGCAATGCTAGCTGTGCCACTAGAGATTCTGGGTTCGAGTCCAGACTCTGTCACTGCCAGCTGTGACCGGGAGACCTATGGAGCGGTGCACAATTGGCCCAGCATCGTTCGGGTTAGGGGAGGGTTTGGCCAGAAGGGATGTCCTTGTCCCATGGTGCACTAGTGACTCCTACGGCGGCCCGGGCGCAGTGCACAGTCGCCAGGTGTACGGTGTTTCCTCCGGGTTATGTGGGCATTGTGTCAAGAAGCAGTGTGGCATGGTTGGGTTATGTTTCGGGGGACGCAAGGCTCTTGACCTTTGTCTGTACGGGAGTTGCAGCAATGAGACAAGACTGTAACTACCAATTGGATACCACGAAAAAGGGGAGATAAAAAACATGAATTCACTGCTGAAGAAAAACACACATATTGTATTTACTGTAGTTTATTTTTTAACAATGCAACAATGAAGAACCCTGTCTGTAATTGTATGGCAACGACGGATGTTAAGTGACTGCCCTTTTCTCACGCTGAGATCTTTCAGAAGGCGTACTGAGAAACTGGAAAATGATATCCATGCATCACAAGGTGTTCAAGATGCACTCGAGATCTGGGGAGCTGGAGGTGTTGGTAGATGGTACCTACTTCATCTATAGTCAGGTAGAAGTGAGTATGGTCTTGGGCCTAACTCTTCCTGTCGCCTGCATGTCACTCATCCTTTCTCTTTGCAGTCCCAGTGGATTATGCTATCTCAATGATTAGGTCAAAATATCTAAATTGTCTGTTGTAAGGCCTATAATACTGAGGCATAATCTATAAAGACTCCTTAGCTTTGAGCCTAAACATTCTTATTCAGAAATCCAAATTAGATTTCCCCATGTAATGACTTTTGCAAGTATTCAATTGAAATGATTTGGCATACTGTAGGCTACATTTCTCAGAACCCAGGTGGTTGATTTTATCAGTGCTCTTGGCTGCAGAGGGAAATGTCTGGATGAGTGAAGTGAATGTATTGCATGCCCTTCAATGTGATCCACCTTGTACAAAGTGGATCTTATTCTGTGGTAATATTCCCAGTTTGCCTGCTATATTTTATGATTGTAAATAAAATCATTGTTAATTACCTATTAAGTTATATAAGTAGTCTAGTTCATTATCTGCATGCTCACGCTCTTACTTTGAACCAGAAAGGGTTCTTCAATGGGTTCTCCTATGGGGAAGGCCGAAGAACCCTTATAGGTTCCAGATAGCACCTTTTTTTCTAAGAGTGCATATTTGTGTTATTCCCTCTGAATTAAACACAATATTTATAGCATGTTTGTCTCCACATAACTTCTACTGCCAGGTTTACTACCTCAACTTCACTGACATTGCTAGCTATGAGGTGATGGTGGACAAGACGCCATTCCTGCGCTGTACACGGAGCATCGAGACTGGACAGCGCAAGTTCAACACCTGCTACACGGCTGGGGTGTGTCTGCTGCGTGCCCGGCAGAAGATCTCCATCAGGATGGTGTACGAGGACACCTCCATTAGCATGACCAACCACACCACCTTCCTGGGGAGCATCCGACTTGGGGAGGCCCCCCCAGCCAGCCACTCCTGAAGAAGCAGACACAGGCCCACCAAACTGACTGTCAAATCAGGACCCAACCCTCAACCAGCCCCAACCCTCAACCACCATATCCATCTATGGTTTGTGGGAGACTCCACCGACTCTACTCTGCCTCTACAACCATCACCACCATCTATCACATATCGACCAATGAGGAGATGAGAAGGCCCACCTACTCCTGAGTTGACATGTACAGTACATACAGTATCCACCCTCAGGCTGGGCCAAGCCCCATCCTCAGGCTACTACTGAGCTGATAGGTCCCACCCTACCTGATATTAGGGTGTAATGGTATAATGATATTAACCCACTGCCTGTTATCTCTGAGTGGAAGATTCTTTCCAAAGAGTGATGATGACTCTGATCTTCGGTGCTGATTATGGACAAATATGCACCCAACATGTCAAGCATTAAGAAATGGAGGAGTTGCTGATTTTTTTGGAAGAAAAATACATTAGGCTTTAATTCTAGAATAGTGCATTTATAGGGAATAACTTGGTTTCCCTGATCATAACATGCTTGAGAAACCAAGGTTGACAGGAGTCATTCAAGTCTCCACTAAAATAACTCTCTGTCATGACAAAGTACATAAAACACCTGTTATACATTATTAAACAAATGTAGAATGCTTGTTTTTATCTACCAAACTAAACCTATTTGGAGAAGTGAATGTGATTGTTGGTGTGGTATCAATCCACTGAGTCATATAGGTCGTTAGCTAACATGGGTACATACTGTAAAATCGTTTGAACGCAATATAGAAATACAATGTGTGAGAGTTCTCTGATGAATTGAACATGCACAGCTGAAGCTCAAACATTTCTCTGTTAGAATGTGCACTGATTAAAACAAATTATTGATCTGTAGGCAAATATCTCTCTCTCTCTCTCTCTACCTCTCTTTCTCTCTTTCTCTCTCTCTGTTAAATAACAAGGTCTTTATGGATGTTTCTTTTAGGTTTGAAATGAAGTTGTTTGTCAAATATGGAATCACATGACCTAAAATGACATTCTTCATGTTACTATGTTGACCGTTCATGATCCCAAGGCTTGTCATGGACACCATTTATATTTCTTTGCTTTATTTAGTTCTGCTTTGGTTTGTTTGAAATAACCAATTCACTTGTCATTCCCTTTGAGCTGAACCAGTCATGTCCTGTTTCTGGAAGGCCATTTGTGTTTCAGTTTTTCTCAGAAGAATTTTGTCTTTCCATATACATAGGCAGCTTGAATCTTTTGTGAATATCACACACAGTCAAAACATTTTTCAGCATATAACTCCTTTGTGTGTTCATGTTTATATGTGAGTGGACACATTAGTCTTTAAGGAAGCATTTAAGGGCACAGATTATCTGTCAACATTACAGTTTCTGGATGTTTATGAAACTGCTCTGCACTGTGCATGTATTATAAATATTACAGGGTTTGGTCAATCACCATGCAGTCAACCTTCTGGAAAATTGGTGACAAAAGCAGAATCATGTCCAGTTGTTTTTAATTAGTTTGATAACCGTTATGGAAGGAAAGATAGATCAGACCATTACCCAGGGAAGTTCAAGTGTATTACTTTTCTGTTATTATAGAAATTCTACATCATCCATAATGTCTGCAATAAGAGTTGGTATCAAACATTACAACTTTCAGTTGAGAAACCTGACAAAAAGGGCAGTGAGTGTACCATGTTCTTGTAGTATTACTTTAGTTGTGTAGCAATCAGAATTAGTTTGGTTCAATTCAGTGCTTATTCAGTGTTCATTCTCCAATTCATGCTTTTGATTCAGTTCAATGCCTGAGTCAAGTTGAGTCAAGATAGAATTGTCCCAAACTCTGGTAGCTATAGTCCTTTTAATTCAAACACTGTTTAGTTTAAGTGTTTCAATACATTGTGGTATGTATTGTGATATGAATTATTTGGATTGTTTGTAGGTAAATAGGATATAATTGTTTCCCTGCTTTGTTGACTAATATGTACATTTGTATACTCTGTTGTGATTGTAAATATGTATATAAAATAGAATTCAGTTTTTTGTAAATTGTATTGATTTATATTATTATTATTATTATTTTAATTCACAGTTGTTATATAACATAGTATTTTGTAACAACACTTATGGCAGTTGTTAAAAGAAAGAAGTGAAAAGAAGATCCTACTGTATTCATCTACCGGGGTATATATTGACATACTAAGGTATATATTGCTTCTTTAAAATACAGCAAATATACTCTATGCAGCTTACAACAAGTTACTTTCAGCAGGTTTGTTGCAGGCTAGATGCTGTTTCCTTTCCACCCATGGGGGCCATGGACATACTTAGTGTGACTGTGTAAGCGTAACCTCAATCAACCAGCGTTAAACAACACACTCCTTTTCACCTCATTTATGACTTTATTTACGTAACAAAAGGCACATCTCAATAGGTGGTCCAGGTATCCTCATGACCTGGCGCTGTTGCGCTATTGTTCCTGCAAGCACGGGGGAAAGCCGATGAAATCAGAGTGCAACTCCTTGAATGGCCAACTCCTGTTTTTCAACAGGAAAAGTTCAAAAATAGCTGGAGTCCATCTTTGACACGCGTTTTTTGTCATCTGATAAATATGATACAATCACGCTCTGATTGAGACAGTAGATGTGGATTCTATGTCTCTGGAAAGTCCATCCTTCTGTTTCACCACTACCAGAAATTCTAAACTGTATTGTCTTTCCACAGAGTTAGACTGGGCTGGGGCCTCCCTTTACTTGTCTGCAGATCAAGGACAGTGAAGGAACTGTTCACATCGTTAAATTAAGCAGCAAAGGAAGAATAATGCGTTGAAGTACAGCGTAATGCCAGCCTGTCTAATGGCAACTATGGAGCCATTACTGGAGCCACATTTTGTTGATGTACAGTGCCCCCTTTTGGTAAGAAATCATATTCAGAAAAGTTTAGAAACAGAGAGGACTCATTATTTAAATGTAATAAATAAACACACTTGGGGCATAGGAGCATGTATTTGAGTACCATCTCTAAAATATGAATATTTGGTAAAAATGCAATAATGATTGAAACTCACTATTAACTTTGGAACCCTGATTTGATATGGGAAGAACCAAAATATAGGACGATTCGACATTTTTGTCAGGTCATTTTGAAGGAAATTAAAATCAATGCCTATTTGCTCTTATCAGTTGTAAATGTGCCCTTTTAGCAAAGACTTCAAACGTCTGCCTCTCCAACACCCAATACACACTATCTGTAATTTTGTGTGTGTAGGCTATACTCTCATTCCTTTGGTGGATTCCAGGAATAAGCATTCTAAGAAGAATGAATAGAGGAACAGGAAGGGCAAGCCTTTGCATGCCAGTTCACACCTCAAAATTCACCTTTCATAAACATGAACGATTTCTCACCTCTCAAGACTCCTAACACCCAATCCAAAGCTGGGGATCCAACAAAAGGAAGGATTTGCTTTGGGGTAGAATAGTTCTCACCTGGTTCTCACAGCAGAAAGAGGCAGAGGGGGGGGGGGGGGGGGGGGGGGCTGTTCCGGGGGCAGAGGAGTGGCAAATAAACTACCCTTCAAATCAGAATTACATATGGTAGGTGAGAGCAAGACATGACAACCTGCACTCAGGGGTAGACGTAACATGGTAAATGTACAGTGGCTTGCGAAAGTATTCAACCCCTCAAAAAGTAATTACTTTGTAGAGCCACCTTTTGCAGCAATTACAGCTGCAAGTCTCTTGGGGTATGTCTCTATAAGCTTGGCACATCTAGACACTGGGATTTTTGCCCATTCTCCAAGGCAAAACTGCTCCAGCTCCTTCAAGTTGGATGGGTTCCGCTGGTGTACAGCAATCTTTAAGACATAACACAGATTCCCAATTGGATTGCGGTCTGGGCTTTGACTAGGCCTTTCCAAGACATTTAGATGTTTCTCCTTAAACCATTAGAGTGTTGCTTTAGCGGTATGCTTAGGGCCATTGTCCTGCTGGAAGGTGAACCTCCGTCCCAGTCTCAAATCTCTGGAATACTGAAACAGGTTTCTCTCAATAATTTCCCTGTATTTAGCGCTATCCATCATTCCTTCAATTCTGACCAGTTTCCCAGTCCCTGCCGATGAAAACATCCCTACAGCATGATGCTGCCACCACCATGCTTCACTGTGGGGATGGCTATCTCGGGGTGATGAGAGGTGTTAGCTTTGATGAGAGGTGTGGGCTTCCTAGATGTTCACATAATACGCTTACCCATCCACCCCAACCAACCACCCTACTTTCATTTTTGCCTTAAGTAACCTTTTGTCTTATGTAACTGCACAAAATGTAACATATACTAATTTGAGTGTCCCAGATCTACGTTTACTATGTTACATCTACTCTATAAGACCAGGCTGGACAAAAGTAGCTCACATGCCCCACTGGAGAGAACATTTGTTTTGTTTTGACAGTGAATATTTTGTTTCTGTAATGAGACTTGGAGTTAATCAACCAAGTGTAATATGAGATGCAACATGGGAACAAGCAATCAGCCAAAGAATAATCGTACAACCTTAAGCATAAAGAAAAGCATTGACCTGATAAAACAAAAACAGAGGACATGCTGAAGCTACAATATGAGCCTCAAAGATGGAGGTGATGTGTTTCTGATAGACTGAGCTTGATGAGACAGACAACCCTTAGCACACAGTGGCAGAAATGTGCTGCTGTTCAGGGGCCTTGCTGATGTTAGAAAATCAGTAATCTCACCACGGGGTTACAGAGCATTTCTTGTTTTGGCTGTGAACAGAAAAGATGGCTCTGCCAAAAGGTGCTAGGATAGGCTACTGAGGAAGAAATGGTATACAGTATATCACAGTACAAATATGAACATATTACATGCACAATACTGAATCACCATCCTTTACTGATTATTTGTGAATAGAGTAATACAAATGTAGAAGCAATGATAGTGAAATTAGGAGTGGCAATACCACTGAACCCCTAGTTCCTTTAAACAGTTAAAAAAAAACATGACCTCTACATGTTTCCATTGACAGTATTCTGGCAAAGCCTTATCATCAGACTACATATAAGAGAAAAGTCATCCTATCTCACCAAGGGAATATAATAGGGGTTAGATAAACACAATTTTGAATGATCTTCTCGCTAAGGCACACTGATATCCCCTGGAAACGCTCTTTCAACCACTAATCATCTGCTCATACCACATGCAGATAATCAACCGTTTATACTCTCTTATTTGACCATGCTAGTGAAATCCCTGTTAATCATTCCCTGTTTTTTTATGATAAGGATTAGTGGGTAGCCTTTATTATAAGTCAATTTTTATTTTACCTTTATTTAACTAGGTAAATCAGTTACGAGCAAATTCTTATTTACAATGACGGCCTAGGAACAGTGGGTTATGCCTTGTTCAGGGGCAGAACGATAGATGTGTATCTTGTCAGCTCAGGGAGGCTATAGTCTGATTCTATCAAGGAGACTAATGTGTATAGCACATATAAACACACACTTGAAAACGGATAGCATCGAAGTATCAGACTGTGAGAATGGTTAAATACTTCTGTCCTGCATTGGTTGTAAGAATAATTTTGTTCCTCGATAATGGCCAATGTTAATTGGATTAGTTGAGCTAATTGTTTAGCGCGTCAATCGTTGCCGATCAGTCGTTAATATATACAAACCAAGGGTGTATCAATCGTTTTGTTTGTCCACTAATCTAACGTAGACCAAACATAACTGGTTTCGAGACATTAACATACCTACATCTAATTTGCCTGTTTAATTTATTGAGGAACATTTAGGTCAATGCATAGCATAGGACATGCAAAATGAAAACTCGTCGGGGATTTGAACTCGGGACCTCACGCACTCAACACGATAAGCATAACCTTAGACTACCGCGATATTAAAAGTTGTAAAGAAGCAAACCTGTAGTCCAATTTAAAATCATAGTTATAACGTTGTAATGTCACTTTGACGCGCGCGTAATCTGGACATCAATCACGGATCTGCGCATTTTCAGCGATTTAGGGAGGTCTAATTATCAAGGGTATTCTCATAGTTCATGGGCTGTTTACAAAATAGGCTTTCAGATATCATATAAACACAGAGATCCAACATGCATTTTATATTATTGTAAAATTGTTGAGAGTATTATACTGGCAAATGTTATGTTGTCAGATTGTCACACAGATTAGATTAGAATGTTGCAGATGTGTTTTCAAAGGAAATCTTCCAAATACTTTAGGCCAGTGCTAGTTAATAGAAGTGTTGCATGTTAATGAATAGCTTTATCCCGCATTAGCCTACATGTCTAACACTTTGTATGGCTGTAGTTTAATCAATCATGATTAATGGCACATAGGTTAACCAGCATTGTAGCAACAACATCATAAATGTAGGGGCCATCTTTTGAAATGCATATGCTATATATATAGGATAACTGCTAATAGGCATATGTTACAGTTCCATCCCCGTGAATTCACAAAATTAGAATTTGATCCGTGAAGCTGTGTTCATTCCATGGTTCATTCACAAATCGCCAATTTAATGGGGCGTGGCTATCGTAGCGGCGACATAAGAAGACTCCCTGGAGCTGAGGTCACACCACCAGTGGCTTGTATCTCATAGTAGGGCCATACCTCCAGACTCATAGGCTAAATAAAACAATACTATCACTGGATAATCACATCGGACTACTAAAGGAGTCGTTTGGAGCTTATATATATTTTTTTTTTACATTTTAGGCAGATTTGTAAACATTTGTTTACAATGAAATTCCACATGGATTTATTTCTATTGACATTTATTGTGAACGCGAACTGCTCTGCTGCTATATATTGGCTGTAAGTATTCCGTTTGTATGTAGCTATAGGTCAAATCAAATCAAAGTGTATTGGTCGTGTAGACAGATTTGCAGGTGTTATAGCAGGTGCAAAAACATGTGCAGGAGAATGTCTAGAAATTACAATACAAATACATAAATGGCCTAATAAAAAAACGAAAGAAATCAAGAAATGTCAGATCGAGTCAAATTAACAATCCAGCGTAGATATATTAGAGTGAGCAGTGTCAGAATAAAGAATAGGACTATAGCCTAAATATAAATACGTGGTGTGGATAGACAGTATATAATTTGGAAAATAAAATTATATGTACAGTAGTAGGTATATTATGATGAGAATACAGAATATAGCCTACAGTGAGTAAACAACAGTATATAAACAGTATATGAAGTGGCCAGTGTTCAATGTCGGGCTATCTATTCAGAGCAGAGGCCTATGCTACTCTGCTACCTTGTTTACATACTGTTTTACCCACTTCTCATGTATTATGTATATACTGTATTCTAGTCAAGGCTCATCCTATATAACTACTGCAGTACACACCATTTATATTTATATACTGTCCATAATGTCCAATGCTCGTTCTAATGTTTCTATATTTCTTAATTATTTTTTATTTTATTTTGAGGGGGATTTGTGTGTATTGTGTTGTATTTTTAGGTATTACTGCACTGTTGGAGCTAGAAACATACGCATCTCGCTACACCCGCAATAACATCTGCAAAATATGTGTAGCCTACGCTACCAATAAAACTGTATTCGATTTATTGAAAAAAAATCATGACTTGTATTTGTTCAGTTGATAGCTGATGAGTTTTGTATCTTTTCAGTGGACTTACTGTAAATGGGAGTTCTTTAGGCTGGAATCAAACTAATCATTGCAAGCTGCTAGACGCATTGGCCCATGAGCAATTGCAACTTTGTCGGCGAAATATCGAGTTGATGCACAGTATTGTCCACGCCGCCAAGATGACCAAAAATACATGTCAGAACACCTTCGGTGACATGCGGTGGAACTGTTCCTCTGTTGAAAAAGCCCCTCGTTTTACACCAGATTTAGCAAAGGGTAAGCTAAAGAACCTTTGGAAATGTAGGCCTTATATATTGTGGCCAATTAAATTATGTGATTTGGGATTTTCTGTGATTTGCATTAATTTAATTGTATTGCAGGCACCAGGGAGTCTGCGTTTGTGTTCTCACTAGCTGCTGCCGTAGTGAGTCACTCCATCGCCAGAGCCTGCTCTTCTGGAGAGCTCCCCAGCTGCTCGTGCGCCCCAGCCCCTGCTGAACAGGCCGGGCCCGACTTCAAATGGGGAGGATGTGGTGATAACCTGCACTATGGTCTCCAAATGGGATCTGCTTTTTCTGATGCACCGATGAGAAACAGCAGATCTGGCTCTCAGCCGTTCAGACTGATGAACTTGCACAATAATGCAGTTGGAAGACAGGTAATGGCTGAATTTTATTTTCACGATGACATGAACAGTTGCATACACGTGCATAACTCACAAGTTATTGTGCCATTGTTTTTCATGGAACTCCTGTTTGGCTAACAGTTTTAAAAACCATGATAAACAACATATTCTATTCTATAATTAATATTTGCAAAACGTGGCAACACATTTGAATATTATTTTTTGCTCTACTTTCAGGCACTTATTGATGCCCAGGAGACCAATTGCAAATGCCATGGGGTATCTGGGTCCTGCTCTGTCAAAACATGTTGGAAGGGCCTCCATGATATTAATCACATTGCCATTGATCTCAAATCCAAGTACCTGTCTGCCACCAAGGTGATCCATCGTCATGTTGGGACAAGGAAGCAGTTGGTCCCCAGAGAGTTGGATTTTCGACCAGTGAGAGAGAGTGATTTGGTCTACCTGATCAGCTCTTCGGATTACTGCACATACAATGAGAAGCATGGCTCACTCGGCACACAGAACAGGTATGGCTTTGTTTCTCTCAATGTAACAGTGGAAATGGTAATTTTTACTGTACCTTTGACACTTTGAAAGGTCGAACTTAAGTTGATTCTCTACCCCATTCATATTTTTGAGTTATATAGTGAGGTTTATTGATTGGAACATCATTTTTTGTCTCCAGACATTGCAATAAGACATCCAACGACAGTGGGAGTTGCGATATAATGTGCTGTGGTCGCGGCTACAATGCCTTCACTGAGAGAATTGTGGAGAGATGCCAGTGCAAGTATCACTGGTGCTGCTATGTCACCTGCAAGAGGTGTGAAAGGACAGTGGAGAGATATGTATGCAAATAAACTTTGCATAGAGACACTTGAGTAAACATGAAGCACTATTTTAACCACCATATCTTGTCAAGTTGTGCTGGCCCAGGTCACCTGACCTAACTCCCCGTGTAGTAGTACGTAGTCTGCAGGCTACAGTACAATAAAAAACAAGAGGAACAACTCACATACAATACCAAAGATAAACAGATGGATCTGGACTCATCTGTTACCTGTTTTAAAGAGACTGGAGGAGGGCACTACTGTGAAAAATATTGTGTTACTTGAAGAGAAAATGTGATTGATTGGGAGCTGTTAGCTATTCATGCTTGATTAGTAACATGTTCCTCAATAGAAGATTAGTTGAATTGATTACAAAGGAGGTACCCTAAATGGAAACCTTCCAGTCAGCTTTAAGTTGTTCAACTGACACTGAAAAGCTTTTAACAATTTACATCTTACTCATTAACTAAATTGCCAAATGAGAGGCAGAATAGCTGATTGATCTAATTTGAATGTCCATTTTAGTCAAAAGGGGCTAATGCCATATACTTAGGTACATTCTGATCATAGGCATACAGAATACATTTTAGCTGTATTTTTTGTTTTTATTAATACATTAGGCATGTTGATGTACATAAGTGCAATTTTATATTTATTTCTATTAAAAAAACTACACAAAAATGTTACATGTGTCTTGTTAAGTTTTAACCATCTGTGTATGAGACTGCCAATGGCAGGTGTTGCTAAACTTGTAAGCCTAATTTGCCTTTGGCAAACCAAATAGTAATAGTAGTATTTATGCAGCAAAGGCTGCAGTAACATGACACAATAGCAAATCCACACTTTCATTCTTTCTACCGAATGTTAGGCTCATGCTGTTTATACCATCCACAGTGGCTAAAAGGTCGATAGTGGTACTTCAATCTCAGGGAAATATTTAAGGCAAGTGCCACAGCTGCCTCATCAATATTTCTTTTAAATATTGATTACTATTATAAACAAGAAGATTACATGGATACTGTCAAACAACATTTTATGGAATTGGTCAGTGGTCGAAGGTTATCTTTCTGTGTTGGAGTATTTCATATATGATTGATGGTTGCAGCACATAGGTCCTATTTGGTGGACATGTGTGGACAAGTATTTACAATAGGGCTGTTGTTAGTCTTTCACATGTTTTGAAACCCTCCCATGCAGCCATGGAGACTATTTACAAAATAAACAGGTGTTTAAATTCTTGCTGCCTCCAAAATTAGCTCATGTTTCCTTTTAGCCTGCAGTGTTGAGGAGCTAACTACAGAAAAAAAACTCAACAGTGTGCAATCATTGATTAAAATTGAATAGAATTGTATAGACTGCAGTACGGTGGAAAGGGTAGACTTACTGCCTAATTAGCTCTGCCTACACTATGGGGAGGGGGATGCATTGAGAGGGATATGTTGCACATTTGCTGCAATGAACTTCACTAGGCACTATTCCATTATACTGTTTCAAATGACTTACTAGTTTTTCATTGACTGGTTTAAAAAAAAAATCACAATTCATCTTCATGGGACTTCCAGAGGACCACTGTCCCAGAGTAAAACATAGGCCAGGGAACCAGTAGATTAATTGCACTTGTAGAGCCTTGTTTATAGTGAGCCTCTTATTTCCTCCCAGATGATAGAAATGGAAAAAACGTTTTGATGTTTGTTTGAAAAGTGGGGTAGATCAAATAAAATTGTATTTGTCACATGCCTCGAATACAACCAGTGTAGACCTTACCGTGAAATGCTTACTTTATAAGCCCTTAACCAACAATGCAGTTCAAGAAATAGACTTTAAGAAAATATTGACTAAATAAACTAAAGTAAAAAATAAAATAAAAAGTAGCAGAATAAAATAACAATAACGAGGCTATATACAGGGGGTACCGGTAACGAGTCAATGTGCAGGGTAGTCGAGGTAATTTGTACATATAGGTAGGGTAAAGTGACTATGCATACAATAGATAATAAATAGCGAGTAGCATCAGTGTAAAAACAGAGGGGTGGGGTCAAAGTAAATTGTCCGGGTGGCCATTTGATTAATTGTTCAGTCGTCTTATGACTTGGGGGTAGAAGCTGTTAAGGAGCCTTCTGGACCTAGACTTGGGGCTCCAGTACCGCTTGCCATGCAGTAATGAAGAGACAGCCTATAGGGAGGTCAGAGACCTGGCAGTGTGGTGCCAGGACAACAACCTCTCCCTGAACGTGAGCAAGACAAAGGAGCTGATCGTGGACTACAGGAAAAGGAGGGCCGAACACACCCCCATTCACATCGATGGGGCTGTAGTGGAGCAGGTCGAGAGTTTCAAGTTCCTTGGTATCCACATCATCAACGAACTGTCATGGTCCAACTGCTCGGCCTCCGACCATAAGGTGCTATCGAAGCTTTCTGGATGGCAGAAAGCTTCTATAGCGCCTTAGGGTCGGATGCCGAGCAGTTGCCATACCAGGCGGTGATGCAACCGAATGTGCAGCTGATCTTTTTGAGGATCTGGGGACCCATGACAAATCTTTTCAGTCTCCTGAGGGGGAAAAGGTGTTGTCGTGCCCTCTTCGCGACTGTCTTGGTGTGTTTGGACCATGATAGTTTGTTGGTGATGTGTCTCTTCATTGTCTGTGATCAGGCCTACCACAGTCGTGTCGTCAGAAAACGTAATGATGGTGTTGGAGTCATGCTTGGCAATGCAGTCTTGGGTGAACAGGGAGTACAGGATGGGACTTAGCATGCACCCCTGAGGGGCCTCCATGTTGAGGATCAGCAAGGTAGATGTGTTGTTGCCTACCCTTACCACCTGGGGGCGGCCCGTCAGGAAGTCCAGGATCCAGTTGTAGAGGGAGGTGTTTAGTCCCAGGGTCCTCAGCTTAGTGATGAGCTTTGTGGGCGCTATGGTGTTGAACGCTGAGCTGTATTCAATGAACAACATTCTCACATAGGTGTTCCTTTTGTCCAAGCGGGAAAGGACAGTGTGGAGTGCGATTGAGATCACGTCATCTGTGGATCTGTTGGATCTGTGATTTGGAGTAGGTCTAGGGTTTCCAGGATGATGGTGTTGATGTGAGCCATGACCAGCCTTTCAAAGCACTTCATGGCTACAGATGTGAGTGCTACGGGGTGGTAGTCATTTAGGCAGGTTACCTGCTTTCTTGGGCACAGGGACTATGGTGGTCTGCTTGAAACAGACTCGGTCAGGGAGAGGTTGAAAATGTCAGTGAAGACACTTGCCAGTTGGTCTGCGCATGCTCTGAGCACACATCCTGGTAATCCATCTGGCCCCTAACAATAGCCAACACTTACATTTTATTTATTTACCTTTATTTAACTAGGCAAGTCTAAGAACAAATTCTTATTTTCAATGACGGCCTAGGAACAGTGGGTTAACTGCCTGTTCAGGGATTTGAACTTGCAACCTTGCGGTTGCTAGTCCACCGCTCTAACCACTAGGCTACCCTGCCGCCCCAAATGTTGTCTATCTATTATTCCCCAATTAAGTCAAAATTGCCTGACGATAGGCAGATAGGTACAGAGTTTGAAAAGGCAGACTGTTTTTGAAGTGGATTATGTCTAAGCATCTTGTGGTATTTATAGGTCTGGTGCTTATTATTATATCCAATCAGGTTGTGTGTTCAATGTATTGTAAGTTAAATCAACTTTGAATGCATGATCAATACATCCAATCACGGTTTCATAATTTTTATACAGCATAGTGCATTCGGAAAGTATTCAGACCACTTGACTTTTTCCACATTTTGTTACGTTACAGCCTTATTCTAAAATGTATTAAATAAATGTTTTTCCTCGTAAATCTACACGCCATAGTGCATAATGTCAAAGCAAAAGCAGTTTTTCAGAAAATTTTGCAAATATATATAAAAAACAGAAATACCTTATTTACATAAGTATTCAGACCCTTTGCTATGAGCCTCGAAATTGTGCTCAGGGGCATCCTGTTTCCATTGTTCATCTTTGATATGTTTCTACAACTTGATTAGAGTCCACCTGTGGTAAATTACATTGATTGACCATGATTTGGGAAAGCACACACTTGTCTATATAAGGTCCCTTCTTTTTTTATGAGTTACCAGTTGTCTTGAAAGCATCATAAATCCAGAGAATGCCAGACTTTGATGACAAAGTTTAATGACAAAATTTGCCCACGAGAAGGACTACTGAGCTACCTTCATGTTCAAGTGAGCAGAGCACAACGGAGAGTCCAAAAATGTCTTGTATGTTGCTGCATAAATTATGTATTATGCTAGGGAGACGTATACTGTAGCTAAGAAAGTAATACTAAGTGTATATTGTGTAGTAAGCTGTTAGTAGCCCATGTGCCTCACCCAAATAATCCCTTTCCTCCTCATAACTTAGCCTACTGTTCTGACTTGGTGGTGCACATGTAGCCTATAGCTTGCTTTAGAGAAATGTCATTATCAAATATTGTAAGCGCTTTCATTGTCTAATTATATGGCACCTTTATTTATCCTATGGTTCTGACTTGGTGTACAGGGAGAATACTGTAAGAATGGGCCATGTTCTTAATTCTGTCATTTTACATTTTAAAAAGTGCTGAAGAAATAGTTTTATTGACTACATCTGTCTTAGCTCGCTCATTAATGTCTTAATCGAAATTATGGATTGCCTCTTATCCGTTCATCATTCCCTTATGCCATAGTTTGTACCTCTCAATTGTCAGTAGGAACAACATTTGTTCAAGCAAGTCAGCTATGTTTTTTAAATAGGCAGTAAATGAGGCAGAATTAACTTTTTGGCTGCCAGACAATTAAGGCTCCGTTTATAGCCAGGTGTAGCGGTGGTAAGATTCACTCCATGGTGCTGAAAAGAAAACTCTGCTGTTGGGACAGATTAATTTAGGCCCTAACAGTATGTGGGCACCGGTTGTCACCATTATAGTGCAATTCATGTATTGTGTAATGTTGTGTTATGTAGTGGCTTTGCTACATGCTAAAATCGCCACTGCACGTGTGGCCTTAGAAATACGGACCAAAAACGAATTATGTCCATTAGAGGACACACATGCATTGCTGGGTCTCAGGAGGACGTTTGTCAAAACAGCCATTGAAAACACAGCAAACTTCTATACGCTCATAAATAAAGTGAGCGTAGAATAAATACGGAAGCCGATAGTGGTCATTACATCCAAAACGTTGTTTAAAAAAATGGCAGCCGTAGAAAGCACTAGCATGTCATTAATGCAGTCAGAAGAACCGCTTAAACTATCTGATTTATTAGATCGAGGATGGAAACTATATGAGGAGGTGGACACCACAAATGATCCCATCGCAGCCACCCATATCCAGGTCAAAATCAAGCGTGGGATAACGCAACTTGAAGTGGCAACGCGAATGGTGGCCCAACTCGACTTGTTCAGGTGACGTTACTAACGTCGTTAGCGCTACCTAGCAGCTACCAAACTACACAGACTGCTTCTCTAGCAATGACGACTAGCCAGATTCACAGGTATCAAATTGTAAAGACAGCTAGATAACAAACAGATTACACCGTAAAGTTGTTTGACCGTTTAGCTAGCTAGCTACTTTACTAGGCTGTCGTAAACAAGCTAACAACCTAGCTCCAGTAGCAAGCTAACCTAAGGTAAGGCCATGCAATGAAGGTGATGCTGCATGTCCAGTGCGTTCAAATGTGTGTATCAGGAAAGTGTCCGTACTCATTCTGGAAACCAATTTTAAGGTGGAACGTCAGTTGAAGGCTCAACAGTTCGCAATGTTTCTCCACATCATAAGCTAGTTCTAATGAATAGTTATGATCATCAAGGTTAATCTTGTTTATGTTTGTTTTTCAGCCGAAATGAGGATTTGGAGGAGGTAGCAACCACAGATCTAAAGTATCTTATGTTGCCTGCCTTCCTGGGGGCTCTAACTATGAAGCAAGTGAACCTGGCAAAACGACTAGACCACGTTCAGATAGCTAGATGTTACTTTTTGGACTTCTTGAAAAGATGTAAGGAGTATAACATATCAAAGTTTGAACTACCCAAAACCATTGAAAACTCCTCTGACATACCAGAAGAAGAATCTGCAAATGGGCCCCCCAAACCTCCAGACTTAATTGCGATGGCAACAGTTAGAGCGGCAAAGATTGAAAGGTATATTAAACATCTACATTTCAATTACAATTTTAACAATTAGAACAATCATTGTTTTGATTGAGCACTGCACAAGTCAAATTTAGGCCAACTGACCTATGCTTGAAGGTCTAGTACCTGTCACGCACCTCTTAAAATATGTTATGTCCCTCACCTATTTAACAAATGAAAGATCTGACTTATTCATTTCATAATGGCAATTAATCTGCACGCAAATTGTTCTAACTTATTTATTATACTCTGCAGATACAAACAGAGGAAGGACACAGAGGCCAAGCTATCAGAGATCAAGGCAGCAGTGGACAGTGGGCAGGCAGATGACGAGATAGTCCGGAACTTTTACCTCCTCAATGTGAGGAAATGGATTGCTGTATCCCTGGAGGAGATAGAGAGCATTGACCAGGAAATTGAGATTTTGACCAGGATGGATGTTCTA
Organism: Oncorhynchus clarkii lewisi; assembly: GCF_045791955.1. Classification (NCBI taxonomy): domain Eukaryota; kingdom Metazoa; phylum Chordata; class Actinopteri; order Salmoniformes; family Salmonidae; genus Oncorhynchus; species Oncorhynchus clarkii. The sequence continues at coordinate 38,206,594 of NC_092156.1, forward strand.
AAACAGGTACCTGGACTTGAAGATGTAACTAATGCCATTCATTCACCAATGTCTCATTGAAAGAGTATGGTTTTCTTATGCGCTGTATCTTTTCCATGTGCAGAGTTCAGCAGAGCCATTACACTCTAAAAGGCCTCCCATGAAACCCTTCATTCTCACCAGAGATGCTGTTCAGGCCCGGTAGGCACCTGCTCAAACTTATCATTTATTTTCTCCTTCTGCTAATTGCCGTTTTCCTGCTCACAAAATACGTACTCTGTCCAACCTCCCTTGTCAACAGGACATAGCTACTTGCTTAAAATATCACATGAAGTAAATAGTTGATTAATGTGTAATTAAAGGGATACCTAGTTTATTTAACACTTTAGACCTCATTGTATGTGTGTACATACATGCATACAATACCAGTCAAAAGTTTGGGCACCTACTCATTCAAGGGCTTTTCTTTATTTGTACTGTTTTCTACATTGTAGAATAATAGTGAAGACATCAAAACTATGAAATAACACATATGGAATCATGTAGTAACCAAAAATCCATATCTCAGACTGGTTATTTCATGAAGCTCCCAGTTAAGGATTTGTGAGGCGTTTGTTTCCCAAACCAGACACTTTTATGTACTTGTCCTCTTGCTCAGTTGTGCCCTGGGGTCTCCTACTCTTTCTATTCTGGTTAGGGCCAGTTTGCGCTGTTCTGTGAAGGGAGTAGTACACAGCGGTGTATGAGATATTCAGTTTCTTAGCAATTTCGCACATGGAATAGCCATCCTTTCTCAGAACAAGAATCGACTGATGAGTTTCAGAAGAAAGTGCTTTATTTCTGGCCATTTTGAGCCTGTAATCGAATCCACAAACGCTGATGCTCCAGATACTCAACTAGTCTAAAGAAGGCCAGTTTTATTGCTGCTTTAATCAGCATGACAGTTTTCAGCTGTGCTAACATAATTGAAAAAGTGTTTTCTAATGATTAATTATCCATTTAAAAGGATAAACTTGGATTTGCTTACACAACATGCCATTGGAACACAGGAGTGATGGTTTCTGATAATGGTCCTCTGTACGCCTATGTAGATATTCCAAACAAAATCAGCTGTTTCCAGCCACAATAGTCATTTACAACATTAACAATGTCTACATTGTATTTTGGCTCAATTTGATGTTATTTTAATGGACAAAAAAAATGCTTTTTTATCAAAAACAATCATTTCTAAGTGACTAAGTGAAGAGCACTTTTTGCCAGTCCTGTCTGATCCAGCGACGGTGGGATTGTGCCCATAGGCGACGTTGTTGCCTGTGATGTCTGGTGAGGACCTGCCTTACAACAGGCCTTACAAGCCCTCAGTCCAGCCTCTCTCAGCCTATTGCGGACAGTTTGAGCACTGATGGGGAGGGATTGTGCGTTCCTGGTGTAACTCGACCAGTTGTTGCCATCCTGGACCTGTCCCGTAGGTGTGATGTTCGGTGTTACACGTGGTCTGCCACTACGAGGACAATCAGCTGTCCGTCCTGTCTCCCTGTAGCGCTGTCTTAGGTGTCTCACAGTACGAACATTGTCATTTATTTCCCTTGCCACATCTGCATGCCTCCTTGCAGCATGCCTAAGGCACGTTCACGCAGATGAGCAGGCACCCTGGGCATCTTTCCTTTTGGTGTTTTTCAGAGTCAGTAGAAAGGCCTCTTTAGTGTCCTAAGTTTTCATAACTGTAACCTTAATTGCCTACCGTCTGTAAGCTGTTAGTGTCTTAACGACCGTTCCACACATTCATTGTTTATGGTTTATTAAACAAGCATGGGAAATAGTGTTTAAACCCTTTACTATGAAGATCTGTGAAGTTATTTGGATTTTTACGAGTTATCTTTGAAAGACATGGTCCTGAAAAAGGGACTTTTATTGTGTGTGTGTGTGTGTGTGTGTGTGTGTGTGTGTGTGTGTGTGTGTGTGTGTGTGTGTGTGTGTGTGTGTGTGTGTGTGTGTGTGTGTGTGTGTGTGTGTGTGTGTGTGTGTGTGTGTGTGTGTGTGACCATTGCCACTATATGGCTCATGCACACAACTAAGCCAGCCAAAGAAATCTCAGGATCTTTAACCAAAACAACTGTCTGGATGATGCTTCAACTTGAAAAGTAAGTGGAAAATTAGGTCTAACATGCTGAAAAACAAAATATCCCTTTTAATGTGTAATTTTTCATCTCAGAGTATTTGGGGCAGGCTACCCCAGCCTACCTACTATGTCAGTGGATGACTGGTATGAACAGCACAGGAAGAAAAATGCCTTGCCAGACCAGGGGATCCCACGCAGCGCTGGTAGGGTTAGGAGATGTTTATAATAGTGTTCTATTTACAGTTAACTGTACATCAATTGTTTTCAGGAAAACTCAAATAGATGTTCATCAACCATGTTTTATATACACCCTGTTTCATTCACCAAATACAATTTGTCTCCCTTTCAGAGGACTTTGATGCAGAAGAGCGAGAACAAGAAGAGAAAGAGAAGCGGGTTGAAAACGACGATGAGGAGGCCTTGCAGAAAGCTAGAGACTGGGACAACTGGAAGGATACGCATCGGAGAGGCTATGGGAACCGTAAAAACATGGGCTAACAACCATCAAACAAAGCAACAGTGCCATGCCTGGTCTGCAGTGTTCATCTACTCTCTGTCCCTCTGTAATAAACAAAAACGTTGCTGGTGTCTATGGAAACATGGTCTTTAAGAAAAGGGAGTTTTATACAATCCCAGACAGAAACTGTTTGTCTGTTTATGGTCACTTTTTATTCTGATGCTGCAAATCACGGCTTTAATTGTGGCCGTATCAGAGGAAAATTATTTATTGGCAGCCATTAATATTATCTGCAGGTTCCATACGAATACACAACCAAGTATTTCCACCAAGGCGTCGTCTGTCGAGATGGTGCAGTGCTATGCTTGAGAAGATTAGCAAAGTGAATTTGATGATCAATTGATTAACAGCTGTTCCCAAGCGGATTCATATTTCCTGAGAGTATCCAACAGTACTTAGACTTTTGTGAAGAACTCTACATAGGTGGTAACAATCTATAGTTCCAAAAAACTGCTATTGTATATTGTCATCCACACTTAATGTGTTTAGTGATGGAAAAGGTAGCTTGTGTGCTTATACAGTCTCCTAAAAGGTGGCTCTATAATCCAGAATTTTGGTTTTGAGAAGAAAACAAATTCTGATCAGGTGACAGTACAGAATGTCACCTTTTGTTTTGAGGGTGTTTTAATAGCTGTTTTACCGTTTAGAAATTAATTTGAAGTCCTAAGTATTTTTTGACAGATTCACTTAGTGTATTCAAAAGTTGAGTATTTGGACCCATTTTTACATTTACATTTTAGTCATTTAGCAGACACATTTATCCGGCATTTATTCAACCACGTATCGCAGACAAAGTAAGTACATTTTTGTCAAAGTGTTGTTGTGCAGTTTGTTTTGGTTGTGCTGCAGCTTTTGTTTTGCCCAATAATAACTGAATGGTGACTGGTTTAATTTTCTTTCTAGGTTTACAGATAATGTTTCTGAACATTTCTAAATGAATCCTGATAATGCCATGACTAAGAAAAATCATGAATAATAAGTGAGATGCTGATCAGAGGCTACAACAAAATATGCTAACCTCTCACCATTACCAGTAACGAACGGGAGGTTAGCATTTTTTTGGGGGGGGTATGATCTTTGTAACCTCACTCGTCATTATTTTTGATTATCCATAATGTCGAAGTATTCAGAAAGATCTATTCTTACAATACAAATAAAAGTGACTCCAAAATGGCACAACTTGGTCCCGGTCCCTGAATTCACCATTCTGTTCCTATTGGGCAAAGCAGCCCAAGTTTTTTGTAGCTTGATGTAGCCATTGTGTGTGAGGAATATGGGACCAAATACTAAACCTTTGACTACTTTAATACACTATAAGTGAATTTGTCCAAATAGTTATGACTTTTTAAAATGGGGGACTAGATACATACATTTTTTAATTGTACCACAGACCCTCGCTGCTGGCATTCTGTACTGTCGCCTAATATGAAATATTCTCAACTAAAATACTGGAGTATAGAGCCACGTTTAAAATGGTTTGCTTCACTGTCAGAATACATATGGAGTATGTACAATATTATTTCCTCTGATTGATGTCCATTGTAACACTGAATAATGGGTTTGTGATGCACTTAATTACAGAGATCCACTCCCTTTTCATCTTGTTTTGCTGAATAGTTTTTTGTTGTTAAATAACTGCCTTGTGACAGCCAATTTGCTCTTTTCTCAAAATGTATGGCTGACTCATTTGATTTCTTTCCCACCTCTTACACATGTACAGTTTGAACAGGCACTGATTTTGACAGACTTGGTGGATTCCTTTGTCAGAGTTGATAATGAGTAGTGGTTGGTCTATTTTTTTCAGAATAGCAGGAATTCTGTGTGCAAAACCTGCATGGTTCCCATTGTAACAAATTATTTGAGTGTTTTGTACTTTTCTCATTGTTTCTTAAAGAAGTTGCTAGTGTAAAAAAAATATGGTTATAGTCCAGAATAAATATGAGAAGCTGCTATGGTCAAGCAAATTGTTATTGGCACACTGATATGCACATGCACAAAATGTGCATGAATCAAAATCATATATATTGAACATGACTAATATTGCTCCCATGTAACTTGATATGTGTCTTTTGGTGAAAGCATCAATTGTGATCTCAAAATGTATTTCCGTTTCAAAGCCAATTAAATCAATATATTGGACATACTCGCTAAACGTTTCCTTTATTTGCTACCCATTGGACAGCTGTGCTAAAGTGAAATCATCAGTACACCACCTCAATTCTGGGCCACCTAGTTCTAGCTTCATGTCTCTTGATGTACGGTGATATTTAACCTCAGTCAGTAGCCCGATTTATACCTTGTTCTAACATGCATCCTTTGTCCTGAACTTGTCCACATTCTGATTGTGCCCACATTTCCAGACAGGTGCAGATTATTAAAAGACGCATTATGGTCTGATTGTGATCAGATCTTCCTGACCACCTTCGGAGGTAGACGGGCACACATTATGTCTGGATATCTTACAAATGTAGACTCACTCTCTCTCTCTCCTGCACCACCTGTCTCTACCTCTGAATGCTCGACTAAGAAAAGCCAACTGATGTTTACTCCTGAGGTGCTGACCTGTGGCACCCTCTGTGATTATTATTTGACCCTGCTGGTCATCTAATGAAAGTTTGAACAACGATTTGACCTTAATGGCCATGTACTCCTGTAATCTCCACCTGGCACAGCCAGAAGAGGATTGACTACCCCTCAGAGCCTGGCTCCTCTAGGTTTCTTCCTAGGTTCCTGCATTTCTAGATAGTTTTTCCACTGTTCTTCTATACCTGCATTGCTGTCTCTTTGGGGTTTTAGGCTGGGTTTTTGTATAAGCACAACTGCTGATGTAAAAGGCTTTATAAATACATTTGATTGATTGATAGACGGAACTGGACAGTGAAACCATTTAAATCAATATTTGAAAGGTGGCACCATAGACTTATGGATCAATAAGTGTCTTAAAATAAATATATATTATTTTGAAAGAATATCTGTCAAATAATTTGCATATAGGGAGGGGCCAGGAAATGTGGGCACAATGTGGAAACAGTTGACAGAGACACATTTGAATGCCATGTGTAGACATATTTTACAAAATGTGGGCACAATCAGAATGTGGACAAGAGCAGGAAAAAGTGAAGTAAAATTAAATCAAGCTTTATTTATATAGCATATTTCAAACATTACTGCAACGCAATTCACTTCACAGGAAAAAAACAAATAAAAAACAAAGACATTAAAAACTGAAATATTTACTACACAACAAACATAAGAGGATAAAAAAACAAATGAATAACAATAAAAACTGAGACTAAAAAGCAATGCTAAAAAGGTGTTTCCGTCTCCTCTAACCGAAGCTAATTGTGTGGATTTTCTTCTATCAATAATGTAAAATTAACAGCCATTCAGAAAGACTCGTGTGAAGGTGAAATTACAGAGGAACTTCTTGATGCAATTAAAGCCTTTAAGTCCAGGAAAACTCCAGGGCTGGACGGCATTCCAGTTGAGGTATACCAAATATTTTTTGATATACTCAGAGGACCCTTATTAGCATGTTTTAACCACTCCTATGTAAATGGTAGATTATCAGACACTCAACAAGAAGGTCTGATTTTATTATTACTGAAACAGGATACAAGTGGGAAATATGAAGATCCAGTCAATTTAGAAAATTGGAGGCCCCTTACACTTCAGTGTTGTGATGCAAAAATTCTAGCAAAATGAATAGCGCATAGAATTAAAAAGGTATTGTTGGATATTATTCATCCTAATCAGACAGGTTTTTTACATGGACATTGGAGATAATAGAAGGCAAGTACTGGAAACAATAGAACACTATGAAAAATCAGGGAAACCAGGCCTGCTATTCATAGCTGACTTTGAAAAGGTTTTTGATAAAGTATGAGTTTATATATAAATGCCTGTAACATTTACATTTTAGAGAATCTCTTATAAAATGGGTTAAAATAATGTATAGTAACCCTAGGTGTAAAATAGTAAATAATGGCTACTTCTCAGAAAGTTTTGAACTGTCAAGAGAAGTAAAACAAGGTTGTCCACTATCGGCATATATATATTTATTATGGCCATTGAAATGTTAAAATCAGATCCAACAATAATATCAAGCGATTAAAAATACAGGGCTTAAAAACAAAGGTGTCATTGTATGCTGATGACTCATGTTTTCTTTCAAATCTACAACTTGGATCTCTCCCCAGCCTCATAAAGGATCTAGAACATTTTTACAACCAAATTATGAAAAGTACTATATTACTTATTGGATCACAAAAAAATAAAACTTTTACTTTAGCATGTACTTTACCAATAGAATGAATGGTCTGATGGTGATGTGTATACTCACAGTATACTTATCCAAAAATAAATAGATGATCTCACTCCAATAAATTTAGATAAGATCTTGCTACCATGGAAATGTAAATACCTTTCTATTTGTGGAAAAATCACCCTGATTACCTCTTTAGTCATATCCCAGTTTACCTATTTGCTTATCGTCTTGCCTACACCTAGTGAACACTTTTGTAAATTATATTAGAAAACAAATATTCCATTTTATTTGGAATGGCAAACCAGACAAAATTAAACCGGCCAATTTATATAATGAATATGAATTCGGAGGGCAGAAATTATTAAATATTAAAGCATTAGACCTCTCACTAACGGCTTTAGTCATGCAAAAGTTATACTTAAATCCGAACTGGTTCTCTAGCAAATTAGAAAGAATGTCTCACCCTATGTTCAAGAAAAGCCTTTTTCCATTTATTCAGATTACAACCTCTCACTTTCAGTTATTTGAAAAGGAAATTATCTCCTAAATAAAGCTATTTTTAAAACAAGCCATAGAAAGTTGGTTGCAATATCAATTTAATCAACCAGAAAAGACAGAACAATATAACAAATATTGTTGTTAAACTCAAATATACTAATTGAAAAATTGTTTATAAAAAGGTATAATCTTCCTAAATGATATCATAAATACGATTGGTGGATTTATGTCATACATGCAGCTAACTAAAACATATGGAAATATCTGCTCTACCCAAAATTACAACCAACTAATTACAGCATTACTGCAAAAGTGGAAGGGGGAAAAAGCAAGGCCCTGCATTAAAGACCATAATTAGTTAAAGAAAATTGTGATAAATCAAATAAAAGTTAAGAACTTTTTTGAAGAGCAATGTTTGAAAGATATGGGAAATATAAATCAAACCAGATGGATATCATAAATATATGGGAGAAGTTGAAGGTAGAGGAAGGATAAGAGTTAAAAACAAACAAAACAAAACTATTGTAAAATAGACTGTGTCCATAAAATGTATATAGTAAGCTGGAAATATAGGGATAAGCGTTGTTGTTCACTAGTTTGTACAAATATTTAAAAATATATATATGTATGTATACAGTGGGGAGAACAAGTATTTGATACACTGCCGATTTTGCAGGTTTTCCTACTTACAAAGCATGTAGAGGTCTGTAATTTTTATCATAGGTACACTTCAACTGTGAGAGACGGAATCTAAAACAAAAATCCAGAAAATCACATTGTATGATTTTTAAATAATTGATTTGCATTTTATTGCATGACATTAGTATTTGATACATCAGAAAAGCAGAACTTAATATTTGGTACAGAAACCTTTGTTTGCAATTACAGAGATCATATGTTTCCTGTAGTTTTTGACTAGGTCTGCACACACTGCAGCAGCGATTTTGGCCCATTCCTCCATACAGACCTTCTCAGGATCCTTCAGGTTTCGGGGCTGTCGCTGGGCAACACGGACTTTCAGCTCCCTCCAAAGATTTTCTATTGGGTTCAGGTCTGGAGACTGGCTAGGCCACTCCAGGACCTTGAGATGCTTCTTACGGAGCCACTCCTTAGTTGCCCTGGCTGTGTGTTTCGGGTCGTTGTCATGCTGGAAGACCCAGCCACGACCCATCTTCAATGCTCTTACTGAGGGAAGGAGGTTGTTGGCCAAGATCACGTGATACATGGCCCCATCCATCCTCCCCTCAATACGGTGCAGTCGTCCTGTCCCCTTTGCAGAAAAGCATCCCCAAAGAATGATGTTTCCACCTCCATGCTTCACGTTTGGGATGGTGTTCTTGGGGTTGTACTCATCCTTCTTCTTCCTTCAAACACGGCGAGTGGAGTTTAGACCAAAAAGCTCTATTTTTGTCTCATTAGACCACATGACCTTCTCCCATTCCTCCTCTGGATCATCCAGATGGTCATTGGCAAACTTCAGACCGGCCTGGACATGCGCTGGCTTGAGCAGGGGGACCTTGCGTGTGCTGCAGGATGATCCGAGGATGATTGACCATCATCTTGAACTTCATCTTGAACTTCCATTTTCTAATAATTGCGCCAACAGTTGTTGCCTTCTCACCAAGCTGCTTTCCTATTGTCCTGTAGCCCATCCCAGCCTTGTGCAGGTCTACAATTTAAACCTGATGTCCTTACACAGCTCTCTGGTCTTGGCCATTGTGGAGAGGTTGGAGTCTGTTTGATTGTGTGGACAGGTGTCTTTTATACAGGTAACAAGTTCAAACAGGTGCAGTTAATACAGGTAATGAGTGGAGAACAAGAGGGTTTCTTAAAGAAAAACTAACAGGTCTGTGAGAGCTGGAATTCTTACTGGTTGGTAGGTGATCAAATACTTATGTCATGCAATAAAATGCAAATCAATTATTTAAAAATCATACAATGTGATTTTTTGGATTTTTGTTTTAGATTCCGTCTCTTACAGTTGAAGTGTGCCTATGATACAAATTACAGACCTCTACATGCTTTGTAAGTAGGAAAACCTGCAAAATCGGCAGTGTATCAAATACTTGTTCTCCCCACTGTATGTATTTTTATGTATGTATGTGTATATGTATATATTTATACGTGTGTGTATGTATGTGTATGTATGAATATGTACACTACCGTTCAATAGTTTGGGGTCACTTTTTTATTTTATTTTTATATCACCTTATTTAACCAGGTAGGCTAGTTGAGAACAAGTTCTCATTTACAATTGCGACCTGGCCAAGATAACGCAAAGCAGTTCGACACATACAACAACACAGAGTTACACATGGAGTAAAACAAACATACAGTCAATAATACAGTATAAACAAGTCTATATACGATGTGAGCAAATGAGGTGAGATAAGGGAGGTAAAGGCAAAAAGGCCATGGTGGCAAAGTAAATACAATATAGCAAGTAAAACACTGGATTGGTAGATTTGCAATGGGAGAATGTGCAAAGTAGAAATAAAAATAATGGGGTGCAAAGGAGCAAAATAAATAAATAAATAAAATACAGTAGGGAAAGAGGTAGTTGTTTGGGCTAAATTATAGGTGGGCTATGTACAGGTGCAGTAATCTGTGAGCTGCTCTGACAGTTGGTGCTTAAAGCTAGTGAGGGAGATAAGTGTTTCCAGTTTCAGAGATTTTTGTAGTTCGTTCCAGTCATTGGCAGCAGAGAACTGGAAGGAAAGGCGGCCAAAGAAAGAATTGGTTTTGGGGGTGACTAGAGAGATATACCTGCTGGAGCGTGTGCTACAGGTGGGAGATGCAATGGTGACCAGCGAGCTGAGATAAGGGGGGACTTTACCTAGCAGGGTCTTGTAGATGACATGGAGCCAGTGGGTTTGGCGACGAGTATGAAGCGAGGGCCAGCCAACGAGAGCGTACAGGTCGCAATGGTGGGTAGTATATGGGGCTTTGGTGACAAAACGGATTGCACTGTGATAGACTGCATCCAATTTGTTGAGTAGGGTATTGGAGGCTATTTTGTAAATGACAACGCCAAAGTCGAGGATTGGTAGGATGGTCAGTTTTACAAGGGTATGTTTGGCAGCATGAGTGAAGGATGCTTTGTTGCGAAATAGGAAGCCAATTCTAGATTTAACTTTGGATTGGAGATGTTTGATATGGGTCTGGAAGGAGAGTTTACAGTCTAACCAGACACCTAAGTATTTGTAGTTGTCCACGTATTCTAAGTCAGAGCCGTCCAGAGTAGTAATGTTGGACAGGCGGGTAGGTACAGGTAGCGATCGGTTGAAGAGCATGCATTTAGTTTTACTTGTATTTAAGAGCAATTGGAGGCCACGGAAGGAGAGTTGTATGGCATTGAAGCTTGCCTGGAGGGTTGTTAACACCACACTTAACACCACACTTAAAAATGTCCTTGTTTTTGAAAGAAAATCAAAAAATTATTGTCCATTAAAATAACATAAAATTGATCAGAAATACATTGTAGACATTGTTAATGTTGTAAATGATTATTGTAGCTGGAAACGGCAGATTTTTTATGGAATATCTACATAGGCGTAAAGAGGCCCATTATCAGCAACCATCACTCCTGTGTTCCAATGGCACGTTGTGTTAGCTAATCCAAGTTTGTCATTTTAAAAGGCTAATTGATCATTAGAAAACCCTTTTGCAATTATGTTAGCACAGCTAAAAACTGTTGTTCTGATTAAAGAAGCAATTAAACTGGCCTTCTTTAGACTAGTTGAGTATCTGGAGCATCAGCATTTGTGGGTTAGATTACAGGCTCAAAATGGACAGAAACAAAGACCTTTCTTCTGAAACTCGTCAGTCTATTCTTGTTCAGAGAAATGAAGGCTATTCCATGTGAGAAATTGCCAAGAAACTGAAGATCTCGTACAACGCTGTGTACTACTCCCTCCACAGAACAGGGCAAACTGGCTCTAACCAGAATAGAAAGAAGAGTGGGAGGCCCCGGTGCACAACTGAGTAAGAGGACAAGTACATTAGAGTGTCTGGTTTGAGAAACAGACGCCTCACAATTCCTCAACTGGCAGCTTCATAAATAGTACCCACCCTCAATGTCAACAGTGAAGAGGAGGCTCCGAGATATTGACCTTCTAGGCAGAGTTCCTCTGTCCAGTGTCTGTGTTCTTTTTCCCATCTTAATCTTTTCTTTTTATTGGCCAGTCTGAGATATGGCTTTTTCTTTGCAACTCTGCAGCGGCAGGCATAAACAGGGCTAGTGTGTCATCCGTGGGCTTAGCTCCCTCTAGATGTGGATCTGTCTGAGGCTTCTTTAAGACTATTTAAGAGTATTCCTCTGAACCTTTTGACAGCAGGTGGGTATACAAGGAAAGGTTAGAATGTCTTTGGAAGTATCACACACACTGTGACGCACACAGCAAGCATTTATTTCTCAACCGTTATCTGTAAGATTTACTCCCTCTGCATGTGGTTAGACTTTCTTTGTTTGGATTTTGTACTTTTTACTCCGTATTGCGTCAAAAGGAGCCTCCACTTCCCTTGCAGCACAGTTCACAATAGATAGGACAGGCTTCTTTGTGTCCACACAGATTCTTTCCTTTGCTGAGGGTAGGCGAATTCTAAAGGGGCTTGTTGGATCCAATAAAAGCAGCTATTGTATGTAAATTATTCACACAAGAGCATATGACTGACTGTGCAGGGCAGTGGCTAGTGTGAGAGAAATCATTAGCAATGCAAACTCATGGTGTTTTGTCTCACATAGTCACTAATGGGAAAAAACCATTTCTATACTAATGGCAACTCAATTATTTCTTGGTGTGTTTGTGCACTACTTCCACTGAAGGTAATTTTATGCATTTAATAATTTGTTACAATTGTGAAATCTAAATTAAGTGTACAAAAAAACGTTTTTATTTTCCTTTTGTTGTCATGAGTTACATGTTGGTGAATAGGTTTCTAAAATTCTATAACTATCATTAAAAAGCTGTATTTGATGTATTAACATGATTTAAAAGCACAATTTGGGTTCTATTTCGTTTCTCATAACCAGTAACAGCCACACAATAGATTGCTTGTAAAATAGACTACATGACCAAAAGTATGTGGACACCTGCTTGTTGAACATCTCATTCCAAAATCATGGGCACTAATATGGAGTTGGCCCTCCCTTTGCTGCTACTCTTCTGGGAAGGCTTTCCACTAGATGTTGGAACATGCTCCCATTTCGCCACAAGAGCATTAGTGAGGTCGGGCACTGATGTTGGGCGATGTGGCCTGGCTCGCAGTCGGCATTCCAATACATCCCAACGATTGCCACAAAGTTGGAAGCACAGAATAATCTAGAATGTCATTGTATGCTGTAGCATTAAGATTTCCCTTCACTGGAACTAAGGGGCCTAGCCCGAACCACGAAAAACAGCCCCATACCATTATTCCTCCTCCACCAAACTTTACAGTTGGCACTATGCATTTGGGCAGGTAGCATTCTTCTGGCATCCACCAAACCCAGATTAGTTTGTTGGACTGCCAGATGGTGAAGCGTTATTCATCACTCCAGAGAACATGTGGCGGGGAGCTTTACATCCCTCCAGCCGATGCTTGGCATTGCACATGGTGATCTTAGGTTTGTGTGCGGTTGCTCGGCCATGGAAACCCATTTCATGAAGCTCCTGACGAACAGTTTGTGCTGACATTGCTTCCAGAGGCAGTTTGGAACTTGGGAATGAGTGTTGCACTCGAGGACAGACAATTGTTACCCGTTACATGCTTCAGCACTCAGCGGTTCCATTCTGTGAGCTTGTGTGTCTTACCACTAAACAGCTGAGCCGTTGTTGCTCCTAGACTTTTACACTTTACAATAACAACAGTTGACCGGGGCAGCTCTAGCAGGGCAGGAATTTGACAAACTGACGTGGCCATGTTGAAAGTCACTGTGCTCTTCAGTGAGGCCATTCTACTGCCAATGTTTATCTATGTAGATTGCATGGCTGGGTGCTCAATTTTATACAGCTGTCAGCAACGGGTGTGGCTGAAATAGCCGAATCCACTCATTTGAAGGGGTGTCCACATATATATATATATATATAGTGTATCTAAGAAAATCAGGGGTGCACACTGTAAGAATAAAAAACATGCACATCTTGAATAATAGCTTTAAGTAAAGGTTTATTTTGGAAATCATAATTAATACTCTAAGATGTACAATATTTCAATAGGGAATTATTTGAAATATTGATGTTTTCTCATTTATATATTGATTTGAATGAGTTAAAGTGAAATAGACCTGAACCCTGTTATTTGTAGGGACAATTTGCATTGACATATCACAGTTTTTGTTATTGCACTTCAAATATTATAGAACATTTAATGAAAGTCCTCACTACGACCACCGTCTGTGGTCAGTCTGGCTGTGGGAAGGCAACAGATATACCATGCAGGTTGGTGCCAGTGTCAACATGGCACAATGGTCACATGGGGGCAGTTACACCCTTGCCAGTGCCTTTGGGAAAAAAGGTCACATGATGTCTTGTGCAAGACCAAAGACTTGCGCTCTTAAGCCGCACACCAACGTCAGGGCTGGTAGAGAGGCTTGGTTTTCCACTGGACGCACATCAATGTCCATGCTACACCGGCGGGTCAACGTTGTCCTCCACCCTGGGTGCCGCCTATGCCTCTTACACCTCCTGTTGAGCTTGGTAACCTCTCCATCTCTCCAAGTCTCTTCTTCTGGCATGGCAGGAATGACTGGAATGGAATTAAATAGATTTGAAATATAGCCAGCTGGAGAGAGCTCAGTTGCTGTTGGATTTGAAGAATATGGAATTAGTCTTGGGGGATTCTGCTTTTAAAGAATGGATGGCTTTATTGAGATTTCCCAATATCTCAGTCGCTGACCAGTGCTGGTCGGACAGTGTTGTTGACTGGTGAATCGGGTTATGTGAGATCTGTGTTTTTAGTAACAATCCGTGCAATTAGTATTTGTATAAAGAAATCTTGTGGAAATAATTAACGTATGTAAGGCACATTTTTTTATGCAAAATTATCAACAAATGATCAACATTGTTGACCTATTAGCTTCTACAATGGAATCATTTTAATGCTATCCTTGTTTTTCAGACCTGGAATCGAAAATGAACTGGGCGTCCTTTTATGCCGTCATCAGCGGTGTAAACAGACACTCCACGGGCATCGGTCGCATCTGGCTCTCTGTCCTTTTCATCTTCCGCATCCTGGTCCTGGTGGTTGCAGCAGAGAGTGTGTGGGGCGACGAGAAGTCTGGCTTTACTTGTAATACCCAGCAGCCCGGCTGCAACAGCGTCTGTTATGACCACTTCTTCCCCATCTCACACATCCGTCTGTGGGCCCTGCAGCTCATCTTGGTGTCCACCCCGGCCCTGCTGGTGGCCATGCACGTTGCCCATCGCCGACACATCGACAAGAAACTCTATAAACTGTCTGGCCGGGCCAGCCCCAAGGACCTGGAGCAGATCAAGACCCAGAAGATGAAGATCACAGGTGCCCTCTGGTGGACATATATCATCAGCCTGTTCTTCCGCATCATCTTCGAAGTGACCTTCATGTATCTCTTCTACATGATCTACCCCGGCTACAAGATGATCCGGCTAGTCAAGTGTGACTCGTACCCCTGCCCCAACACGGTGGACTGCTTTGTGTCCAGGCCCACAGAGAAGACTGTCTTCACTGTGTTCATGCTGGCTGTGTCAGGGATCTGTATCCTGCTCAACATCGCAGAGGTCGTCTTCCTGGCAGGGAAGGCTTGCGGTAGGCACTTAAGCAATGCTGGAGACTCAACCATGGGGGCATGGATCACCCAAAAGCTCTGCTCTTACTAGAACAAACTAAACAGACCATGGCAGTATAACTCTAATTGGTTACATAACATGCTCAAAGCTCAAGGTAAGGGCCTTAACAACACTCATTAATCTGCTTACTTCACCATGATGAGGTGTCGACACTTTTTCTATACTTGTCGAAATGACACTTCAAATGGATGTGTTTAAAAGGACAATATCAATTTGGATAAAGACATAAGCTCGACAGAAGAGGAGACTGTACGGTAAACTGATTTATTAACGTGCCCTTAACTTGCAACGCCTCAAATTCAGCTGAATTCAATATACCGTCTTCGATATGCTCTGCGAGATTCAAGCAACTAAACCATCTCATCATCTATTCTATATCATGATTTAATTCCTGACAGCCTGTTTAATGCGGCGTGCTTAGGACAAAGCCTGGGTATGGGTTCAATTGTCCATTGTAAATATTAACCCAAGAAAACTGTCCAAGTGGTTAATTTAACCAACATCTGTTGGTTGTAGTGGAGTATTACTAATAACTATGAGGCCATTCCTAAGCACCACTAATAACTACCTCACTTTCATAGTGAAATATCAAGTGGGTGCTTCAAGACATCTGAATGGTGCTTTGAATTCTATGAATGAGACTGACTATGCAAGTGTATAGAGTAATAATGAATGAGAAAATGTGCTTAACTTTCAAAGTTTAAGTTACGATGGTAGAACCGAATGATCAGAGAACATGTTTAAATGTCTATCTCATTGTTTTTCTTACCAGTATATACAGCATTGCTGTATAAGGATAATAGATGTTTAGAATTTGTGGTACTGTAAAGTTTTTACTTCATAATATATATAGCATTTTAGTCCCTGTTTTGTTGTATACCATGCCTTCTTATATTGAATTGCACTGGTTTTTATTGCTGTACCTAATAAAATTAGAAATTCCTAATAAAACACTTGAGTTTAATTATGTACAATAGCCACATGGAAATATTATAATGAGCTGGTAGTGAACACAACTATATGCGTATATGCTTGTGAGTGTATTCTGAATGCTTTATGTACAGATAACTGCCAAAATAAAGGAAACACCAACATAAATTGTCTTAATAGGGTGTTGGGCCACCACGATCCACCAGAACAGCTTCAATGCGCCTTGGTAAAGTTGGCATCGATTCTACAAGTGTCTGGAACTCTATTGGAGGGATGCGGCACCATTCTTTCACAAGAAATTCCATCATTTGGTGTTTAGTTGATGGTGGTGGAAAACGTCATCTCAGGCACCGCTCCAGAATATTCCATAAGTGTTCAATAGGGTTGAGATCTGGTGAGACACACACACACAAACACACCCTTTAAATCCCCTATGCTCCTTTGAGACCTCTCTTTCAGTCACAGAGATCTCTTCTAGGATTGGTAGTCAAAACAATGGGCAACTGGGCATTTTTATACATGACCCTAAGCATGATGGGATGTCAATTGCGTAAATAAACTCAGGAACCAGATGTGTGGAAGCACCTGCTTTCAATATACTTTGTATCCCACATTTACTCAAGTGTTTCCTTTATTTTGTATGTGGTCTTGCGTTACAAGGTGATGTTACCTTTATGTAATACTTCAGAAAGCCACAGGAGAGCAGCATTAACATATACAACTAAGCCAAAACATTAGGTACTAATGGTTTATAGATTCTCTGCTGTTATGGTCATAAATTGACAGTGCCATTGAGTAAGAATTGAAGGGGGAAAAAGTTAAATTCATAGATTTATTTTTTAAACACAATCAAATAATGAAGTCTCGGGAAGATTCCTAAAAGACAGAGGTAGGCTGTAGTTCTCGTGAGCTGTCAGACCGCCTGTGAGGAAATGTCTGAGGCAGCCTCAGTGATTAAAGACTCCAGACAGGCTGGCTGGGTAACCTGGTCCCAGGTTATCAATAGCATAGCCTTGTGAGGGGTCAGCCTCTGAGCCTAAGAAATATTCACCGTTGGGACAGCTGGACCTAGCAGGGGCAAGTGTGAGGGCATTTCTCTTTTTCTAGAGCACGTCAATAGAGACCATATATAGAGTCTATGAGGTGTGAGGTCTGACAGAAGGAAGACATTTAATCACAATGATTTTCACTGTTCGCTATGTATAGCGCCACTAAATGTAGATGTTATCTGGAGTTATTGCAATCAGACACTTTGGTTTTAACAAGCTGGATAAATACAGCCAATTTTGGTCATATGAAGAGCTTCATTCCAAAATGGTATATATCCACTTTCAGAAATGTTGTCAAATTAGCTTTAATTGTCTAAAGAAATTCTGAAAGAAATGTGTTTTTTCACTGTCTAATCAAGGCATGGGGTTCAATAACAGACATGTATTTGTTTAAAATCTATCACTTGGTGGTTTCATTTCAAAAAGATAAATAGTCATGTTCTTTTGCTAAATACTACATAGCCGCCTCACTCTCAGAGAAATAAGTACTGCTAGGTTTTACACAGTCAAATGTAACAAATATCTACATTTTGTGACTTCAATATAATTATTATTTGATCTGTTTGTAAACATTTATATTTGACATTTTAGTAATTTAGCAGATGCTCTTATCGAGAGCGATTTATAGTAAATGCAAAAAAAAAAAAAAAAATCTATTAATTAAAAATCGGAGAACAGTAATGTTTTACACACACGAACGTACCCATAAGCAATCATTTCTGATGAAAAAACATAAATGTGAAAGAACTGTGGATATAGCGTTTTGGAAATAAACTCTTCATATGGTTAGCATTCATACTGTGCCTTTCAAAGTGCAGATTTGCAATGTACCATATGTGCTATGTGTTCTCTGTTGACTTATCTGACTTTACAATTTGATCCTTAAAGGGGTATGATTTCATCACTACAATGAACCGAGGTCAGTTTAACCAAACATGGTTTTGTCTCTTTTATCGAAAGTAAATATAACTGCTTCTGTTTGGAAGGATGTCCTCTGCTGAATTTACACCCACCACAGACTGTGAGATTCCTGTCAGCCTGTCAACAATGACACAGTACGTGCCAGTCAATCCCAACCATAACAAAGAAGGGAGGGTCCACCTCTTTCCATTTTCTGATGCTCTCCCACCCCCACACAGCCACAGGACTTGGAACACTTCACCTTTCAACTCCACCCCCCCCACCCCCACCACCCCACACACACACATCCCCCTTTAGTGATAGCAAAGTCACTCCCTTCACAGTGAATTATATTTAGAGCCATACCACGCAAGACTTAAGCCCACCCCCCATTGGACTACTTACACGCCACTCAGTCGTAAAGAAACACCACTTTAGCAATAGGCTTTATAATTCTCTACAGGGAGTGAGTGCTCTCATCCTAGCTAACTGACAGTGAAAAAGGGTTCTTACAGAGGTCCTATTGGTGGTTACTTTTACAGGACACATTTATGGGGCATAAGTAAGCAGATTCAACAAGAGCTAAAAACTTGCCGAAACCATTTGTAGAAAAGATAGCTTAACATTAGAAGTCTAGTGTCATCACTATCCAAGGACATGGTCTTGCCGGGAACAGGATTACCACGGTATAGACTGTGATGGATAGCGACCTAAGTGGAGACGCCACCACTGGATCTGCAATTTCACTGGAGATAACCATCATGGGAAGGTGGGTCTTGACACACTGTGTCTATAAAAGTTTCAACTGAAGAAACATACATTGTAAAATCATTTGTATTAGTGGTCTCTGCAGTCATACTGCAAGAGGCCAGTAATTGTGTCATTTCACTGTATCATAATAAAGTGTGCATTACAACTCCAAAAGCAGGTTGGTCAATATTAGTCTCTGAATTTCTGAAATGGTTCAACTTCAAACTGTAATGAGGGAAGACAGCCATTTCAATGTAGTTGCAGTCCAGTCTACTAACCAGGCCAGTGTTGTTATAAAATATTATTTATTGTGTAATAAGAGCAGAATTTAACAGATGAAGTCAGAGATGATTAGATCATGGACTATGATGAATGTAAACAGACGAGTCTTAGATTTAGAAAAGTTATTGGCCATCCACATGTACACTGTCATGAAAGGCTATTAGGTAACAACAGTCTCGTTTTTGAAATAATTTTAAAATCCCTGTGGGGAAACTCATCTGGGAACCTGACCGCAACTTCCAGAGGCAAGTTTAACTTGCATCAGTGACTAGGTGTGTTTACTAAAGTATCCACTCAACCCCTGGGAATGTACCATTAATCTATATCTAGGGAGAGGAGAGTTGCAACCTGCCATGTGTGTGTCAGTATGTGTGTCTTGGAGCTCCTCCATCTGATCTTCAGTTTACACTGCGTGGTAGTAAGCTACAGTGGCCAGGCCACCACCTGCTCCAGGGCATACTCTCTGGGTAGTGAGTACAGTCAGTACTTAGTCTTCATGCAATAGACATTCATACATGATACCTGTATTACTAAAATGACAGGCAGGGGACTATTCACTTTTGGGACTATTAACAGGATCAGTATGAGATACATATGCTGCTCTATAACCTTTTAAATGGGAGACAACCTATTTCAATGATCTATTCCTGATATGCTATTACACATACAACATATAAAGTAGCCTACAATTAAGTTCAACAAGTGTGATAAATATACAGGTAACTGCCAAAATGAAGGAAACACGAGTAAATGAGGGTTCTGGTGGCTCTGTTATGGTGTGGGGTGTTTTTTCCTGGCATGGTTTAGGTCTGCTCAACCCATTAGAGTGCAAGGTAAACACCAATAAATACACAGATATTCTGAATGATCGCCTTCAACCTATGGAGAATCATTTCTATTCTGATGGGAGTGACGAGTGGTCACTGAATGGTTTGATGAGCATGAAAATGATGTAAACCATATGCCATAGCCGTCTCAGTCACCAGATCTCAACCCAATTGTGGGAGATTCTGGAGCGACACCTGAGACAGCGTTTTCCACCACCACAAAACAACAAATTATGAAATGTATTGTGGAAGAACGGTGTCACATCCCTCCAATAGAGTTCCAGACACTTGTAGAATATATGCCAGTTACCTGTACATCATCCATTCATACATCGTGCTCATATCTCACCTATAATGAATAAAATTACATTGGTAAGGCTGCAAACTTTCCGAAATTCCCAGAAATTCTGGTTGAAAGATTCCCGGAATAAAGTGACAAAAAACAGGAAATCCGTAATCCTCCAACCAGGATTTCTGAAAACCCGGGAATTTGGGGAAAGTTACCAGAATTTTGCAACCTTGGATAGTGGTCTACTTGATGGGAGGTTTCTCCTCAAGGAAACAGGTGTTACTTTAAGGGTGGATATCCTGCTGTTGCCTGGGGTGTGTTCATTAAATCAAACATGCTAATAAAAACAGAGGAACTTTGAGGAAATGTATTTTTCTCAAGATAATGAAGGGAAAACCCCAAAATATGCATACACACCACCCAGAGCTTTTCTACAAGACATTTCACAAGCATGTGGCAATAACCCAGAAACATTACCAACATTACACTATTTTTCATGTTTTTCAGAACTTCTCACATTTTGGGGAAATGTTGAGGATTAGGGCTCCAGCTTGTGAAAAATAAATTGTGTGGAAATGACAAGGCCATAGGTTGGTAATGAGTCAAAGTCTGGACATTACTTTCTCTTCAGATAAATTATGGCAAATTATTACCAGGAAGCACCAATCTCACTTATTAGTTGGTCTCTGCATGGTGCATAGACCAAATTAAGGTATTGACAAATGTTTTCATGCTAGAAGAAACAGAACCACATAAACTTGAAGCAGAACCTCATATATGATAGTGAATCCGATTAATTTACAGAAACCCTCTCAAACAAATATAAAAAACTGCACCTCAGCCAAAAACTAGAAACAAATGATTGAGTTGGAAAGATCTGAATAGCCACAGTAAAAATATTTGGCTCTATCTTCAAATGCATGAGTTTACAACCAAATACATTCAAATGAAAATGCATCACGTAGATATTTATTATGCCACCCTAGGTGTAATGATAAAGTAATGGCGAGGCATTTTTCTCAAGCTCTCCAAGTTATTTTGCAACAGTTTTCAATGCAATTGTGATGTTTGTCTCTTATGCAGTGCATTCGTTTGTATGTTTTTATTCTGATTGCAGGTTCCTGTTTTGGGTCTCTCTGTAGGACTGAGCCTATGAGTGAGCCACTATGGGGGACTGGAACTTGTTGGGCAAGCTGTTGGAGAGTGCCCAGGAGCACTCCACCGTAGTGGGCAAGGTCTGGCTGACCGTGCTCTTCATCTTCAGGATCCTGGTGTTGGGAGCTGCAGCTGAGAAGGTGTGGGGTGACGAGCAGTCTGGCTTCACCTGTGACACCAAGCAGCCTGGTTGTCAGAATGTCTGCTATGATAAGACTTTCCCCATCTCTCACATCCGCTTCTGGGTGTTGCAGATCATCTTCGTGTCCACGCCCACTCTGATCTACCTGGGCCACATCCTGCACCTGGTGCGCATGGAGGAGAAACAGAAGCAGAAGGAGAAAGACTTGGCTGCGCAACTGGCCATCCACAATGACAAGCAGCAGCTGCTGCCCGACACTAAGCCCAAGAAGCCCCCAGTCCGGGACGATCAGGGCCGCATCCGCCTGCGAGGGGTCCTGCTGCGCACCTATGTCTTCAACATCATCTTCAAGACCCTGTTTGAGGTGGGATTTATCGTAGCTCAGTACCTGCTGTATGGGTTTGAGCTGAAGCCACTGTACACCTGTAACCGCTCACCCTGCCCCAACGTGGTGAACTGCTACATCTCCAGGCCCACAGAAAAGACAATCTTCATCCTCTTCATGCTGGCAGTGGCGTTCATCTCGCTGCTACTGAACCTAGTCGAGATGTATCACCTGGGGTTCACCAAGTGCCGCCAGGGCCTCCGGTATAGACGTGCCCAGTCCACATTTGAGGCAGGGTACAAGGCCCCCAGCGAGGCAGTAGTGCCCTTTGTCCCGAACTATAACTACTTCCCCAGGCACCAACCAGCCCCTGAGCCCTACCATGCAGACGAGTACATCTTGACTGAGCCTGACACTGCCTACCACCCCTACAGCAGCAAAGTGGCTTACAAGCAGAACAGAGATAACCTGGCCGTAGAGAGGAACAGTAAACCAGAAGGGGGTGACACCACAGAAAATAAAGGTTCCAGTTCTGCTCCAGGGTCACCTGCAGAGAACCAACGGCGTCCGAGTCGATCCAGCAAGCACAGCAATAATAAGACCAGACTAGACGATCTAAAGATCTGAAGGACAGTTATGGCTTATTTCCACCACAGGGTTTTATACAGTGGCTTGGCCTACAGATCTAAACTTTTATGTTTCCACCTGAGGTGGCGGAAAAAAATAGTTGGGCCTTGGACCTAATCTGACTTGGGACCAGAGTGGGACTGTCGGAGATGCATTAAAGCTGGAATTCTTAATGGTGAAACTGCCACGTCTGTTTGCAATATTACAACAAAGAAGTTACTGCAAACAAAAAAGTTTTTTCCCCTTCTGACATCATTGCACACATGATAGCACATCAGCATATGTATTGGAATGTTTTGGACAATTTCCCTAGTATAAAACCAAGGTGTACACACAACACAGGTATCAGTCAAAATGCAGCATTAGCCTATTTACACACCCTAAACATCACCCTGTACCAAAGTAGAGTAGAGGCTTAGGATAATTTTGTTTACTTGCTCGAAGTAAACATTTTACTCCTGAAAACAGAACTTCTCCAACTGAAAAACATCAGATGTTTGAGGCATTGACTCAATGCTGTGTCCTATGTGCAGTGCTACAAACAGAGGTGGGCTCATGTTCTACTTTAGTTATGTTACTGTACAGAGCAATCCCGTGGCCAGCAGACAAGACCCAAGTACGGGGTAAAATATATGGCACTTGTCCAGGGAGTACTTGTCTCGGGAGTCTGTATGCAAAGAGAGGCCAATCGAACTCCAAAGCTTCATTAGGGCATAAAAATAGCAACAGTTGGAGGTTTTCTCCCATTAGCCAAACATTTGTCACGTAGAGCATAATATTTCAAAGTGTTCAAGGCAAGTTGTTTTATGAACCCATTATTCTGACTGGAAATGACAAGCAAATGCTTGTCCGTTTCATATCACTGTGTAATCCTTTGGCAAACCACATACCAGAAAGAGTTCACATGCAGAACGCATTTCATTGATTTTACAACCATGAATTGTATTTTTATGAAAGAATTTGTACAAGGCATTCTATATGCATCCTTTAATTATAAAGACAGAAAATAAACATAGTACATATTCAACTTTTCTCAAGACATTCAGGACTGAAAATGCATTAAAAACATACTATTTTGTCAAGACAATACAATCTAAGCAGGATTAAAATGAAGTAAATAAAAAACTATTCAATCACGATGTTAGGCTTTTTTTGTTTAATGAATGGTTATGATTGTTACAATAAGAAATGATTAAATGAGGGGCAATATACACTACATGTCCAAAATTATGTGCACTCTTCCAGGAAGGCTTTCCACTAGATTTTGGAACATTGCTGCAGGGACTTGCTACCATTCAGCCACAAGAGCATTAGTGATGTTGGGCGATTAGGCCTGGCTCGTAGTCAGTGTCTGCCACAAAGTTGGAAGCACAGAATCGTCTAGAACGTCATTGTATGCTGTAACATTAAGATTTCCCTTCACTGGAACTAAGGGGCCTATTCCGAACCACGAAAAACAGCCCCAGACCATTATTACTCCTTCACCAAAGTTTACAGTTAGTACTACGCATTCAGGGAGGTAGCGTTCGAGGCATCCACCAAACCCAGACTTGTCCATCAGACTGCCAGGTGGTGAGTCCAATGGCTGCAAGCTTTACATCACTCCAGCCGACACTCAGTATTGCGGATGGTGATCTTAGGCTTGTGTGCAGCTGCTTGGCCATGGAAACTCATTTCATGAAGCTACTGACAAACAGTTATTGTGCTGACGTTGCTTCCAGAGGCAATTTGGAACTCAGTAGGGAGTGTTGCAACAGAGGACAGACAATTTTGACATGCTTCAGCACTCGGTGGTCCTGTTCTGTGAGCTTGTGTGGCCTACCACTTCGCGGCTGAGTCGTTGCTGCGCCTAGATGTTTTCACTTCACAATAACAGCACTTACAGTTGACTGGGGTAGCTCTAGCAGGGCATACATTTGACAAACTGACTTGTTGGAAAGCTGGCATCCTATGACAGTGTCATGCTGAAAGTCACTGAGCTCTTCAGTAAGGCCATTCAACAGCCAATGTTTGTCTATGGAGATTGCATGGCTGTGTGCTCAATTTTATACACCGGTCAGGAACGAGTATGGCTGAAATAGCCCAATCCTCTAATTTGAAGGGGTATTCACATACTTTTGGACATGTAGTATATATACATTAGCTATGAAATAAAAAGTCTGCCTTTACTATGAGCTTCTCGATACTGTACATGTGAACATATGGCAGCAATAAATGGTTTTCCCCTCACTGGCCACATGGTAAACACAGATTTATAGTGTTTAAGTTGAAAATGATTGCTTATATAGGGTCCTGTGTGGCTCAGTTGGTAGAATATGAAGCTTGCAACACCAGGGTTGTGGGTTCGATTCCCACCAGAGACCAGTACAAAAAAAGTAAGACGAACGTATGCACTCACTACTGTAAAGCCACTCTAGATAAGAGCGTCTGCTAAATAACGAACACGTAAATATCATCACTATCTGAACATTAAGCCTTTGAATGAAACAAAATCGAGGCTGGCGTTGGGGGTGAAATGCAGTGTCAATTAAATGGATTTGTGAACTACTTCTATAATACAGCTGTTCTGTACACTTCATAAAAAACAAATGTATGACTTTTCAATACGAACAACAGACATGAAGTCTCAACTAGTTGTTGTTGACAGTGCCCAATGTACTTGAGCATTCAAAATAGATTACCTGAACTGATGGTGGTATACTACAGTCCTATTAAGGTTCTGTACATATACTAATTGTACAAAACATTAGGAACACTTGTTCTTTCCATAAAATAGACTGACCAGGTGAAAGCTATGATCCCTTACAGATTTCACCTGTTAAATTCACTTCAATCAGTGAAAATGAAGGGGAGGAGACAGGTTAAGGAAGGATTTGTAAGCCTTGAGACAATGTGCCATTCTGGTGGTGAATGGGCAAGACAAAAGATTGAAGTGCCTTTGAACAGGTTATTTTAGTAGGTCACAGGCCAACCGGTTTGAGTGTGTCAAGAACTGCAACGCTGTTGGGTTTCACACACTCAACAGTTTCCCGTGTGTACCAAGAATGGTTCACCAGCCAAAGACATGCAGTCAACTTGACACAACTGTGGGAAGCATTGGAGTCAACATGGGCCAGCTGTGGAACGCTTTCGACACCTTGTAGAGTCCATGCCCAGACAATTTGAGGCGGTTCTGGGGACAACGGTGGGGGAGGGGTGCAACTGAATATTAGGAAATTGTTCCTAATGTTTTGTGCACTCAGTGTATAATGGTAATTCTATGGGGGAAATGCTCACTGAACTATTTGTGTAGGGGTGAATTAGAAAAAAAAAACATGGGACAAAAATGCATTGTAGTTATGGTTGTCATCCCTTGTGCTAGCGGCTTCCATGTTAGCAATGTACACTATATAAACTTGTTGTGCAATCTATCAGTGCGGCTGTCAGTCCATGTCTTCCTGTGCTGGGTGCTCATCATAGACATCCTTGACAGCCAGGATCCTGTTGAGCATAATTCCCAGCCTGCCCTTGTCCATGGGGACATCAGAGTACCAGCGAGAACTCTCGGCCATACATGTGCCCTCCGGCTGCAGGTAGAATGCATTGCAGCTGCTCCGCACACCATCAGAGCTGTAAGAACACAAAGACAGACACCATATGTGAATCTAAAAAAGAAAAACTTCTGTTTTATTTATTCATTCCAAACAATGTTCCCTCTAACTTTTTGGGGCACCGAGCAAATTTTAGGTCTTGTGAGCGGAAACTTGAATGTTGTGAGAATTTTATGCAACTTCCAGCACATTTACAGTGAACACTGAGACGGCAGGTAGCCTAGTGGTTAGAGCGGTGGACTAGTAACCGGAAGGTTGCAAGATCGAATCCCAGAGGTAAAAATCTGTCGTTCTGCCCCTAGGCCGTCATTGAAAATAAGAATTTGTTCTTAACTGACTTGCCTAGTTAAATAAAGGTCAAATAAAAGAGGCTTACAGTAGCCAATAGGCTATTGTGGCTATTTGATCATAATGTAGGCCTACTAACAAATCCCATATTTTCACATGCCCAGGCTTTTGATTTCTACAATACAGTATATGTGGTGTTCAATGCAGTGCTCTGCATGAGACAAAATAATATATTATGAAGGGCTTGACATTAATGATTTTTTACTTGGTCTGTAACACCATGGGCCAAATAGATGACTAAACTGTTTGATGCAAGAAACCACTTTACAAAATACAATTCATTATTATTACCATAGAGAATTAGACAATTGGCTTATTTGCATATTCAAGCCGGTCTCAAAATAAAACACTGTCACTAATTATGACATAAGCTTTTTACCTGACTGACTTTTCATAGACAGCTTGAAGTATAGCCTAAGCCTACATGTTTTGTGCTGACCTACACTTATCTAGAACTGGGCTAATAACTCACTAACTTGCAAATAATATCAACAAATGCACACATACACAGCTCTGTGCTCTGATCTGAAAAGCGCATTCACTCCCGGGTGATTGAAAAAACACTTGTGGGCTAACCCGCAATATAATTTTACTCCTTTGCGCTCTGGCTCTGCCTACAACAAAATCAGACTCAATCTTGCAAAATTAGAATTTTTGGGGTTTGTTGCATTTAATGTTGATTCAATAACAGTCTCATTTCTTCTGCACGTCAGTCTTGGAGGTGGTGCGTGGCCACCCGCAGCTTAGAGGGAACATCGGAGTCAATGAATCAAACAAATCTTTGACAGCCAGGGACAGTCCAAGGCCTTTAACTGGCATTTTAAACCCTGCTTTGCATACCTGGACAGTCCACATTGCTTACCATTTGGAGAGGTAGAACTCAAAGAATTTGACGGGGCATCTGAGAGGGTTCATCCGGTTCTCTTGTTGCTCCAGCTCAGAAGGCTCATCTCGTTTCCTCTTCCCCAAGCCGACCTCTGTGTGTGTGTGTGTGAACAGAACAGAGTACAGGCTCACTTCACTGTCTGACCCCTGGGCCTTTAGTTTAACAATTGGCTTCAGTTACAGTTAGGGCTATGTTAAACTGATGAAGAGGATGTCCGGACAGTTACAGGGGATCAGTGTTGAGGTTTCTGATGAAAATAACTATGTTTTTTATAAAACCATGTCACTATCAATCTTATAAAAAGGTTCATAAAATGAATATTATTTTGCACTGGACAAGGTCTTTCCTACAAAGACCAGGGTCCTTTGATGTCTTGAATTTGCCTAAGGTCAGAAACACACTTGATTTATTCAACGTTGATGTATGGACTTTACTTTATTATGGGCTTTATTTATTGTGCAGCTAGAGACTTTCAGTCAGATTCTCTAGTATCATGTTACACAGCTACTTTAAGCTTCCTGGTTTTCTCTTGGCAAACCGTGTTCTAAGACGCATACCACAGTGTTCTACCATCGTACACCTCCTATGCCGAGAGCAGCTCTTCAAAAGAACTCCATTCTGTGGTATAAATAGCTGTCAGACACACTGAAAATAGCAGTATGACTGAACCAACCGGGGGGGAGAGACCAACATCCTTCTCCTACATCAACAGCTGCCTCACATATTTGTCATATTTAAGACAAGCACCCGTAGAACACAACTGTCAACAGGTGACAGAATGTCACTAAAAGCTTTTTTTAATTAGTATTTTGTCCATCAGCATAAAACCGCAAAAGTAGTGCCAAATGGATCAATTTCAAACTGACCTACAAAAGCCACTGAGGAATCTAGCTAGTGACACAGATATGCAGATAATGATGGTCGGGCCGAGTTCAAAATAAACCTGTTAAAACACGTGATTATGTTTCAGTCAGAACATGCCAGTAAACATAAAAACACTGAGGAGAATAGAGGTGTGGGTCTAAGCAAGCCTGTGTTTTAAATAAACAACTGGCACCAGGCCAATTTCACAGACATTGCAGTGTTATCTGCCAGGCAGTCCAACTCATTAGCAGCATGTTATTTGATTGGTGGAAGCCAATGCAATAGAGGGTTTTAACAGCTCAACTGTTTTTACTGATTTAGCTTCAGTGGAAGCTCTTTGGGGCCAGCAGCACTATGTTAAGGAGTGGTGGTCTCTCCCTATGGAAATGACCCATCATCTAATTGCACTTTAAAAACACACTTTAGTAATAAGGATAAGAACAACCTAGGCTCTAAGAGTTACTTTAAGACAAAATGTCATCCCATATCATTCTTCAGCAGATAAAAGCAAATGAGTCTACCACACATTGGTCAGGAATACATCCAAATTATATGTACAGCACATTGAGGATGTTTTGGAAAATAGCCAACATTCTTACCACTCAACTGGACCTCATAACTCTAAACTATACTTGTGTACTCAAAGATTACATTTGAGCTAGTTGCAGTTTGTGTAAAATGCCTCCATACCCTAGCCCTGGTCAGCCCCTTGGAATTCAGCTGAAAGGTGGCACAACTCAAGATAGGTGACCTGCTTCCCCCCAGATTGGGGTCACGGTCCAAAGGAACTCGATGTCTCAGCGGTTACTGGGAATGACAACTAGCCTATCTTTCAATGGGCTACAAAGCATACTGACACTTCTCATTCACTAGGCTTCTTAGACCAAAATAATACACAGAAACCACACTAATTATAAACTCTCACCTTTGCTGGTTCTCTTGAGATGTGATTTGGGGTGGTAGCAGACACTAGATGACTTGACCATGCCATGTGGTGTAGACCTCCTCTTGGCCTGGCACGTGACTGTAGCGAAGGAGAGCTGGAGGTGCTGCTCCACGGTGGTCAGGCCAAAGGACTTGGTGTTGAAGAACATGAGGGTGTTGAGCAGGACGAAGGGTGAGTACACACCCAGCTGTTTACACTCCCACAGGTGCTCCTCCAGGACACGAGACACGAGACCACCTGCATCCCACGCACACAAATACATTACATACACCCCAAATACAACACATACACAATGTGTGAAAAATAAATAGAAATGTTATTATGAACCCACCGTTAGATGGCAGCCATTTGTTGACAATCTTATTCAGCTCCTGGGCAAAGGTGACATATAACTGGTCTGTGAATATATTCACCATCCGGTTGTTTTCGAGGAGATACTGGAAAATAGACAAGACAATTGCGAACAAATGTGTTGGTTGAACACAATGTATAAACAAAATTGACATTGCTAAATAAACAATCACCTTTTCTAAAAAATTGAATTACTTAAGATTTGAATAAGGGTATTTAGACAAGTTGCATAGATGAACTACCTGACTGAAACATTGGGACTGACCTGTTGAATACCAAGACATAGGTAAAATATGCTGTCAGGCTTGTAGCACGGTCCTCTGGGATGAACAATATCTTGGACAAACTGTGACAGGCCATGGTTCAGTTCCTCAGGACTACTCAACAGAAGGTCTAATGGTTTCTCTGTATAGGAGAAACATTTAAAAAAGGTGCTATCGTCAGGATTACATTGAAACGTTACCGCCCATTTCATTCATAGGAGATCAATCAAACTCATAGGAGAGCCATCAAAGAGCTATCTACCAGTTAAGATATATCTATTAACTCAGCTTTCAGACCACAGCTGAAACATCTTACGTTTTCTGTCATCAGCGTCTGAGTGCTTGCTTTGGGACCATGCCCTCCAGGCTTTGACCCCAAGGGAGCTGTTCAAGCCAGCACCAAGAGGCTGACTGTCCAGGGGATCATGTAAGGTCATCTCTGGCATGGCCTGACGCTTGGGACCCTGTGGCACAAAGCCTATATTAGACATAGCACAGTTATGACCTGTTAAGGGATAATTACTGTAGTTCTTTATATTTTCCTCAGAGTGCATCATTACAAACATTCAGAGTCCAGTTTATTAGGTACACTCATTTAGTATCGGGTCGTACACCCCTTTGCCTCCATAACAGTCTGAATTCTTTGGGGCATGGAAACGTTGATCAATTGGTATCAAGAGACCTAACGTGTGCCAGGAAAACATTCCTCATACCATTACACAACCAGCCTATACCGTTGAGTCCATGAGCCCCATCTTGCCTGGTACCATGCTGCTTTTGCCAAATCTGACTGCCATCAGCATGACAACAGAAAACGGGATTGGTCTGATCAGGCTGATCATGTGCCTACTGGAACCGCCGCTTCTTGTTTTTAGCTGATGGGAGTGGAACCCTGTGTGGTCATCTGTTGCAATAGCCCATCCATGACAAGGATTGACGAGTTGTGAGTTGAGATGCCGTTCTGCGCCGTTATTTGCCTGTTTGTGGCCCACCTGTTAGCTTGCATGATTCTAGCCATTCTCCTTCGACCTGTCTCATCAACAAGTTGTTTTCCCCACAGGACTGCCACTGACTGGATGTTTTTTCTCAGTAAACCCTAGACACTGTCGTGCGTGAAAAGCTCAGGAGGCCGGCCTTTTCTGACACTGGAACCTGCGCGCATGGCACCGACAATCATACCACGCAAAAGCCGCTTTGGTCACTCGTTTTCAATCGAACACTAACTGAATGCCTCAATGCCTGCTTTATTTATTAAGCCACAGCCGCGTGACTCACTATCTGTAGGAGCAAACCATTTTCGTGAACGGGGTGGTGTCCCTAATAAACGGTACCTAATCAATTCTTCAACATTTGCAACGATCATTTGGTGGTCTCTTAGACCACCAAAACCCGAGAAACAGTAAGTCAACATTTTTCAGTAAATATGTCAAATACTCTTAAATTTCTGAAGACACTGTCCATTGGTAAGCAGTCCATCTTGCAGGTTTGGTGACTGTTACATGAGCCGCGTGTTTGGGATCATTCCTGCCTGCCGCTAGGGATAGATTTGCTTTTCAACAACCATTTCACCTTTGGAACCCTGTTGCACCTGTCTATGAATGTAGAACATGACCTCTGGTCTCCGGTAAGTCTGACACCAAGTCATTTGTCATGTTTGTGCCAGCTATTTTCAGATTTCCAGCATACCATGTGATTCCTGTGTCTCTCTCACATAAGTCGAGAGTCAACTCTTTTCTGACACTAGTCAAAGTTAGGTCCATAAAAGACTGCCAAAACTAAAGGTTTGTCAATTAGGGAGAGGATAATCAAAGTCCTGCCTATGGGACAGTCAAAGCAAACAGAATGCACTGCTGTTTTAGGCTGTGTTTAATTATACCTTCTGAACAGCGACGTTGGAGCTCTGCTCTGGTGAAGTAGCATGTGGCGGCATCCCACAGTCAAAGAGAAAATCAACATTGGGGTTCAGGTCCAGGGAAGCTACAGAGCACAAATTAAATGACAAAATATATATCTCAGACATCCCCGTTGTTGAGTGTGTGTGAGTGAAATTACAGTGAAAGTTTACACATCGCAGACTGCAAAGCAAATTACACCTTTCATATCATGAAGGTTTAACCTGCCTTTGGTGAGCTCATCTACTGGGTCTTGACCTGGCTCAGTCAGTACATCATCCATATTGACAGCCATGGAGAGGATGTCATCTTGGGATGAAGACTCAAATAAGCTGTAGTCCCTCGGCAAAGGGCCTGCTTTCTGATCACTGTCCAGATCTAAAGATAAACAATCCTAAAGTTACAATTGTATATAGAACAGCAATAGAGAGTTGACTAAGAAGAGTAAGTACAGGAGCATTACCAGACAGATCAGAGGAGCCCTTGCCTTTACTCTCCTCTGCTATCATGTCTGCCATGGCCAGAATGTCAGCCTCCAGTGGATCAGACGGGATCTGGAGTTTCAGCTCTTTTATATATTCCACAAGCTTATCGATATGATCCAGTGTGACAGGTAGGAACATGGGGACTGGGAGCTAAGAGAATAAGGAGCAAAGCAATAAGCAGACCAATAGGGCAGTCACTCTAGAGAACTATACACTATTGCAGTATTGCTGAGCGATTAACAGAAATTGCATTTATTTTTTGGTTTTTAAACAACTAATTGGCCGACTCAATTAAATGATTAGAATTCCATTTAGTTATTTTTTGTGCGTGTGAGCTCTGATCACAGTTCCTCTAGAGATAAATCAGATCCAAGCCCAAACTGTGCAATACCGTAGGGAGTTGTAGTTTCCAACAGGCCAATATTCTACATAGTTTAGCGCAGAAAACGTTGACCATAATCCATTACGCGCCTACTTGGCCGGTCTGTTTCTCTTTTGCGCCTGCTACATAAAAGAGAGAAGAATGGGCGCCCGAGAGCATTTGCTTCATGAGGTATCTCAACGTGCACATACATTATCTAAGTGATTGATAGTTGGTATTCAGCAGTCATAAAAGTAATTTACTTTGAACTACTTAAATAGTGATTGTCAGACAGCATAGGCAGCAGCTCTACAGAGATGAGATAAAAAAAATAATAATAAGGTCATCAAATAAAACAATTGTAATATACACAACTGAAATATTTTATTAAAGTAATGTGAATAAATTGTTAATAAGTGATACTCAGTAATGGGAAGTCACTACCATCATGGGACTTAATTGTTTTTGTTATTGTGTTACAGCACTCAACACACAATGCATAGTGCATTTAATGTTTTTAAAATGATAATAATTGAAACCCATGATTATATATGTTAATAATCAAACAGAAACTGAACCGACCTCAAAATCGCTCAGCACTAGTCTGCAGGCATCCATATCGAACAAATGTGGGTGGAGACTAAGAGTTACTCTTGTCTAGACTCTAAATGAATGACGATAACCCTAGAGTCAATTTTGCACAATACTCAACAAGACCTAGACAAAACCAACTCACCGGCAGAGGCAGGGCCATTGTTATGGGAGTGTATTGACAATACATATTCAAAGGCACAGGAACAAACACAGGCACAGGGACCGGCAACATCACAGGTGGAGACAGCAAGAAATCATCTGAAACAGACACAGGAAAACCATGAAGTTGTGTTTTTGCCATTGCTAATGATAATCGTTGTAGGCCTGATTTAACAAAAAATGCTCTCAATATAGGAATAGGGATATTTTGTATAAATAGTATAATATTATACTATATAATATTACACTATACAGTAGAAGACTAAATCAGCGAGTCCCATAGAGAGAGACATGGGTTTACATTAACCATTACCTGTCTGGGAACTCTGGGACTTCATCTCAGGTTTACATGTGACACCGGTAGTAGTCATCATGGGTTTACACATGGAGGATTTGTTCCTTTGGGAGATAGGTGGAGTGACGGGAGGAGCAGGCTTGGCTACAGCCCTAGTCAGTACTCTTCCTGTGGCCTAAAATAACAGAAACATTAAAAAATATATCAGAATTGGGATGGTCGCTCAGATTTGACTGAAATTAAGCCATGTTTTTTTTCAAGCACAATAAATGTGTGGTGGTGAAAGCCATGATTAAATGCATTTAGTTCTCTTTCGGTGGTATCCCCCCCCCCCCCCCCCACACCCTTTGGAGCATCGAGTCAAAAGCACACTTACTTCACTTGTCTTTGTCGCAGCAGGGGGAGGCATAGAATCTGGGGAATTACCTGTAAGCCCAGTAAACATATAGAATTTTAATAGCCTATTACTGAGAGAGACGAACACAAGTTTACAATTTCACAAAGGCATTCACTGTAACACCAGACAATTACAAAGTGTGCTTATAAAAATCCTTCCCATGTATGGATTGGGTTCATAAAAAATAGTGCGCGTGTGTGTGTGCATGCGTTTGTGTACATGTAGCACTGTTGAGCAGGCTCTCAGGCCCCTGCTTGGTGTCTAGGTTGGGCTGGTTCTGTTGGCTGTAGAAGAGCAGGAGGCACGGCTCGTCACAGTAGTGTTTGATCTCTCCCCTCCAGTGGATAGTCTCCAGGAGCTGCCCTTGACGCTTGCATTCATGGCACTTTGCTTCCTAGGAGAACAGACACGGCTCAGAACACCCATACATATAGCACACACTGTAGCATGTTAAAAGAGGACACTGCTCACACAATTTGATCGCATATCATGCATATTCTTCTGATTCATTTTTTTCCATGCATGAACATATTCTGCCAGTTTGCATTCCGAAGCTACCATTCCTATATCAAGTCTAGAATACCACATACAAAATGTACTATGTACAGTGACAGAGTGAACTGAATGCAGCCCGTGTACAAGCAGGCATTTAAAACTTATCAGGGCCAGTTATATGGCATTGTGATTGATTAGACATACTTTCAGGGACCACAGGAAGTGTTTGCTTTTACAATCTTCGCTGCAGAAGTCCCACGTGTTGCCATCCTGTTCCTCTGTGACCGCCCGTGAGCAGGTCTGAGAACAGTATGTACAAGTTATACAGCACAGGCCCAGTTGTTTAGCAAAGTCTTGCTTGTATAGTAGTATGCAACCTTGGTAAAAAAATAAAATAAGAGACAAAACACTTATAAGCCTCTGCCTAGACATATAGGAAAGTGATTCCATGTAAATCAACAATCTATTAAATCTAAAAAATGCACACAGAAACGCATGCATTATCCTAACCGTCACTGCAGAACGCCTTCTCCACCCCAGAGAACTTCATCTTCTCATGCAGAGGTTTCTCTTGCTTGCAGTGCTCACACACAGAAACCACACCATTCAGGCGCTTGTAGTCCTCACAGCACTCCTTACAGCAAAACTGATATATTGAGTCCTGAAAGCAAATGAAATAGAATGGTGCATGTACCTTTTATTTGAGTAGTCTTGATAAAATAAGTTCTCACTAAACCAGCTGTAAGACACATTTTTTGCCACAATGTTGAGACTGGTAAATTAATAAACACGTATGAACAAGGAATTACCTGCCAATCTAAGATTTCTGGTTTCCCATTGAACATGTTATGACAGGAGACACAGTTGAAGTAGAGGGCTCCATTGGGACTGTTGCGCTGTGAAGAAGCAGTGAGCATATTTGTTAAATTGGGGAATAAACAAGAAAATGAGCAGCAACGCATTTTAGCCAAGGCAAACAAAACATCACAGGACTAGTATCAAAGACAGACTCAAGAATCGCTCAGAGGTTTCACAAGAACAAAACAAGCCCTAATTCATAGGTTTTTAGGTAGAATAAAGGTGAAAGCTTTCAAAAGGTGACCCTCTCCACATGAAAGCGCTTTAAGATGAGCTTTTATTTTAATGGGCTCCAGAAGTGAGGAGGAGCGCCCCACTGCAGCCGCTTGGTGTGCATTTTAACAAGCATTTTTCTGTTTACAGGCACCTACGGCCAAGCCTGTACATCACACTGTAAATATTAGCCGTTCCTTTTTTAATCACTTTCAGAATCCTTCAGCAAAAATCTCCTTTGAATGATTTTTTTATTTGAACAACTGAGGCATAAAAAATGTACGTTTAAAACAAATCCACATAAAATAACAAAATGTTGTATAAGCATCTGGCAGACATGTTTTAATGCAAAAAAACATACTTAGAGAAGACATGACTACACACTGGATGATGCATCTGTAGACTTATTTTGTCTCAACTCTATTTAGGGTATGGGGCTATCCTACCTGAAATGTGCTCCAACAGCTAGGGCTACAGAAGACGTAAATGGTCTCATTTGCTTTACAGTAGTACGGTTCAGAGGGGCTCCTTTTGCAGAAACTGCAAGCGTCACTGGGAACTGGAAAAGAAGCAGATTAGTAATAATGAAGACTAATTCAGGCAGACATCACACCATTCAGATTGTGTAAACAAGCCAAGGAGAGTAGAATGTACCTGTGTCCCCAGAAGTTTTCACTTTATGTGAAGCGATACAGCACAAAGAACAGAAGTGTTTGGTTATGCCATACTGATCCACCATAGACAGCATGTCAAAGATCTTACACAGAGTCCTACACCACTGGCACGAGAGCACCTTAGTGTTTTTCTGAAATCAAAAGACAATACAGCAGCCATTGAGATCAACACTGTATCATTTTCAGGTAGAAATATGCCTATAGTACATTCCTCCACCCACCATCTTATAGAGTCTGAGACAGGAGGAGTTACAGAACCTCCTCTGTTGGCCCTCATGCAGTAGGTACTCAGGCCGGGAGGTGAAGGTGTTGATGTAGGTACCACAGGTGTCACAGCAGCTGGTCTTCAGGCCCTTGGTGGCCCGGAAACGGTTGAAACAGGCATCACTGCACATGAGGTGAATCACATTGCCCATGGTTACCTCATGGTTGATCTGAGGCAGGAGAGGTAAGAAATGTAGGACAGGCTCAGAGATCATTTCAATCAAATCTAACTTAAAACATCACTTCCCTTGGTGTTTACATCAGTCCACCAAAATATTGTAGCTGGCTGTGATTTATTCTGGTGCATGCTCATAGCATACGAAGACCCACAGCAGCACAAATGACAGAATTCCCTCCTCTATAATCACAGCATGCAGTACATCTAGTTAGAAACATACAAGTCAGTTTTCAATTGTGAAATTATCAACACGAAGACTGAAATGTGTTTAGGCATTATTTGTCCCTTCTGGGAAAAGCCCATGGTTTGACAAATCAACATCAACACAGGTGGTCAACTTTAAAGAATGTATACCATAATCACATCAATGTGTGGTTTTGCAGCGCTTGGCATTAAAAAGTGCTTACTTATTTTGAATACATTTTATTGTACTAATTTTCAAATGACTAACAGATGGTGGGGGGAAACAAACCAGAATAGGTAAGGCTGGTGCCAGCTTTTCGATAAATTGTTGCAAGAGTAGAAGCTGCAATCTTTAGAATAGCTTCAATAAAGTATGGTTCAATATAATGTACACACAAAAAAAGCCTACTGCATTTTCAAATCAAAGGCATTGTGGAAGTGTAGTCATCCTGTGTTAAATCAACATCCTATTGTCTACTGGAGTTCGCTCCTACAGAAACTCCCTGCCACTAATGTGTTCAACATGAAGCCAATCGGCTGGGAGCAGATCATTCAAAATGTTATGGTCAAAGCTTTGGTACCTCACGCATGTGGTTGCACACACTGCATCTTTGGCCAGGGGTACTTGGTTTGGGGGGCTGTTTCGGACCCTTCTCCAGCCGGGACTCATATAGGGAAAGACAAGTGTTGTTGCAGAATTCTTGGAAGGATTGTGACTGGCCAACCTGTGCAAGCATGGTGTCCTTACTATTCCCCATGTCCCTAAAAGATACATTTTGTTGAGATCAAAACAATGTACAAGGTTTACACTTACTTTATTGTGAAACTGGTTATGGATGACCTGTACTTACTGGAAAGAGAAGCTAAAAATACATTCATTGAATATCTATTGAGAAGCTTACCTTTTACAGAAAGCACAGGGCTTTTTCTTGGGGGCTTTCTTGCCAAAGGAGTTAAGGCAGGTGGAGCTGCAGAAGAGCTGAGGCTGACCCCTGCGCTGGTAGGCTGTCTGTCCACTCTGCAGCATTCCACTGCAGTTGGCACAGAGGACTCTGGTAGTCTGGCGAGGGGGTGGCAGCCGGGGTGGAGGGGGTCCTCCAGACCTCTGGGTGTACCCAGGGGTAGAGGCAGGGCAAGGCGGCTTGGGAGCAATGAGCCGGGGGGACAGGGTGTTGTGGCTCCTTTGGGAGGCCCTGGTGGAGCGTCGGAGGCCTGACCGTGCAGGGTCAAAGTCTGTGTCCCTCGGATCGTCAGCTGTATCGTCAGAGTCGCTGTCTGTTAGCTGATCTGCAGAAGGATACAATGCATTTAGGGCAGCATGATAATCATAAATAGACAAATAGTCATACATAATGAGTTATTGAGACTAAACATAAGCAGCTTGTGAAGTAGTGATGTTAAACCTCCATCAGACGTAATGTTTTTCCTCACTTCTCCACGACGAGGACGGCCTCTCTTCCTCCCCTACAATAAATCAGAGTAAATGAGGTTAATTCACTTACTTTTAAAGAAAATGTCTGCAATGAATGGGAAGTAGTTTTTGTACCGTAGTATTTTGACCACTTTGAGAAACTTTTGGATCCTCAATGGCGACCTCAGTTTCAGTTTGTTCCTCAGCTGAAACAAACACAATCATCAGTAACTAAAGGCTGTTCACGACATACAGTGGGGCAAAAAAGTATTTAGTCAGCCACCAATTGTCCAAGTTCTCCCACTTAAAAAGATGAGGCCTGTAATTTTCATCATAGGTACACGTCAACTATGACAGACAAAATGAGAATTTCAAAAAAATCCAGAAAATCACATTGTAGGATTTTTTATGAATTTATTTGCAAATTATGGTGGAAAATAAGTATTTGGTCAATAACAAAAGTGTATCTCAATACTTTGTTATATACCCTTTGTTGGCAATGACAGAGGTCAAACGTTTTCTGTAAGTCTTCACAAGGTTTTCACACACTGTTGCTGGTATTTTGGCCCATTCCTCCATGCAGATCTCCTCTAGAGCAGTGATGTTTTGGGGCTGTTGCTGGGCAACACGGACTTTCAACTCCCTCCAAAGATTTTCTATGGGGGTGAGATCTGGAGACTGGCTAGGCCACTCCAGGACCTTGAAATGCTTCTTATGAAGCCACTCCTTCGTTGCCCGGACGGTGTGTTTGGGATCATTGTCATGCTGAAAGACCCAGCCACGTTTCATCTTCAATGCCCTTGCTGATGGAAGGAGGTTTTCACTCAAAATCTCACAATACATGGCCCCATTCATCCTTTCCTTTACACGGATCAGTTGTCCTGGTCCCTTTGCAGATAAACAGCCCCAAAGCATGATGTTTCCACCCCCATGCTTCCCAGTAGGTATGGTGTTCTTTGGATGCAACTCAGCATTCTTTGTCCTCCAAACACGACGAGTTAAGTTTACCAAAAAGTTCTATTTTGGTTTCATCTGACCATATGACATTCTCCCAATCTTCTTCTGGATCATCCAAATGCTCTCTAGAAAACTTCAGACGGGCCTGGTCATGTACTGGCTTAAGCAGGGGGACACGTCTGGCACTGCAGGATTTGAGTCACTGGCAGCGTAGTGTGTTACTGATGGTAGGCTTTGTTACTTTGGTCCCAGCTCTCTGCAGGTCATTTACTAGGTCCCCCCGTGTGGTTCTGGAATTTTTGCTCACCGTTCTTGTGATCATTTTGACCCCATGGGGTGAGATCTTGCGTGGAGCCCCAGATCGAGGGAGATTATCAGTGGTCTTGTATGTCTTCCATTTCCTAATAATTGCTCCCACAGTTGATTTCTTCAAACCAAGCTGCTTACCTATTGCAGATTCAGTCTTCCCAGCCTGGTGCAGGTCTACAATTTTGTTTCTGGTGTCCTTTGACAGCTCTTTGGTCTTGGCCATAGTGGAGTTTGGAGTGTGACTGTTTGAGGTTGTGGACAGGTGTCTTTTATACTGATAACAAGTTCAAACAGGTGCCATTAATGCAGGTAACGAGTGGAGGACAGAGGAGCCTCTTAAATAATAAGTTACAGGTCTGTGAGAGCCAGAAATCTTGCTTGTTTGTAGGTGACCAAATACTTATTTTCCACCATAATTTGCAAATAAAATCATAAAAAATCCTACAATGTGATTTTCTGGATTTTTTCTCTCTCATTTTGTCTGTCATAGTTGAAGTGTACCTATGATGAAAATTACAGGCCTCATCTTTTTAAGTGGGAGAACTTGCACAATTGCTGGCTAACTAAATACTTTTTTGCCCCACTGTAGATATGCAAGCTGTATGTGAACGGTGATGGCTATTTGAAGAAGGGATTGCAAATTATTTCTCAAAAACATGTAATGTAACCTAAATGAAGTTTTACATTTTACTTTATAATTCTCCAACTATTTCTGTGGCACTGAGACTTCTGTGTGTCACATTGAGAAAAGAGTTAATAAAGTACTAGGAAGGAGAAAGATCCTACAAACAAAAGTTCCTTACTAGTACACATACCTTCACCTGGTGTCAATGGCTGGGCCCAGGATGATAGTGGGGACATACTGCCCCTCACTGGTTGTTCTCTCTCATTCTTTTTGTCTGCTGTGCCTGTGTCTTCTACCTTTGGCACCAATCCAAAGAATGATAAGGCTTCCTCTTTGCCTGGACCATCCTCAGAGTGTGAACCCTCTACGCTGACTATAGAAGGCATATTTGGATCAACATCATCTTGAGAAGGTGCAGAGGGATCTTCTAGTACTATGTCCATTCGCTCCTCTCCAGTCTCTGGCAACAGTGTCCCAGTTAAAGTCTCAGTTCCCTCTGTGACCTCCAGCCTGTCTGTCCCTGGCTCAGCGCCCATTTCTGGCCAGGCTTCTGTGTGGCCCTGCCCGCTCCACTCATCCTGACTGAGGCCTGTAGCTGGGCCTGAAGGTTCGGGAAGGTCTGAGGGCCCGGGAAGGTCTGAGGGCCCGGGAAGGTCTGAGGGCCCGGGAACGACTGTGCGGCTGTAAAACTCCTCCACCTGGGCTTTGGACAGTTCCAATGAGTCTGGGTCCCCCAGGATGCTCAGGCTGTCCTGCGTTTTCTGCCTCTCTCTTTCAGATTGGGTGAGAAAGGTTGTCAGCTCATCAAGGTTCTGCTGCCCACTTTGTCCCTCTGTTCCCTGTGAGCAGGTCACCTCCATATCAGTCTGTAGGTCTACATCAGTCTGAGCAGGCGGCAGGCCCATATCGGCGTGCCCAGAAAACATGTCCATATCAGTCTGTGTGGATAGAAGGTCTAGGTGCACATTCTCAGTGGCCATCTGAAAAGAGCCAGAGGTTTCTGGATGCCCTGAGGGTTCCATACTCTGCACCTACATAAAGAAAACAAAAACACAATGGTTTGATTTCAGGTCTCAGATGTCATGTCAATCAAATGTGGTGGTCGCTGGATAAAATTACAGCCATAAGTAGTTTATTGTGGCTCCTCTATTCTAGACAATGAGGTCCCACCAGTGAATGCATCTACTTACCTAAGTACATTTGCTAACTAAAGTTCGCTACTAGCTAGTTCCACCCATATCAATGTTGCTGCCTTTTGGCGCGCCTCACCTGGCGGCGTCTCCATTTCTGTAATTTAGAATGCTAGTTAGCAAGCTGGCTATCTGGAAATCTATCTAGCTACATGTTAGCCCATTATTTGCTACACATAATGCATCTCAATACTAGCAATACGGTAGACATAGCTTGCTACTCGCAAGAGAGGCGTATGTTTATGACTCTGCAAAGAGACCGGTACTGGCTAAAGTTAGCCTATTTTAAGGTAGCTATCTGCTAACGTTACGAACCTAACCTTTCCTTACGCAATCTAGCCATCAAACTAATTCACTAGCTGGCTAATTACAATATAGTAACTTTATTACAAGATACTAATAATGATGATTAAACAAATAATTATAGACTTCAACAATATATAGTGAATTTACCTGAAAATATTAAATGTTACTGTAGCTAAAATGTTGCATACAAGCGCCACCAAACTGCAGTCTAGCGTGCGTGCCTTATTGGCTAGTTTCAAGCTACAACTTCTTCTACTATGGCGGCCTGAAAACAAACGTTAGAGGTGCATGCCGCCACCTACTGTACTGGAGTGTGTGGTCAATCACAGGTCACAGCCTTTAGAATAAAAGAAAACATACATTAAAATTAAATAACACCTATTCCTGTACTACTAAGAAAATAATAAAGAGCCCTACTAACTTCTAACAAACCCTCCCCCATTACCCAAATCCCTTCCAACCCCCCGTCCAACCTCAATTATCCTTATCAATCTTTGTCTTTCTTCTACGTACTTACAATACAACAGCACATGCTTCACCATTTCATTAACCATGCACTCCAGACACAAACCGTTTACATGCTTGCCAACCAGATCACAGGAGGTTGGTGGCACCTTAATTGGGGAGAACGGGCTCGTGGTAATGGCTGGAGCGGAATGGTATCAAATACATCCAACACATGGTTTCCATGTGTTTCATACCATTCCATTAGCTCCGTTCCAGACATTATTATGAGCCGTCCTCCCATCAGCAGCCTCCACTGGACCACAAGTTCAATGTACACTGAACAAAAATATAAACTCCCATGTTTCATGAGCTGGAATAAAAGATCCCAGAAATTTCCAAACGCAGAAAAGGCTTATTTCTCTGAAATTTTTTGCACAAATTTGTTTACATCCCTGTTAGTAAGCATTTCTCCTTTGCCAAAATAATCCATCCACCTGGCAGGTGTGGCATATCAAGAAGCTGATTAAACAGCATGATCATTACAATATGATCATTGACAATTAAAGGACACTCTAAAATGTGCAGTTTTGTCACACAACAAAATGCCACAGGAGCATGCAGTCATTCTAAAGACCGACTGCAGGAATGTCCCCCAGAGCTGTCGCCAGAGAATTTTATGTTTGTTTCTTTATAATAAACCGTCTCCAATGTTGTTTTAGAGAATTTGGCAGTACGTACAACCGGCCTCACAACCGCAGACCACGCCAACCATGGACCTCCACATCCGGCTTCTTCACCTGGGGGATTGTCTGAGACCAGCCACCAGGACAGCTGATGAAACTGAGGAGTATTTCTGTCAGTAATAAAGCCCTTGTGTGGGGAAAAACTCATTCTGATTTGCTGGGCCTGGCCCCCCAGTGACGTGGGCCTATGCCCTCCCAGGCCCAGCCATGGCTGCGCCCCTGACCAGTCATGTAAAATCCATAAATTAGGGCCTAATGAATCTCTCAATTGACTGATTTCCTTATTTGAACGGTAAGTCATTAAAAACATTGAAATTGTTGCATGTTGCGTTTATATTTTTGTTCAGTATACAATAGGCCAGTTCGTTTTGTGCACCGGGTTGGTGGAGATTTCACTTAAGGACCAATGGAATGGTCTAAAATGTGCAAACTCCACCTAACCGGGGCACCGGGCCATGCATAACGAACTTGCCTACTGTTCCAGGCGCAACTTCTTAGTGATCCCTTCGCGCGCCAATCCGACACCCAGTGAACTAGCAGCACTCCAAATTCATAAACAGAAATACTCATAATAATAATTCCTAAATCATACAAGTGTTATACACCGGTTTAAAGATGAACTTCTTGTTAATCCAGCCACAGTGTCAGATTTCAAAAAGGCTTTATGGCGAAAGCAAACAATGCTATTATCTGAGGACAGCACCCCATCAAAGGAATAAACTGTGTTCAATAGCGGATAAAAACAAAGTGGAGCGAGCTTTCAGGTCACGCGCCCCAACTACAACAGTACACTTCACTCTATCCTCGTTCTGAACAGCCCTACTTCTTAATTTCTCAAAGGAAAAACATCAACCAATTTCTAAAGACTGTTGACATCCAGTGGAAACGATAGGAACTGCACCCAAGTGCCTTAGAAATCTAGATTCCCATAGAAATCCCATTGAAAAGAGAGTGACCTCAAAAAACATTCCTGGATGGTTTGTCCTCGGGGTTTTGCCTGCCAAATAAGTTCTGTTATAATCACAGACATAATTTTAACAGTTTTAGAAACTTTACCAATTATATGCACATCCTGGCTTCTGGGCCTGAGTAGCAGGCAGTTTACTTTGGGAACACTTTTCATTCTGACGTGAAAATAGTGCCCCCTAGCCTTAGGAAGTTTTAAACAGGCAGTCCAATTCTGATATTTTTTTCACTAATTGGTCTTTTGACCTATCTGATTAGCACTGATAAAGATCTGACGTGATCGGTCAAAACACAAATTAGTGGGAAAAAAAATCTGAATTGGGCTGCCTGTGTAGATGCAGGCTACCCAATGAAGCAAAACATATAAATTAGGTCTATACCTCGTTTAAAGGCCCAGTGCAGTCAAAATGTTGTTTTTCTTGTTTTTTTGTATCATATTGTACAACAGCTGATGAAACGAATGCTGTAAAAGTGTGAAAACATTTAATCTGTGTTATTTCCTGATTGAAAATACAATTTACGCTTCACATAGGTGGAGTTTCAGCTTGCTTGGTGACATCACCAGGAGGTAAATAAGTTAATAGACCAATAACAAAGGAAGTTCCAAACCTCACTGGCAATTAAAGCTAGTTTCCCTACTCAGACCACTCCCAGACAGTCCTAGCATAATTCTTGCTTTTGTTTCTTTTAGACCATTTTATTGGAAAACTATTACAGTAAGG
Organism: Oncorhynchus clarkii lewisi; assembly: GCF_045791955.1. NCBI lineage: Eukaryota > Metazoa > Chordata > Actinopteri > Salmoniformes > Salmonidae > Oncorhynchus > Oncorhynchus clarkii. The sequence goes on from NC_092156.1 coordinate 38,251,027, forward strand.
TACTTAATTGTTACCCAGAAATTACTTGACATTGCTATAAAACAACTGCATTGGACCTTTAAAGCCCTTTTGGCTACAATTTATTTCCCTCCCACACCTGAATGGGCTGGGACCCAACAGAAGTCATAGAGATGGAAAGAGGTCTCTTCTTTGTATCCATGCAATTATGGCATCTGCGATAGCATGGGCAGGACATTTGACGATATCTTCATAGTAGTCCTTTCTTCTTTTGTGTTTGAAAGTGTAAGGCTTATATAGAGTACCACAGTATGAGTCATAATAACTATAAAACCTAGAGGTCAAACAAAGGGGATTTTAGAAACACTTAAAATAAAGACACTTAAAATAAGGTCTGTGTTTCGTGTAGGCTTAACCTGGCGTGATGTTTTGATAACTGTGTTAATCCCTCTAGGACAAGGTGATTTATCAATAGATTTGCCTGCATTTACCCCCAAAGTTAAATAAATGCTAATTAGCTGCTAATGTGGCAATCACAAAAAACTGCAAATAAAATTATCTGGACGAGACTGACGAATTGAGGCAAAGGTAAGAATCTCTGGATTAACTATATAATGTTAGCTAAATGTAATAATGAATAAATAGGCTACATTTCTTTAAATTGACAAGTCTGTGAACTGTCTGTGCAAGTTTTAAATTGACACAATACCTGTTTAGCAAAGGTGTCAGCTAGAGATGACGTGGAGGAGCTTGTAGGGATTTGTAGTTTGCATGATGTCTACGTTGATGCTAATTAGCATTTTCAAATCTGAGAGTAAATAGAGCCAAATATTAGTAAGTCACCTTGTCCAAGAGAGATTTACATGTTTATCAAAATGTCAGCCTACACGAAACACAGCCCTTATTTTAAGTGTTTCTAAAATCCCCTATGGGAAAAATGAATGGTGGAAAAACGACTGGAACCATATCCCTGTTTTGAGTCCTGAACCAAATCTTGTCATTTATATATTGTGGACACTAGATGGCGATAAAGCCATTTACAAACCATAGATCCCAATTTGAAGAAGACAACACTGCTCTCTGATCATTGGTTGTTGCTCCCAACCAATCCCCACCCAGTTGACTACTTTAAAATGGGGGAAGCCCTCAATGGCAACTGCTAAAACAGATTATATCCTATTTGAGTCCTCTATACATATCTACAGCAGAAACACACTGCCACACCCAGTCTTGCAATTCTCCATAATAGACCTAATGCCTCCAATAGTAGATCACTACTATTAGTTACCAGAGAATAAACTACACAGTACAGACAAAGAATCTGAGCATAATACAATTCTAATAGGTTAAGCTTCCACCACCCACTGAAGAACAATTTCCATTGCCAACAGTTCAAATGAGTATGCAGACAGGCCATCTGTTAAGTCTTCTACAGTATTTCTGCACATCAAGTTCAGGAACATAAACTCCTGCTCCCGTGTGTCCACTATCAGGATCCTTGGAACCATCTGTAAAAACCAGTTCAACCAGTTCACCTATATCACTGATTTCTGACCAAACATTTTCCACCAAGGTTAAATCAACAACAGGGGTGGCGAGTAACCCCAGAGGGACATCCCCAAGCTACAGCTTTCTCAGAAGATGTGCACCCAGGGGGGGCACCAAGACCGAGTTTGGGAAACTCTGCTCAAGAGGGATACATGTTAGGTCAAGGGTGTCAGACTCATTCCACAGAGGGCCTAGTGTCTGCAGGTTTTCGCTCCTCCCTTATTAAAAAAACTTAAACCTGCAGACAGGAGGCCCTCCATGGAATGAGTTTGACACCTCATGCTATATGTAAGCATAGCCTACTACAGGGGTAGGCAGTTTATGTTTTTTATTTAACTAACCTGGAAGACCAGTTGTTGAATTTATTGAACTGATCAATTAGCGCAGTTGGTCAAGTGTGGTGCCTAGTTGGAACAAAATCCTGCGGAACTCCAGGGTTCAAATCCATCCTGGTTGTTCTGTTCATTCACTTGGCCTATTTGCAAAACAACTCATTCATTCAAATAAACATATTTGATGTCTAAGACAGACAAACTGAGATTTTTTTATTATAACTTTATTTCATTTCAAGACGTTTGACATTCACATAGTGTCACTTGTGGTAGGCACAGGCAGATCAAAAACGACATAACATTTCAACGGATTAATTTTCCCCCCCACAAAAACAGGCAGTACACAGACTGTAGACAGTCACCATATAAATGTGTTTAAATGAGAATACTGTAATTAAGACCATTAATTGGAAACAATGCCATTACATTTACAAGTTATCTTAAGTCGGCCTAAATACATTTGTGCGACGAGTCATCTTAAAGCGTAAACAGCTTAAAGGTGAAATAAAAGGTCACCTAATATAGTTTCACTGGTAATAAGTACACCATTATCCTATGTATTGCATCAAGTAGATAAAAATCTGACTACAGATGTCTACTGCATAACTGATAAAGCCCATAGACAATGTCTCTTTATTTCTAAATGTGAGTGTAGTCTACAACAATCTATCATGAGAACTGTCATTTCAAATGGCAATTTCCCTGCAAATATTTAAGACTTTCATTTGGTTGACTTGTTCACAGGTGAATTTAACTTCCCACTCAAGTCACTAATAATGCAATGTAGAGTAAACTGCTAATTTTAAACAGTAACACTTGCTCTCCCATGAACATGCTCATTACTAGATTGCTTTTTTTTTCACTGCAAAGTAGCTACATATCGACTATATTTTATGATATTGTGCTGTCAAGTAATGCTTTAAAGTGACAAATATTTATATTAACCTTAGCATCTATTATAACAAGGAATATCATTTTAGAGGACTATAATATAACTGCAAGGTGTGATTTTACACACAGATGGCACTGAGGAAAAACGCTCAAATACAGAAAATACAAACCATGTAAAAGTTGCTCAGCTGTCCTTTTCCTGACTCATTTAGAAAATAAATATGTATAACTGCTCATGTAAAATAGAAATATCTATACTACACAAAGGACATTGAAGCAGGTTTTTTTCCAATCAATATCTGACTAAAATCCTGCATTTTACAGTCCACCACATCAAACCTAGAAATAAAGTAACACATTCAGAGCCAACTGTGTTGCATTTGGAATAATTAGTTATTGTCATAATTTATCCATGCCCATGCATCCTTTCATGCTTAACAGCATTTCAAAAAAGTCTAACAATTTATAAAGGAATGTGTAACAGGATATACACTACCAGTTACGCACGTGAAAATGTTTTTTTCTGCAGTCTCACAAATATAATCAAACATAACAATAATTTCCTGTTAAAAAACATTATAAATATAACATTTACGCTGACAAATATTTAGTAATCCCTTTGCAACTCAATTCAATTTACAATATCAAACAAGATAATATAAATCATAAGACAGTTATGTATATTCTTCTGTATATCAAATTATATATACATGAACTTAATTTCCTTTAAAGACTCAGACATTAGTTAGAAACTAAATATTGCACAATGTCCTCATTTGTGGTTGCCTCAACAACTATACAATTAGTTTTTAGTTTGTGTCCTGAAAGTGATTTGACTTGGCAATGACAGCATGCTCTTGTTCCCTCAGTCATGATATTTCAGCAAAACAAATGGATATTTGAAGGCAAAAAAGTAAGATGCCATAAAAAAACATACATGTAGAATTCCAACTATTCAGCACTCTCTTAGGCCTTTAGTAAGTAGTGGTCCCATTGTTTTCAAAAGCCCCCCTTCCATAAAATGACCAGAAATAAATTGGCCACATCCTTCATTACAAAGTAAACCCAGAGATACAATAACAGTGGTGCCTCTTTCATCTCTCCATTCTAGGTTCCATTCATTGCATAATTATGGATGAGCAACAGTAAGGGTCTCATATACAATTATTCATCCCATCTACATGCACCGGTATCAAGCAAAGACTGACTTCCATTGTTGGCTTCAAGTGACTACCCTGGAGGGTGCTCCCTATATATTCCACACAGGTCAACTGATCACTCTCACCCCAATTTGAAAGGCTGGTGTTTCTGAAAATTAGCTGAGAGATTTATGGCTGCATGAGAAAAACCACTCTGGCACTTAGAAGCAAGATGCTTGAGCAGGTTCGCTGGTGTGCAGAGGACAGGACAAACTATGGATCTACAAGATACAACTGGAATTTATACAAGTATATTTCTACGTTTGGTTACAGTGAACAGGGTTGGCTTTAGGATCCTTTCCTGTTACCTGACCAGGTGGAGAAATAACATTAGAAAATAGAGAAGATAGTGAACAGAGACTTAATGGCTTTGATAAGAGGGTTAAACCCACAGTGGATCCTTCACTCGTTTGTCTTGGCTTTCAACTGAGCACACTTGGCATGGTCCAGCCGGGCTTGAATGTCTACAGGCCTCTCAAAGAAGCGCACAAGGACAGGCTCGTTGAGCAGGGATGCCAGGATCTGCTCAAAAGCGAATGACCACTCGACCTCCTGTGGGATGGAGCCTGCCTCCTGAGTGATGGGAGTGCTAGGGGTGTCAGAGCTGCTCTCAGGGGTGCTGGAAGCCTCCCCGTCAGGTAGAGCCCCCTCTAGGGCAGCCTGGATGGGGCTAGTGCTGGACTTCTGGGGACTGGTGGGCTCCTGGAGCCTGCGCCCTACTTCTTCCATTCTCAGCAGAAGACTGGTGACTCGAGCCACAGCACGGTACAGAGACTCTTCCTCTGGGTCACTATGGAACAGGTTGTAGAGTGTTTTGGAAAACTGGATAAACTGAGCCTGACAAACAAAAAATAAAAGAGATGGATTAAATGAAGACTTTTGCATAAAGGAATGACATGTGTATTCAATTGTTCAAAGTTGACCTGTTCAAAAGATAACTAACTATATCATAGTCACCAGATTGACTTCATGTTAACCTAGATAGTGGTGTATTCACCTGGTTTATTCTGGGTAAATCCTTAATGCTCTCCTCTTTCTTTAGTATCTCATCTTGCCATTGTTTCAGGTAGGCCTGCAGATCAACTTTCCCTCTGCCTGTGGGAGTGAAACAGAAAGCGCAATGTGTTTTCTGACATTCTGTTCAAATTAGCAACATTGTGAAGCTTGGTAAAATAGAAAGAGACATGCCAATTAAAATACCTCTTTCAGGGCTTTTTCTGATCACGCCATCTTCTGGAAGGTCAGACACTACATAGTAAGAATGGAATACATTCACATCAAAGGAAGTCATACAGTAACTGTAAAGTACATTTTGCCATTCTAAACCATAACCAGTGAGCAATTATATCATATATACAGTTGAAGTCGGAAGTTTACAGACACCTTAGCCAAATACATTTAAACTCAGTTTTTCACAATTCCTGACATTTCATCCTAGTAAAACTTCCCTGTCTTAGGTCAGTTAGGATCACCACTTTATTTTAAGAATGTGAAATGTCAGAACAATAGAGATTTATTTCAGCTTGAATTTCTTTCATCACATCCCCAGAGGGTCAGAAGTTTACATACACTCAATTAGTATTTTGTAGCATTGCCTTTAAATTGTTTAACTTGGGGGCCTCCCGGGTGGCGCAGTGGTCTAGGGCACTGCATCGTAGTGCTAGCTGTGCCACCAGAGACTCTGGGATCGCGCAGCCGGCCGTGACCAGGAGGTCCGTGGGGCAACGCACAATTGGCTTAGCGTCGTCCGGGTTTGGCCGGTAGGGATATCCTTGTCTCATCGCGCACTAGCGACTCCTGTGGCGGGCCGGGCGCAGTGCACGCTGACCAGGTCGCTAGGTGCACGGTGTTTCCTCCGACACATTGGTGCGGCTGGCTTCCGGGTTGGATGCACGTTGTGTTAAGAAGCAATGCGGCTTGGTTGGGTTGTGTATCGGAGTATAAATGACTTTCAACCTTCGTCTCTCCTGAGCCCGTACGGTAGTTGTAGCGATGAGACAAGATAGTAGCTACTAACAATTGGATACCACGAAATTGGGGAGAAAACGGGGTAAAATAAAAAATAAAAAAGATAAACAAGTTTTAATGACTCCAATCTAAGTGTATGTAAACTTCCGACTTCAACTGTAAACCTTTGGTACGTTTTGCTGCCGACTAACCAACCTCATTAACCGGTCAACAAACGGTAAAGTGTTTTCGAAACGTGACCAACAGAAAATAATAAACATACATACAAGGAATGGTCATTTTTCATTAAGAGCTTAATGAAAACATGCAGCAATAGCAAGCCTATGTCTTACAGTCAAAATGATAAAGGCTATTATTAAACATGCAACTGGTGTAATGACTCAGCTAATAAAACATGCAAAATGCAATTAGCGACAAAACACTGTTCTAAACAGCGCACTTAATGCGAGCGGCTCCATATGACACAGAGATGAAAATCTCAGTTAAACATAGAAAATAATAACTACGATGGGTTGCTAATATGACTAGGATTGTGACTTTGGCTTCTGGACAACAAAATATGAATACCAATAGAACAAATGCTGGTTAATGGCATTAGGAAGTATTTCTTAAAGAATTGCCTCCACATTTCTATGGTTGGATTTTGGATAGGCTGCTGTGAAGCAAGGTAAGACATTCCTCATTACTTGTATTAAAGTAAAACTTTAATGTTTCAAACAATTATAATGCCACAAGCTCACATTGTAAAGTTCAGGGTGACACGTTGCTAGCCTGCCTACCGTTGACTATAGCCTATGCACTCGAATGGCGAATGGGAGGCACGCTTGAATTAGGAGTTGAGATTGAGAAATACAATTTTTAGCTTTTTAATTGTAACCCCCCTATTTATGGCCAATTTCGTCATATCCAATTACGATCTTGTCTCATCGCTGCAACTCCCCAACGGGCTCGGGAGAGGAAAAGGTCAAATCATGTGTCCTCCGAAACATGACCCGCCAAACCACGCTCCTTAACACCCGTAACAATGTGTCGGAGGAAACACCATTCAACTGTGGCGCCCAACCCACCCCAAGTAGTCGCAATGAGCCGGGTAAAGGCCCCCCCGGCCAAACCATCCCCTAAACCCGGACGACGCTGGGTCAATTGTGCGCCGCCCTATGGGATTCCCCGGCACTGCCGGTTGTGAAACAGCCTGGGATCAAACCCGGGTCTGTAGTTTTTAAAATTTTATTTCACCTTTATTTAACTAGGTAGGCCAGTTGAGAACAAGTTCTCATTTACAACTGCGACCTGGCCAAGATAAAGCAAAGCATTTCGAAAAAAACAACAGTTACACATGGGATAAACAAACGTACAGCAAATAACACAATAGAAAAATCTGTATACAGTGTGTGCAAAATGTTATAAGGAGGAAAGGCAATAAATAGGCCAAAAATGGCAAAGTAATTACAATTTAGCAATTTACACTGGAGTGATGGATAGTGCAGATGAGGATGTGCAAGTAGAAATACTGGTGTGCAAAAGAGCAGAAAAACAATGACGATGAGGTAGGTAGTTGGTTGGATGGGTTATTTACAGATGGGCTGTGTACAGCTGCAGCGATTGGCAGGCTGCTCTGACACCTGACGCTTAAAGTTAGTGAGGGAGATAAGTCTCCAGCTTCAGTGATTTTTGCAATTTGTTCCAGTCATTGGCCGCAGAGGACTGGAAGGCTTTGGGGATGACCAGTGAAATATGCGTGCTACGGGTGAGTGTTGCTATGGTGATCAGTGAGCTGAGATAAGGTGGAACTTCCAATGAGAGCAATTTCCAAACGCCTGAAGGTACCATGTTCATCTGTATAAACAATAGTACGCAAGTATAAAGAACGTGATACCACGTATCCCTCATACTGCCCATGAAGGAGACCCGTTTTGTCTCATAGAGAAGAAAGTACTTTGGTGCAAAAAGTGTAAATCAATCCCAGAACAACAGCAAAGGACCTTGTGAAGATGCTGGAGGAAACATGTACAAAAGTATCTATATCCACAGTAAATCCACATATCCACAGAGTCCTATATCGACATAACTTGAATGGCTGCTCAGCAAGGAAGAAGCCACTGCTCCAAAACCTCCTTAAAAAAGCCAGACTACGATTTGCAACTGCAAATATCGTACTTTTTGGAGAAATGTCCTCTGGTCTGATGAAACAAAAATAGAACTGCTTGGCCATAATGAACATCGTTATGTTTGGAGGAAAAAGGGGAGGCTTGCATGGCGAACAACACCATCCCAACCGTGAAGCACGGGGGTGGCAGCATCATGTTGTGGGGGTACTTTGCTGCAGGAGGGACTGGTGCAGTTCACAAAGTAGATGGCATCATGAGAAGGAAAATTATGTGGATATATTGAAGCAACATCTCAAGACATCAGTCTTGGTTGCAAATGTGTCTTCGAAATGGACAATGACCCCAAGCATACTTCCAAAGTTGTGTCAAAATGACTTAAGGACAACAAAGTCAAGGTATTGGAGTGGACATCACAAAGCCCTGACCTCAATCCTATAGAAAATGTGTGGGCAGTACTGAAAAAACGTGTGCGAGCAAGGAGGCCTACAAACCTGACTCAGTTACACCAGCTCTGTCAGCAGGAATGGGCCAAAATTCACCAACTTATTGTGGAAAGCTTGTGGAAGGCTACCTGAAATGTTTGACCCAAGTTAAATAATTTAAAGGAGGCAATGCTACCAAATACTAATTGAGTGTATGTAAACTTCTGACCCACTGGGAATGTGATGAAAGAAATAAAAGCTGAAATAAATCTCTACTATTATTCTGACATTTCACATTCTTAAAATAAAGTGGTGATCCTAACTGACCTAAAACAGGGAATTTGTACTAGGATTAAATGTCAGGAATTCTGAAAAACTGAATTTAAATGTATTTGGCTAAGGTATAGTGCCTTGCGAAAGTATTCGGCCCCCTTGAACTTTGCGACCTTTTGCCACATTTCAGTCCGAGATACTGTTGTGAAGAAGTTTAAAGCCTGATTTGGATACAAAAAGATTTCCCAAGCTTTAAACATCCCAAGGAGCACTGTGCAAGCGATAATATTGAAATGGAAGGAGTATCAGACCACTGCAAATCTACCAAGACCTGGCCGTCCCTCTAAACTTTCAGCTCATACAAGGAGAAGATGCAGCCAAGAGGCCCATGATCACTCTGGATTAACTGCAGAGATCTACAGCTGAGGTGGGAGACTCTGTCCATAGGACAACAATCAGTCGTATATTGCACAAATCTGGCCTTTATGGAAGAGTGGCAAGAAGAAAGCCATTTCTTAAAGATATCCATAAAAAGTGTCGTTTAAAGTTTGCCACAAGCCACCTGGGAGACACACCAAACATGTGGAAAAAGGTGCTCTGGTCAGATGAAACCAAAATTGAACTTTTTGGCAACAATGCAAAACGTTATGTTTGGCGTAAAAGCAACACAGCTGAACACACCATCCCCACTGTCAAACATGGTGGTGGCAGCATCATGGTTTGGGCCTGCTTTTCTTCAGCAGGGACAGGGAAGATGGTTAAAATTGATGGGAAGATGGATGGAGCCAAATACAGGACCATTCTGGAAGAAAACCTGATGGAGTCTGCAAAAGACCTGAGACTGGGACGGAGATTTGTCTTCCAACAAGACAATGATTCAAAACATAAAGCAAAATCTACAATGGAATGGTTCAAAAATAAACATATCCAGGTGTTAGAATGGCCAAGTCAAAGTCCAGACCTGAATCCAATCGAGAATCTGTGGAAAGAACTGAAAACTGCTGTTCACAAATGCTCTCCATCCAACCTCACTGAGCTCGAGCTGTTTTGCAAGGAGGAATGGGAAAGAATTTCAGTCTCTCGATGTGCAAAACTGATAGAGACATACCCCAAGCGACTTCACCTTTTGCTGTAATCGCAGCAAAAGGTGGCGCTACAAAGTATTAATTTAAGGGGGCTGAATAATTTTGCACGCCCAATTTTTCAGTTTTTGATTTGTTAAAAAAGTTTGAAATATCCAATAAATGTCGTTCCACTTCATGATTGTGTCCCACTTGTTGTTGATTCTTCACAAAAAAATACAGTTTTATATCTTTATGTTTGAAGCCTGAAATGTGGCAAAAGGTCGCAAAGTTCAAGGGGGCCGAATACTTTCGCAAGGCAATGTATATGTAAACTTCCGACTTCAACTGTAGGTCTGTAACAGTTTGGGTCTAGAGTGTCTCCCCCTTTGAAGAGGGGGATGACTGCGGCCGCTTTCCAATCTTTAGGAATCTCAGACGATACGAAAGAGGTTGAACAGACGAGTAATAGGGATTGCAAAAATGGCGGCAGATCATTTTAGGAAGAGAGGGTCCAGATTGTCTAGCCTAGCTGATTTGTAGGGATCCAGATTTTGCAGCTCTTTCAGAACATCAGCTGTCTGGATTTGAGTGAAGGAGAAGCGGGGAGGGATGGGCCAGTTGCTGTGGGGGGTGCAAAGCTGTTGGCCGGGGTTGGGGTAGCCAGGTGGAAAGCATGGCCAGCCGTAGAGAAATGCCTATTGAAATTGTAGATTATCGTGGATTTATCAGTGGTGACAGTGTTTCCTAGTCTCAGTGCAGTGGGCAGCGGTACTCTTATTCTCCATGAACTTTTGGAATTAGTGCCACAGGATGCAAATTTCTGTTTGAAAAATCTAGCCTTTTCTTTCCTAACTGACTGTGTGTACTTGTTCCTGACTACCATGAAAAGTTGCATATCGATGCTAGTGCAGTACACCACAGGGTGTTTTTGTGCTGGTCAAGGGCAATCAAGTCTGGAGTCAACCAAGGGCTATATCTGTTCTTAGTTCTACATTTTTTGAAAGGGGCATGCATATTTAAGATGGTGAGGAAAGCACTTTTAAAGAATGACCAGGCATCCTCTCCTGAAGGGATGAGGTCAATATCCTTCCAGGATACCCGGGCCAGGTAGATTAGAAAGGCCTGCTCGCAGAAGTGTTTTAGGGAGCGTTTGACAGTGATGAGGTGTGGTCGTTGAACCGCGGACCCATAACGGATGCAGCCAATGAGGCAGTGATCACAGAGATCCTGGTTGAAAACAGCAGAGGTGTATTTAGAGGGCAAGTTGGTCAGGATGATATCTATGAGGGTGCCCATGTTTATGGATTTGGGATTGTACCTGGTAGGTTCCTTGATAATTTGTGTGAGATTGAGGGCATCTAGCTTAGATTGTAGGACGGACGGGGTTTTAAGCATATCCCAATTTAGGTCCCCTAAATTGGGATAGTACGAACTCTGACGATAGATGGGGGGCAATCAATTCACATACGGTGTCAAGGGCACAGCTGGGAGTTGAGGGGGGTCTATAACAAGCGGCTACAGTGAGTGACTTTGTAGTGACGCCCCAAGACCGCGGCGCCACACGGGAGGAGTGAAAACAGTTAACACGTGATTGCATTTAGAACCTTTAAGCAATTTGCTACGTAATGACTGGCCGTAAAAAAGACATTTCATTCCAGTACCCTCTTTTTAAAGAGCTGCTCTCATCCTGGATGACAGGTGATAGGCTATTCTGCTCCTCAAACTAGACTGTATGCTGTGCACGTGTGATAAACAACACAAGAGATCCATATAGCACATTGGGGAGCTATGAAACAACAGAAGACCATTCATTTTCAATGAAGGAAGCAAAGTGGGCAGGGGACCGTTGGGCAATGCGAGCATAGAGTGTGAACAGGGCAGGACCAAAGCTGGGGAAAGTTCACTATAGTTTCCAGCCCCTACTGGATTGGCTATTGAAACCTAGCACTAGCTCACCTGCTTGTTAGCACCAACATGAGTGCGAAGCAAGCTTGGCTATCCGAATTTCACATTAAAAAGGATCTCGTTAGTTAACATCCCTAGATGGTAGTAAAAACAAATTGTACACAACAAAAGACCCACATTTAAGACATTGTTAAAGACAGACAGATGAGCATCTACCAAAGAGAAAAGCACAGAGGACTAGAGTGAAATGGTTATAGCATAGAAAGAAAAGAGCAAAGCAAGCTGACCAGTCAATCGACTCAAGTGGGATATGTCGTCAGTCATTGGAATAAAGTGAGGCAGTCTTTGGGCCTTTGATTGGAAAGGACTACCTGTGAAAGCTGGAAGAAGACATTGTCTGTGAGAGCATACAACATTACAGTAGGGACAGATGTAAGAAACAGTTAACAAAGAGATTAGTTGGTGAGTAGAAGAGTAGCACAAAATATACAGTACAGTTGAAATTAGAAAGGCACAGTCTGCAAGAAAATTGTATTGGGATTTGTTTCTTATTATACAGTGCTTTCAGAAAACATTCACACCCCTTGACGTTTTCCAAAATGTGTTGTGTTACAGTCTGAATTTAAAATGGATTAAATTTAGATTGTTGGTCACTGGCCTACCCCATAATGTCAAAGTGGAATTATTTTTTTAGAAATGTTTACAAATTAATAAAAAAATTAAAAGCCGAAATGTCTTGAGTAAATAAGTATTCAACCCCTTTGTTGCTGCAAGCCTAAATAAGTTCAGGAGTAAAACTTTGCTCTGTGTGAAACAAGTGTTTAACATGATTTGAATGTTTACCTCATCTCTGTACACCACACAAAAAAATGTGTAAGGTCCCTCAGTCGAGCAGTGAATTTCAAACACAAATTCAACCACAAAAACCAGGGAGGTTTTCCAATGCGTTGCAAAGAAGGGCACCTATTGGTAGACGGGTGAAAATTAATCAGAGAGATGCAGGGGGTTGCATGTCTCTGATTCTGCATCTCTCGACATCGGCCCCCGGGGAGCAGTTGTTGTTGGGGGTTAACTGCCTTGCTCAAGGGCAGAACGACAGATTTTTCCACCTTGCTGGCTCTGGGTTTCGAACCAGTAACCATTTTTTAATTACTTGCCGAAACACACTTAACCGCTAGACCACCAGGCTACCTACAAATTTACAGGCGTCCTTCCTAGCTCGGTTGCCAGAGAGGAAGGAAACCGCTCAGGGATTTCACCATGAGGCCAATGGTGACTTTAAAACAGTTTAATGGCTGTAATAGGAGAAAACTGAGGATGGATCAACAACATTGTAGTTACTCCAGAATACTACCCTAATTGACAGAGTGAAAAGAAGGAAGCCTGCACAGAATATAAATATTTCAAAACATGCATCCTATTTGCAATTAGGGATTAAAATAAAACTGCAAAAATTGTGGAAAAGCAGTGTTGTTTGGGGCAATACAAGACTTTACTGAGTACCATATTTTCAAGCATAGTGGTGGCTGCATCATGTTATGGGAATGCTTGTAATTGTTAAGGACTGGGGAGTTTATCAGGATAAAAAATGAATGCAATGGAGCTACGCACAGGCAAAATCCTAGAGGAAAAGCTGGTTCAGTCTGTTTTCCACCAGACACTGGGAGATGAATTCACCTTTCAGCAGGACAATAACCTAATACACAAGGCTAAATCTACACTGGAGTTGCTTACCAAGAAGACATTGAATGTTCTTGAGTAATTAATTTTTTACATCTAATTGAAAATCTATGACAAGACCTGAAAATTGTTGACATTTTCAAAATAATAAATGGGCAATTGTTGCAGAATCCAGGTGTGGAAAGCACTTAGAGACTTACCCAGAAAGACTAACAGCTGTAATCGCTGCAAAAGGTGCTTCTATTGACTCAGGGGTGTGAATAATTATGAAAATTAGTTTGTCATTTATTTTCAATAAATGCGCAAAAATGTCTAAAAACATGTTTTCACCGTCATTATGAGTTGTGTGTCGATGGGTGAGAAAAAACATATGCGGAATACATTTTGAATTCAGGCTGTACCAACAAAATGTGGAATAAGTAACAGGGTATGAATACTTTGTGAAGGCACTTAAGAAGGAATACAGAACAAAAGTATCATAGACAGAATGACAAGAGGTTAATAGAGAAGGTGCTGATGAAGTTATAGGTGATCTTACTTACCTGGTGGCTGATGAAGCTTGAACAGGAATGTCAGTTTGCTGGTGAAAGTGCCGCTGTACAAAATATCTGTAGTAAGAACAAAATAGGGAAGGGGTAAATTAGCATGAAAGGTTTCATGAGGTTGACGCTGGATTAGATGTGACATACAGTTCCCACAGATAACGTTAGAAGCAGAGGGTGGGAACAGCGTTCATAGACTTGTAGCTATGCATCAGCCGGCTGGTGTAACCTTACCCAAGGCACAGCAGAACTCTTTGAAGTTGACGAGGCCATCCTGGTTCTCATCCAGCAGGCGGAAGGCCCAGAGGAAGAGGGTGTCCTTGCCACTGCAGAGGGACCAGGGCTCCAGGAGGGAGAAGAGCAGGCTGAACTGATGGAAGCCCAGCTGGTACTGCTCCAGATAGGCCAGGCTGGGGTCGTGGTGCAGCAGTACTGGGCTGTTCATTGTCCAGTAGCAGCTGAGGAAATGTTGCCTCTGGAAACACATTGAAATATTCAATCTCCAGCGGTTAACTTTGTGTCTATTTTCAACATATTTACATTTTTCATGTCAACTCTGTCTATGAGAAGGAATATTAATGCATGTAGGTATGCAGTAGTATATTATTACTATTTGAGATATTGCACCAACCTTGAACAATATATAAAGTTCATCAAGCTGGGAAGCACTGAACTTTACTTCTTGTGACACTACCCGCAGCTGGGGACAAAGTACATCTCAAATAATCCTACATCAAATTGTAGTAAACAATGCCAAAAAGATGCTATGGAAGTTTGTGGATGAGCAACTCACCACATTTTGCTTGGTTGTATCCTCTAACGTTTGGATAACATACAGTTTGTTTCTTTTCCGCATGCTCTCTACTTCCTCTGATTTCATGTCTCCATATTTCTGTCAGCAAATTAAAAAAGTCTAATCAATGACAAGCCTGACATTGAGACATGGGGTGAGTCCTAGCAACTCTGACTGTTACAGTACCTCATAGGCTTCTTTGATGAGATCACTGACGTCCACCTTGGAGATGGATGATGCTTTGTCATTGTTCCCTACAGAGTTCTGCTGCACTGTTTGTGGAAGAGGACTGTCCTTATTGTTCACATTATCAAAAAACCTGCCAGGGCAAACAGAGCAGCAGTTAAGTAACATGAATTAAATGGACATTCCTATAGAATTACCTCATTGTTTTGGAATTTATGTTACATCACAACCCAACCATAACCTAATACGGTACTTTGAAATAACCAATTCAGTTGACCTTCAGACCCCGCCCTCTCAGTGTTGACACTCACTTGTTGAGGATGGTGACCGCCTCAGCGTCGTCATGGGAGCTGATCAGGCCCTCCATGTTGTAGTCGAGCACAGCCAGGCCCAGCTGCAGGATGGCTTTGATGCCGTCGTAGAAGAAGCAGTCGACCACGTTGACCGCGCTCTCTATTGGCAGGACGCTGATAAACAGGGTGAGGAACCAGGACAGGGACACAGAGGAGAAGAAGGTCAGGTCTGTCATGTGTTCCGTCAGCTGGGTGAGGTGCATTCGGATCAGTTCCTCAAACACCGCCTGGTCCACCAGTGCACCTGAGGAAACACAAGTTTGTAAACAGGATTTTTAGCAGTTAAGGGGGAAAGTGTAATTCAGTATCAAACACACATACAGTACAAATATCTAATGTCATGCTAGAACTAAAAATGATAGTTGTTCAGCTGCGTCACTCACCGATGATCCTGCGGTTAAAGTAGTCAGGCAGCATCCTCTCACAGACGGCCACCAGCAGCCAGAAAGCCTCCTCCTCTTTTGCATAGAGCAAAAGGACTGACGTCAGGATGTTCATGGCCTTCACAAGAGAAAAAGCACGAGCAATATCAAGGTGCCCATTAGCTTTTTAAAATAAAAAATGTGTTATAGGGGTTTCTAGCTTGGTACCTGGCAATAGCCGATTTTGGGGTTCCTGTAGGCGTATGCGGTGAGGACTCTGCGCAGGGCAGAGATGCCTGTGTCGCTCTGGAAGGCAGGGTGCTCTGGTAGGGAGCGGTGCAGGTCTCTCTCTATCTCGTCAGTGGCCAGGGTGCTGGTCCCCAGAGACTGATCCACCAGCTCACTGTAGTACCCCGGGTTAGTGGCCATGTCGTTGACTGCACCTATAGTACAAAGGCAAAACACCCCACTCCATATTTAACTAAACACATCCAGCGTCCTACAGCCATCTACGGCATTAAACATTAGAGACACCACACTTTAACACGCCAGTAAAGGAAACATACATGCCATTTAACAGTTAATGAGCCATATCAAACAGAACCTGAGAAAAGCATCCAGAGCTCTCCCCTTAAGGCCTCAGGGATGCCACGCACAATCAGGTCTCGTGTCTTCTTGGTACAGAACATACTGGTGCCACGGCCATATTCTGAGAAGTGGATGTTCCATGACTGCTCCTTCATCTTCTCCTTCAGCTGTCAGGCACAGAGATGAAACAGTAGAATAAGAAATGAGCTGTCAAGGCTGGGACAACTCTACAGTACAGGGAGAACACCTTTCAAAAAAAACTCCACCCTATTATCATTCTCATACTGGAAAAAAACTGTTCTCCTAGAGAAACTATCGTGAACAAAAATATAAAAACGCAAGATGCAACATTTTCAAAGATTTCACTGAGTTAGTTTATATAAGGAAATCAGTAAATTGAAATAAATTCAATAGGCCCTAATCTATGGATTTGACATGATGGAGAATACAGATATGCATCTGTTGGTGACAGATGCCTTAAAAAAAAGGTAGAGGCGTGGATCAGAAAACCAGTCACTATCTGGTGTGACCACCATTTGCATCATGCAGCGCGACACATCTCCTCTTCAATGGCTGTGTGAAGACAATGGGCCTCAGGATCTTGTCACGGTATCTCTGTGCATTCAAATTGCCATTGATAAAATGCAAGTGTGTTAATTGTCCGTAGCTTATACCTGCCCATACCATAACCCCACTGCCACGATGGGGCAATCTATTCACAATTATGACATCAGCAAAACACTCCCCCACACGACGCCATACACGTGGTCTGTGGCCGTGAGGCTAGTTGGACAGTGACAAATTCTCTAAAATGACATTGGAGGCGGCTTATGGTAGAGAAATTAACATTCAATTCTCTGGCAACAGCTCTGGTGGACATTCCTGCAATCAGCATGCCAATTGCACGCTCCCTCAAAACATGAAACATCTGTGGCATTGTGTTGTGTGACACAACGGTACACTTTAGAGTGGCCTTTTATTGTTCCTAGCACAAGGTACACCTGTGTAATGATCATGCTGTTTAATCAGCTTCTTGATATGCCACACCTGTCAGGTGGATGGATTATTTTGTCAAAGGAGAAATGCTCCCTAACAGGGATGTAAACAAATGTGTACACATTTGAGAGAAATAATATTTTTGTGTGTGTGGAAAATGTAGGGGATCTTTTATTTCAGCTCATGAAATACGGGAGCAACACTTTACATGTTGCGCTTTTTATTTTAGTTAAATGTTTATATTTCTTCATACTATGAGCAAA
This sequence comes from Oncorhynchus clarkii lewisi, assembly GCF_045791955.1. NCBI lineage: Eukaryota > Metazoa > Chordata > Actinopteri > Salmoniformes > Salmonidae > Oncorhynchus > Oncorhynchus clarkii. The sequence goes on from NC_092156.1 coordinate 38,268,458, forward strand.
AGTAATATTTTAGAGAAAAAGACCACTTATATCCACCATTTTGGGGTCCAGATTTTCGGTGTCCTGGGGATGGAACACGGTCATGAGGGCCTCAGTGCTGACAGCCTTGCTGCTGTCCTTCTGTCCCACCATCAAAGCCACCTCCTCTGGGTTGTCCTCAAAGTGATTGATGAGGTTTTGGCACTCCCCTCTGATGACCTGCAAGGCACAGTGAACACACAATTCTGTTTGTTTTCAACAGCAGCAATTATAGCCTGGCAGATAAGGAGGTGAATTAGAGACAGTTGGAAGGTTGATGGCAAAGGTCAAAACAGTAAGTTACCTCAGTCGATGCAGAGTGCTGAGGACTGGCCGTCATCCCACACCTCCTGCGGATTGCATTGGCGAGGCGCTCAAAGTCTCGGACTTCAGAGAACCGTAGAGCCCTCTTACCCCGCACACACACAATCAAAGCCCTGCTGCTACGGTCCGGCTTCTCCACACCAATCACCTGTAAGGATAGGAGTTGGTTTCAATAACACTGGACAAACCACTGAGCAACAGAACAAATGTTATCAGTAATTAGTTATGTTTCATGGAAGCGTCTTGCCTCTCTCATGGGGATGATGACGTGGCACTGGCTGCCATCCTGGCTCGCGAAACACAGGTAGCTCTCGGAAAGACATATCTTCCCTAGCGTGTTGAAGTGGCTGAAGGGCACCCACAGGAAGCTCTCATACACCTCCAGCAGGTTCTCCTCTTTAGGCAGCCTGAAGAAGGCCCGGAACTGCTCGTTCCTAGCATGCGTTTCTAAGCCTCTGGAAGAGAGGAAAGTGACTGAGAATAGCATGGAAGAACTAAACAGAGTTATGACTATCGTCTCAGTTCAACATGGTGCCCTGATGTAACTGTCAAATAGGAGTTATGTGGAAGAGCGCAGGGACAGTACGTCAGTACAGTACAGTACCTCTTGGTGATCTGCAGAGGGTCTGAGAGGGAGGGCTCTTCCTGGAAAGTCTCCTTATCAAACAGGCGTTTGATGGAGTAGTCAGCCAGCTGCTCCATGATCAGGAACGTCTCATTGAGATGAAGGAACATGGAGAAGAAGTGGTCCTCCCCATTGGCCAACACATGGATGCTCTCCGTCAGGATGACATTGGACGTTTTCTCCAGCCTCCAGATCTCATTCCAGGAGATAACCAGCTTCACTGAAAAGGAAACAGATTATTTTCAATGAGTAACTCACTGCCATTCTGTCATGACATGGAATGATAATAATATTGTATCCAAATACAATGGATAAGTGACAATTTAGTGACAGTTAGCCAACAGTGAGGGGTTGCTCAGGTCTCTGGTCTCACCCTCGGAGCCCAGCAGATAGGAGTAGAAGGACAGGAAGTTGGTGCTGAGGTAGAGCCAGCCCTGGCAGGGCACGCGACCCCTCCAGTAGCTGCAGGAGTAGTAGGTGACCAGCTTCTCCTTCTGAGGGAGGTCAAACCATTTCTCAAACCTTAGCAGCGCCTCACGGAACTTCTCAGGGTCATCCTCCTGCACGAATGACACCTTTCCTTCCTCAGCAATCAGACCCTTTATAGAAAGAAGAGGTCAACATCCCTCTAATGGCCACTGAGATAGCTAATATAATTGAGCAGTCTAAACAAGTCAGCATGCCATCTCCATTCTGTAATATGTATCAAGACATATAGATTAGCATAATATGGTTTGTTAATTCATATTGTTATTAAACCTACTATCCTTTGCTTAGCTTTCAACAAACAGTCAAATGTTTCCATATCATAAAGCAGTAGTGAAATAACAATCACCACCAACTATTTTCAAAGAGTAAGCACTTGCCACTTATCATCAGTAGGCTTCACTACATGAATAAATCATTAAGTCTGGAGGAGGCCTCCATCTCCTGTGAGAGCGGCAGAGATCAACAATAGTATTGTTGATGTCTGTGTCTAACCACATGTTTAATAAGCTTTAGTGATTACTTACTCTGATCTTGCCCTGCACAAAGCTGGTGATGTCATCGCTGGAGTCAAACACAGACAGGGTTCTCATGATGTTCTTCTCCAGCCACTCCCAGTGTTGGCTGATCTCCTCCTTGGTGCCACCTAACCACAGGGAAAACAGTCACAAATGAAAGGAAACTGTTGACACTATCCATGACTAAGCCATCTATTTTGTTACAAAATGGGAAATGTGTCTAGACTCAAATATAATCCTAAAGGTTACATGATTGTAGCCTGTTATTCCATGACTAAAGCCTATATATAATGTTTACGTTCAAATCAAATGACATTTTATTGGTCGCGTACACATATTTTGCAGATGTTATCGCAGGTGTAGCGAAATGCTTATCTTCCTAGCTCCAACAGTGCAGTAATACCTAGCCATACAAAACATGCAAACCCCAAAAGGAAAAAGAAAGGAATTAAGAAATAGAGAAATAATAGAACGAGCAATGTCAGAGTCTGGAATATAAATATGTATATGACAGTGTGTATAGATATTATGGACAGTATATGAACAAAAATGGTGTGTACAGCAGTAGTTCTATAGGATGAGCCTTGACTAGAATACAGTACATACATATGAAGTGGGTAAAACACTTAATGTGTGTTGTCTACTCTGACTGAAGAGTATAGTTGAGAAAGTGTAGAGAGACTCTCACCACACGCTATTGACCAGTAGACCTGGGAGTCCGGTGTCTGGTGTAGAATGCGAAACGGTGCAACTTTAGACGTAGAGTCCAGCATCGTATCCAGAGTTCCAACCAGGAGACCTGTCCCAAAAATATGTAGCAATCATTTTCATTAACAGTCAGACATTTTAACAGGCATAATAAGACATTTCAAAATCATGAGGCAATTTCATGTCTATTGATTTACAGTATCTAGCAAACAAAACAGCCCTTTCACCTGGGTTGGATCAGCATGCCATTATAATGTAACATGGAACAGTCAAAACTCAATGGATATTGTGCTGCTTATCATCACATTCAAGTGTCCTGCCTGTCGGTGGCTCAAACCAACAGTGTTGTGTTACCCATCTACCCCTGTAGTGGCCTTCATAAATTATTAACAAGGTCAGAGCTATACTGCTATCCCAGACTGCATCAGCAGCATCTATGGCTGCTGTGCTTGGGGATCATGACACAGCTGTAAAGTGGTCTTAACCTCAAACCCAGGCTAATTGCTAACAAGAGCCGGCTGGTGGATGAGACTACGGTGGCCTACACTACAGCTGTGAACTGATTACAGACTTTGTTTTGCCCCATACTGTAAATCATCCATCATAAAAGTTTGGCAGACACTCTGACAGAACTTGTGCATCTGCAGTCTGCAAGGGCCTCATTAGGAGCAGGCATCACTGGATAATAGCCTGCTCTCTGCCCTGTGGCCATTTAAGATTTAAATCTTGATACTTCAGGATAAAAAGTTAAAGTTGCAGGGGGCTTCCGAGAAGGCGTTGAAAAGGAGGAGAGCAGCCATTGGTGGACCTCCATCCATTATTAGCCCAGTCAGAGAATATATCTATTGTGCCCCAAAAATTGTGCTCTCAGTGTCCATCTAATTGACAAATACATGTACCATGACAATCAGTAGGCTATAACCACTGGAACACCGTTGGCTTCAACAGAATAGAAGGCCACCATTGCTATTTTTAGCATTAGAGATGAGAGAAAATGTGAAAGTTAGCTATGCTGTTTCAGTCAAGTGGATAACTGTGATCAACAGCTGAGAATTGGCTTATTGGAGCCTGTGAGTGACCATGTGCAAGACAACCTACTATTATTGGGAAACTGACAGCTGACATTCATTGACTGCAATTGAGCAAACAAGGTACCCTACTCACTCTTGGTGTAATGTATACAATGAATGACTCCTGACTTGCACGGTGAAGGAGGATCAATATGTAATCAAATAGGGCAGTATTGAACTCAAAGATCAACAAACATTATTTTTTATAATGTAGAATATGATCATTCCACTTCAAATGCAGGGAATTAGTAGACCAGACTGACACTATAGAAAGGATGACCATTGACCTGGCTCTACTCATGCTTGAGTAGATACAGTACATTCTCATACAGAAGTGCACATCAGTATAGCCCATTGCTCCACTCATAAACTAAAGCAAATGTCGGCAACCCAATATTTGACACACACTACCATGTCATAGCGTGTGTGCAAACAACATTGGGGTAATCATCAGTCCAAACCATTGCAACTAAAAGGAGAGTTTCTATTGGACAAATTCAGGTAAGTCCCTTCCTGTTTCGTTACGTTTAAGAAACTTTTGCAACAGATTTGGCGTAATGAATACGCCCCAGACATTAAGTGTTGTGAGTGTTAACAAAATAACCAATCTGCATTGTAGGTAAGCTACTGTAAACTGTTACATTGTAGATACACTACAAGACCAAAAGTATATGGAGATGCTCGTCGAACATCTCATTCCAAAATCATGGACCCCCCCTTGCTGCTATAACTTCCTCCACTCTTCTGGGAAGGTTTTCAACAAGATGTTGGAACATTGCTGTGGGGACTTAATTCCATTCAGCCACAAAAGCATTTAGTGAGGTCGGGCACTGATGTTGGGTGATTAGGCCTGGCTCGCAGTCAGCATTCCAATTCATCCCAACGGTGTTCAATGGGGTTGAGGTCAGGGCTCTGTGCAGGTCAGTCAAGTTCTTTCACACCGATCTCAACAAACCATTTCTGTATGGACCTCGCTTTATGCACATTGTCATGCTGAAACAGGAAAGGGCTTTCCCCAAACTGTCACAAAGTTGGAAACACAGTATCGTCTAGAATGTCATTGTATGCTGTAGCATTAAGATCGATTCACTAAAACTAAGGGGCCTAGCCAAAACCATGAAAAACAGCCCCAGACCATTATTCCTCCTCCACCAAACTTTACAGTTGGCACTATGCATTCGGGCAGGTAGTGTTCTCCAGGCATCCGCCAAACCCAGATTTGTCCGCCGGACTGCCAGATGGTGAAGTGTGATTCATCACTCCAGAGAACACGTTTCCACTGCTTCAGAGTCCAACGGTGGCAAGCTTTACACCACTCCAGCCACACTTGGCATTGTGCATGGTGATCTTAAGCTTCTGTGCGGCTGCTCTTCCATGGAAACCCATTTCATGAAGCTCCCAACGAACAGTTCTTGTGTTGACGTTGCTTCCAGAGGCAGTTTGGAATTCAGTAGTGAATGTTGCAATCAAGGACAGTTGATTTTTACATGCGATGCGAGTCAGCAGTCCCGTTCTGTAGCCTAACACTTCGCAGCTGAGCAGTTGCTGCTCCTAGATGTTTCCACTTCACAAGAACAGCCCTTACAGTTGACCGGGGCAGCTCTAGCAGGGGAGAAATTTGGCACATTGACTTGTTGGAAAGATGGCATCCTATGACGGTGCTACATTGAAAGTCACTGAGTTATTCAGCAAAGGCCATTCCACTGCAAATGTTTGTCTATTGAGAATACATGGCTGTGTGTTCGACTTTATACACCTGTCAGCAATGGGTGTGCCTGAAATAGCCGAATCCACTAATTTGAAGGGTTGTCCACATACTTTATATTGTGTACCTGTTGCAATCAAAGCTAACATGTGAAGTTCAGGCTCAGGCTGTCAATTTGTCACGCGCATCTAGAGAACTGTCTGCCTCCCTCCCTCCCCTATACATGTCATAATTTGGAGGACATTAGAAAATATAACGGAAATATGAGCTCTCGTTTGATGGCGTGAGCACTTCGCTAGACGGTCATAGCGGTACCACTGGGTTTTACCAGAACAGCAAAGAACAGAACGCATACCTGTCAAACCGCCTCCTCCTTCTCCATATCCTCGCCTCCTTTGTAATACGAAATAATTGTTGCCTTTTTCCGTCACCCATAACTTGAATGCATTTTTCAGCAATATCTCTTCAGGTTTAAGCCACATATTTCAATTCACATATGTTTATTGCTTCCAGAGGCAGTTTCAATTACCATATATTTATTGAATCCAATGTGCATGTCAAGATGTTCATTTCTATTGCAACCGACATCCATGAACATTTATCTGTTTGTGTCAGCACTGAGCAGACCCTTTCCCACGTCGACAAAATCTTGCTTAAGTCAACAATACAAAGGCTTTTGGGGATTGTAGTTTATTGACATGAGTGGCTGCATGCTGCAAAACGAGCTAGCGTGATACTGTAGACTTGCTTTCCCATAGTCCTTCTCGGTTGAAAAGTATCACATTTCATAACTTCAGTGCAAAGCAGTGTTAAAAATACTGTAACATAACTTGAGCGTCAAGCGCAATGACGTATCCTTTAATATGTATTTAATATGTGTCTATAGTCAAGTGCCGCTGTTATAATTGACTGACACATTTGCTCAGTATACAATCTGTACTATGAATAATATGACTTCTAATAATAATGTCCCTCATTGGGGAGGGGACTGTGGATCTGTCTACGTCCGTCCCTTACGTCACACGCGATATCAGACAGCACTGGCCCGATTTTGACGTAACTTGGGTGAATGAAACGTCTTGCGGTCATTTACAAAATAACAGTGATTGACCAGATGGTGGCGCTATAAAAGATATTGAAAATGCAAACGTTGAAAGGTCACGCCCCTTACCCACCTGAAGTCATGAAATTCGGTAGCCAACATAAGTCCCTCTCCTCAGTCCTCACAAGGAATAAATTTGGCTCAGGGAACGACAAGGTCCGCCATTATGGGTTTTTCGCCATTTTGAATTCATGAAACAGTTCAAACGAAACTAAAGATATGTATAACTAACCCAAGATAGACCAGAGCCTGTCGTTTCCAACGTAGTCAAATAATCATAGTGGGCAGAACAGGCAAGGAGGTGGCAGAGCCAAGCAGGAGCTACTGAGATCCTATTGGCGCGTTCTAACATTTATTTGCATATTTTCGTTAGGGAACGCCTACTCTGAGAAGTGCGCGTGTGCAATAACAAAATTCAACCTTGTGCTCCTAAATAACACAATAAAAAATAAAAAAAACATTGGCAAAAGGTAAAGTCCGCTATGTTTGTTACAGATTCTAGTTAGGGAAACAGAACACTTTGTTCTGACAAAATGTTTAATCGATGAGAAAATGTGCAGAATTTCGACAAAATCCCTCTCGCTCCATCTTCTCCCACTTGCCAGGCACTGGGCTTCCTCTCATCACCTTATTTGGTAGTGAGTGGAAACGCCAACCTTCACATTTATACATCTGGTGAAATATCTGATTCATTGTTCGATCTGTGACGCTCTTCTTCTGTCACCGAATAGAGAGAAATAGTAATAGCATGTTTTGGAGGCACTAACTCCGCCATGGTTCGTTCGTTGGACAAGTGAGGAGATTTAATGGTGTTTTTGTAAGGTTTTAGTATAAACGCCGAAAATAAGGTCTGTGGTAATCACATGGTTTAAAAGAATCTTCATCAGCCGTCACTTTTTGTGAAATAATTTATTATTATTTTTTATTTTTTTTAAACCTTTATTTAACTAGGCAAGTCAGTTATGAACAAATTCTTATTGACAATGACGGCCTACCAAAAGGCAAAAGCTCTCCTGCAGGGACAGAGGCTGGGATTAAAAATAAATGAAATACAAATATAGGACAAAACCCACATCATGACAAGAGAGAAAGGTCATGTTAACTGGCTGCTATTATCTCATAGAACTAAACGTATAAAATCACTTAAGCCTGGGTCAGGCCTGGGTCAGACCTTATTTTCAGTGTTTATTCCAAAACCTTATTCTTTCCCCATAGGGATGGCTGAAAGAACCAAATCGAGTGAATTTATTTCCAGGTTCTCGGACTACAATCTGGCAAGCTCTATATAGAGATCAATAGTAATGTTGTCTTTTTGTAGGTGTAAAGGACGTCACCTGCTTGCTCAGCAAGTACCACTTGTTTTTTTTTATTTTTATTTTTATTTCACCTTTATTTAACCAGGTAGGCAAGTTGAGAACAAGTTCTCATTTACAATTGCGACCTGGCCAAGATAAAGCAAAGCAGTTCGGCACATACAACGACACAGAGTTACACATGGAGTAAAACAAACATACAGTCAATAATACAGTAGAAACAAGTCTATATACGATGTGAGCAAATGAGGTGAGATAAGGGAGGTAAAGGCAAAAAAAAGGCCATGGTGGCAAAGGAAATACAATATAGCAAGTAAAACACTGGAATGGTAGATTTGCAGTGGAAGAATGTGCAAAGTAGAAATACAAATAATGGGGTGCAAAGGAGCAAAATAAATAAATAAAATAAATACAGTAGGGAAAGAGGTAGTTGTTTGGGCTAAATTATAGGTGGGCTATGTACAGGTGCAGTAATCTGTGAGCTGCACTGACAGCTGGTGCTTAAAGCTAGTGAGGGAGATAAGTGTTTCCAGTTTCAGAGATTTGTGTAGTTCGTTCCAGTCATTGGCAGCAGAGAACTGGAAGGAGAGGCGGTCAAAGAAATAATTAGTTTTGGGGAAACCAGAAAGATATACCTGCTGGAGCGAGTGCTACAGGTGGGTGATGCTATGGTGACCAGCGAGCTGAGATAAGGGGGGACTTTACCAAGCAGGGTCTTGTAGATGACATGGAGCCAGTGGGTTTGGCGACGAGTATGAAGCGAGGGCCAGCCAACGAGAGCGTACAGGTCGCAATGGTGGGTAGTATATGGGGCTTTGGTGACAAAACGGATGGCACTGTGATAGACTGCATCCAATTTGTTGAGTAGGGTATTGGAGGCTATTTTGTAAATGACATCGCCAAAGTCGAGGATTGGTAGGATGGTCAGTTCTACAAGGGTATGTTTGGCAGCATGAGTGAAGGATGCTTTGTTGCGAAATAGGAAGCCAATTCTAGATTTAACTTTGGATTGGAGATGTTTGATGTGGGTCTAGAAGGAGAGTTTACAGTCTAACCAGACATCTAGGTATTTGTAGTTGGCCACGTATTCTAAGTCAGAGCCGTCCAGAGTAGTGATGTTGGACAGGTGGGCAGGTGCAGGCAGCGATCGGTTCAAGAGCATGCATTTAGTTTTACTTGTAGTTAAGAGCAATTGGAGGCCATGGAAGGAGAGTTGTATGGCATTGAAGCTTGCCTGGAGGGTTGTTAACACAGTGTCCAAAGAAGAGCCAAAAGTATACAGAATGGTGTCGTCTGCGTAGAGGTGGATAAGAGACTCACCAGCAGCAAGAGCGACATCATTGATGTATACAGAGAGAGAAGAGTCGGTCCAAGAATTGAACCCTGTGGCACCCCCATAGAGACTGCCATAGGTCCGGACAGCAGACCCTCCGATTTGACACATTGAACTCTATCAGAGAAGTAGTTGGTGAACCAGGCGAGGCAATCATTTGAGAAACCAAGGCTGTCGAGTCTGTCAATGAGGATGTGGTGATTGACAAAGTCGAAAGCCTTGGCCAGATCAATGAATACGGCTGCACAGTAATGTTTCTTATCGATGGCGGTTAAGATATCGTTTAGGACCTTGAGCGTGGCTGAGGTGCACCCATGACCAGCTCTGAAACCAGATTGCATAGCAGAGAGGGTATGGTGGGATTCGAAATGGTCGGTAATCTGTTTGTTGACTTGGCTTTCGAAGACCTTAGGATAGATATAGGTCTGTAGCAGTTTGGGTCAAGTGTGTCCCCCCCCCTTTGAAGAGGGGGATGACTGCAGCTGCTTTCCAATCTTTGGTTGGTTAGAGCCTGTAAGTAAACATTTCACTAACATTTCACTAACATTTCACTATAAGGTCCAGTTGCATTCGGTGCACATGACAAATTTCTCCCAATTCGTCCCATACCTGGCGCGAACTCTGGACCTCTGCCGCACAAACACACAATACCGCCCTCCTAAAGCGTTTAGCCATTTGAGCCACGTCAAAATCTAGCTAATGAGGCGAAGCAAGTGGGACACTTCAGGCTGAGGAGTAAGTGTCATACAACCCATGTGCTATATTCACCCCTAAATTTACTCGACATCAACCCCAGCGTTGAGCTCTACACAACTGTAGATCTGGGTCACGGCATCACAATAAAGGACATCACGTTGCTTGCTTAGTGAGTACCATGTCTTCAAAATTCGTACCATAACTGGTGCGAACTCAGGACCATGTGACCGCCCTCCTCAAGCGTATTAGCTGATGCACCACTTTAAAAGCTTGCTAGTGAGTTTTTTTTGTGAATTTTGAAGCATTTATGTAAAAAAAAAAGGAAATCACAAAGCACATACATCTTTTGGCTACAATACCTCTTTTGCCAATTGGCCTGGACCCTTTACTGCTAACACGGCGCCCCGCCAATCCATCACGACTGGTCTGCCGACGTAACCGTCCGAGGTGGTTTCAACAGGCTCTTTCGTTGCGACGTCACCGGATGCCCATCTGTTTAGCCCCGGCACGCTAGCTGTCTAAATCGGCATGTCTCCAGCTCACCTAGCGTAGCAGCGACTATTGCATTGGCTCCCTGACTCATCTAGTGCTACTCATTGGACCCTATGATCACTCGGCTACATATGCCTCTCCCTAATGTCAATATGCCTTGTCTATTGCTGTTTTGGTTTAGGTATTGTCTTATTTCACTGTACAGCCCATAGCCCTGCCCAATATGCCTTAGATAGCCCTTTTGTTCCACCCCCCACACATGTGGTGACGTCACCTGGCTTAACTGGTGCCTCGAGAGACGAAACCTCTCTCATCGTCACTCAATGCCGAAGTTTACCTCCACTGTACTCACATCCTACCATATGCTTGTCTGTACATTATACCTTGAATCTATTCTTCCGCGCCCAGAAATCTGCTCCTTTTACTCTCTGTTCCGAACGCACTAGACAACCAGTTCTTATAGCCTTTAGCCATACCCTTATCCTCCTCCTCCTCTGGTGATGTAGAGGTTAACCCAGGCCCTGCAGCCCCCAGCACTACTCCCATTCCCCAGACACTCTCATTTGTTGACTTCTGTAACCGGAAAAACCTTGGTTTCATGCATGTTAACATTAGAAGCCTTCTCCTTGTTTCATTCACTGCTTTAGCACACTCCACCAACCCTGATGTCCAAGCCATGTCTGAATCCTGGCTTAGGAAGGCAACCAAAAATCCTGAAATTTCCATCCCTAACTGTAACATCGTCCGACAAGATATAACTGCCAAAGGGGGCGAAGTTGCAATCTACTGCAGAGATAGCCTGCAGAGTTCGGGTCATACTATCCAGGTCTGCGCCCAAACAATTCAAGCTTCTACTTTTAAAAATCCACCTTTCCAGAAACAAGTCTCTCATCGTTGCCGCTTGTTATAGACCCCCTTCAGCCCACAGCTGTGCCCTGGACACTATATGTGAATTGATTGACCCCATCTATCTTCAGACTTCGTACTGTTAGGTGACCTAAACTGGGATAGGCTTAACACCACGGCAGTCCTATGATCTAAGCTAGATGCCCTCAATCTCACACAAATGATTAAAGGAACCTACCAGGTACAACCCTAAATCTGTAACCATGGGCACCCTCTTAGATATCATCCTGATCAACTTGGCCTCTAAATACACCTCTGCTGTCGTCAACCAGGATCTCAGTGATCACTGCATTATTGCCTGCGTGTGTGATGGGTCCGCTGTCAAACGACCACCCCTCATCACTGTCAAACGCTCCCTAAAACACTTCAGCGAGCAGGCCTTTCTAATCAACCTGGCCCGGGTATCCAGGGAGGATATTGACTTGATCCCATCACTAGAGGATGCCTGGTTGCTCTTTAAAAGTGCTTTCCTCACCATCTTATATAAGCATGCCCCTTTCAAAAAATGCAGATCTAGAACACATATACAGTGAGGGAAAAAAGTATTTGATCCCCTGCTGATTTTATACGTTTGCCCACTGACAAAGAAATGATCAGTCTATAATTTTAATGGTAAGTTTATTTGAACAGTGAGAGACAGAATAAAATAAAATAAATCCAGAAAAACACATGTCAAAAATGTTAGAAATTGATTTGCATTTTAATGAGGAAATAAGTATTTGACCCCCTCTCAATCAGAAAGATGTCTGGCTCCCAGATGCCTTTTATACAGGTAACGAGCTGAGATTAGGGGCACACTCTTAAAGGGAGTGCTCCTAATCTCAGCTTGTTACCTGTGTCATGATGTTGCCCTCTTTGGGTATAGCAAGCCCTGTCCCCCTCTCCCTGCCTCCCCCTTTCCTCCTTCAACTAGGCTGCTGTGGTCAGAGAGACGTCGTAAATTCCTGAGGATCTCCTCATGGACACACAGTATAGAAAGAGTACATTTTCATAGAGAACAAAGGAATTTCTTCCACCTCACAGAACTTGCGGTACGAACAAATTTCATGTTCCCGGAGAAAGTATAAAAGATCGGTGAAGAATCCAGCTACAAACTGGTCCATTTGTTACAACTTGGGGAAGCTCATGGGAGACTGTGTGGCCACATGACCATAATGCTGTTCATATAATAGCCTCAGATATGAGGTTTACATCTAATTGTTGTATAAGATGAATGAGTGAGTATGATACTGTTTGTAAAATTGTGTAATATGATTTTGGACTGTTTAATGAATGAAAATACAATTCCCTTTTGATTTGAACTAAATCAGAGGACCGCCCCTGAGCCCAGTTAGGGTCAGGCATCCTGGGACAGCCCCTTTTCTGCAATTACGAATAAAACCCAACTTTGAGAAATTATCACCAGACCATGTTTTTCTCCATTAGGAGAGGACGAAGGTTGTAGACCATTGCTGAATCTTTTAACCATACCACATGGTTAAACTCTTAGACTATCGATACCGACAGAATAAGAACAAGTCTTTGATATTAATTACTAGTCTGCAGCTAGGAATTCGGTATCATTGAACGCAAATAACGACAACCGCCGAAACATCCATTCTACAACAACATGAATGAATGTCGCTCTGAACTATCCCCTCTAATCAAGACAGAGAGAGAGAGAGGGACAAAACTTTCCAGCAGAAACAAACTTTTCAACAAAGATCCCGACGACACACTGAGTGTAAATATATATATTGATTGCTATTGTTCCCGAATGAGTGAGCGTTCATGTGCAAAGGATTAGCATTTCAATTGTTATAATGATCAACTTTGTGGTGTCTCATCTCAGTTGACCCCCACTTCCCCTTTTGTCTAAAAAGCCACGATGCCGGTTTAGCCCACTATTCCCCTATCATTTCATGTAACCATATTTACCTTGTTTGTTTGTTTATGCATTTCTGTGAATTATTTAGTTTGTAATAAATAAATGATTTATTGATGTATGATGACTCATAGTGAAGACTGGGATCGTGCAGATAACCAACAATTTACGACATTTGGAATGAGACTAACGTGAGATAAAGTAAATAAATCATTAATTCAAAGACTAATTGATCAGATAAAATATCTGAAAAGTTATTTTAGGAAATTATAACTTTGTAATCTGAATATTTTTCCTTGGTGCCCCGACTTCCTAGTTAATTACAGTTACAGAGAACCTTTGATAAAAACTATAAGTCTTCAACTAATGATAGTGAAGACACGACACCTGTATAAAAGACACCTGTCCACAAAAGCAATTAATCAATCAGATTACAAACTTTCCACCATGGCCAAGACCAAAGAGCTCTCCAAGGATGTCAGGGACAAGATTGTAGACCTACACAAGGCTGGAATGGGCTACAAGGCCCAAGAAGCTTTGTGAGAAGGTGACAACAGTTGGTGCGATTATTTGCAAATGGAAGAAACACAAAAGAACTGTCAATCTCCCTCGGCCTGGGGCTCCATGCAAGATCTCACCTCGTGGAGTTGTAATGATCATGAGAACGGTGAGGAATCAGCCCAGAACTAGACTGGAGGATCTTGTCAATGATCTCAAGGCAGCTGGGACTATAGTCACCAAGAAAACAATTGGTAACACACTACGCCGTGAAGGACTGATATCCTGCAGCACCTGCAAGGTCCCCCTGCTCAAGAAAGCACATATACATACCCGTCTGAAGTTTGCCAATGAACATCTGAATGATTCAGAGGACAACTGGTTGAAAGTGTTGTGGTCAGATGAGACCAAAATGGAGCTCTTTGGCATCAACTCAACGTGCCGTGTTTGTTTGGAGGAGGAGGAATGCTGCCTATGACCCCAAGAACACCACCCCCACCATCAAACATGGAGGTGGAAACATTAGGCTTTGGGGGTGTTTTTCTGCTAAGTGGACAGGACAACTTCACACAACAAAGGGACGATGGACGGGGCCATGTACCCTCAAATCTTGGGTGAGAACCTCCTTCCCTCAGCCAGTGCATTGAAAATGGGTCGTGGATGGGTATTCCAGCATGACAATGACCCAAAACACACGGCCAAGGCAACAAAGGAGTGGCTCAAGAAGAAGCACATTAAGGCCCTGGAGTGGCCTAGCCAGTCTCCAGACCGTAATCCCATAGAAAATCTGTGGAGGGAGCTGAAGGTTCGAGTTGCCAAACGTCAGCCTCGAAACCTTAATGACTTGGAGAAGATCTGCAAAGAGGAGTGGGACAAAATCCCTCCTGAGATGTGTGCAAACCTGGTGGCCAACTACAAGAAACGTCTGACCTCTGTGATTGCCAACAAGGGTTTTGCCACCAAGTACTACGTCATGTTATGCAGAGGGGTCAAATACTTATTTCCCTCATTAAAATGCAAATCAATTTTTAACATTTTTGACATGCGTTTTCTGGATTTTTTTGTTGTTATTTTGTCTCTCACTGTTCAAATAAACCTACCATTAAAGTTATAGACTGATCATTTCATTGTCAGTGGGCAAACGTACAAAATCAGCAGGGGATCAAATACTTTTTTCCCTCACTGTAGCCCTTGACCAGCACAAAAACATCCTGTGGCGTTCTGCATTAGCATCGAATTGCCCCCACGATATTTTACTTTTCAGGGAAGTCAGGAACCAATATACTCAGTCAGTTAGGAAACCCAAGGCTAGCTTTTTCAAACAGAAATTTGCATCCTGTAGCACTACTTCCAAAAAGTTTTGGGACACTGTAAAGTCCATTGAGAATAAGAGCACCTCCTCCCAGCTGCCCACTGCACTGAGGCTAGGAAACACTGTCACTACCGATAAATCTACGATAATCGAGAATTTCAATAAGCATTTTTCTACGGCTGACGATGTTTTCCACCTGGCTACCCCTACCCCGGCCAGCAGCTCGACACCCCCTGCAGCAACTTGCCCAAGCCTCCATCCACTTCTCCTTCACCCAAATCCAGACAGCTGATGTTCTGAAAGAGCTGCAAAATCTGGATCCCTACAAATCAGCTGGGCTAGATAATCTGGACACTCTCTTTCTAAAATAATCCGCCAAAATTGTTGCAACCGACTATTACTAGCCTGTTCAACCTCTCGTATCGTCTGAGATCCCCAAAGATTGGGAAGCTGCAGCAGTCATCCCCCTCTTCAAAAGGGGGATACACTCTAGACCCAAACCGTTATAGACCTATATCTATCCTGCCCTGCCTTTCTAAAATCTTCGAAAGCTAAGTTAACAGACAGATCACCGACCATTTTGAATCCCACCGTGCCTTTTCTGCTGTGCAATCCGGTTTCCGAGCCGGTCACGAATGCACCTCAGCCACGCTCAAGGTACTAAACGATATCATAACCGCCATCGATAAAAGACAGTACTGTGCTGCCGTCTTCATCGACCTGGCCAAGGCTTTTGACTCTGTCAATCACCATATTCTTATCGGCAGACTCCGTAGCCTCGGTTTTTCTAATGACTACCTTGCCTGGTTCACCAACTACTTTGCGGAAAGAGTTCAGTGTGTCAAATCGGAGGGCATGTTGTCCGGTCCTCTGGCAGTCTTTATGGGGGTACCACAGGGTTCAATTCTCGGGCCGACTCTTTTCTCTGTATATATCAATGATGTTGGTCTTGCTGCGTGCGATTCCCTGATCCACCTTTACGCAGACGACACCATTCTGTATACTTCTGGCCCTTCCTTGGACACTGTGCTATCTAACCTCCAAACGAGCTTCAATGCCATACAACACTCCTTCCGTGGCCTCCAACTGCTCTTAAACGCTAGTAAAAACCAAATGCATGCTTTTCTGCCTGCACCCACACGCCCGACTAGCATCACCACCCTGGATGGTTCCGACCTAGAATATGTGTACATAGGTGTCTGGCTAGACTGCAAACTCCTTCCAGACTCATATCAAACATCTCCAATCCAAAAACAAATCTAGAGTCGGCTTTCTATTTCGCAACAAAGCCTCCTTCACTCACGCCGCAAAACTTACCCTAGTAAAACTGACTATCCTACCGACCCTCGACTTCCGCGATGTCATCTACAAAATAGCTTCCAATACTCTACTCATTAAACTGGATGTAGTTTATCACAGTGCCATCCGTTTTGTTACTAAAGCACCTTATACCACCCACCACTGCGACCTGTATGCTCTAGTTGGCTGGCCCTCGCTACATGTTCGTCGCCAGACCCACTGGCTCCAGGTCATCTACAAGTCTATGCTAGGTAAAGCTCTGCCTTATCTCAGTTCACTGGTCACGATGGCAACACCCACCCGTAGCATGCGCTCCAGCAGGTGTATCTCACTGATCATTCCTAAAGCCAAAACCTCATTTGGCCGCCTTTCCTTCCAGTTCTCTGCTGCCTGCGACTGGAACGAATTGCAAAAATCTCTGAAGTTGGAGACTTTTATCTCCCTCACCAACTTTAAACATCTGCTATCTGAGCAGCTAACCGATCGCTGCAGCTGTACATAGTCCATCGGTATATAGCCCACCCAATTTACCTACCTCATCCCCATACTGTTTTTATTTTATTTACTTTTCTTCTCTTTTGCACACCAGTATCTCTACCTGCACATATTCATCTGATCATTTATCACTCCAGTGTTAATCTGCTAAATTGTAATTATTCACTCTTATGGCCCATTTATTGCCTACCTCCTCATGCCTTTTGCACACAATGTATATAGATTCTTTTTTTCTACTGTTATTGACTTGTTTATTGTTTGTTTACTCCCTGTGTAACTCTGTGTTGTTGTCTGTTCACACTGCTATGCTTCATCTTGGCCAGGTCGCAGTTGCAAATGAGAACTTGTTCTCGACTAGCTTACCTGGTTCAAAAAAGGTGAAATAAAAAATAAAAAATAAAAAATCTGATGGAGATCATCAAAGGTTAGTGATTAATTTAATCTCTATTTGTGCTTTTTGTGACTCCTCTCTTGGCTGGAAAAATGGCAGGGTTTTTCTGTGACTGGGTAGTGACCTAATATAATCGTTTGTGGAGCTTTCGCTGTAAAGCATTTTTGAAATCAGACACTGTGGCTGGATTAATTAGAATTGTATCTTTAAAATGGTGCCTAATACTTGTATGTTTGAGGAATTTGATTTATGAGATTTCTGTTGATTTGTATTTGGCGCCCTGCAATTTCATTGGCTGTTGGCGAGGGGTTCCGCTAGCGTAACGGGCTTTCTGTCCCGTAACCTGTCCCATTCCCAGACAGGTTAACCCAAAACCCTATTCTTTCCCCATTAATTTTCCTCATAGGCTACCTCTGCTTCCTTCAGCCAATGCTAATTAACTAATTTCAGGGTTTTAGAACTACAAGCTGGGGAACTCTATGCCCGATCTGTATACAACTTTATATGTGGCATCTATGGACAAAGGTCTCTCAACGCAATATTTACCTAAAACAACGTGAACAATAAAGTCACGTGGTCATGATCTGGCAAAAATGCATATAAATCAGTCAAGGATATTCCTGTTGATGCAAGAAACACTCATCGACCACATGGTGGCACTACTTTTTAAATGAATTATTTAACTCTTATTCTACCAGGTAAGTTGACTGAACACATTCTCATTGACAGCAACGACCTGGGGAATAGTTAAAGGGGAGATGAATGAGCCAATGGTAAACTGGGGATGATTAGGTGACCGTGACGGTGAGGGCCAGATTGGGAAATTAGGCAGGACACCGGGGTTAACACCCCTACTCTTACAATAAGTGCCATGGGATCTTTAGTGACTACAGAGAGTCAGGACACCTGTTTAATGTCCCATCTAAAAGACAGCACCCTACACAGGGCAATGTCCCCAATCACTGCCCTGGGACAATGGGATACATTTTTTTGACCAGAGGAAAGGGTGCCTCCTACTGGCCCTCCAACACCACTTTTAGCAGCATCTGGTCTCCTATCCAGAAACTGAGCAGGATCAACAGCTGTTGCTTCAGAAGCAATCCAGCAGTGGGATGCAGGATGATATGCTGTTGGCACATGTTAATATCTCTTGATCTGTTCGACTCAATGCTGAAATTTGGTACACATCCCCAGGGATACGAGTCTAGCAAACCAACGTGATCTCAGACACCACTGGCACGATTTTGACAAAACTTGGGTGACTGACTTGCCTTAGAGATCTGTCATTTACAAGATTACACTGATTGGCCCAAGGAGGGCACTGCATCATTCGTAGGAGATAACATGTTTACCTTTGCATGCATTTTACTTATAGGTTCTTTACATGGTTGTGTTCATTGCAGCCTACAGCGAATACCCATCAAACATGATTAGTCTTTCCTGCTCTGTCTATTTGCAAAATTTCTCACCAACTGAGATGAGCATGACCTTTTATGCAAAATAATTGTGTCACTAGTGATTGAAGATCAGAAAATGCTTTTAATCCATATACACACAAAATGAACAAATTATCAAAAAGCAATATTTTAATATGAAAATATATTTGCAATATTCTAAAAGTACTTTATGAATATACATACCAGTTATCAAATTTCCCACATGCAGTGCCTTCAGAAAGTATTCACACCCATTTACTTTTTCCACTTTTGTTGTTAAAGGATAAATTAAATTAAAATTGTGTCACTGGCAGCAACACAATACCCCATAATGTCAAATAAGAAATATGTATATAAAAAATGCAGCGCCAGCTGTGCCATCAGAGTCCCTGGGTTCGCGCCCAGGCTCTGTCGTAACCGGCCGCGACCGGGAGGTCCGTGGGGCGACGCACAATTGGCCTAGCGTCGTCCGGGTTAGGGAGGGCTTGGTCGGTAGGGATGTCCTTGTCTCATCGCGCACCAGCGACTCCTGTGGCGGGCCGGGCGCAGTGCGCGCTAGCCAAGGTTGCCAGGTGCACGGTGTTTCCTCCAACACATTGGTGCGGCTGGCTTCCGGGTTGGATACGCGCTGTGTTAAGCAGTGCGGCTTAGTTGGGTTGTGTATCGGCGGATGCATGACTTTCAACCTTCGTCTCTTCCGAGCCTGTACGGGAGTTGTAGCGATGAGACAAGATAGTAGCTACTACAACAATTGGATACCACGAAATTGGGGAGAAAAAGAGGTAAAAATTCAAAAAAAAAATAAAATACAACTAAATATGAAAAGCTGAAATGTTAGCTGAAGTTAATGAGTAAACATGTGCTTAAGGCACATAAGTTGCATGGACCATGCGCAAGTGTTTAACATTATTTTTTTATTAATACCTAATCTCTACCTGTACCCCACACATACAATTAAAGACAGTGCTCAACATTTTAAAGAATGTGGAAATATTGTACAATCCAGGTGTGCAACACAGACTTATCCAGAAAGACTCACAGCTGTAATCACTGCCAAAGGTGATTGTACTGACTCAGGGGTGTGAATACCTATTTAGATATTTCTGTGTTTCATTTTCAATAAATGTGCAAACATTTCTAAAAACATGATTTCACTTTGTCATCATGGGGTATTGTGTGTAGATGGATGAGAAAAAAAATCTAATAGAATTCAGGCTGTAACAAAAAAATGTGGAATGAGTCAAGGGGTATGAAGGCACTGTAACTAAGTCAAATAAAATATAGAATACCCTTTTTGTCCTTTATATAAGAAAAATACTATAATATACATTTACTCTGGAAAGGCTGAACAAGGATAAGACGAGTGAGAAAAAAAAAACAGATACACATATTGAAAGTGTAATGAATTCATGAATGTAAAGTGCATGCACAATCTACTTGAAAATACAGTGAAATCATAGCATTTCCCTATCAAAGTAGGATGGCATGGAATTATATCTTGCACCGGTGAATAATTTTAAGGCACACACCCACAAAGCACAGGTCAAACACATTTGAAAATATTTACATGAAGCCAGGGGGTTCAAAGAGATGATCTTACTGCCATACCGTGAAGGACTATTTCCAAGTTTAAAAATACCATTCCTAATATATGAGCACTAGGCCCGAGCTCGTTTTCCCCGGGTTTCCCTGGCTAAACTAGTTGAACTATGCTAGTTTTCATCCTCATTGCCAAACTTCATTAATACTGCACCCTCCACTTCAAAACTCCTTTGCTAGTTTAACAATTAGGTAACTCATGAATTTGAGGTAAAGAAACGTAAAAATGATTTATAGTCTTGACTGGTTCGAGATATCTGTCGTAAAACGACAGTTGCGAAGGATATCATTGCTACTTGTTTACGTGTTGCTGTGCGTTTTGTTGCCAACCTTACTTTGCTACCCGAGATCTTTACGGTTTTTACTTTTTAATTACCTTTATATTTTTGGTTTTTCCCTCAATTTTTTTTTTCATTCAACTTTTTCACTCCGGACGCTTTATCTGGACGTGGTTCGTCAGGACCCCCAACAGCTGAAGCTAAGTAGTAACATTAACATGATGCCTTCTAATTTCAGTCGCTGTACTCATAATACAGAGGAGAACGATCGCCTTACGGCGAGGATAGCTGTGCTACAAGCCCAGCTTCAGACGCAATTGTTAGGCAAGGGTAATTTCAGTGTAGGAAAGGATGAAACAGCGTCTGTGCCACCAGTAAGTACAGATAGTAACGTTAGTATAAATCCCCTCGCACGGTCCCCGCAGCCGGACAACTTTCTCACAGTTTCTGGTGGGAAATGCTGTAGGAATGCTCAACCGGTGTCGCTCATTCAGCCGACAGAAACTTTCAACCGGTTTTCCCCATTAAGCAACGAGTTGGAGTCAGAGGCCGAGCCTTCTCTTGTCTCTACTCCTCCCGTTACGGGGTCTGAGACGCCAAAGCTTCCCACCATTAGCTCTGACAAATTGAAAACTCTAGTCATTGGCGACTCCATTACCTGCAGTATTAGCCTTAAAACGAATCATCCAGCGATCATACACTTAACGTCGGTAGCCCTGCCCCCTGGTAAAGGCTAATCTGAAGATGGTGCTGGCTAAAGCTAAAACTGGCGAGTGTAGAGAGTATAGAGATATTGTTATCCACGTCGGCACCAACGATGTTAGGATGAAACAGTCAGAGATCACCAAGCGCAACATAGCATCAGCGTGTAAATCAGCTAGAAAGATGTGTCGGCATCGAGTAATTGTCTCTGGCCCCCTCCCAGTTAGGGGGAGTGATGAGCTCTACAGCAGTCTCAACTCAATCGCTGGTTGAACACTGTTTTCTGCACCGCCCAAAAGATAGAATTTGTAGATAATTGGCCCTCTTTCTGGGACTCACCCACAAACAGCACCAAGCCTGACCTGCTGTGGAGTGACGGACTCCATCCTAGCTGGAGGGGTGCTCTCATCTTATCAACCAACATAGACAGGGCTCTAACTCCTCTAGATCCACAATGAAATAGGGTGCACGCCAGGCAGCAGGCGGTTAGCCAGCCTGCCAGCATAGTGGAGTCTGCCACTAGCACAGTCAGTGTAGTCAGCTAAGCTATACCCATTGAGACCATGTCTGTGCCTCGACCTAGGTCGGGCAAAACTAAACATGGCGGTGTTCGCCTTAGCAATCTCACTAGGATAAAGACCTCCTCCATTCCTGTCATTATTGAAAGAGATCATGATACCTCACATCTTAAAACAGGGCTACTTAATGTTAGATCCCTTACTTCAAAGGCAATTATAGTCAATGAACTAATCACTGATCATAATCTTGATGTGATTGGCCTGACTGAAACATGGCTTAAGCCTGATGAATTTACTGTGTTAAATGAGGCCTCACCTCCTGGCTACACTAGTGACCATATCCCCTGTGCATCCCGCAAAGGCGGAGGTGTGCCTAACATTTACGATTTACAATTTACAACAAAAAAAATCATGTCAAAATCATGTCAAAATCATCTTTTGCGCTTCTAGTCATGAAATCTATGCAGCCTACTCAATCACTTTTTATAGCTACTGTTTACAGGCCTCATGGGCCATATACAGCATTCCTCATTGAGTTCCCTGAATTCCTATCGGACCTTGTAGTCATAGCAGATAATATTCTAATCTTTGGTGACTTTAATATTCACATGGAAAAGTCCACAGACCCACTCCAAAAGGCTATCGGAGCCATCATCGACTCAGTGAGTTTTGTCCAACATGTCTCTGGACCTACTCACCGTCACAGTCATACTCTGGACCTAGTTTTGTCCCATGGAATAAATGTTGTGGATCTTAATGTTTTTCCTCATAATCCTGGTCTATCGGACCACCATTTTATTACGTTTGCAATTGCAACAAATAATCTGCTCAGACCCCAACCAAGGAACATCAAAAGTCGTGCTATAAATTCACAGACAACACAAAGATTCCTTGATGTCCTTCCAGACTCCCTCTGTCTACCCAAGGACACCAGAGGACAAAAATCAGTTAACCACCTAACTGAGGAACTCAATTTAACCTTGCGCAATACCCTAGCTGCAGTTGCACAACTAAAAACATTTCTCATAAGAAACTAGCTCCCTGGTACACAGAAAATACCCGAGCTCTGAAGCAAGCTTCCAGAAAATTGGAACGGAAATGGCGCCACACCAAACTGGAAGTCTTCCGACTAGCTTGGAAAGACAGTACCGTGCAGTATCAAAGAGCCCTTTCTATTTTTCCAACTTAATTGAGGAAAATAAGAACAATCCGAAATTCCTTTTTGATACTGTCGCAAAGCTATCTAAAAAGCAGCATTCCCCAAGAGAGGATGGCTTTCACTTTAGCAGTAATAAATTCATGAACTTCTTTGAGGAAAAGTTCATGATTATTAGAAAGCAAATTACGGACTCCTCTTTAAATCTGCGTATTCCTTCAAAGCTCAGTTGTCCTAATTCTGAAAAACTCTGCCAGGACCTAGGATCAAGAGAGACACTCAAGTGTTTTAGTACTATATCTCTTGACACAATGATGAAAATAATCATGGCCTCTAAACCTTCAAGCTGCATACTGGACCCTATTCCAACTAAACTACTGAAAGAGCTGCTTCCTGTACTTGGCCCTCCTATGTTGAACATAATAAACGGCTCTCTATCCACCGGATGTGTACCAAACTCACTAAAAGTGGCAGTAATAAAGCCTCTCTTGAAAAAGCCAAACCTTGACCCAGAAAACATAAAAAACTAATCGGCCTATATCGAATCTTCCATTCCTCTCAGAAATGTTAGAAAAGGCTGCTGCGCAGCAACTCACTGCCTTCCTGAAGACAAACAATGTATACGAAATGCTTCAGGCTGGTGTTAGACCCCATCGTAGCACTGAGACTGCACTTGTGAAGGTGGTAAATTACCTTTTAATGGCATCAGACTGAGGCTTTGCATCTGTCCTTAGTGCTGCTTTTGATACCATTGATCACCACATTATTTTGGAGAGATTGGAAACCCAAATTGGTCTACACGGACAAGTTCTGGCCTGGTTTAGATCTTATCTGTCGGAAAGATATCAGTTTGTCTCTGTGAATGGTTTGTCCTCTGACAAATCAACTGTAAATTCCGGTGTTCCTCAAGGTTCCGTTTTAGGACCACCATTGTTTTCACTATATATTTTACCTCTTGGGGATGTCATTCGAAAACATAATGTTAACTTTCACTGCTATGCGGATGACACACAGCTGTACATTTCAATGAAATACGGTGAAGCCCCAAAATTGCCCTCGCTAGAAGCATCTGTTTCAGACATAAGGAAGTGGATGGCTGCAAACGTTCTACTTTTAAACTCAGACAAAACAGAAGACGCTTGATCTAGGTCCCAAGAAACAAAGAGATCTTCTGTTGAATCTGACAATTAATCTTAATGGTTGTACAGTCGTCTCAAATAAAACTGTGAAGGACCTCTGCGTTACTCTGGATCCTGATCTTTCTTTTGAAGAACATATTAAGATTGTTTCAAGGACAGCTTTTTTCCATCTACGTAACATTGCAAAAATCAGAAACTTTCTGTCCAAAAATGATGCAGAAAAATTAATCCATGCTTGTGTCACTTCTAGGTTAGACTACTGCAATGCTCTACTTTCCAGCTACCCGGATAAAGCAATAAATAAACTTCAGTTAGTGCCAAATACGGCTCCTAGAATCCTGACTAGAACCAAATGTTTTTATCATATTACTCCAGTGCTAGCCTCCCTACACTGGCTTCCTGTCAAGGCAAGGGCTGATTTCAAGGTTTTACTGCTAACCTACAAAGCATTACATGGGCTTGCTCCTACCTATATCTCTCTGATTTGGTCCTGCCGTACATACCTACACGTACGCTACGGTCACAAGACGCAGGCCTCCTAATTGTCCCTATAATTTCTAAGCAAACAGCTGGAGGCATTGCTTTCTCCTATAGAGCTCCATTTTTATGGAAAGGTCTGCCTACCCATGTGAGAGACGCAAACTCGGTCTCAACCTTTAAGTCTTTACTGAAGACTCATCTCTTCAGTGGGTCATATGATTGAGTGTAGTCTGGCCCATGAGTTTGAAGGTGAACGGAAAGGCTCTGGAGCAACGAACCGCCCTTGCTGTCTCTGCCTGGCCGGTTCCCCTCTTTCCACTGGGATTCTCTGCCTCTAACCCTATTACAGGGGCTGAGTCACTGGCTTACTAGGGCTCTTTCATACCATCCCTAGGAGGGGTGCATCACTTGAGTGGGTTGAGTCGCTGATGTGATCTTCCTGTCTGGGTTGGCGCCCCCCCCCCTTGGGTTGTGCCGTGGCGGAGATCTTTGTGGGCTATACTCGGCCTTGTCTCAGGATGGTAAGTTGGTGGTTGAAGATATCCCTCTAGTGGTGTGGGGGCTGTGCCTTGGCAAAGTGGGTGGGGTTATATCCTTCCTGTTTGGCCCTGTCCGGGGGTGTCATCAGATGGGGCCACCGTGTCTCCTGACCCCTCCTGTCTCAGCCTCCAGTATTTATGCTGCAGTAGTTTATGTGTCGGGGGGCTAGGGTCAGTTTGTTATATCTGGAGTACTTCTCCTGTCCTATCCGGTGTCCTGTGTGAATTTAAGTATGCTCTCTCTAATTCTCTTTCTCTCTCTGAGGACCTGAGCCCTAGGACCATGCCTCAGGACTACCTGGCATGATGACTCCTTGCTGTCCCCAGTCCACCTGGCCATGCTGCTGCTCCAGTTTCAACTGTTCTGCCTGTGATTATTATTATTTGACCATGCTGGTCATTTATGAACATTTGAACATCTTGGCCATGTTCTGTTATCTCCACCCGGCACAGCCAGAAGAGGACTGGCCACCCCACATAGCCTGGTTCCTCTCTAGGTTTCTTCCTAGGTTTTGGCCTTTCTAGGGAGTTTTTCCTAGCCACAGTGCTTCTACACCTTGCTTGCTGTTTGGGGTTTTAGGCTGGGTTTCTGTACAGCACTTTGAGATATCAGCTGATGTAAGAAGGGCTATATAAATACATTTGATTTGATACTTAACGCAGATCCAAGTTCAATTTTGAGATTCACCGGCCTCTTTGGCGTAGGATTAGCTGGACGTTTCTGACTGGTCTTGGAACTGTGACAACGGGCAGCTCGATGGGATATGTAATGATTTTGACCCTTCAACTTTTTTTTTTAAATTACAGATTTGTTGATTAAATCTGACTATTAATATAATGAGTAATCTAAGAATGATACGAGTTAATTACAACAAGAAAACTTCTAATTCGTCATCACTCAATACACCCACACTATTCTGTTGTTGGTGTGGGCATATTGAGTATGTTAAAAAGCTGTGGGTGTTAAATAAGCAAATTGAAACCATTTAAAATCAGTAACTGATGAAGTGATACATTGACTGACGTAATTAAGCCTCAAAAAACAATCAAATATCATATTATAAAAAGTACAATTAAATCAGAATGAAACTGGACAGTACCATTTCCAAACTCAGACAAGTGCATCGAAGGATTGCCTCATCAATTTCATGTAAATTGATATGCATATATAGGTCAAGCCCTCTTTCCCTATGAATAATATCAGACCCACATTCCTGGTTTCCCTTGCTTCATGACCACAGGAAACATCTTCGAATGTAATTGATTGTGGCCCAAGTCCCATTAGCCAAGGTCTAGTGCTTAGAGTGAGCACCTCATTCATGTCAGGGGTTCCCGTTGGTTTCGTGAGTTGCCCTCAAAGGCGAGGTTGTCATAATGGGGCTGGAAGATGTCCACCTGGATTGATCCTGGGCCAGGATGGTGCCCCAATGCTGAAACACAAACATGATTACCAGTCAGTCAAGCCCCACATGCACTGCTAGAAAACCGTACAAAAAAAACAACCAGCTGGTCAATAATTACTTTGGCACAATCACTCATACAGATGTCAATGGATAGGCAAGCTAAAGAGAGATGGAAAGGAAGCCCTTTAATCCCAGTAAGAACAATGCTGATTGTTTGATCAGGAAGACTTTGTAGTGGAGTTGTTTATATTTACTTGAAGCAATCAAACTAAGTAAACAAAAATACAATCAGAAAAGTTAAATAAAGGCAATATCTTACCACTATAATTCAAATATGGGTGGCAAAGTTCACATGGTATGTCTTGAGCAAGGGCTTCAGCACATATTATCGAGCTAACGTGAAAGCCAGCATCTCCCAAAGAACCCACAGATGTACCACTACCAACTGAACTAAAATACTCCCCCTTATCTCTATAGACATTGCTAATGATGTGAAAAAGCTATCAAAAACAATTATTGTGAAGTTAAAAGACTCAAAGTAAATTGTGTGTCTTACTCTCATACACGTGGGTCTCATCTGCTGGGCTGCTGTGCTCCTCTGTGCATTGTACAGAAGCATAGCCTGCGGAGGCTGTCTCACTGCGGGTGTCCTCTGGGACTAGAACCCTGGGGTAGGACGTCATGTCTGGATGCATGATCAACTGATGACTGGGCTGGTCCTCTTCCGGCTGCTGCTCAGGGTGATTAAGTTGGATTGATGAATATCATCACTTTCATAAAAACAAAGCAATTTCAGGTCCCACTACGGGTGTTTCAACTTGCAACCCTTGAAAACAGCAATCTAGCATGTGTGCCTATTCTTCTTAAACAATAATCACTAGCAGTGTAAATAGTATTTTCAATCTAAAACAGTCTTTAATCAAGAACTTCAGTGAAAGATAGGCAAAGGTTATTTCAAAGTACTAGGTCATGATGCAAGGTATAGTTGCCTACCTCTACTCCCAAGG
The DNA here is from genome assembly GCF_045791955.1 of Oncorhynchus clarkii lewisi. Lineage (NCBI taxonomy): Eukaryota > Metazoa > Chordata > Actinopteri > Salmoniformes > Salmonidae > Oncorhynchus > Oncorhynchus clarkii. The sequence goes on from NC_092156.1 coordinate 38,295,870, forward strand.
CCTTGAGTATGTCACATTTACACATGGGGCAGGTCCTGTGCTCCATTAGCCAGGGCTCAATGCAGGTCTTGTGGAAGAAATGACTGGAAAGTTAAACCAAAATAAACACATAAGAATAATGATGACAATCACAAAATGAAGGTAATTGGAATAGCAGACCGGGTAGGGCTACTCTACTCCATTTGTCAATATTAAACAAGGTAAAAGCCACTGCAGTTCAGTACATACTTGCAGGTGAGAATGGTCAGCACGTCGCCAGACTTGTAAGCGTCAATGCATACTGCACAGGTGTCAGCGTCAGGCCCAGTCTCCTGAAAGACAGGTTTAAAAATAGATTGTAGTGGCACTGAGCATACATTGGGGGTGTGAACGATTAAAACTAGCGTTGCACGGTATACCAGTACCATAGTACCAAAACGTCATGATACCAACATTTTAGAATACCATAGTACAGTTTCATAGGACTCTACCGACATTGTCATCCCTACCGATCTAAAGAACCTGCTGGTACCTGTTATAAAATGTTTAGTCAGTTTTGTTTATAAATTCAGTTGAATTGAAGCAACAGCTACTAGTCTCTTGTATGCACAGGTACAATATCCACTTAACTTTCATGTGCATATCACTTGTGGCAGTTGTAATCAGCGCTGCATGGTCAATCTGCATCTGCATTGGCAGTGCAGCATTTACAGTGATACGACCTCTGCAGAAGTCAGGGAATTCATACTTTTTGCGCTTCACGGAGCAGTGCGGAGCTGTTGTGAAGTGGTAGTCAAGGAAGTGAGTTTGTTTATACTTGACCGCCCGCCCCCACCTACCAATCGCGTCAATGCGAGCCCTCTACATTTTACAAAAGCTGGGCGGGGCACGGCGATGTGGTACGGAGCTCAATTTGGCCTCTGCATGCCTCCGGAGGCTTCGTATTTGCGTCACACCGTCCATACAGCGCCTCCGACCACATTTTCGGATTAAGCATACATTTGCTTTCATTCACCGGTTTCTCTCTGTCCCCTCTTCACGAGCATCTATCTACACACACACTTTTTTCAGGACCCTGTCTTTCAAAGATAATTTGTTAAATCCAAATAACTAAACAGATCTTCATTGTAAAGGGTTTAAACACTGTTTCCCATTCTTGTTCAATGAACCATGGGTAGCAGGGTAGCCTAGTGGTTAGAGTGTTGGACTAGTAACCGGAAGGTTGCAAGTTCAAACCCCCGAGCTGATGTGGGAGCGAGATGTACATATAGGGAGAAACATAATACTGTACCACAAGAGAAAGATGCACTCTAAGTGTATTTGCCATTCTGGTAAAATTAATTTGCCATTCTGGTGAAATGCATTGTCTATTGTATAGGACAGGAAGCCAAAGTAAGGCCATGAGAGCATAGGACAGCTGGACATACCAAGGTCAGAGGGACATACAAAGGAGGGGGTCAGCCAAATGACCAACTGATGGACTATAGACATAGGGCATATATTTTTAGGACATGAAGAGAAGAGACACAGTCTACTAGTTCTAATAAAGGACAGACATACCAAAGACCACACCAAGCTGAACATAAGGGGCCCATAGGATAAGATGGGCATGTATTATTTTTGGGACATGAAGAGGTCCTGTCACCATTATAACTTGACTGAAAGCAGATATGGGCATTATTGGGCGTGAACAAGCAGGAAGCACAGATTGGGATATAATGGTGGCAGATGGACTGAGGGAAGTAACTTCATTTGCATGTGGGATGGACTCATATGTTGTATGTGTATAAATCAGAGCCAGTGCTCTGGAAAAGTGTGTGTTCCGCAGACCATCTAGGCTTCTGATATGTTTGTATTAAAAGCCTATATTGAATTCACAAGTTCTTGTAAGTGTTATATTTTGTAACGATCCTCCACGACACTGACCAGGTACAAATCTGTCGTTCTGCCCCTGAACAGGCAGTTAACCCACTGTTCCTAGGCCGTCATTGAAAATAAGAATTTGTTCTTAACTGACTTGCCTGGTTAAATAAAGGTTAAAAAAAATAAATAAAAATAAACAATTACTGAACATGCACCTGTGGAACGGTCGTTAAGACACTAACAACTTACAGACGGTAGGCGATTAAGGTCACAGTTTTGAAAACTTAATAGAAAGGCCTATAGTGTCCTGACTCTGAAAAACACCAAAAGAAAGATGCCTAGGGTCCCAGCTCTTCTGTGTGAACGTGCCTTAGGCATGCTGTAAGGTGGCATGAGGACTGCAGATGTGGCCAGGGCAATAAATTGCAATGTCCGCACTGTGAGACGCCTAAGACAGCGCTACAGGGATACGAGATGGACTGCTGATCGTCCTCGCAGTGGCAGATCACGTATAACACCACCTGCACAGGATCGGTACATCCGAACATCACACCTGCGGGACAGTTATAGGATGGCAACAACAACTGCCCAAGTTAAACCAGGAAAGCACAATCCCTCCATCAGCGCTCAGACTGTCCGCAATAGGCTGAGAGAGTCTGGACTGAGGGCTTGTAGGCCTGTTGTAAGGCAGGTCCTCACCAGACATCACCGGCAACAACGTTGCCTATGGGCACAAACCCACCGTCGCTGGACAAGACAGGATTGGCAAAAAGTGCTCTTCACTGATGAGTCGCAGTTTTGGATCACCAGGGGTGATGGTCGGATTCGTGTTTATCGTCAGAGGAATGAGCATTACACCGAGGTCTGTACTCTGGAGCGGGATCGATTTGGAGGCGGAGGGTCCGTCATGGTCTGGGGCGGTATGTCACAGCATCATCGGACTGAGCTTGTTGTCATTGCAGGCAATCACAACGCTTTGCGTTACAGGGAAGATATCCTTCTCCCTCATGTGGTAACCTTCCTGCAGGCTCATCCTGACATAACCGTCCAGCGTGAAAATGCCAACAGCCATACTGCTTGTTATGTGCATGATTTCCTGCAAGACCAGAATGTCTGTGTTCTGCCATAGCCAGCGAAGAGCCCGGATCTCAATCCCATTTAGCACATCTGGGACCTGCTGGATCGGAGGGTGAGGGCTTGGGCCATTCCCCCCAGAAATGTCCGGGAACTTGCAGGTGCCTTGGTAGAAGAATGGGGTAACATCTCACAGCAAGGACGGGCAAATCTGGTGCAGTCCATGAGGAGGAGATGCACTGCAGTACTTAATGCATCTGGTGACCACCCCAGATACTGACTTACTTTTAACCGCCCCCCTTTGTTCAGGGACACATTATTCCATTTCTGTTAGTCACATGTCTGTGGAACTTTTTCAGTTTGTGTCTCAGTTGTTGAATCTTTTTATGGTCATACAAATATTTACACGTTAAGTTTGCTGAAAATAAACACAGTTGACAGTGAGAGGATGTTCCTTTTTTTGCTGAGTTTATAAACTCAATGTAAGCTGATGTATATTCCTTCCTCCCATTCATCCAGCCAAATCACAGGTAGGCTTTGCAAATATGAGCAAATCAGCCATCATATTCTATTATACAGTGAACAGTATGAAGTTTAATTCAATGTGTTGTATTATGAAGAAGTGTGAATTACAGAGACAAGTCTTTGGAGAATGCTTAGAAAACGTGAACAAGCGTCTGGGGGAGGGGCCAACAGGATGCTAGGCCACAAATGTTTCCCCACTGTGGTATCGCGATACTACTCGGTATTATGATATTTGGCCTGGTATCATATAATTTGTAAAATGTTGACAAGCCTAGTTTAGACAAAATTGGGATGTTAACGTTAAGAAAAATCTATTTCCACTGTCTATCAGAGTACGCATCCGTTTGCCCAGTTCCCGTATTTCATAGCGAGTGAGTCATGCACAAAACCAGTCATGGTAGACAAATTTGGAATATTCCCACATGCCGGGTTGTGACAAAAACTCACTCATTCTTATGTTTAATAAATGTATCGTATAGTGTGTGGGGCAGGCTTACAATGAGGGCAAAAAACAACATTTGAGAGTGCGCTGACACTGATGCTAGCTGGTATGCAGCTGGAGGTTGAATGTTTGAAGGGGTACAGGACTATAAAAAGTTAGGGAATCACTGGTTTACACTATACAATTAGTTCATTTTAGTATACTCATTAAGTATGTAGTATGTTAGTATGGGTATTCGAACACAGCTCTGGTCTTCCTTTTCTGCACTTGACCATATTACCGGACTGTAATCAAGAAGGGACTAGATCAGAGCCTATACAACTTGTAAAATTCGTGTTAAACTTATTTTTATGAAAAACAGACATATCCCTCCCCATCTTCACAACAACTTCGTCAATATACAGTTGAAGTCGGAAGTTTACATACACCTGAGCTAAATATATTTAAACGCCGTTTTTCACAATTCCTGACATTTAGTCCTAGTAAAAATTCCCTGTTTTAGATCAGTTAGGATCACCACTATTTTAAGAATGTGAAATGGCAGAATAATAGGAGAGAGAATGACTTATTTCAGCTTTTATTTATTTCATGACATTCCCAGTGGCTCAGAAGTTCACATACATTCAATTAGTACTTGGTAGCATTGCCTTTAAATTGTTTAACTTGGGTCAAACGTTTTAGGTAGCCTTCCACAAGCTTCCCACAATAAGTTGGGTGAATTTTGGCCCATTCCTCCTGACAGAGCTGGTGTAACTGAGTCAGGTTTGTAGGCCTCCTTGCTCGCTCACGCTTTTTCAGTTCTGCCAACAAATGTTCTATAGGATTGAGGTCAGGGCTTTGTGATGGCCACTCCAATACCTTGACTTTGTTGTCCTTAAGCCATTTTGCCACAACTTTGGAAGTATGCTTGGGGTCCTTGTCCATTTGGAAGACCCATTTGCGACCAAGCTTCAACTTCCTGACTGATGTCTTGAGATGTTGCTTCAATATATCCACATAATTTTCCTGCCTCATGATGCCATTTATTTTGTGAAGTGCACCAGTCCTTCCAGCAGCAAAGCACCCCCACAACATGATGCTGCCACTCCCGTGCTTCACGGTTGGGATGGTGTTGTTCGGCTTGCAAGCTTCCCCCTTTTTCCTCCTAACATAACGATGGTCTTTATGGCCAAACAGTTATATTTTTGTTTCATCAGACCAGAGGATATTTCTCCAAAAAGTACGATCTTTTGATTGATTTGCACTTTAAGCACCTTAAGGAGTGGAAAAGATGGTTTCTAGGTGGCAGGGTCAGATGGAAAAATGTTGGATGGGTAGGGTTGGGGGAGTAGGCTCACATTTTTATTATTTTCTTTGACATACTAAATGTTCTGTAATCAATACTTTGTGTTTATTTATGTACCTTTAAAATGTTTTTATTTTGGAGAGGCAGCCCAGAGGTTAATACAACCTAAATATGAAATTATAGTCAAAGAATCATAAATCACAGTAAAACTTGTATATGCCATGTGTTCCCAGTTTGAAACATCCGTATTTGCATATGATCCTGAAAGTCATGCAGAATAACCATAAACACATCTGGACTTTACTTGAACGGTTTGTTACCTTATCTCCCCGTTTCACGGTCCGGACTTGCAGCTGACCAATGGCTTTCTTGGCCTCTGCCTTCAGCTGTTTCTGTTGGAGTAGAGAGAAGAACGTGTTCAGTGTTTAAATTACATTATTAATCAGCTTCCTCTGACAATTGGAGACATCTGGATTTCAGGAACAGTGTCTTCAACCTACCTTCGGTTTCCCCTGAAAACCGGATGTGGGGACCCTGCTCAGCAGTTTATTTTATGCCTGCTACATTAGGTTAAGCAACAGACGAATAAAATAAAAAATAAAAATCACAATTTAAAATGTCTAGAATGCAACACCAACACAGCCAACATTTTGCGCCAACAATTAATTGTTAATTTCCTGTAATGTGACCATACATGATTGAAATAGGAGTGAGCAGGAGAACGGTAAGCGATGAGGTCACGTTAGAGACCTTTTATTCCATTTGAACATGGGTGATCTGGGAGGAGAGCGTTTATTATAGCAGTCCTACTGTGTGTCATTAAGCCTCTTCTCTAAAACCATGTATTGGAAACATTACATCGGCTTGTATATAGGACAGAAAAACATCAGATTTACATACATCAGGGGTTTATAAGTATTAGGCATAATCCTGAGGGACAGAGAGACCAGCTCAATTCTATATAATTTGGGATATACCACATACACAATTAAAGACTCTTAATGCTGCTTATGCAGCCTCCCCCATGGCAACAAGACAAAATAATGTGCACAAAGGCACATAGGAAGAATCAACGTTATGAAAGCGAGTTAGGATACATAGTATGAGGGATCACAGGGACACATTAGCATTGAGGATTCTCTGGAAAATATCATGGAGATATTTTCTGTGATATATACTCTGAACGTCAGTGGCGAAAGGGCCACTGGTACACTGGAGAAGTGTGCTCTTCACGGATGAATCCCGGTTTCAACTGTACCGGGCAGATGTCAGACAGTGTGCATGGCACCGTGTGGGTGAGCAGGTTGCTGATGTCAACGTTGTGAACAGAGTGCCCCATTGTGGTGGTGGGGTTATGGTATAGGCATGCATAAGCTACGGACAACGAACACAATTGCATTTTATCAATAGCAATTTGAATGCACAGAGATACCGTGATGAGATCCTGAATGCCCATTGTCGTCCACTCATCCACCGCCATCACCTCATGTTTCAGCATGCTAATAATGCATGGCCATGTATCAGGGATCCATACACAATTCCTGGAACCTGAAAATGTCAGTTCTTTAAGGCCTGCATAATTACCAGACATGTCACGTTTTGAGTATGTTTGGGATGCTCTGGGTTGACGTGTACGACAGCGTGATCCAGTTCCCACCAATTTCACAGATATTGGAGAGTGGAGCTAAGCATTCTGCCTATAGTAAACACTTCACCATATAGGCCTGACAGTTCAGGGCAATTCCAAGGTAACAGCATTACACCTTTCAAACTGTATGCTAAACAAAAACCAAAAACCAGCCAAGCTTCCCCCAAAATGTACCAAGAAACATAAAATAATGTATCTTACGTCTCTGACGAATATTACAGCGTTTTCCTTCATTTTGGAGGAGGCCGAATGCATCTCACCAGCGAAAGCATCTGAGCAAGCGAAACAGAGCACCTCTTTCTCAGTGTCTACCTGATGCTGTCTGGACAAAAAGAATGACCTTGTTGCCAACCATAGCATTCAATGCAAGGGAAATCAGCAAGCATTTTGGCTCCCTTGATAACATATAAAAATAAAGTCAATCAGCGTTGCACTACATTGAGTGAACTGTGAATGGAGGGCAACAACTCAGCAGCAGGACCGCTACCTCCGCCTTTGTGCAAGGAGGAGCACTGCCAGAGCCCTGCAAAATGACCTCCAGCAGGCCACAAATGTGCATGCGTCTGCTCAAACGGTCAGAAACAGACTCCATGAGGGTGGTATGAGGGCCCGACGTCCACAGGTGGGGGTTGTGCTTACAGCCCAACACCGTGCAGGACGTTTGGCATTTGCCAGAGAACACCAAGATTGGCAAATTCGCCACTGGCGCCCTGTGCTCTACACAGATGAAAGCAGGTTCACACTGAGCACGTGACAGAGTCTGGAGACGCCGTGGAGAACATTTTGCTGCCTGCAACATCCTGCCTGCAACATCCTCCAGCATGACCGCATCGAGGGACAATAACAGGAAAGTGTCAGAAGGTGGCTGCTCATGAACCGTTGTGACCCAAAGTTTACACTGTAACGAGGGTGTGCACAAAGGGGTGGGGTGTAGATTGGCAGGTAGGGTTGTTGTCCTTGATAATCTTTTTGTCCTTCCTGTGACATCGGGTGGTGTAGGTGTCCTGGAGGGCAGGTAGTTTGCCCCTGGTGATGCGTTGTGCAGACCTCACTACCCTCTGGAGATCCTTACGGTTGTGGAAGGTGCAGTTGCCGTACAAGGCGGTGATACAGCCCGACAGGATGCTCTCGATTGTGCATCTAAAAGTTTGAGTGTTTTTGGAGACAAGCCGAATTTCTTCAGCCTCCTGAGGTTGAAGAGGCGCTGTTGCGCCTTCACCACGCTGTCTGTGTGGCTGGACTATTTCAGTGATGTGTATGCCGAGGAACTTCAAGCTTTCCACCTTCTCCACTGCTGTCCCGATTGATGTGGATGGGGGAGTGCTCCCTCTGCTGTTTCCTGAAGTCCACGATCATCTCCTTTGTTTTGTTGATGTTGAGTGAGAGGTTATTTTCCTGACACCACACTCCGAGTGCCCTCACCTCCTCCCTGTAGGCCGTCCCGTCGTTGTTGGTAATCAAGCCTACCACTGTAGTGTGGTCTGCAAACTTGATTGCACAGGGCGGGGTCGAGAACTAGGGTCTCGAGCTTAATGACGAATTGATGGTACTATGGTGTTAAATGCTGAGCGGTAATCGATGAACAGCATTCTTACATAGGTATTCCTCTAGTCCAGATGGGTTAGAGCAGTGTGCATTGTGGTTGCGATTGCTTCGTCTTTGGACCTATTGGGGCGGTAAGCAAATTGGAGTGGGTCTAAGGTGTTAGGTAGGGTGGAGGTGATAAGATCCTTGACTAGTCTCTCAAAGCACTTCATGAGGACGGAAGTGAGTGCTGCGGGGCGATAGTCGTTTAGCTCAGTTAGCTTCTTGGGAACAGGAACAATGGTGGCCCTCTTGAAGCATGTGGGAACAGTAGACTGGGATAGGGATTTATTAAATAGGTCTGTAAACACACCAGCCAGCTGGTCTGCGCATGCTCTGAGGACGAGGCTAGGGATGCAGTCTGGGCCGGCAGCCTTGCGAGGGTTAACACATTTACATTTTTGACTCACGTTGGCTATGGTGAAGAGGAGGCCGCAGGTTTTGGTTGCGGGCCGTGCCACCGGCACTGAATTGTCCTCAAAGCGAGCAAAGAAGTTGTTAAGTTTGTCTGGGAGCAAGACATTGGTGTTTGACGGGGCTGGTTTTCCTTTTGTAGTCCGTGATTGACTGTAGACCCTGCCACATATGTCTTGTGTCTGAGCCGTTGAATTGCGACTCTACTTTGTCTCTATACTGACGCATAGCTTGTTTGATTGCCTTGGAGGGAATAGCTACACTGTTTGTATTCGGTCATGTTTCCGGTCACCTTGCCATGATTAAAAGCAGTGGTTCGCGCTTTCAGTTTTGCACGAATGCTGCCAACAATCCACGGTTTCTGGTTGGGGAAGGATTTAATATTCACAGTGGGCACCACACATCCACCGATGCACTTGCTAATAAACTCGCTCACCGAATCAGCGTATACGTCAACATTATTGTCCAATGCTATCCAGAACATATCCCAGTCCATGTGATCGAAGTAATCTTGAAGCATGGAATCAGATTGGTCGGACCAGCGTTGAATAAACCTGAGCACGGGCGTTTCCCGTTTCAGTTTCTGTCTATAGGCTGGGAGCAACAAAATGGAGTCGTGGTCAGATTTGCCGAAAGGAGGGCGAGGGAGGGCTTTGTATGCATCGTGGAAATTAGAGTAGCAATGATCTAGAGTGTTGCCAGCCCGGGTCGCACATTCGATATGCTGATAAAATTTAGGGAGCCTTGTTAAAATCCCCAGCTACAATAAATGCAGCCTCAGGATATGTGGTTTTCAGTTTACTCCAATGGAGCTCTTTCAGGGCCGTCGAGGGGTCTGCTTGGGGGGGGGGGGGGGGGGGGGGAGTATACATGGCTGTGAATATAATCGAAGAGAATTCTCTTGGTAGATAATGCGGTCGCCATTTGATCGTAAGGAATTCTAGGGTCAGGTGAACAAAAGGATTTGAGTTCCTGTAAGTTGTTATGATCACACCACGTCTCGTTAATCATAAGGCATACCCTTCTTCTTACCAGAGAGATGTTTGTTTCTGTTGGCGTGATGCGTGAAGAAACCGGGTGGCTGTACCGATTCTTTTTTATTTTATTTATTTTACCTTTATTTTACTAGGCAAGTCAGTTAAGAACAAATTCTTATTTTCAATGACGGCCTAGGAACAGTGGGTTAACTGCCTGTTCAGGGGCAGAACGACAGATTTTGTACCTTGTCAGCTCTGGGATTTGAACTTGCAACCTTTCGGTTACAAGTCCAATGCTCTAACCACTAGGCTACCCTGCCGCCCCTGATAACGTATCCCGAGTGAGCCATGTTTCCGTGAAACAAAAGACTGGACATTGGCGAATAGTATACTCAGGAGCGGTGGGTGGGGGTGCCCGTCTACGGAGCCTGACCAGAAGACCGCTCCGTCTGCGGCTCTTTGATTTGGGTCGCCTACTGGGATCCGATACATTGTCCTGGATGGTGGTCCAAACAGAGGATCCGCTTCGAGAAAGTTGTATTCCTGGTCGTAATGTTGGTAAGTTGACGTTGCTCTTATATCCAATAGTTCCTCCCGGCTGTATGTGATAAGACTTAAGATTTCCTGGGGTAACAGTGTAAGAAATAATACATAAATAACACTTTGTATTCAAGACAAACTTAATTTCTTTGCCACATTTTTCAGTTTTACTTTAGTTGGTGCATGCTACACCACTGCTAAGAAATTGTGATGTGTCAAATTATATCCAGCTTAGGTCTCTTATTTTTTTAATAATGTTATTGAAAATTCTGCTACCATGTTGTGCTGCTGCCATGTTGCTACCATGCCGTGTTGTCATGTGTTGCTGCCATGCCATCATCTTAGGTCTCACTTTATGCAGTGTTGTGTTTTCTTGTCGTGATGTGTTTTGTCCTATATTTTTATTTAATTTATTCATATTTTTAATCCCAGCCCTCATCCCGGCAGGAGGTCTTTTGGTAGGCCATCATTGTAAATAAAAATGTGTTCTTAACTGACATACCTAGTTAAATAAAGGTTCAATTTAAAATAAAAAAAAATAAATAACCTGGTACACCCCCCAAGCATCATGAAACCTGGTGTCGGTCACTAAATTAAAATTCTGGTATTGACACAACATAATATTAAAGTGAGCTCCAAAAGCATTGGGAGAGTTACACATGTTTTTGTTGTTTTGGCTCCAGAACTTTGGATTTGAAATTATATAATGACTGAAGTTAAAGTGCAGACTGTCAGCTTTAATTTGAGTATATTTTCGTCACAGTTTAGAAATTACAGCACTTTTTATACATAGTCCCCCACCATTTTAGGGGACCAAAAGTATTGGGAGAAATTAACTTGTGTATTAAAGTAGTAAAAGGTTAAGTATTTGGTCCCATATTCCTAGCAGGCAATAACTACATTAAGCACGTGACTGTACAAACTTGAATGCATTTGCTGTTTGTTTTGGTTGCGTTTCAGATTTTGTTCCCAATAGAAATGAATGGTAAATAACGTAGTGTCATTTTGGAGTCACTTGTATTGTAAATAAGAATATAATGTTTCAGACTCGTGCATTAATGTGGATGATACCATGATTACGGATAGTCCTGAAATAATCGTGAATAATGATGAGGGAGAAAGTTAGCTGCACAAATATCCTACCCCCAAGACATGCTAACCTCTCACCATTACAATAACGGGGGAGGTTAGCATTTTTTTTGGGGGGGGGGGGTGGGGTATGGTATTCATGCCTCTAACGCATTTCAAATCCAAAGTGCTGAAGTAAAGAGCCGAAACAAAAAAATGTGTCACTGAGCCAATACTTTGAGTTCACTGTATGTTTAGTGTAGAAAAGAAAAACACTTCCAGTGGAATTTCCCCAGTCATATTGTTCTACTGATCAAAGGAGATATAGGTGCAGCATTATATTTCAGCATAAACCACTGATTGGTGTCACTGTCAAACAAGTAATTGTGTATTTACTAGCAGTCTTGGGACAAGACTGCTGAATCTGACTGTTCAGGTTTAGACATTAAAACATACGGTAACCTCATGGTCAGTCGACTTCCCTGTTTAACAATCACAAAACCAACTATGTTTCCCTGTCTCCTAAAGGCAATTCAATAGAGATGAACATGACTGATGAAAACAATCATGGGAATGCAGTAGTTTACTTGGGCAGGAGCTCAACGGCGCTGAAACCAGGAACCTCAAATTGTCTACTGCTCGTGTTCCTGCACTTATTACAGAATATAGGCTTAAAACTACTGCAGTTCCTGCACCTAAATATAAACAGTACATACACAAAATGAGTACCAGACCTATTTCAGTACAAGTCAAGCATTGTGGGAATGTGTAAAACTGGTCTGACCTGTTGAAGGTTTTGTAGACGAACAACGTTGAGGCGGCGAGCCGAGTAGAAGATGAAGTAGCAAACAGTTACTGCTGTTATCATGAAGAAGGAGATGGAGACGAAGAAGACCGAGTAGTGGCTCATCCAGACACCATGCTGCTTGACCACCTCAATGGTCATCGAGACTGGAATCCCTTGCCTGAGCAGCTCAACAATTTCCATGCCCCGTCTGTGACTAATCATGATGGCAACCATATCTCCTGTTCCTGTAACCAGATGGGAAACAAAGTATGAGGAAACATAAATACAGGCTGGGCCTTAAATATGCTATTAGGTGCTCAAAGAAATTCCAGTATCTAGGCCTAATGTGTCAGTCTATTACAAATATTTAACAAACAATGTAAGAACATGGTGTTCTTTAATGTGAAAACATACCTACTGCAAAGTAAGTAGAACAATAGAAGGATCCATTACATGGTAGTGACGGGGGATAATATCAATATAGTTACATATCAGGACATTTTTATTAATTTTTTTACGATATATCGCAGCGTTTCGACAATGTCGCAATATTATTTGTGCCAGTTGGCTGTACCTGCACCAAAACTCAGGTATTTTTCCATCAACAAATGGTTCTGCATCATTTTAAATAGGGAGCCAATTTGTTTTCAGCACTTTTATTTCCATGATGGATCAAAACTAGTTCTCTCATGCTCCCTCTGCAGCAAAATGGTGAGCAATATGTTTGGAATGTTGAATCGCAATACATATTAGCACCTAAGCATTGTGATATCGTATCGGGAGGTCCCTGACACTTCAAATCAAAAATCAAATCAAATGTTAGTTGCATACACGTTTAGCAGATGTAGCTGAATACCTGTGTTCCTAGCTCTAACAGTGCAATAAAATCTAAAAGAATGGCATTAAGAAATATATAAATATTCCCAGCCCTATTACATGGAGACTCATATCTCCCTCACTAACTAAGCATCCGCTGTCAGAGCAGCTTACCGATTATTGCGCCGGTACACAGCCCATCTGTAAATAGCCACCCAACTACCTCATCCCCATGTTATTTATTTTGTTCCTTTGCACCCCAGCATCTCTACTTGCACATCTATCACTCCAGTGTTAATGCTAAATTATAATCACTTCACCAATATGGCCGATTTATTGCCTTACCTCCCTACATTTGCACACACTCTATACAGATTTTTCTATTGTGTTATTGACTGTACATTTGTTTATACCATGTGTAACTCAGTTTTTTTGTCACAGTGCTTTATCTTGGCCAGGTCGCAGTTGTAAATGAGAACTTGTTCTCAACTGGCCTACCTGTTTAAATAAAGGTGAAATATATATATTTTTAAAAACATGTGACTCATGTCAACACAAATATTTCCTAAATTAGCTAATGGAGGGCATAGCTCAATGACTTAATATTACAAGGCTTATCTTTTCATTTTAAACTAGCTTCATTACACCCTCACATGGAATGGACAATCTGAGGCAATTACCATAGTTTTTCAGCAAGTCAATGTCACTTAAGTGTCTAAACTCCATAAAGAATGGAAGAACAGGCAGAATGGAAGGCTATGCCACACAAGACATGTGTAGGTAGGCCTACAGTGGGGTTCTTCAGAATTAGAGCTGAGCAGAGGGAACAGGTTTTGCAAATACTTCCCAGATGTTGGCCTACATTAAGTATACTCAAAAGCAATTCAGAGAACATTAGAATTTAACAATTATAGACGATGGTTTTCAAATTAACTTATCTTGACCATTCGGCTATGAGAGCTTTTTCATCCAATAATATAGTAGGCTACTGGGGTGATTTAAGTGCACGGGGTAGCTTAAATGAAAGAGAAGGGTGCAATTGCGGCACACAATTCTGGGCGTTCCACTTAGGACAGGTCGGAGGCGGGGGTTACAGTTGGCAGTGTTATTAATGCACAATAACATTGGAAGCCAGCTGCGGATAAACACCACAAAAGGGGCGGGGCGATAACAGTAGCTAGCTAGCCGTACACAGTAGACAGTGTCCTTCACCAGTGTGTGTTCGCTTAGCCAGCTAGTTTAAGAAGGACTCCGCTACACACTAAGCGGGGGCGACGCAGTAATCTAGCAAGCCAACTAGCACACGGTGTCGTTAACTATCAAGCTAGCTAGTACACGTTAGATCCTAACCTCCTCTCTGCTGGTGCTAGCGTAAGGTGGGGACGATCGCCCCACCTGTTTAGGACAGTGACATTATACTTTTATTTCACTTTTTGCTGTAAATTGCAAACTACATAACGTTACCTGGGTGCGACATTTGGATGACTGTATTGTTTGTACCAAGACCATTGAAAATTACAGCAGCAACAGCTCCTTTACTGGCTGCAACATTGATCTTCTGTGAAAAAGTACATTCGTAGCCGCGTTGAATTATGGCGATCCACCCCTTTGACCCACTAGGCACATCATAAAAAGTATCACTTTCGCAACTGTAAATCGGATCAGGTAAATAAACGTCCCCAATCACCGTAACTTTAGGAGAATCTTGTCCATATAGCGTTGGTCCGCTTTCCCCTTGTCGCGATATGGTTTCGTTGTTTGCAGGATCAATAAACGACACGTTCAGGTAGGCTGTGTAATAAGTCGCTACTGCAAAATGTAAACTCGACACCTGAAGACTTAAAGCCACAAACAGCCATGAAAATAGATACCGTTTCGCTAAAGGTTCCATAATCATTTTTTACGGCGTGGGTTACCAGTGCCGTTCCGCGTTGAACAGTCGATAAAAGATATGGGACTTAAAAACAAAACGAAGAAAATTTTTAGCTCGTCTAACTAACGTCATTAGGATATTAAGCGGCGGGCTGACAGGTGAACTAGTTCTAGACTCCTCCCTTCGTGACGTCAATGAGGTCAAATTGAGAGTAGTACGCTCCCATTTCATTCTTAAAGGAGAAGCACACGTTTAACCAAACCTCAAGGATTAGTTAGTTAAAAAAAAAAAATTACATGGCGACATAATACAAACAAATTAAACAGAGACACATCACAATAACGTTTACAATGCAATGCTTGCTGTTGGGTTACAAACCTATGTTCCTGCAGGGCCTAATTGATTGTCATGTGCAGACAATGAACAGTGCAACAATGTTGCTAAGGCCCAATCAATCATTCAAATTGTATTTGTCACATGCTTCATCAACAACAGTTGTAGACTAACGAAATAATAGAAAAATAATAACATGAGGAATAAATACACAATGAGTAACAATATACACTGGGTACCAGATGTGCAGGGGGTAATTGAGGTAGAGATGGCCTGGACTCTGGGGTAGACATAAACGTAAATCCAGAACACTCAAACTAGTATGGTATGTATTCATTTGTGGATGTCCATTATGTATAATATTTTACAAATTTTTGCTCAATGTATATGTTAGGAATTCCAATTTGTTGTGGCTAACACTAACGTTAGCTAAGGGGCTAACATTAGCTGGGGTTAATGTTAGGAGTTGGTAAAGAGTTAAAGTTAGCAACAACTTACCATTTTAGCTAAGTAGCTAAAAGTATTAAGTCGTTTCTAATTAGATAATATGATACAGTTGTCAAACACGCAGCCTTTAAGTTGGTAGACGTTCGGTCCTAGATGTATAGAAGCCCACGTACTGAACGATGAAATGCAACCATAACTCATCCCCAGGCTTGTCTTCTGATTTCGAAAAAAAAGTGAACACTTGGTCAATTGATGTACAAATTCATTTAATTCATCTTGCTCTGATGTACAGTATGTCATTCCTTAATCAATATAGACATACTGTATCATAAAATCAAGTGCATGTAATGCATTTGCTCCTAAAAGAAATCACTTTAAACAAATACCAGAAAACACCATTGCCTATTTCAGATACAAATGTGGCCAACATACAGTATAACTTAGTTAGCAGAATCATACCTAGCACAGGAGGCTGCTGAGGGGAGAACGGCTTATAATAATGGCTCGAATGAAATGATATTAAACACATGGAAACCATGTGTTTGTTTAATACCATTTCATGAATTCCGTTCCAACCATTATGAAGAGTCCGTCCTCCCCACTTAAGATACCACCGGCCTGTATTACCTAGCCTGCACACACAGTATTAAAGACCCAGTACAGTCACACTGAACAAACACAGAAATGCAACATGTAAAGTGTTGTTCTCATGTTTCATGAGATGAAGTAAAAGTTCC
The DNA here is from genome assembly GCF_045791955.1 of Oncorhynchus clarkii lewisi. Lineage (NCBI taxonomy): Eukaryota > Metazoa > Chordata > Actinopteri > Salmoniformes > Salmonidae > Oncorhynchus > Oncorhynchus clarkii. The sequence continues at coordinate 38,312,262 of NC_092156.1, forward strand.
CAGGAATTTACCATGAGCAGAAAAAAATTATCTAAAATCAAATCAGGTCAAATTGGATTGTTCACATACACATGTTTAGCAACTAATTTTGCAGGTGTAGCGAAATACTTGTTTCTCGCTCCAACAGTAATATCTAACAAGTTCACAACAATACACACAAATCTAAGGAATGGAATTAAGAATATATAAATATGGGTGAGTATAGACTAACAGTAGAATAGAATACAGTATATACAAACGATGAGTAATGCAAAATATGTAAACATTAGTGACTAGTGTTCCATTTATTAAAGTGGATTGAGTCTAATTATATATATACACACACACACACACTGTATATACACACACCAGCAGCCTCTGATGGCAGTTTAACAGTCTGATGGTCTTGAGATTGAAAAACAGCTGTCTCAGCTTTGATGCCCCAATACTGACCTTGTCTTCTGGATGATAGCGGGGTGAACAGGGAGTGGCTTGGGTGGTTGTTGTCCTTGATCTTTTTGGCCTTCCTGGTACATCGTGTGCTGTAGGTGTCCTGGAGGGCAGGTAGTGATGGGTATGCCGAGGAACATGAAGCGTTCCAACTTCTCCACTGCAGTCCTTTCGATGTGGATAGGGGGGTGCTACCTCTGCTGTTTCCTAAAGTCCACAATCATCTCCTTTGTTATGTTGACATTGAGTGAGAGGTTATTTTCCTGGTACCACACTCCCAGAGCCCTCACCACCTCCCTGTAGGCCGTCTCGTCGTTGTTAGTAATCAAGCCCACTACTGTTGTCGTCTGCAAGCTTGATGAAGTTGGAGTTATGCGTGGCCACGCAGTCATGGGTGAACAGGGAGTACAAGAGAGGGCTGAGCATGCACCCTTGTGTTGAGGATCAGCGAAGCGGAGGTGTTGTTTTCAACCTTCACCACCTGGGGGGCGGCCCGTCAGGAAGTCCAGAAACCAGTTGCACAGGGTGGGGTTCAGACCCAGGGCCTCAAGCAAGAGCTTGGATGGTACTATGGTGTTGAATGCTGAGCTGTAGTTAATGAATAGCAATCTTACATGGGTGTTCCTTTTGTCCAGGTGGGAAAGGGCAGTGTTGAGTGCAATAGAGATTGAATCATCTGTGGCTCTGTTGGGGCAGTATGCAAATTAGTGGGTCTAGAGTTTCTGGGATAATGGTGTTGATGTGAGCCATGACTAGCCTTTCAAAGCACTTCATGGCTACAGACGTGAGTGCTACGGGTCGGTAGTCATTTAGGCAGGTTACCTTAGTGTTCTTGTGCACAGGGACGATGGTGGTCTGCTTGAAACATGTTGGTATTAGACAGTCAGGGACAGGTTGAAAACGTCAGTGAAGACACTTGCCGGTTGGTCAGCGCATGCTCAGAGTACACATCCTGGTAATCCGTCTGGCCCTGCAGCTTTGTGAATGGTGACCTGTTCAAAGGTCTTACTCACATCGCTACGTGGAGCATGATCACAGTCATCCAGAACGGCTGGTATTCGCATGCATGTTTCAGTGTTACTTGCCTCGAAGTGAGCATAGAAGTAATTTAGCTCGTCTGGTAGGTTTGTGTCACTGGGCAGTTCGTGGCTGTGCTCCCTTTCGTAGTCTAATAGTTTGCAAGCCCTGCCACATCTGATGAGCAACAGAGCCGGTGTAGTACGATTCAATCTCAGTCCTGTATTGACGCTTTGCCTGTTTGATGGTTTGTCGCAGGGCATAGCAAGATTTCTTATAGGCTTCCAGGTTAGTCCCGCACCTTGAAAGCGGCAGCTCTACCCTTTAGCTCAGTGTGGATGTTGCCTGTAATCCATGGCTTCTGGTTGGGGTATACAGTGGGGCAAAAAAGTATTTAGTCAGCCACCAATTGTGCAAGTTCTCCCACTTAAAAAGACGAGGCCTGTAATTTATCATAGGTACACTTCAACTATGACAGACAAAATGAGAGGAAAAAATCCAGAAAATCACATTGTAGGATTTAATGAATTTATTTGCAAATTATGGTGGAATATAAGTATTTGGTCACCTACAAACAAGCAAGATTTCTGGCTCTCACAGACCTGTAACTTCTTCTTTAAGAGGCTCCTCTGTCCTTCACTCGTTACCTGTATTAATGGCACCTGTTTGAACTTGTTATCAGTATAAAAGACACCTGTCCACAACCTCAAACAGTCACACTCCAAACTCCACTATGGCCAAGACCAAAGAGCTGTCAAAGGACACCAGAAACAAAATTGTAGACCTGCACCAGGCTGGGAAGACTGAATCTGCAATAGGTAAGCAGCTTGGTTTGAAGAAATCAACTGTGGGAGCAATTATTAGGAAATGGAAGACATACAAGACCACTGATAATCTCCCTCGATCTGGGGCTCCACGCAAGATCTCACCCCGTGGGGTCAAAATGATCACAAGAACGGTGAGCAAAAATCCCAGAACCACACAGGGGGACCTAGTGAATGACCTGCAGAGAGCTGGGACCAAAGTAACAAAGCCTACCATAAGTAACACACTATGCCGCCAGGGACTTAAATCCTGCAGTGCCAGACGTGTCCCCCTGCTTAAGCCAGTACATGTCCAGGCTCGTCTGAAGTTTGCTAGCGAGCATTTGGATGATCCAGAAGAAGACTGGGAGAATGTCATGGTCAGATGAAACCAAAATATAACTTTTTGGTAAAAACTCAACTCGTCGTGTTTGCAGGACAAAGAATGCTGAGTTGCATCCAAAGAACACCATACCTACTGTGAAGCATGGGGGTGGAAACATCATGCTTTGGGGCTGTTTTTCTGCAAAGGGACCAGGACGACTGATCCGTATAAAGGAAAGAATGAATGGGGCCATGTATCGTGAGATTTTGAGTGAAAACCTCCTTCCATCAGCAAGGGCATTGAAGATGAAACGTGGCTGGGTCTTTCAGCATGACAATGATCCCAAACACACCGCCCGGGCAACGAAGGAGTGGCTTCGTAAGAAGCATTAAGGTCCTGGAGTGGCCTAGCCAGTCTCCAGATCTCAACCCCATAGAAAATCTTTGGAGGGAGTTGGAAGTCCGTGTTGCCCAGCAACAGCCCCAAAACGACCACTGCTCTAGAGGAGATCTGCATGGAGGAATGGGCCAAAATACCAGCAACAGTGTGTGAAAACCTTGTGAAGACTTACAGAAAAATTGACCTCTGTCATTGCCAACAAAGGGTATATAAAGTATTGAGAAACTTTTGTTATTGACCAAATACTTACTTTCCACCATAATTTGCAAATAAATTCATTAAAAATCCTACAATGTGATTTTTCTGGATTTTTTCCTCTCATTTTGTCTGTCATAGTTGAAGTGTACCTATGATGAAAATTACAGGCCTCATATTTTTATGTGGGAGAACTTGCACAATTGGTGGCTGACTAAATACTTTTGCCCCACTGTATATGTACGGTCACTGTGGGGACGACATCATCGATAGTGGAGTCAAGCCCTGTCTTCCTGATCATCGTCTGCCTGGGGCGTTGTACTGTAAGCAGTAAACTGACACCTGCCTTCTATGTAACCTAAACCAAGTATACATCAGTAGTCTCTCTCTTATCTTAGTGGACCTTGCTCACTAGCTTTGCATTTGTTTAGTCCAAGTTTACCTGTGAATGCAAGCCTGGAAAAAGAATACAACATATTGTTGATTTGACACATGATTTTGTTTGTGATATTGCAGTGTTGTAATCCAACACATCTTGATCTGTCTTCATTAGTTTCAGCCAGTGTGCTATTGAAAGTGTGTAAGAGGAAATGTTCTAGCAGGATTTAAAATTAGCTGTGTCAACAAACACATGAAACGTCAACACTACTGCTGCCATAACAGTGCACAAGACAAGACATCACACTGTAGGCTTGAAACACCAAAGTTCAAGCAAAATAATTTAGGAAATTCCTTCGTTTACAGCATCACAAGTTGGAAAGTTCAGCCTAATGTGAAACCAGTTTAGTAACCACACTATAGCTCAAATGTTTAAACTATATCCTGTTTGAGGATGTTTAACAGAACTAAACTATTTTACCTTCTGCATAGTTCCATGTACTTTTTTTCCCAGAGCCCATGTAGCTTGTCTTTATGCTATGGCATAAATAAACATTAAGCATGTGAATGTGGAAGACGATTTGACAAATATTGAAGTAAAAAAAAGTTTATGAATCCTCATTTAAAATGTGATTATTTTATTTGTTGTTGAAATTGTGTTTTTTTTTTCCCAAAATACTCAAACCCCCATTTAAAAAAATATCTACAAAAATATTTCCAGTATTTAACAATAAAATGTGTCTGGCTAATCATGTTAAAAGGACACATTCATTTCAGATTTGTCAGACAAGACAACACATACTGTGGTCCAATATCTATACCAAAGCAATATCAGTCATTCTATACACCTTGGTGATGATAACCTCCACGTTCTCTCCTCCCAGATGACAGAGGTCAAGGATACACACAAGATGGGTGTCTTTCAGCTCCTCAGCAGTTGCTAAAATCTCCTCTGAAAGATTTTTAAAGAAAAACCAGCATACACAAATTAACTTCGGAATATTTAAAATTGTTGGAAACATTATGTATGCAAACCTCCTATAAAGTGTCTACATTCTACACTGAGTATACAAACCATTAACTCCTTAACTGACCAGGTGAAAGTTATTGACGTCACTTGTTAAATCCACTTCAAATTAGTGTAGATGAAGGGGAGGAGACAAGTTTAAAGGATTTAAGCCTTGACAATTGAGACATGGATTGTGTATGTGTGCCATTCAGAGGGTGAATGGGCAAGACAAAATATTTAAGTGCCTTTGAACGGGGTATGGTAGTAGCCGTCGAACTGCTGTTTGGTTTTTCATGCAACAGTTTCCTGTGTGTATCAAGAATGGGCCACCACCCAAAGGACATCCAGCCAACTTGACACAACTGTGGGAACCATTGGAGACAACATGGACCAGCAACTCAATACTAGGAAGAAGTTCCTAATGTTTGAGTATACTCAGTATGTAATTAATAAATGCCTAATATTATAAATTGACAATCTACCATATCAATTGTTTGATTTGACCCTGTACCATGTAATCAATAATCAGTCTAGCCTAAAATGGACAGCGCATTTGCTTTTTGCCATTACTGCTTTCTTAAGTGGACTCAAGTTTTAGAGTTGAAAGCCCCATTTGGAGGTCAACATTAGGAAATATATTGTAAATATGCATGTGAGCAGGTCAAGAACCACAAATAGCACTCTCCTTAAATAGCCTGGAGTTTTACCTTAGCTAAACACACTGCCCCATGACTTGCTCTCAGGGGTGTGTTTAACCTTCACCCTCCCCTCCTGTCCCACTCTACCTGGTGTGTTACCTGGTTCAGGGAGAGCAACCTCACTCTGGCTCAGGGGGTCTGCGAGAGGGCAGATGAAGCCTGCAGACAGGCAGGACAGAAGTGTGTTGTCATGGGGGTCTTGCGTTAGACCTACGGACCTGGGGTCCCCAGATGACATCACGGGAACAAAGGCAGCATCGATGGCCATCTGCTGGTTTATACCTGCCAGAGAGAGAGACATGTTAGAGTGTGTCCCATCGCTGCAACTCCCGTACGGACTCGGGAAAGGCGAAGGTCGAGAGCCGTGCGTCCTCCGAAACACGGCCAAGCCGCATTGCTTCTTGACGCACTGCTCGCTTAACCCGGAAGCCAGCCACACCAATGTGTCAGAGGAAACACCGTATAACTGGCGACAGCAGTCAGCTTGCAGGCACCCGGCCCACAAGGAGTCGCTAGAGGGCGATGGGACAAGGAAATCCCAGCCAGCCAAACCCTCTCCTAACCTAGACAACGTTGGGCCAATTGTGCGCCACCTCATGGGTCTCCCGGTCACGGCCGGCTGTAACACAGCCTGGGATCGAACCCAGGCTGTAGAGACGCCTCAAGCACTGCGATGCAGTGCCTTAAACTGCTGCGCCCTGAAATTATAGAAGTTAAATTAAATAAAACCACTAAGGATGTATACATTTTTTATTTTTTATTTTTTTAAATCAGGGGTGAAAGTGGATTGAATTTTTTACCGGTACAGGACCTCGCATGTGCACAAATATTTTTGATGAGTCTAATAGTAAAGACATGTCACCTGTTACCTTTTAACAGTGGTGGAAAAAGTACCCAATTGTCATACTTGAGTAAAGATACCTTAATAGAAAGTGACTCAAGTCACCCAGTAAAATACTTCTTGAGTAAAAGGTCTAGAAGTATTTGGTTTTAAATATACTTAAGATTCAAAAGTAAATGTATTGGATAAAATATACTTAAGTATCAAAAGTCAAAGTACAAATAATTTCAAATTCCTTATTAAGTAAACCAGATGGAGCCATATTATTGCTTTTTTAATTTACGGATAACCAGGGTCACAGCTCAACACTCAGACATAACTTACAAATGAAGCATGTGTGTTTAGTGAGTCCGCCAGATCAGAGGCAGTAGGGATGTTGTCTTTAAGTGTATGACTTGGACCCTTTCATGTCCTACTAAGCATTAAATATGTAACGAGTACTTTTGGGTGTCAGGGAAAATGCATGGAGTAAAAAGTTAATTGTTTTAGTTAGGAATGTAGTAAAGTAAAAGTTGTAAAACAATAGTAAAGTACAGATACAGCAAAAAACGTAAGTACTTTTACATCACTGCCTTTTAATGGGCCATGAACACAACCAGGCATGATGTTTTTATCTGATTGTCAAACAAATCACATCTGCATACATTGGTCCACTAAAATAATTCCAGCATCAAACTGTACTGTGCACCTGACATTTGATGAATGGAAAGAGATATCTATTAAAACACCCCAAAAATGACGACATTCTGCAATTGTCATTGGGGACACTTGCAGCCTGAATTGATTGTGTCCACTCACTGGTGTCCGCTTGCATCACATTCCCGGCAAATCATCTCTGCCTTGCAAAAATGTTGTTTACCTCAAACTACACCGCATTTTGGAGTTATACCACCAGGTTAAGGCCATTCACTCATTTCTCATGAGGCTGACCGGCACCAACAATAAATTATGGTACAATAGCCTAAAGTTTTCATCTTTGATTTAATTATTGTGATAGGCTCATGTTTTACCAGTACGCCGTACCGGCACTATTTATTTTGCCAGTACTCTGCACCGGACTGGCTTACCTTCACCCCTGAGAACAATAAAACAGATTAACTCCAATCAAATGAAAAATTACAAACAAATGATTTACATGAGCTCTACATTACCTAATATTGTGATTTTATAGTATCCTTTGCAGGTTACTGGTGAGAGGGTGTCTGTGGTTTGCTCTGGAGTCCACCGAGCAGCATGTAGGTTACTTTGCTGCAGCAGAAGGGTCTTGTCGTCAAATCTGAATCTCTGAGAAAGGCTCTCTGAGTACACACCACCAGGATGTAAATATTCTAACACTTCTTGTCTCTGCTTTGGCCACGAGCTGCTTTCCCACGATGTCCTATCACAGTCTGCAACTGCTCTCTCTCCAGTAGCACCTTCACTCTGTGGAATATCTTAGAAACAAAATATAGGCCTATCAATGTCACTAGCCTTGTAACATCCCACATGAATGATGCGATGGCAAGTAGTTTCCATGGTTTCCAACAGCATAGTTAATCTCTGGCTAGCCCCCACACTTCACTAGCCATGCATAACCCATAGAGAGGAATACAAGTTAGGCCACATAGATAAGTGGTGAGATTATGTTAATGTGGCAAAACCCTCATACCTGGTGGACCTAGTTGTTCACTGGCTCTAGTTTGGTCAGTTCTTTTTTCTAGTGAACTAACTTCCTCTGTTTCAGAATCACGCTCCTCTTCTGTTAAGCCATGGCCAGCCTCTCTGTGAACAGACAAAGCTCTCACTATAACCTGAGCTACTGGGTGGGTCCCTGATAGGCATAGAGAAATTATTACAGTGACCTGGGATGGTTGACGATAGTTGATTCATTACCTTTTCTCTTGCATCCTGGCACGAGTAATGTAGCATCGCTTCATCACTCTAAAAGACAAAAAATTCTAAAACATTCAAGTAAGAGAATATGCTAATCTAATTTCCAATGCCATAGTAAAGGAGAGTTATAAATACAATTTTGAATGTCTAATAGCCTACCCTTGTTTTAGGGTAGCCATACTAAACAAGTGGACCGTGGTCCAGACTCGGACCCAGAACGGAGTCAACAGACCACAGGTCCCGATGAGATAATAATTTAATCTGCAATAGTCTCTCTGCTCCACTTGATTACTCACCTCTTGGCTTGTTTTCTTTTCCGTCTGCTGGGTGAGCTCTGCACACTAGATGGCGCTGTTTCCCTGTTTATCAGCGTCTGAGTCACTTCTACCGTCCTCTGATCACTGGGTGGGTCAGATTCAGCCACAACAGACTGAACCATCTGCTGGAGAGAACCAGGCATTACATTATAAACTTGCTAATGACAATACCTATAAAGTTATGTACAGGCAACTGGTGTTTTTTTGTCTTGCAATTCATCCTGCTAATTTTTCTTGTAAAAAAACAACACATTTACTTTAGAAAAAGACTAAGTGTGTTGATCACATGAAGTCTGTTATATATCTATGAAGCCTACCTGGTCTGACAGAGTCTCCTCTGGCAATGTCACATAGTACACAGCCATGATATGTCCTTGGATTGCCAGACGCTTGTGCTCACGATAATGCAGACCCTCCATCTCACTCTTCAAGTCATTTGCAGCAACTAGAGGAACTTGAGCTGAGAAATACAGTGCATTCGGAAAGTACCCCTTCACTTTTTTCACATTTTGTTATGTTACAGCCCTGTTCTAAAAATGATTAAATAAGAACATTTCCTCAATCTACGCACAATACCCCATAATAAAAAAGCAAAAAACAAGTTTTAGCAAATGTATTACAAATAAAAAACAAACACCTTATTAACAGAAGTATTAAGACCCTTTGCTATGAGACTATAAATTGAGCTCAGGTGCATCGTTTCCATTGATCATCCTTGATGTTTCTACAACTTGATTGGAGTCCACCTCTGGTAAATTCAATTGATTGGACATGATTTGGAAAGGTACACACCCGTCTATATAAAAAGGTCCCACAGTTGACAGTGCATGTCAGGGCAAAAACCAAGCCATGAGGTCGAAGGAATTTTCCATATAGCTTCAAGACAGGATTATGTTGAGGCACAGATCTGGGGAATGGTACCAACATAAATTCTCAGCATTGAAGGTCTCCAACAACACAGTGGCCTCCATTATTAAATGGAAGAAGTTTGGAACCACTAAGACTCTTCCTAGGAGCTGGATGCCCAGCCAAACTGATCAATCGGGGGAGAAGGGCCTTGGTCAGGGAAGTAACAAAGAACTCGATGGTCACTAACAGAGCTCCAGAGTTCCTGGAGATGGGGGAACATTCCAGAAGGACAACCATCTCTACAGCACTCCACCAATCAGGCCTTCATGGTAGACTGGCCAAACAGAAGCCACTCCTCAGTAAAAAGGCACATGACAGCCATCTTGGAGTTTGCCAAAAAGCACCTAAAGGACTCTGACCATGAGAAACAAGAATCTCTGTTCTGATGAAACCAAGATTGAACTCTTTGGCCTGAATGCCAAGCATCACATCTGGAGGAAACCTGGCACCATCCTTACAGTGAAGCATGGTGGTGGCAGCATCATGCTGTGGGGATGTTTTTCAGCAGCAGGGACTTGGAGACTTGTCAGGATCGAGGGAAAGATGAACGGAGCAAAGAATAGAGAGATCCTTGATGAAAACCTGCACCAGATCACTCAGAACCACAGACTGGAGCGAAAGTTCACCTTCCAACAAGACAACGACCCTAAGCACACAGCCAAGACAACGCAGGAGTGGTTTTGGGAAAAGTCAAATGTCCTTGAGTGGCCCAGCTAGAGCCCGGACCCGATCAAACATCTCTGGAGAGACCTGAAAAAAGCTGTAAAGCAACGCTCCCCATCCAACCTGACAGAACTTGAGAGGATCTGCAGAGAAGAATGGGAGAAGACATGCCAAGCTTGTAGCGGCATGCAATCGGTGCAATCGGTGCCAAAGGTGCTTCAACAAAGTACTGAGTAAAGGGTCTGTATACTTATGTAAATATATTTCAGATGTTTAATACATTTGCAAAAAAATCCATTTTAGAGTCTAACGTAACAAAAATGTCAAAATTCATGAGGCTGAACACTTTCCAAATGCACTATAATTATGAAAACAATTTAAATGGTGATGTCTGCTGTAGTTAAACAAGCATACAAAACAGTGGTGCATATTACAGACGGATGTAGATCTTTCCTTCTTGAAAAAGGTTCACCTTTTACCTGAGCCATCTGCCACAGACTGTGTGAAGATAATAGGGGCGTGAGGGTAGCAGTAATGGCCACCAACAGCAGTCTTCTTCAGCATGACACTGTCCTTCAGAGTCTTGGTCCATTGGATGAAGCTCTTCACCCTGGGGTCTGACACGTAGGGCTGGCCCTTGTGATACCCTAATGGAAAACTACATCTGATCAAGTATAACAACTACATACTAGATCTTAACATAAAGTTGCAGTGCGTTTCCCCATATATTCCTTTTTAAATAGAGCAGTTTTACTGTTGATCTTTTCTGTTTCACAATGTTTTGCATTTGTTTGATAAGCAGTTGTATGAAAATGGGGTACTTTTTCCACTTGAGTAAAAGATACCCCGTAAAAGAAAATGACTCAAGCAAAAGTCACCCAGTAAAATACTACTTAAGTAAAAGTCTAAAAGTATTTGGTTTTAAATATACTTAAATATCAAAAGAAAGTATAAATCATTTAAAATGTATTATTAAGCAAACCAGACTCTATATATATATTTTTTAATTTACGGATAGCCAAGGTCACAGTTCAACACTCAGACATAATTTATAAACTAAGCATTTGTGTTTAGTGAGTCATTAGGGATGACCAGGGATGTACTCTTGATAAGTGTGTGAATTAGACAATTCCCCTGTCCTGCTAAGCATTCAAAACGTTACAAGTACTTTTGGGTGTCATGTAGTACTTAAGTTAAAAAACGTAAGTACTTTACACCACTGTATATAAGGGACAATTCTTGTGTGTTTATTATATATTGTATTACCTTGTCTGCTATTTTATTAGTATGTTTTACTTTTATTTATCTACATGTCTTCCTCAACAGTACAGAATACATGTAGATGAATAAAAGTAAGCATTTCACTGTACTGTCGTCACATCCATTGTATTTTGTGCGTGAAACTTTAATTTGATCTTTTGTTTCTTTGCAAATGACTGCAGCACTTACCTGTAGTGAATATCTGTGTCTCACAGCTGCTGGTGAGGTAAGGCAGTGAGTCTTGCTCTTGACACTTCCTCATCTGAGTGCAGACCAGGTATGTCACTGCATTGGGAAGAGGGGAGGGTGCAGAGCAGGGAGAAAAGAAGTACAATTAAGAGAATTCTGTTGCAGTTTATCTATGCAATTGTTGGTATTATACTAACTGTCATATTTACTTGGGTATAGCCCATTGAATATTTCTGGTTGTGAAGAAGCAAAAATCTCCAAAATGAAAGGAATATTGGATGTTCCATCCACTGCATGGACCCAGCGGTAAGTCCAGTATTTTTCTGGGCCTGCAAAAAAATGAATAAATTATGGGCATGTGTGTTACACTTTCACATGGAATTACCTAAGTGAGAAATAAGTGAGTTGTGCAAGTGTAATGAGCAACTCTTACCTGTGTTCCCCTTACTCTTTATTCTCTCCACCCGACTCACAAAAGTTACCAAGCCAATGACATCACATGCAGAATTGCTGGCCATGCTGTCCAGTTCTGATCTAGAAGAAAAACATTTATAAGTAGTTCAGGCAGATGATAAAGACTGCTTAGTAATCTTGGAAATGTTACCCAGGGAAAGGCCTTTGTTTTTTTTACATCAAATCTAATTTCAACTGCATAATGTGGTTGTGAATTTACCTAATGGCGAACTGGTAGGAAACCTCAGGCAAGCCCCATTGAGGTGGCACACTCTTGGCTGGAACCACAGTAAGAACTGCAGTGGGATTCCGTGGATTCAGACAAATTTCTGCAAGGCAGGCAAAGTCAAAATTCATACTAAAATTAACAGTTTCACAAAAAATCAGACAGAATGTTCTCTCAAAATGACTACTCAGGAGTGCTGCCTGGCAACATACTGGTAATGTTGATTTACTAAGTTGTGAATGACTTGGTTCAGTTCTGTACCTACTGAGTGAAAGCTCTTCATTCTGTGGTTGTCTATGTGAGGTCGTGACCTGTTCTGATAGCTCTGCTTGAGGGTGTAGTTTTGGAGATAGAGCACAGTTCCAACATTCAGTCTCTGGTACCATTCTGGGCACAGCTCATTCCACAGGACAAGGGACATGGTGCCACTCTGGTCTGCAACCTCAAAGTAGGCCTGGAGAATAGAGAAACTAAATCCTGATGAAACGTCATTCAGAATACTGACAACATTCGAAGAGACATTAATTATAGTGTCAGGGTTCAGTAGAGAAGAGACGGTGTATTGGTCAATGGTATGGCACAGATACTTGATTATATGTTTATGCCTCACCTGGTACGGGTAATAAATATTGAGGTCAGGTTTTCCATAATACCGAAGTCTGGATTTATGAATCACCCTCACTATCAGGGGGAGAGGTCGAAACATGCATCCGAGTGACGACTCTAGATCACACAGGAGGGTCATCTTTGATACTGTTGAAGACAAAATATCTTACCACGAGTTCTATTGGAGATTGTGGTTTCTCACAAAAGTCAGCAACTTAAATTCACATCTTACCATCCAGCACCACCTCTGATGGAGGGACATCTGGAACCCATAGTCTGCCTTCAGGATCCTCGTTATTCCAAAGAGACAGGTAATGTTTGCGGCCCACCTGCAGAGGTGAATCACTTTGCAATGCCACAATGTTCCCAAAGCCATCCTTTGAAATCATGGGGAGGGAATCCAAGTCCTTAATCTTGCGCAACACATTAGACTCCTTTGAACCATGTTCAATCTTCTCGATGCAAACACAACCCTGACCCAATCTTCTCTCATTGAAAACAAAGGAGCACTGGGTGATGTTGATATCAATTCCACTACGAATAATGTTTTTGTGGATCAGATGATTTAAACTACAGTCAAGAATGCACTTGGCCTGCCAGACTCCGTCAGTCACTATCATGTCATAGCTGTAGCTGTCAGGAGGATGTTGTTGTCCAACATTTTGTTGTTCTGTCAAATATCTCTGAAGTTCAATGACAGCTACAGCATCAGTTTTATCAATTTTAAGTGTACGTGTTTTTGCAGTAAAGAACTGTTCCAAAGTAGAATGTAAGAAAGAATTCTGATTATTTTCAGTCAATGGATCGGAACAAGCCGATATGTTCTGAACTTCTTCGGGCATCATTAATGCGCAACAGGCCCTGCACTGGGGGAAATGGGTTTGTTTACAACTACCTACCTTGAATGTATGCCTTGGCTAACGATGTAGTTAGCTAGCTAACTTTAGCTCTGTAAACAAAGATTGTTAACAGCCGTTTGCTGACTAGCTGACCACGCAAACAAGCGTTGACCATTAACCTAGTGCTAGCTGTATCGGTCTTGCCACATCCAACAATATAGCTAGCTTTTTCCTTGCAAAAAAAAACGCCAGTAGCTAACTTTAGATATTTAGCTAACTAACGCGTTAGCATGCTAATGACGTTACCGATTAACAAGAATGAACAGTCTCCGTTTTATGACTAGCTAGCTCGTTTTGTACTTACAAAAGACGATAAAATCACGATACATTTTTTGGAAACATTGTAGCTAGCTAGTTACAGCATCATAGAGAGTTCCGCTTTTGCTTCGGCGGCAGTGGATTTGAATTTTGGAGGCAGTTATTCTACACACCAACGCGGTGCTGGCATGCCCCACTGACGCACACAGTGCTTTGTATATCACTTATATTATGAAGGAGAAAATCATCTTCAATTGCACATTAACCCATTCATGTCCATAACGTAAATGTATAATTTATTTTGGTACACTTGTTCTCTGAGTTTGATGGACAAATCTGAATACTTTTTATAAATCGGCCAAAGGGTTTGTCTACAATGTGAGTTTTTTATATTGTACAATATTGATAAAAAATAAACTCAAAATTTAACCATTTCAAAGATGTTACTGAGTTACAGTTCATGTAAGGAAATCAGTCAATTTAAGTAAATTAATTTGGCCCTAATCTATAGATTTCACATGATTGGGAATATATGCATCTGCTAGTTAAAGTTAGCCAACTTGAGCAGATATCACAGCTTGCTAACTAGCAAAGCCAACCAACTACATACCAAATATACACAGAGCAAATAATGATTTTATAAGCTAATGTTAGTCTCAACCAAATGACAAGTACATAGCTTGACCTATTGCTCTGATACACAACGTAAGAACCACTAGATACAGGCTAGCCAGAAGGCTCTAATGCTAGCTAGCTAACCAGTCATGTCTGACGTCCTAATTGGGTTTTTTGATTGAATGTTTTGTTTGTGGGAACTGTAGAATTGTTATTTTTTTACCATTTAGCTGTGGAAATAACACAACCAGTCATGATGTTTTTGTCTGATTGTCAATCACTTCAAAAAGGCGCTTCTATAGGTTACCCACAGGCTGTGGCGATTTTAGCATGTAAATCTTGGTGGGGCAAAATAATATATACAGTATGTTTTTTGATGCATGCCAGCAAAGCTACTACACAACACAAGACTAAACAATACATTCATTGCACTATAATGATGACTAACGGTGCCAACAACTGTTAGGGCTTACATAAAGCTGTCCCAACAGCAGAGTCCCAACACCTTACCACTGCTTACCTGGCTATCAGTGGAACCTTGTCTGGCATCGAAACAGTTCATTCAGCCTCATTTACTGCCTTTAAAAAAACAGCTGATTTGGCTGACTTGCTGAAACAAATGTGGTTTCTACTGACAATTGAGATGTACAAACTATGGCATAAGGGGACGATGAGCGTATAAGAGGCAATCCGTAATTTCGATTAAGACATTAATGAGCGAGTTGGACGGATGTAGTCAATATAACTATTTGTTCAGCACTTTTGAAATGTACATCGACATAATTCAGAACAGTATTCTTACAGTATTCTCCTTGTACACCAAGTCATAACCGTATGATAAATTATGGGGGCATAAATGTAGACAATGAAAGCTCTTACAATATTCCATGGTTACATTTCTCTAAAACAGGGTGCAACATGTGCACCACCAAGTCAAAACAGTAGGCAAAATTAAGAGGGGGAAAAAGGATCAAATTATTAGCGTGAGGCACTA
Source organism: Oncorhynchus clarkii lewisi (assembly GCF_045791955.1). Classification (NCBI taxonomy): domain Eukaryota; kingdom Metazoa; phylum Chordata; class Actinopteri; order Salmoniformes; family Salmonidae; genus Oncorhynchus; species Oncorhynchus clarkii. The sequence continues at coordinate 38,327,617 of NC_092156.1, forward strand.
CTAACAGCTTACTACACAGCATACACTTAATATTACTTTCTTAGCTACAGTATACATATCTCCCTGGCACATATAATTTATGCAGCAGCATACAATACATTTTTGGACTCATCTTGTTGTGCTGTGCTCACTTGAACAGGATGGTGGTGCGGCGGTCCTTCGTGGGCAAAATTTGTCTTCAACGTCTGGCATTCTCTAGATTTCTGGTGCTTTCAGGACAACTGGGAACTCTGAAAAAAAACAAGGCCAAATCATGATGACGTCGGTGCTCTAGAAAGAGGCCCGAGATCCCCACTTGCAATTCAGTTGGATGACCATTCAAAATGTATTTTCTCAGTCAGAGCTCGATTTTTCAAGTTCCCAGTTGTCTTGAAGTTACTAGTTCTGAGTTTCCAGTTGTTTTGAAAGCACCAGAAATCTAGAGAATGCCAGACTTTGAAGACAAATTTTGCCCACGAAGGACCACCGCACTACCACGGCAAGGGTCATGCTGGATTGACAGCATGGCCAATGTTGAATGTTTATCCTTTTAAGCTTGAAAAAGAAACCCTTAAATCCAGACTTGGTACCACACACCCACTCCACTGCATAGCAGGTTAGTGATTGCTTTGCAATGCTTTCAGTTAGCCACTGTTTCCTTCCAAACCACACATTGTTGAATTTGCAATTTCCAACTTGTTGTATCATGTTTATGTCCAATAGCCGATGAGCAACAAAACGTTTTATCTCTAATTCCTCTTCATTTTCTTCTCTTCATATGTATGACAAGGATTAAAAAGCATTTTCCAGTAGATAGCTTGCTAGCTAAGATTTTGAAAGTATGATGTTGACATGATCAGTCCAATCAAAGCTGTAGATATAACGTGATTTTACATAATTTTATCTGTGGCCAATTACCTTGGGCCAAATTTGATGGGCACTTCTATTGTATGGGCACTTTATGGCAGCACCCAATGGTGTTGAATTTTCAACCTCTACCCTTAGATTTGGCGGTAACGTAGTGTCCCCACGAGTGACAGAACACTGAGCCAATCACGGTGCAACTAGAGAACATTATCCAATCACAGCGCAACTAGAGAACATTACCAACCCCTACACTCTGTATTTTCCACGGGCTGCCCCACCACCACAGACTGCCCATCCACCACAGAAAGCACTGAGCTAGACTGAAACACCTGCATTTTGGACCTGCCTTACTCAAGAAAGCTAAAAGAGACCAAGTTTGTATGCAGCTTTATTAACTCAATGATTTTATTTATTGTTTTACATTGTTTGCAAACTGATGTGACAGGTATTAATGTCAAAATAACGTGAAAAACATGCATACCTGTTTTTAGCTAAATGACGGTTTGCCACTGCCCACAGGTCAGCTGTTTGTTCACCCCTGGCAATTGCTAATAACCCATCCGGCTATATGTGATAAAGTGAAAATCTGAGGCCAGCACCCAACTCTAACCATCAATACAGAAAACGCGCTATAGGATACAGTCAAATATTTTTTGAAACAGGGTGTAGGATTATTTTTGCTGCCTGGTTTAGATACAGTGGGGCAAACAAATATTTAGTCAGCTACCAATTGTGCAAGTTCTCCCACATAAAAAGATGAGGCCTGTAATTGTCATCATAGGTACACTTCAACTATGACAGGCAAAATTAGGGAAAAAAATCCAGAAAATCACATTGTAGGATTTTTTATGAATTTATTTGCAAATTGTGGTGGAAAATAAGTATTTGGCCAATAACAAAAGTTTATCTCAATACTTTGTTATATACCCTTTTTTGGCAATGACAGAGGTCAAACGTTTTCTGTAAGTCTTCACAAGGTTTTCACACACTGTTGCTGGTATTTTGGCCCATTCCTCCATGCAGATCTCCTCTAGAGCAGTGATGTTTTGGGGCTGTTGCTGGGCAACACGGACTTTCAACTCCCTCCAAAGATTTTCTATGGGGTTGAGATCTGGAGACTGGCTAGGCCACTCCAGGACCTTGAAATGCTTCTTACGAAGCCACTCCTTCGTTGCCCGGGCGGTGTGTTTGGGATCATTGTCATGCAGAAAGACCCAGCCACGTTTCATCTTCAATGCCCTTGCTGATGGAAGGAGGTTTTCACTCAAAATCTCACGATACATGGCCCCATTCATTCTTTCCTTTACACGGATCAGTCGTCCTGGTCCCTTTGCAGAAAAACAGCCCCAAAGCATGATGTTTCCACCCCCATGCTTCACAGTAGGTATGGTGTTCTTTGGATGCAACTCAGCATTCTTTGTCCTCCAAACACAACGAGTTGAGTTTTTACCAAAAAGTTACATTTTGGTTTCATCTGACCATATGACATTCTCCCAATCTTCTTCTGGATCATCCAAATGCTCTCTAGCAAACTTCAGATGGGCCTGGACATGTACTGGCTTAAGCAGGGGGACACGTCTGGCACTGCAGGATTTGAGTCCCTGGCGGCGTAGTGTGTTACTGATGGTAGGCTTTGTTACTTTGGTCCCAGCTCTCTGCAGGTCATTCACTAGGTCCCCCCGTGTGGTTCTGGGATTTTTGCTCACTGTTCTTGTGATCATTTTGACCACACGGGGTGAGATCTTGCGTGGAGCCCCAGATCGAGGTAGATCATCAGTGGTCTTGTATGTCTTCCATTTCCTAATAATTGCTCCCACAGTTGATTTCTTCAAACCAAGCTGCTTACCTATTGCAGATTCAGTCTTCCCAGCCTGGTGCAGGTCTACAATTTTGTTTCTGGTGTCCTTTGACAGCTCTTTGGTCTTGGCCATAGTGGAGTTTGGAGTGTGACTGTTTGAGGTTGTGGACAGGTGTCTTTTATACTGATAACAAGTTCAAACAGGTGTCATTAATACAGGTAACGAGTGGAGGACAGAGGAGCCTCTTAAAGAATAAGTTACAGGTCTATGAGAGCCAGAAATATTGCTTGTTTGTAGGTGACCAAATACTTATTTTCCACCATAATTTGCAAATAAATTAATTAAAATCCTACAATGTGATTTTCTGGATTTTTTTTCTCGTTTTGTCAGTCATAGTTGAAGTGTACCTATGATGAAAATGACAGGCCTTTCTCGTCTTTTTAAATGGGAGAACTTGCACAATTGGTGGCTGACTAAATACTTTTTTGCCCCACTGTGTCACACCCTGACCATAGTTTGCGTTGTATGTTTCTATGTTTTGTTTGGTCAGGGTGTGATCTGAGTGGGCATTATATGTTTGTATGTCTAGTTTGTCTGTTTCTGTGTTTGGCCTGATATGGTTCTCAATCAGAGGCAGGTGTTAGTCATTGTCTCTGATTGGGAGCCATATTTAGGTAGCCCGTTTTGTCATTGTGGGTGATTGTCTATGTTAGTTGCTTGTGTCAGCACAGTTCTCATTATAGTTTCACGGTCGTTATTCGTTTATTGTCTTGTATAGTTTGTATTCAGTGTTCAGTGCTTTCTTTAATTAAAAAATCATCATGAACACATAACACGCTGCGTTTTGGTCCGCTCCTTACGACGATCGTGACACACTATGTTTCTGCTTATAATTTTCATTTTGGTAGGCTATTTGTTAGTCAACTTGTCTATAATTAAATACATGTAGCTTCTCTTTTGGCATTTTATGAGGCCCTAGAAGATAAATAAACCCATGCTCAGCAGAATAATGTATCCTAATAGATGGATAGAACGAATGCTTCAATCTAGTTGACATCAAGTTTTCTCTCATCTTTCGCAGAGCAAAGATGTTTAGGGACTGGGGAGAAAATACAGTAACAAAAAAGGTCTATATTCTGTGAAAAATGTCCAAATGACATCAGTTTTACTGGTTGTAAGGAAAAGAAAGCTGTGAAAACGAGCCAACTGGTTTCTGATAAGATTTCAGTTCGGCTTCCGATGCATATTTTATGTGGTTGAAATACTATCTATCAGCTGTTATGATGAAGACAGTACCTTTACAGATGGTATCTAACTGAGCATTACAATTCTCTTCTCTCAAGATGCATAAATAAATAAATAATATTTCTCCACTCTCCACCTGTTCCCAAGTCCAAATTTCTCCTTAATTTGGTGTATAATTTTACTTGAAAAAAATGCATAATTCTGCAGGAGTTATTATTAAGGCTATGTGAGAGGTTATAGACCTACAGTCAGTGTCCAAATTTCAGTATTCATGTAACCCATCTAAACAGTAGGCTACAGTTCCCCTGACATGCCATAGGCCTATTTGAAGTCCCTGTCGAATTTGTATAGTGCCTCACAATCATCACACATAATATAGCCTGCTATCATCCTCTTTTACCACTTCAATTATTTTCCAAACATTACTTTTCTGGCCCTCCCTTCTCTTTTCCATCTCTCGTTTCGCAGCTTTTGTTTATTGAACTAAACTTCGACAATGTCCTTTTAGCCTTTGTGGATTGACATTTTTCTGCCCATTCCCAAAAGCATTATTTGGCGATTTACGCAGACAGTTAATCCCTAAAGTTTAGGTTTATGCACTAATACCAGATAGATTGAAATAATGAAAGAAAAACCTCAATATACTGTAGCCTGTATAAATTGCACAATAATTATAAATGTATGGATATTTAAAAATATTGTTGCTCTTTATTCAACTCGCCGGCCACCCACCCGCATTTCAGCCACATAATATTTAATGACCCTAACCCGCCTGCCCCGCAGATATAACAGCAGGGAATGCAGGTTATGAGTCAACCCGCGCATCACTAACCCGCGCACATTCGTCCACTCACAAAATAATTCCAGCATCCAAACCACAACTGTGCACTATGCACCTGCAATTTGATGAATGGCATTCTGCGATTTTCAGTAGCCTGAATTGATGAGTCCACTTTTGTCCACACGCGCCCCGGGTCTCGGCCACTCATTTCCACCTTGTCCATGCGCGTCTCGGTCTCACATCTCCGCCTTGGCAAAATTGGTCTCCTCGAACCACAAGGTAAATTGGAGCGTATGGCACCGGGTTTAAAGTCAATTCGCTAATTTTCATGTGATTGACACGCAGAAATGTTAAATAATAGTGTAATAGTCTATAGTTTTTTTTGCCATTTTGTGTTAATTATGATATGCTCACGTTGGTACGGCATACCTCCACTATTTCATACTTCTAGTGTCAATCTTAAAATGTCAATGTGGCCTGTGTTTTTTGATATTGACATTAATGGGTTAATGAAAACACGCAGAATAAAGTGCACCAAATGTATTATATATATTTTTTTTCAAAGCATGTTATCCAGATTGATGTGGAAATAATTCAATATCACTACACAAAATTAATATCCAAGCGGTTTCAGAATGTAAACTTTTTTTATTAATTTATTTTAAAACAATATTAATATGTTACAATTTTATTTTTGATGGTATATACAGAGAGAAAAACAAGCCATACAATATTATCAACTGTGCAACACCAACTTGCTGAATTGAAGAAAATAAAAAACTCAGCTCCCCAATAAGACACTTTAATAATGTGTTACAAAATACTTCTGTTTGTTTTACTTTAAAATCATGTAACATACATACATACATACATACATACATACATACATACATACATACATATTCAATCTATTTGACATCTTATAAAATAACTATATAATCTAAACATTTTTTGTACATTCTATAATACAATATTTTCAATTCGTTTTCTGCAATGAAATGGCTGTTATGTACAGTACCAGGTTCTTTTTTTGTTTGTGTCTTACTTCTTCCTGGCACATTTTATACAGTATTCAATCATGGACTCTCCACCCCATATACTGCAAGGATGCGCAGTCACTTCTAAAAGGTCAGAAATGTAAAAATGAAGGTCACAAAAAGAATGACACTTGATGAAGAATCAATGAACATAAAACTACAGTCAAATGGTAAAACACAAAGTGTGTATTCTACTGCTGGGGAGACAGATTCAACAGAATCAAAGAGAGTAACAGTATCATTTGATCTAGTGTAGCAATCACAATTAACAAACAAATACCAATAAACATGAACTTTTGTATAAACTGAAGCAATACACAGCAAACACACAATGGCTATCAGTATGACCTCTGTGGGAAATCATCTGTGGGACTGGGTTAAAATGGAAATTGAATAACTGCCTGTGGGTGCAAATAGGGGCAACTAAAGCAAATTCTTTACACAAGATGGAGGATAAACTACAGTTAGCTAGAGAGCACACTGGACAATTTTGAGAACATGTTTTACTATTATTCTATGAGCTTGATAATTAAACATACACTACATGTTCCTTCAACCAGCTTCAAAAGGCAGTTTACTATATGATTGGGCATTGCGCACATTGAACCAACAACAGTTATTTTCTGAATGATAAGGTTGAGTGGAGGCCAACCCGGGTGACATATTTAGCTGACTATCAACAAACAGGATTTAAAAAGGATTGAGTATGTTAACAGGACCGTTTCTAAACAAATCTGCATCTAGGTCTTGAATAGAGTCACTGTTGTGTCTTTAGAGTAATAACAAACTGACACAGTAAAACTATGTTGAAACAATGTGTTCGTCATATCGCTTAAAACAATGTTTATGTTGGGCTGACCCCAGCAAGAGGCCAACAAGTTTTTACTGAATCTAATATGGCCCCCTTTCATGATGCCAGCATCACTCTGAGAAGAGTTGACCTGAGTCTTTAGTGTAGATTAAGCCATTCTAACAAAGTCTTCAGCAGATACAAGCTGTACCTCAGTAAAGATACTGCTGATATTCATGGTTGAAGGAATGTTAAAGATATTTCCATTTAATTCACATAGTACATTAGTTTATAGTATACAACTATATCTCTCTTTTTTTTTTTTTTTTTTACATGAGTACATACTTGCCTAGAACCATAATTTCAACAGCATAAATCATTTCTTCTAAATTAAAACGACACATACTATAAGAATTCTAGAACTTTGTTTGATCTCTTCAACCAAGATGAACAGCACCAGTCTTCGTGAGAGTGACTATAACCGATGAAGTGATAGCGACTCAATGTCCACAGCAGAGATTGGTAGGATTGTCATAAACGTTGTACAATTTAAGATTCTTATCACTCCACAATGCATTTCAACCTTCACTTCATGTGAAATGGCACATTTAGTTTAGATTAGAATTCCAATATGTTGTTCCATTTTGTTATGGCTAGTGAATGTAAAGGGAAATTGAGGCATACATTTCTCTCATTGTTTGACAGGATATAAGTGTTTCACAGTAGGACTTTCCCATTCAAATATTACAATATCTAATGGGGGTAGGGCAACTCAAATCAGATACCTACTGTTGTAGTTATTTGGGGAAAACGTATGGAACTTGAAGAAAAAAAAGTAAATAGGAAATACGTAGTATTATTTTAAGTGGTCAGTTTGATTGTCATTTACATTAGCAGGCCATTTGTCTCTGGTTAGTATTTTCTACATACACAGTATTCCTAAAATCACCAGTGTATGGACATAATTACTCATTCATGGATAAATACACTCTATAGTCTCTATAGTCCAAAAATCAACAACATTCTGCTGAATTGCAAATATTACCAAATATAGACAATTAAACTGTAACCAACAAATTATGAAAAGTACAAATTGTTAATGTAATACTGAGAATATTTGTTTCCACAAATAACCTGAGAAAATAATTACGTTATGAAAGTATACATAATCAATGTAAGACAACTACAATATATTAGTGATGTCTTCCTAATCATTGCAGCATCTGTTACACATGATACAAAACAATGAGTTCTTAGGTGATTTGGGCAACAGACTACTCTTACTGTGCTGTTAGTAGCTGTTAATGCATTAAGACCTTATTGACTTATCTTTCAATGCCTGATTAAAAACACATCCAGTAGAACAGCTTAAATTTGTTTAGAAATGTATGATAAACAAACAAACATGCTATGGTAGTCTACTAATAAGGTTTGCTCTTTCCATTAAGGTGTGGATAAAGAATATGAAGCTTGATTTTTATTAATTTTTGAATACAAATGTTGCCATAACTAATTGGTACTATTGTTCGCTTTTAGAAAAAATCATGTCTAAATATTTGATTCTATAATGAAAATAATAGTAATTGTATAAGGACATTTGTTGCTGTGTCAGTCATGCAAAATATTTTTTCCCCAAACATGGACTAATAGTGTTGAGTGGTGAATATACTTCAGTGTTTAATAATGATATCAACTATGTCTGGGAGTGGCTGATTGAATGTTTGATGAAAAGACGACACGTCCAACATCAAAATGAACCCCTTCCTTTATGTTTCCTTGAAACTACTGTTTCCTAATAGTCTTCCTATGTCAAAACAAATGTATGTATGTATGCACAGCAAAACCATAACCTACAGACAAGTGTTTTTCATGTGAAATGAAGATGCAACTTTGAAGGAGTAAATGCTCACTGCAGGTGTTTACTCTCTGGAAACAACAGGACAGATGGTATGACCACAGTGCAGTCAGTGCACAACAAGGCTCACCTAACAACCTCTCTTTTTGTTGAAAACACACAGCAGCACGCTTTTCCTGTTGATTACTTTGATCGTTTTTTTTCCATCCAGCAGTGTCATGATGAAATATGACGAGTAAGCATGTCCTCCAGTAGCACAGTGGAGTGGGACAGAGATGTTGCTGCAGCGAATATTAGCATTTTCACGTTTTGTTTTTGCTGTGTAAAAAAGCCACAATGGCTTCTTAAACAGTGAAGAACACAGCACAGCATGGGACCAAATATGCCACTCTGTGTCTTCTATGCATCCCATAGAATTCTGCCACCAAACCTGTAACAATAAGTTTCAGAAGATATCTCACCACTGTTTGTGTCTTCGGTGCTACTGAGTGAGCATATTTCGGAAGTCTGAAAGGCTGCCAGGCTGGTTTTGGGAATGGTGGTGTTGCCGCTGTTGCTGCTGTTGTTGCTGCTGTTGTTGCTGCTGTTGTTGCGGTTGTTGTTGTTGCTGCGGTTGTTGTTGAATATAACTGACAGTACCTTGCTGTGGGACATTAGTAGTGTGGAAAAAAGCCTGAGTGGTTCCACTGTGTAAGAGTCCTTGGGGCTGCATCTATCAACAGAAAGGGATCAGGGCATAAGTGAGGCGATACTAGTTCTACAGAGTGAGCCAAACCCCTCCAGCCCAAGGCCTGCTATCACACTACTGCAAGTAGTAGGACTACTACTGTACCTGAAAGAACTGCTGGGGCTGCTGCAGCTGCAGAGAGTGCTGGCAGGCCTGCTGCTGAGCATGGTAGGTGGGCTGGGCCTGGTGCGTGATAAAGCTGTTGTGAGGGATCATGATAGAGGACGTGAAGACGGGAGAGGGGACCAGGACAGCGTTGCAGTTCACATGCTGCATGGGAAACGACGGGGTCATCATCTGCTGCTCCAGGGTGTATCTGGGAAGGGATGGGTGCAATCAACAGGTCAAATACGTTTACTATGTTGATAGTTACAGAATGTGTGTGCCATTCAGAGGGCTCTATTTTCGGCTGGTGTTACGGCGGTGTTAGTGTCAAACGCACGTTATTTAGAAACATAAAAAACAAATGTTTTTTTCCCATTTTGTTTTATTTGATTAAAAACCAAGCATAGCCTCCCTCCTCTTAATTAAGTATTTTTTCCCCCCTGCCAATGCAGTCGCCAAAAAGTCAAGACTGTCAATAAACGGTTTGGATCCTGAGACCGCTTTGAATTACATCTTAATCACCAAGGCTTTATTAAAAAAAAAAGTATGTTTGACAGTCGCAAAACAGTGAACTGACATTCTATTTTTATCTATGTATTATAGGGAGACCCACGTTATTTTAGCCATGCAGGTGCAGTTTTGGACACGAATAAAACCCCCTCCATGATGTAAGCTACGTGTCCATGCCCATTATGAAATGAGCAATGAGAACATCTGTACCGGTGAACCTCGTATTTAGAAGTTATTTTCCTGTGACAATTGCTTGTTTTGCGTTTCATATTTTCAAAACCAAAGCCTCCCTTACCCTAGGCCCACTATAATGACTCCCTTACCCTAGGCCCACTATAATGACTCCCTTACCCTAGGCCCACTATAATGACTCCCTTACCCTAGGCCCACTATAATGACTCCCTTACCCTAGGCCCACTATAATGACTCCCTTACCCTAGGCCCACTATAATGACTCACTTACCCTAGGCCCACTATAATGACTCACTTACCCTAGGCCCACTATAATGACTCCCTTACCCTAGGCCCACTATAATGACTCCCTTACCCTAGGCCCACTATAATGACTCCCTTACCCTAGGCCCACTATAATGACTCCCTTACCCTAGGCCCACTATAATGACTCCCTTACCCTAGGCCCACTATAACGACTCCCTTACCCTAGGCCCACTATAACGACTCCCTTACCCTAGGCCCACTCCCTTACCCTAGGCCCACTATAATGACTCCCTTACCCTAGGCCCACTATAACGACTCCCTTACCCTAGGCCCACTATAATGACTCCCTTACCCTAGGCCCACTATAATGACTCCCTTACCCTAGGCCCACTATAATGACTCACTTACCCTAGGCCCACTATAATGACTCCCTTACCCTTGGCCCACTATAATGACTCCCTTACCCTAGGCCCACTATAATGACTCCCTTACCCTAGGCCCACTATAATGACTCCCTTACCCTAGGCCCACTATAATGACTCCCTTACCCTAGGCCCACTATAATGACTCCCTTACCCTAGGCCCACTATAATGACTCCCTTACCCTAGGCCTACTATAATGACTCCCTTACCCTATAATTAGCAAAGATAGGTCTACATTTTGTTATTTCATTTCTGTATGACATTTAACAAACTATAATGAACTAACATTGGAATTGGAGTTGATTCAATGTATAAAATACCATAAATACACAACTTAAAGGAACCACATACTTCGCCATGGAGCACGTTCTGATTGGCCAGTGAGGGGCCAAGCCTCGACACACCCACAACTTGTTTATTCATCAAAACCCAGCCCTTTCACGCCAATGCCAGCAAGTGAGCTGATATTTGTAATAGTAAAAATAGCAAAATGAATTCTGCCACACCCCTGAAACTATAACGCATGTGCTTAGATTTACCATTGCGTTAGGTTTGTTAAAATAGAGCCCAGAGGGTGAATGGGCCAGACAAAAGATTTAAGTGCCTTTGAACGGGGTATGGTAGTAGGTGCCAGGCACACCGGTTTGAGTGTGTCAAGAACTGCAACGCTGCCGGGTTTTTCACGCTCAACAGTTTCCCGTGTGTGTCAAGGATGGTCCACCACCCAAAGTACATCCAGACAACTGTGTGAAGCATTGGAGTCAACATGGGCCAGCATCCCTATGGAACTCTTTTTGACACCTTGTAGAGTCCATGCCCTGACGAATTGAGGCTGTTCTGGGGACAAAATGGGGTGCAACGCTATATTAGGAAGGTGTTCTTAATGTTTTGTACACTCAGTGTATGTAGATCAGTAGTGCTAAAATGTGGGTATGGTGTGATTCTTTGCAACTGAGGGTATATCATGTGTTTTAAGTACATTCAGTTCAGTTCAAGGATAAATGCATTCATTCTTCCCATATTTCACTACATATACAGTACCAGTCAAAAGTTTGGACACACCAACTCATTCAAGGGTTTTTCTTTATTTTTACTATAGGATCACATTGTTGAATAATAGTGAAGACATCAGAACTATGAAATAACACATATGGAATCATGTAGTATCCCAAAAAAGTGTTAAACAAATCAAAATATATTTTACATTCTTCAAATTAGCCTCCATTTGCCTTGATGACAGCTTTGCAGACTCTTGGTATTCTCTCAACCAGCTTCACCTGTAATGCTTTTCCAGCAGTCTTGAAGGAGTTCCCACATATGCTTAGCACTTATTGGCTGCTTTTCCTTCACTCTGCGGTCCAACTCATCCCAAACCATCTCAATTGGGTTGAGGTTGGGTGATTGTGGAGGCCAGGTCATCTGATGCAGCACTCCATCACTCCCCTTCTAGGTCAAATAGCCCTTACACAGCCTGGAGGTGTGTTGGGTCATTGTCCTGTTGAAAAACAAATGGGATGGGATGGCGTATTGCTGCAGAATGTGGTAGGCATGCTGGTTAAGTGTGCCTTGAATTCTAAATAAATCACAGACAGTGTCACCAGCAAAGCACCCCCACACCATCACACCTCCTCCTTCAGAGTGGGAACCACACATGCGGAGATCATCCGTTCACCTACTCTGCTTCTCACAAAGACACGGCGGTTGGAACCAAAAATCTCAAATTTGGATTAATCAGACCAAAGGACAGATTTCCACCGGTCTAATGACCATTGCTCGTGTTTCTTGGTCCAAGCAAGTCTCTTCTTATTATTGGTGTAGTAGTTAGTAGTTGTTATTTGCAGCAAAATCGACCATGAAGGTCTGATTCACGCAGTCTCCTCTGAACAGTTGATGTTGAGATGTGTCTGTTACATAATGATTACACACACTTACTTGGTTTTCTGGATGGCTGTGTTGCACTGGGAAGCCTGGGAGCTAACACGGCTATCAGGTACGAGTGTCTGCACTGGCTGGTTGAGCAGCATGCTGCCAGAAAGAACAGTCTGTGTCATTCTCAAAGCTAATACTACAACCTTTCTAAAAAATACATTTTAAAAAGCCTCCTGGGCCATGGGGACAGACTGCACAAGCTGTTATTTTCCACCCGTGATATATTTCTCAATTTTCCAAACACAGTGTGAGTACAATGGACAGGACAAAAGGTTTTGTGACTCAATGAGACTATTACCTCTCCAATGTAACCCTAAACTTTCTCTTCAAGGTTAGCGTAAGCACGTGTAAAGCAGGTGTTCTTTCATTCGGAATTCATAAAATGTAGATATGATTTCAACTTCAACTCATAAAGCTTTGTTTTGATAAAATACAGCTTCCCATGTCAATTGTTTCCCAAAATGTTGCTTCAATTTAGACCAAACTAAAGGCTGAATTACACTGACCATGAAGAACAGACTTTCGACAACAATGTTCTTGAAAATAATTCTGCAACAAGAAATCAGACTGAGTGGTTTACTGTCTGTAGGGCTCACCGTAGCTGTCTCTCTTGGCTAAACTCAGAGTCTGAGTGTCTTTGGTTTACGTCCTGCAGTGCCTGTGTGGTTGTCTGCTGAGAGAACATCATGGGGTTGCTGTAGAAGGGCATGGTCAAGTTGGCATGGGTCTGCACCGGGAGACTGACTGCCTGCATCTGCCCGCCTGCACTCCTTATCAACCTCTGCTGCACCTAAAGCAACAACAACAACACTGAAACTACCACCAGGTTGACTACAGTCATGCAAACCCCACTTCCTTGTACATCTTGACAGAATATTACCCTGCTTACTCTATACAAAGTAAACGTTGAAAGCTATTGGGATAAGAGTACGGAGGGAGAACTGGGGTACCTGAGGGGAGGGTGTGCTGTGCTCTGTGAGGAGAGAGTGAGGGGACGAGCCGTGGGCTCCATGAAGAGGCTGTTTGGAGTGGCTCGAAGCCTGCCTGATCACCCCAGACTGGGCCTGCTGCTGCTGCTGGGCTGGCCTCCCTGGACCCTGATGCTGAGCCTGTTGCTGCTGCTGTTGGACCTGGCCAAAGTCACTGTGGACCGGCTGCTGTAACAACATCTACAGTGCGCACAAATACGCACACACACACGCACGCACACACACACGAGGGAGGGATTAGCTACTGTATCCCACTGTACAACAATTACAGTGCCTTGCGAAAGTATTCGGCCCCCTTGAACTTTGCGACCTTTTGCCACATTTCAGGCTTCAAACATAAAGATATAAAACTGTATTTTTTTGTGAAGAATCAACAACAAGTGGGACACAATCATGAAGTGGAACGACATTTATTGGATATTTCAAACTTTTTCAACAAATCAAAAACTGAAAAATTGGGCGTGCAAAATTATTCAGCCCCTTTACTTTCAGTGCAACAAACTCTCTCCAGAAGTTCAGTGAGGACCTCTGAATGATCCAATGTTGACCTAAATGACTAATGATAAATACAATCCACCTGTGTGTAATCAAGTCTCCGTATAAATGCACCTGCACTGTGATAGTCTCAGAGGTCCGTTAAAAGCGCAGAGAGCATCATGAAGAACAAGGAACACACCAGGCAGGTCCGAGATACTGTTGTGAAGAAGTTTAAAGCCGGATTTGGATACAAAAAGATTTCCCAAGCTTTAAACATTCCAAGGAGCACTGTGCAAGCGATAATATTGAAATGGAAGGAGTATCAGACCACTGCAAATCTACCAAGACCTGGCCGTCCCTCTAAACTTTCAGCTCATACAAGGAGAAGACTGATCAGAGATGCAGCCAAGAGGCCCATGATCACTCTGGATGAACTGCAGAGATCTACAGCTGAGGTGGGAGACTCTGTCCATAGGACAACAATCAGTCGTATATTGCACAAATCTGGCCTTTATGGAAGAGTGGCAAGAAGAAAGCCATTTCTTAAAGATATCCATAAAAAGTGTCGTTTAAAGTTTGCCACAAGCCACCTGGGAGACACACCAAACATGTGGAAGAAGGTGCTCTGGTCAGATGAAACCAAAATTGAACTTTTTGGCAACAATGCAAAACGTTATGTTTGGCGTAAAAGTAACACAGCTGAACACACCATCCCCACTGTCAAACATGGTGGTGGCAGCATCATGGTTTGGGCCTGCTTTTCTTCAGCAGGGACAGGGAAGATGGTTAAAATTGATGGGAAGATGGATGGAGCCAAATACAGGACCATTCTGGAAGAAAACCTGATGGAGTCTGCAAAAGACCTGAGACTGGGACGGAGATTTGTCTTCCAACAAGACAATGATCCAAAACATAAAGCAAAATCTACAATGGAATGGTTCAAAAATAAACATATCCAGGTGTTAGAATGGCCAAGTCAAAGTCCAGACCTGAATCCAATCGAGAATCTGTGGAAAGAACTGAAAACTGCTGTTCACAAATGCTCTCCATCCAACCTCACTGAGCTCGAGCTGTTTTGCAAGGAGGAATGGGAAACAAATTCAGTCTCTCGATGTGCAAAACTGATAGAGACATACCCCAAGCGACTTACAGCTGTAATCGCAGCAAAAGGTGCCGCTACAAAGTATTAACTTAAGGGGGCTGAATAATTTTGCACGCCCAATTTTTCAGTTTTTGATTTGTTAAAAAAGTTTGAAATATCCAATAAATGTCGTTCCACTTCATGATTGTGTCCCACTTGTTGTTGATTCTTCACAAAAAAATACAGTTTTATATCTTTATCTTTGAAGCCTGAAATGTGGCAAAAGGTTGCAAAGTTCAAGGGGGCCGAATACTTTCGCAAGGCACTGTAGCTTAGGTTTTGGGATCGTTTTAGGCAGGGCGTCTGACTAGCGGTAAGCATGGTTACCTGGAGGTTAGCCAGCTGCAGCTTCTCCTTGATGTCATGCAGCTCCTGTTGCTGAGTCTTGATGTCCATCTGCAGGATGCGTGTCCTCTCCTCCAGCTGCTCCTTGAGCTGGTGCATGACACCTAGCTGAGGCTCAGGAGGCTGCTGCTGGTACATGGACTGTTGCTGCTGCTGTGGCTTCTGTTGTTGTTGCTGCGACTGGAAGAATAGGATACACAGCCATCATGATAAAGGCAGTTCATATCACAGTACCATGTATGGGTCATACTCTGGCACAAGCCTTCACAGCTGCTCACACACATTTTCAGAGCCAAGGAGGGCTTTACAGTAGTTCAGAAATACAGCACTCAATAACTTGAGGACCACAGAAATCACCCTCCCAATCATTACAGCTTGATTAGCACTTCCAGCTCTTCTTGTTTCCATATCATGTAGATGTTGGAGATGGTTTTACTGGGCCTCATCTCAGATGAGTTGAAGTGATCATCTTGAGACAATTTTAACATACATGAGAATAGTAGTTTTGCATCTACACTGAACAAAAATATGAAAGCAACATGTAAAGTGTTGGTCCCATGTTTCATGAGCTGAAATAAAAGATACCAGAAATGTTCCATATGTACAAAAAGCTGATTTCTCTCAGATTTTGTGCACATATTTGTTTACATCTCTGTTACTGAGCATTTCTCATTTGCCAAGATAATCCATCCACCTGAGGTGTTGCATATCAATAAGCTGATTAAACAGCATGATCATTACACAGGTGCACCTTGTACTGGGGACAATACAATTCCTCTCTGAAATGTGCAGTTTCGTCACACAACACAATGCCACAGATGTCTCAAGTTTTGACGGAGTGTGCAACTGGCATACTGACTACAGGAAGACCACCTGAGCTGTTGCCAGACAACTGAATGTTCATTTCTCTACCATAAGCCGCCTCCAATATCATTTTAGAGAATTTGGCAGTACGTCCAACCAGCCTCACAACCGCAGACCACTTGTAACCGCGCCAGCCCAGAACTTCCACATCCAGCTTCTTCACCCACAGGATCGACTACGACCAGAAACCCGGACAGCTGATGAAACTATGGGTTTGCACAACCAAATACTTTCAGCACAAAATATCAGAAACTGTCTCAGGCAAGCTCATCTGCGTACTCGTCGTCCTCACCAGAGTCATGACCTGACTGCAGTTCGGCGTCGTAACCGACTTCAGTGGGCAAATGCCCACCATCGATGGCCACTGGCACGCTGGAGAAGTGTGCTCTTCACAAATTAATCCCGGCAGCGTGTAAGGCATCGTGTGGGTGAGTGGTTTGTTGATGTCAACGTTGTCAACAGAGTACCCCATGGTGGCGATGGGGTTATGGTATAGGCAGGCATAAACTACGGAACAACGAACCCAATTGCATTTTATCGATGGCATTTTGAATGTACAGAGATACCGTGATGAGATCTTGAGGCCCATTGTTGTGCCATTAATCCGCCACCATCACCTCATGTTTCAGCATGATAATGCATGGCCCCATGTCGCAAGGATCTTCATACAATTCCTGGAAGCTGAAAATGTCCTAGTTCTTCCATGGCATGCATACTCACCAGATTTGTCACCCATTGAGCATGTTTGGGATGCTCCTGATCGACGTGTATGACAGTGTGTTCCAGTTCCCACCAATATCCAGCAACTTCGAAAAGGAGTGGGACAACATTCCACAGGCCACAATCAACAGCCTAATCAACTTTATGCGAAGGAGATGTCACGCTGCAAATGGTGGTCACTCCAGATACTGACTGGTTTTCTGATCCAAGCCCCTACCTTTTTTTCAAGGTATCTGTGACCAACAGATGCATATCTTTATTCCCAGTCATTAGAAATCCATAGATTAAGGCCTAATGAATTCATTTCAATTGACTGATTTCTTAGTATGAATTGTAACTGAGTAAAGTCTTTGAAAATGTTGCATGTTGCATTTATATTTTTGTTCAGTGTAGAATTTAAACATCAGCTATATTTACATCTAAATTATGGTCATCCTAAATGGCGTTGGTGTGGTCTAAAATCAAGTGGGTGTGGAAGCATTTCACGCAATTGAACGAGCAATTAAACCAACAAACAAGAACAAGCAGTCATAATACTGTGAGACTACAAGACAAACCGTGAGCAGGCAGGCAGGTGACAGACAGGAAAACTCAACACCAACCATTGCGGAGTGCTGGCTGCAGGTAGGAGAAAGGGGGAGGCTTAGTTGGGGAAGGAGGTCAAAAGAGTTTAGCCCCAAAGTCTACCTTTGCACTACTGGGTGCGAGTCTGGACAAATTCTTCTCTGTCCCAGCGATGGATGCAGACTGCCGTGATGGTGTGCAAGCATCTGTGTACCGCAAAGATGAGTTGGCTGCTGGGAAAAATGTTTCAATAGGTACTGTAGAAGGTTATACATACTTCATAATTAACCATCTAAATTCAAAATAGTATACATTAAGTAAGTGTGTGTTGGTGCAGAGTTTGGAATAGGGTGAGAGTGGTGTTGTATGGTACAGGGTTCAAGTCGGAACGGACTGATCCAGTATGGGGGTGTTTGGGTTAGCTGGACAAAGAGAGCAGCAGGGGGACTGACATGCCGTGTCGGACAGGGCTGTGTGGGAGGACTTCCGGGAGCTGTGGGAGGACACTGAGCGTGCCCCGCTCATCCTGTCCAGTCCGGAGGGGTCCAGATTGGGACAGATGTCCAGGTACACCTCCTGAGCCTGAAACACACAGGATAGAGGAGCATTAAGTACTGACAGCACCAAAAACAAGATTTGGAACACACATCTGCTTTTACCCTGAATTCACAGCCTGACACTGGATAGAGCCGTATTTCCATGGCAATTCATCATCCCATTCAGTTCTGAACACTGACATTGGAGTGGGAAGTTAAAGCACTACTGTACATGATTACTACAACTGGAACTCGCCTTGGTAAAATGGCTACGCATTATGAAACTTGAATACTGTATGTTATTGTAACATTCTTCACGATTCATCATTTATATTTGATCGTAGAGTCTCTTCTTCATACCTTCATGGATGACGAAGTGGCCATGTCAGGGGACGTCTCCTCCAAGCCAAACTCTCTCCTCCTCTCCGCTCGCACCTCCGCATAACTACAAGTCCGTGAAAGAGTGCAATAGAAAGAAAGATCAAATGCCAAATGATCTGCCCATAAGTCAAGCTTTCCCATTATATTCATCCTAAATGTACAATATCAAATGACAGACAGATACCACAGACCCCTAATGCAGTAGATAAGGTTCAATAGCTCTACACTCGACTGATCTCGAACTACAGGGAGGCGATAACTTTCTCCCCCTCAGGAGGCGTTAGAGTATACAATACCAAACATGACAGAGAGTGACAGAGGAATTAGGTTTACCTGACGACTGTGTGAGTGCACACTATGAACTCTGGCTTGGAGTTCCACTGGTGGTATGTAATGTAGTAGTGTGTCTGGAGCCAGATCCACTGCTGACCCTTGCTTAGAAACCGATAGTAGCAGGATTTACCCTTCCCAAACTGCATTACTGTGAAGACAACACAAGACAGAGGGATATTTTCAGCAGTCAGGCATATACAAACCACTACACCACACTGCCCTAGTTCACAGTGTACAAGGTAGGAGATGTTTGCATCATCCTAAAATATCGGGGCAGGGGTGAAAAACTCTAAGCAGCCTCATAGTTCCAGGCTTTTAATGCACATTGGTGAAGCAGAAATATAAATGTAACTACTGCAGGAGGACCTATTTCTGTGAAATGGCTGCCTGGATCCTGTGGTAGTGAGGGAGAGCGAGATAGGGTAGGAGAAGGGGGGGGGGTGAAAGAGAGAGAACGTGGAGAGAGTTGCTTACATTGCTTATGACACCGCGCTATAAGCTCCAAGTCATCCACATGATAGTAATCGTAGCCAGAAGTCCCAAGAACCTCAAAGGGCAAGTAGCCAATGATTGGTGAAGCTCTGAAGAGAGAGAATAATCAAGATATTAAACAACTATGTTTTATGACAACAATAGACAGGTTAAACTGGGACAATAACTAGAGTATTTATTTTGTCGGAATTTACCATTTTATACCCTGAAGAGAATAACTTGATTGATAATTCCATAACTACCTTGACAAGTACATTGAAAAATTCATAAACATTATGATTAAATAAACCTAACAAGTCTGTATTGTCTCAAGCACACAGGGCAATAGAATCTCATCTTATGCATACTGATATGACACGTTGACAGAATATCAACTCTCTAAATTGGTTAGGGCTGAGCGAGTGGGACGTTTCTCATGCCTCAAAAATGCATAAACATGGCAATGTTGTATAATCACAGCTATGATTATGACTTGATTTTGGCTCACTTGATGCATTTCATTCATCAATGCTCAGTTAAATCCATTTAGCCTAGGCCCCCATAAGCCAAATTCAGAATGGCATGCAGGTCACATTATGGAGGCAGCCATTAATGTAACCCAGCACAGTAGATGTCCAATTATAGCTCAGCAGAGGACACAACGTACAATTTCCTCCCCTGGTTTTACCCAATAATATATAAACCCTGGATTGCTGATGCTATGTATTGGCCAATGAGAGGCTTTGAAACCACCGGTTGGCCATATTGGCACTCCCCAGAAGAAGCAGATGTCCATAGGAATGAATGGAATTCTACAGTATTTCAATTAAATGTTTCAGAGACAAAATTACATGTATTTAAGTATTTTTGTTGTTGTAGTGGGGACATTAACATTAGTACTTGCAAAAAATGATACTTTAAGGAAAATGTTTTTATATATTTGTTCATTTTCTATTTTATGTTCAGCTCACATAATGTAATTTAAATGTGTAATTAATGTGTCTGTAGTAGAATAAACATGAAAAAACAAATGTTAATGGATTTGATTTGATACTGCAGCGCTGGTGTCATGAATGATAGAACGTAGCAGTCTGGGATGTTTCTTACAGGGTCGTTATCTCTTGGTGTTGCAGACTAATCTTGGGGCTCCCCTGTCACTATCCAGGGCATGGCAGCAGGTTTAAAGGCCTTACTGGGTGAGGAGGCCCGGCCACACGGTGGAAACTAGCACAATCAGTCAGTCACGCTACTAGCAGCAGCAGCAGTCTGCTGATCACTGAGCCTGATCACCCAAAACTAATCAGATGGCACGTAACCAAGGGACACACAGCGTGGCATATGACACACGACTTAACAGAGTTTACAAACAACAATATCATGTTAATGCCAACATAGGGGAAAGGAGAGAACAGCAGTTGTCCTCTTAAATCTATGTGTTCCTGTAGTGTTAAAGATGTGCAGCCCAGAGGATGTCAGTAGATGGGCATCGATGATAGTGTAGCTTTCCATCAGGCTATGAAAGGCTATGAAACTTATCAAATTAAAGACTGATAACAGATGGAACAGATGTTTCTCAGCTCCTCTTACCTGTGATCTAAGAACAGGAACTTCCATTCAAGGCTGTGTCTGGATGTGAATTCATCACAGGGACCTTCCACATTACACAAATCCTGGTCAAAGAAACAAAAATATGAATTTAAGACCAGTCCTTAAATCCTATAAAAACCTATTCTACCTTGGAATTATAAAAAGTTCTATCTGCGAAAACTCTAGATTTGAGTTATTGAGCAGCAAAGCATCAGAACTGTTTTGCAGTGATGAATTCCTCATGAAGTCCCTCACCTTAAAGGTAAGAGTACAGAGTATCAAAATCCTGGAACATTTGTAAATGTGTTTTTTTAGGGGAGGGGGTTGTAATTGTAACATTGTTTTTCTCAAAAGTGGATTTGGGTTTAGTAAAAAGGTTATTTCATAGAAAAGTAAAGTAATTCATAAATGAAGAGAATACACTTCCTTCAAACCACATTATCAAGTACATTAATTCATGTTCACCACATATTTGTTAAAGCCATAGTTCACTAAAATGACAAATAACTAGGAACATTGCTGAAGCTTACATCTGTATCAGTAAACTTAAATAATTGTCTGGTCTCTGATGCCCATAGTAAGCAAACTACTTGCTAGTTATCCATGAAATGTGCAAAGTTTATATTTTTTGGTGAAATACTCAGCCTATGGGACGTTTTTGTATTGATATATAGAATGATAGACAAAACGACAATGCCTCTCCAATGGGCCTTAAACATGTTCCAAGGTACCTATATTTATTTATGTTAGCCAGAGCCATTCTTCTGCAAAACTGGTTG